>NC_141879.1:140120000-141320000 GCF_056163025.1 Triticum urartu
TCACGCCGTGTAACACATGTAAGAATCCTTTCTTTGCCTGATCCATTTTGAACTTCTTCAAAACTTTTTCAAGGTATGTGCTTTGTGAAAGTCCAATTAAGCGTCTTGATCTATCTCTATAGATCTTGATGCCCAATATGTAAGCAGCTTCACCGAGGTCTTTCATTGAAAAACTCTTATTCAAGTATCCTTTTATGCTTTCCAGAAATTCTATATCATTTCCAATCAACAATATGTCATCCACATATAATATTAGAAATTCTACAGAGCTCCCACTCACTTTCTTGTAAATACAGGCTTCTCCAAAAGTCTGTATAAAACCATATGCTTTGATCACACTATCAAAACGTTTATTCCAACTCCGAGAGGCTTGCACTAGTCCATAAATGGATCACTAGATCTTGCACACTTTGTTAGCATCCTTTGGATCGATAAAACCTTCGGGTTGCATCATATACAACTCTTCTTCTAGAAATCCATTCAGGAATGCAGTCTTTACATCCATTTGCCAAATTTCATAATCATAAAATACGGCAATAGCTAACATGATTCGGACGGACTTAAGCATCGCTATGGGTGAGAAGGTCTCATCGTAGTCAAATCGTTGAACTTGTCGAAAACCTTTCGCAACAAGTCAAGTTTTGTAGACAGTAACATTACCATCAGCGTCTGTCTTCTTCTTGAAGATCCATTTATTCTCGATGGCTTGCCAATCATCAGGCAAGTCAACTGAAGTCCATACTTTGTTCTCATACATGGATCCCATCTCAGATTTCATGGCCTCAAGCCATTTTGCGGAATCTGGGCTCATCATCGCTTCCTCATAGTTCGTAGGTTCGTCATGGTCTAGTAACATGACCTCCAGAACAGGATTACCGTACCACTTTGGTGCGGATCTTACTCTGGTTGACCTACGAGGTTCGGTAGTAACTTGATCTGATGTTTCATGATCATCATCATTAGCTTCCTCACTAATTGGTGTAGGTGTCACAGAAACTGGGTTTTGTGATGAACTACTTTCCAATAAGGGAGCAGGTACAGTTACCTCATCAAGTTCTACTTTTCTCCCACTCACTTTTTTCGAGAGAAACTCCTTCTCTAGAAAGGATCCATTCTTAGCAACAAAAGTCTTGCCTTCGGATCTATGATAGAAGGTGTACCCAACTGTCTCTTTTGGGTATCCTATGAAGACACATTTCTCCGATTTGGGTTGAAGCTTTTTCACATAAGCATCGCAGCCCCAAACTTTAAGAAACTACAACTTTGGTTTCTTGCCAAACCACAGTTCATGAGGAGTCGTCTCAATGGATTTAGATGGTGCCCTATTTAACGTGAATGCGACCGTCTCTAAAGCATAACCCCAAAACGATAGCGGTAAATCAGTAAGAGACATCATAGATCGCACCATATCTAGTAAAGTACGATTACGACATTCGGACACACCATTATGCTATGGTGTTCCGGGTGGCGTGAGTTGCGAAACTATTCCACATTGTTTCAAATGAGGACCAAACTCGTAACTCAAATATTCTCCTCCATGATCAGATCATAGAAACTTTATTTTCTTGTCGCGATGATTTTCCCCTTCACTCTGAAATTCTTTGAACTTTTCAAATGTTTCAGACTTATGTTTCATCAAGTAGATATACCCATGTCTGCTCAAATCATCTGTGAAGGTGAGAAAATAACGATACCCGCCGCGAGCCTCAATATTCATCGGACCACATACATTAGTATGTATGATTTCCAACAAATCTGTTGCTCGCTCCATAGTTCCTGAGAATGACGTTTTAGTCATCTTGACCATGAGGCACGGTTCGCAACTACCAAGTGATTCCAAAAGTCCATCAGAATGGAGTTTCTTCATGTGCTTTATACCAATATGACCTAAACGGCAGTGCCACAAATAAGTTGCACTATCATTATCAACTCTGCATCTTTTAGCTTCAACACTATGAATATGTGTATCTCCACTATCGAGATTCAAAAAGAATAGACCACTCTTTAAGGGTGCATGACCGTAAAAGATATTACTCATATAAATAGAACAACCATTATTCTCTGATTTAAATGAATAACCATCTCGCATCAAACAAGATCCAGATATAATGTTCATGCTTAATGCTGGCACCAAATACCAATTATTCAGGTCTAATACTAATCCCGAAGGTAGATGTAGAGGTAGCGTGCCGACTGTGATCACATCGACTTTTGAACCATTTCCCATGTGCATCGTCACCTCGTCCTTTGCCAATCTTCACTTAATCCATAGTCCCTGTTTCGAGTTGCAAATATTAGCAACAGAACCAGTATCAAATACCCAGGCACTACTACGAGAATTAGTAAGGTACACATCAATAACATGTATATCACATATAGCTTTGTTCACCTTGCCATCCTTCTTATCCGCCAAATACTTGGGGCAGTTCCACTTCCAGTGACCAGTCTGTTTGCAGTAGAAGCACTCAGTCTCAAGCTTAGGTCCAGACTTGGGTTTCTTCTCTTGAGCAGCAACTTGTTTGCTATTCTTCTTGAAGTTCCCTTTCTTCTTCCCTTTACCCTTTTTCTTGAAACTGGTGGTCTTGTAAACCATCAACACTTGATGCTCCTTCTTGATTTCTACCTCCGCAGCCTTTAGCATTGCGAAGAGCTCGAGAATTGTTTTATTCATCCCTTGCATGTTATAGTTCATCACAAAGTTCTTATAGCTTGGTGGCAGTGATTGAAGAACTCTGTCAATGACACTATCAACAGGAAGATTAACTCCCAGTTGAGTCAAGTGGTTATGGTACCCAGACATTCCGAGTATATGTTCACTGACAGAACTATTCTCCTCCGTCTTGCAGCTGTAGAACTTATTGAAGACTTCATATCTCTCAATCCGGGCATTTTCTTGAAATATTAACTTCAACTCCTGGAACATCTCATATGCTCTATGACATTCAAAACAAGGTTGAAGTCCCGGTTCTAAGCCGTAAAGCATGGCACACTGAACTATCGAGTAGTCATCAGATTTGCTCTGCCAGACGTTCATAACATCTGGTGTTGCTCTTGCAGCAGGTTGATACGTCTCCGTCGTATCTACTTTTCCAAACACTTTTGCCCTTGTTTTGGACTCTAACTTGCATGATTTGAATGGAACTAACCCGGACTGACGCTGTTTTCAGCAGAATTGCCATGGTGTTATTTTTGTGTAGAAATAAAAGTTCCCGGAATGACCTGAAAATCAACGGAGCATTATTTTGGAATATATGAGAAATACTGGAAGGAAGAACCACGTCAAGGGGGCCTCCACCTGTCCATGAGGGTGGGGGCGCGCCCTACCCCCCTGGGCACGCCCCCCCTTCCTCGTGGGCCCCCTGACGCTCCACCGACCTCAACCTGGACTCCATATATTCACTTTCGAGGAGAAAAAATCAGGGAGAAGGATTCATCATGTTTTACGATACGGAGCCACCGCCAAGCCCTAAAATCTCTCGGGAGGGCTGATCTAGAGTCCGTTCGGGGCTCCGGAGAGGGGAATCATTCGACATCGTCATCATCAACCTTCCTCCATCACCAATTTCATGATGCTCACCGCCGTGCATGAGTAATTCCATCGTAGGCTTGCTGGACGGTGATGGGTTGGATGAGATTTATCATGTAATCGAGTTAGTTTTGTTAGGGTTTGATCCCTAGTATCCACTATGTTCTGAGATTGATGTTGCTATGACTTTGCTATGCTTAATGCTTGTCACTAGGGCCCGAGTGCCATGATTTCAGATCTGAACCTATTATGTTTTCATCAATATATGAGAGTTCTTGATCCTATCTTGCAAGTCTATAGTCACCTATTATGTGTTATGATCCGTTAACCCCGAAGTGACAATAATGAGGGTACTTACCGGTGATGGCCGTAGGTTGAGGAGTTCATGTATTCACTATGTGTTAATGCTTTGGTCCGGTACTCTATTAAAAGGATGCCTTAATATCCCTTAGTTTCCAATAGGACCCCGCTGCCACGGGAGGGTAGGACAAAAGATGTCATGCAAGTTCTTTTCCATAAGCATGCATGACTATATTCGGAATACATGCCTACATTACATTGATGAATTGGAGCTAGTTCTGTGTCACCCTAGGTTATGAATGTTACATGATGAACTGCATCCGGCATAATTCTCCATCACCGATCCATTGCCTACGAGCTTTCCATATATTGTTCTTCGCTTATTTACTTTTCCGTTCTTATTGTTATCATCACTACAAAATGACAAAAATATTACTTTTGCTACCGTTACCTTTTACCACCGTTACCACTACTATCATATTACTTTGCTACTAAACACTTTGCTGCAGATATTAAGTTTCCAGGTGTGGTTGAATTGACAACTCAGCTGCTAATACTTGAGAATATTCTTTGGCTCCCCTTGTGTCGAATCAATAAATTTGGGTTGAATACTCTACCCTCGAAAACTATTGCGATCCCCTATACTTGTGGGTTATCAAGACTATTTTCTGGCATCGTTGCCGGGGAGCATAGCTCTATTATTTGAGTCACTTGGGGTTTATATCTTCTTATCATTATGAAGAACTTGAAAGATCCAAGAACCAAGATTTATCCCTCAACTACGAGGGGAGGTAAGGAACTGCCATCTAGCTTTGCACTTGATTCACCTTCTGTTTTGAGTAAGCTTGTGACACCTAAACTTGCTTCTGCTATTAATTCTGATATGTTTCATGTTATTGATGATGCCACTTCTGTTATGCATGATACTTATGATGAAACTACTTCTATACTTGATACTACTGTGCCACTTGGTGAATTTCTTGATGAACAACTTGGTAGGGCTAGAGAGAATGAAATTATTGAAACTGATAATATTAATGAAAGTGATGATGAAGATTCCCCCCTAGATATGAATTACCTATTGTGCCTGAGGGCTATGTTATGGATGAAGAAACTGCTAGAGATTTTCTTGCTTGCAATGATAGGAGTGATCTTAAGAAATTATTATCTAAGCTGAAACAAAAAACTTTGAATGCTAGAATGAAATATGATCCTGCTTATGCTACTTCACCTATCTTTGTTACTGATAAGGATTATGATTTCTCTGTTCATCCTGAGATAATTACTTTAGTTGAATCTGATCCTTTCTATGGTTATGAATCTGAAACTGTTGTGGCACATCTTACTAAATTAAATGATATAGCCACCCTGTTCACTAATGATGAGAAAACTCACTACTATTATATCCTTAAGATATTTCCGTTCTCATTAAAGGGTGATGCTAAGATATGGTTTAATTCTCTTGATCCTGGTTGTGTGTGTAGTCCCCAAGATATGATTTATTACTTCTCTGCTAAATATTTCCCTGCTCATAAGAAACAAGTTGCTTTAAGGGAAATATATAATTTTGTGCAAATTGAAGAAGAGAGTCTCCCACAATCTTGGGGGAGGCTTCTCCAATTACTTAATGCTTTTCCTGATCATCCTCTTAAGAAAAAAAATACTTGATATCTTTTATAATGGACTAACCGATGCTTCCAGAGACCACCTGGATAGTTGTGCTGGTTGTGTTTTCAGAGAAAGAACACCAGATGAAGCTGAAATTCTATTGAATAATATGTTGACTAATGAAAATAATTAGACACTTCCTGATCCAATTCCTGAACCGACTCCTAAGCCAACTCCGAAGAAAAGGGGTATTCTATTTCTCAGTCCTGAAGATATGCAATAGGCAAAGAAATCTATGAAAGAAAAAGGTATTAAAGCTGAAGATGTTAAGAATTTACCTCCTATTGAAGAAATACATGGTCTTAATTTACTGCCTGTTGAAGAAATACATGGTCTTGATAACCCGACACAGGTAGTAAAGGTAAATTCTCTCTATAGATATGATATAGCTGAAATCCCATTTACTAAGTTTGCTAGCCAATGCTTAGATGAGTTTGATAACTTTATGGTTAAGCAAGAAAACTTTAATGCTTATTTTGGTAGAGAATTAAAACGCAATGCTGATATGCTTGAACACTTGGGTGATTATATGGCTAATATAAAAGGTGAACTTAAACTTATTAGTAAACATGCTTCTATGGTTACCACTCAAGTAGAACAAGTAATTAAAGCTCAGAATGATTTGCTCAATGAATTGAATAGTAAGAAAAATGATAATGATGTTAGAGTTATGACTAGAGGTGGTAAAATGACTCAGGAACCTTTGTATCCTGAGGGCCATCCTAAGAGAATTGAGCAGTATTCTCAGAGAAATAATATAGATGCACCTAGTCCATCTAAGAGGAAGAAAAAGAAAAATGATAGGACTTTGCATGCTTCTAGTGAACCTGTTGATGACACACCTGAGAATCCTAATGACATTTCTATTTCTGATGCTGAAACCCAATCTGGCAATGAGCATTAACCTAGTGATAATGTTAATGATGATGTTCATGTCGATGCTCAACCTAGCAATAATAATGATGTAGAGATTGAACCCGCTGTTGATCTTGATAACCCACAATCAAAGAATGAATGTTATGATAAGAGAGACTTTGTTGCTAGGAAGCACGTTAAAGAAAGAGAACCATGGGTTCAGAAACCCATGCCTTTTCCTCCTAAACCATCCAAGAAAAAGGATGATGAGGATTTTGAGCGCTTTACTGAAATGATTAGACCTATCTTTTTGCGTATGCGATTAATTGATATGCTTAAAATGAATCCTTATGCTAAGTACATGAAATAAATTGTTACTAATAGAAGAAAGATACCGGAAGCTGAAATTCCACCAAGCTTGCTAATTATACTTTTAAGGGTGGAATACCTAAGAAACTACACTACTAGGAAAAGGCCTACTAATGGCGCACCGGTCTTGCCTACTAATGGCGCATCACCGGTGCGCCATTAGTAGCACGCCACTAGTAATTTTTACTAATGGCGCACCACTGGTGCGCCATTAGTATCTGGTATACTAATGGCGCACCAGCTAGTGCGCCATTAGTATGTAACAGCATGCGCCATTAGTGTGCCTCCCGGGGGGCCATACGTAAGCATGGCTTTGTCATACTAATGGTGCATTCTCTGTTGATGCGCCATTAGTATCCTTTGGCATACTAATGGCGCACCTGGTGGTGATGCGCCATTAGTATGAATAATTGGTTTTTTTTCCTTTTCTGATTTTTGCGCAGGTTATAAAATATATTATTAGACAGAATATAAAATATATTATTAGACAGAATATAGACAGCAACATCAGATTCATCGAATACAATAGAAGATTAGTCTCCGAATACAATTCATCATATTAGTCTCCGAATTCAAAAGACCGAACAAAGATAAACCATTACAAGTCTCAAGACCGCGAGTATCGAGTTTGTCTTCACATTACAAGTCGATATCGATCATCTAAACTACCATCACATAGAAGAGAGCTGTGGTCATCACGATGAGCATCATCGCGATCAAACTGGTCTTCATCCCGTTCCTCCAACGCTCCCTCCTCTCTCCCGCTAGATAGCGAGCGTATCTAGTTTCGGCCTCCGCCCTAGTGGTGTACCCTTTGTAACTATTACCGTTTAAACGGTGAACCTGTCTCCGACACTCCTCCCAGTCGTCATAGACTCCGGGAACCTTACCCTTGTACACGACATACGACGGCATCTTTATGCACAAGCCAAACAACAGACAATACATGAGCAATATGTAAGTATGCAACAAAAGGATCGGAAGAGAAAAGCAAGACATTAATAGCACGATTCATGGTCCTACTAATAAATAGCATCGATTACATCTAAGTTGAACGACTGTCCAAACCAAAGAAACATACGAATTCATTAAAGTATAATTACAACATGAGCCAATGAATGTTTCAGAACTACACATCACTACTTTCGACTCGACTCATCGGACAGGAACGTGGATGAAGCCGCCGTCTGTCGTGATGGTCATGAAATCGCGGTCGTTGTCACACTGCATTTGTAGCATTTCATCTATCTCCCTGTTGGACGGTTGATATCTGAGGAAGAACTGCCCTGAGGTATGAAGGACATCTTGATGGATGATGTCCGCAAACTCCGACTGGATGCGAAAGAATTCTTGTCTGAGGTCCGCGTCCTGGACTACCGACAAGCTCGTGGCCCAATCTTTGAGATTATCTGGTAGCAGAAGTTGATGATGGTCCCTGACGATCGCCCGCATGTGATGGAGGGCGTAGTAGGCATCCTTCTGACCGCCAGGCGGCTGCTTGACGCAGCAGAACTTCGTATTGTGTGAGAACATGTGCTTGCCGTACTTACGAACTGCCCTGGTGAAGGTGCCTCCAGAGAACATCATCAAGAACTTGCTTGACATTTGTGTAGTCTATCTTGGAGTTACTCGGGTCTAAATACGTGGCCATGGAATATTTCGGGCCTAAGAGGATGAGTGTGCAATGTGTGTCACTGCACACAACACGGAATGTTAGGAAAAAAAACGATTGAAATCTAAGAAATCATATGTTACGGGGCGGTTAAGGGATGACTTACTCGGGAAAGTAAGGCACAAGGAAGTTATCCTTATCTGGGTTTGCCAGAATGACGCCGTCGAGGTGTGAACTCGCAACTTGGCGGTCCCCAGCGCTGCTCAAGTGCTTGACACGCATGTAGAAGGGGTTGACTATCATGATGTCCGGGGTCTTGTCTCTAATGATCCGCATCTCCATACTAAGCGAAAACAGCCGAAAGAAGGTGTAATGCAGCGGATGAAGGTTAAACATAGAAAAGATGTCATCAAACCGCAGGACGATCGTACCCCTGATGTCGCCATCCACAAAGCCCTTGCCCTCTGGCACCTTGGCCACGAAAACCGGGTATGCCACATCCTTCTCTCTGAGACGCCGCTTCTCCAAAGAAAGAACACTGTCGTGCAGACTCCGCATAGCACCGGTTGCAACATTCAGCATATTTGGCGGTAGCATCGCCCTACCCGCCACATGCACCTTCCTCGAGATATCCTTAGGTGAAGGTGGCCCGTCCTGAGCACGGATCGAACTCGGTGCCGCCTGGCTCGCACCGGCGCCCTTGTTAGTCTTTCGTTTCCGTCCCTTCTTCTTGATCTCCTGTAATGGGACCGAGTTCTGCTCACAGACCGCCTTCTTGAATGATAATATTTCGCACCTCAGCTATCTGAGGCTCGGTGAAGGTGGGAGCTGGAGGCGTGTCCTGAGAACTGAATGCCAGACGACGCCTATTGTAATTGGATTTCTCTGCCGCACCAGCTAGATCGCGGTCGTCTTGGTTGGGTTCTTGAGAAAGAGGCCCGCAGAACTCGTCAGCATACCCATGTTCGGCAAAGAACTTATCAACTTTGGTAAATGTACCGTCGTCATTGTCGTCGTCGTCCGGATCCTGTGCCATAGGGCTGTCCGGATCCTGTGCCATAGGGATGTCCGGTAGGTCCAGTAGCGTTGCGGCGTTCTTGCCATGGCTTGGCGGCGGCATGACTGGCGGTCTTGTCTGTGGGGTGGTGTCCCCCGCCCCCAAACGAATCTGGCTCTTCGGCCAAAGCAGGGGCCAGTTTACGCAGGTGCTGAGGGTCATCTCATCTTCTTCGTCGGCCCCAGCGGGTCGAATCAGAGGTAACAGCTCGTTGCAGCCTGGCAGCACCCGAACCACTTCAACACTATACATCGTGGGTGGCATCGGATTACCATGGAACATGGGGTTGCCCAGTTGAACGATTCTGCCCTTGGCGACATCGACCAACTTGGCGCCCACGAAATGCAGAAGAGTGCAAGGAACATCGGCGGTGCCCTGCGAAAACATGTACAGGGCATTAGGGATGCCCAGTCAAAGGCAAGGAGATGAAGTCATCGGCTGAGAGGCTTGGTTACCGTGATGCCGTCGAGCTCGGCTAATGTCGAGGCACTGACAACGGCGGGCGTGCAACTGACCTAGGGGGCGCTTGCTGGCGAGGTGCCGGCCGGCGTACACCCGGGTGCATTAAGCTCCAATGCCTGTGCCGGCGCCGGAGACACGAATACCGCCTCTGCCGGAGACACCAATGGCGCCGCCTGCGCGCTGTGCGAGTTGCTGGCCGTGAAGCTAGGAATCGGGGGAGGCCCCTGTTGGCCGCCTGCAATCCACGTCGTCAGCCCATGAATCAACGTAGGCACCATGGCGTTGAGCGTCGTTCCAAGTTGGTGTTTGCACTTGCTCTTGGACAAGCTCTGGAATCCGCGCCACTTGTGCCTTGAGTTCTTCAACCTCGCGCGTCTGGCTTTCCGAGCTGGTCTTTTTCTCCTTCCGCACACCAGCGGTATAGTATGACCCCCATTTTGTGGACAAGCCTTTGCTGGCCACATGACCAGCTGATGTCGGCTTAGTGAGCTTATCCTTGTTTTTCATTACGTTCAACGCCCTATTTAAAGGGGTGTCGAAAGGGGAGCTCTTAGATGACCCCGTGCTACTGCTTTCAGTGTCCTGCGAAAGGAACGTGAACCATTTAGAAATATTGGGGATTAATTAGAGTGCAACCATATGGAGCTAATTACGCGGGGGTGTATTCCTTACCAGAACAAGCTCAAGCACCCTGGTCTTCGGATCCGTGGTAAGCTCCTTTGTTATCGGGTCCTCCTTGTACCGGGCCCTGACATAGTTCCTGGTCTGCTTGTCACCGCTGTATTTCTCGAAGCGGGGTGGTAGGCCTTGCTCGGCACGCTCCGCGTCCTCCTTGTCCCATATAGGCTCCGCCACTCTGTAACCGCCGGGACCGAGTTTGTGTTCCCCTAAGTTCAACTCCCGCATTTCTTTCCCCCACTGACTTGATTCGGAGGTTGCACTACTCTCGCACTTGATCTTGAACTCCTTGTACTCATCTTCGCTCATCAAAGGATATTTTGCCTTGATCTTCTCATAACTATCACCTTTATCAATCATTCTCTTCACCGCGCTTTTCCAAGTAGACAGGGCCGTGCTCATCTTCGTGAGGGCGGTATTGTTCACTTTATTCCCTGAGAGGCGTGTGTTTTCAAATTCGGCGGGGAACTTGTATCGTTCGTGCAGCTTCGTGAAGAGGAGGTTGCACAAATTCCCTCGGTCCTTATGCCTAAGGTTCTCGGTGTTGATCGAGACGGTGCTCCGGAGAATGCACCCGAGCTGAAGCGAGTACCCCTTGACTATATGTTTGGGCTCTGTTAGATTCCCGTCGGAGTCCACTTGAGTGAATTCCTCCATGAGGGTGCGGAGCGCATTCGGGCGCCGGTCCTTCCTTTGCTTCTTCGGTTGGCTGCCATCTGTGTGTGCGCCGCCATCATCAGTGGTGGCATCCTCGGCGGCACCATCAGTGGTGTCATCCCCGACGCCACTAGGGGTTGTGTAATCAGGATCAGTGTCTTCCGCGGCGTCCTCATAGCGGTGAGGTTGTTCCTCCATCTCCTGGGACAGCTCCCAGAATTTCTTGCCGCCCGAACCACAGGCCTCATCGTTGTGGGCCATGTTTCGCTCTAAATAGGAAAAAAGTTTGGTCAAAAAGTTGGTTATTGTCAAGGAACAAGATCATGGTCTCATCATTTAGGGTTTGTCAACACCGAGGCACCCTAAAAGCCTAAGCTTTCATCATTTAGGGTTTGTCGACGCCGAGGCACCCTAAAAGCCTAAGCGTACATCATTTAGGTTCTCATCAACACCGAGGCATCCGGGGCAGCCAAGTTAAGTTTTCATCATTTAGGGTTTATCGATGCCGAGGCACCCTAGGTTGGGCCTAATCACTTGGCACTAATCACTTGGCTCTATTGCCACCTATGGTTTAATGCAGCAAGAATAAAGGGGCAGTTGATCCTACTTAACTAAGTACTAAGATACCCCGGCCCATGCATTAGTAGCAAGTACCTCATATGTCTGATTTTTAGCAAAGTCATGCTAAAATTCACGGAAAATTTCAGCATGACCTTTGCTGAAAATAGGACATATGGAGTACCCGAATTTGCCGGAACGGAAGTTAATCGACATTCCGGCAAACTCAAGGGCCTCTCGGGGTACAACAGCAGCATCACAAGTTGACAAAATTCCCAAGTAGTACAGCAGCAGCATCACAAGTAGTACCAATGAACATATAGTCCAACACATTCTGAATTTCGATAAATGACAGTAAGTTAACTCATGCTGGCAACAACAAACTTATAACAACATAAATGAAATTGCAGTATATCCATATACAAAGCAGCAGGATCATCCACCCCATGACAGCAGTAGGAACCCAATCTAACAATCATCAGTGACAAAAAGGGCATGAATGTATAGATAGCACAGCCTGACACCAAGGGACCCACAACTAAGCTAGCTAAGAGCACCAAAGCATCAAGAACTGTTTGACTGTAAAAAATACTTGTTTCTACTGCCAAATTACCCAGTTTTCTCAAGCAATCAATTACACCATGATGATACCAAATTCTTGTAGCAGTACAATGAGTTCATAGGATAAAAAATCATCCACATTCACCAATCACCTTGTTACAGCAAGCAAAAAATTTCATTTTCATGGGCAACTAAGGACCAGGTGAACTATGGACTAACATCAGTCAGAGATGTTGGTGGCTACATAATCTCCTCAATCAAGAGCTGCTAGCTATAGGGTGCACCTAGTGACCCTGTTTCTTATAAATCTAAAATCTAATTAACCAACTTATGATGACAAACTGAAGCAAGCTATAATCTACTACAATTATCACAAGATAGCATAAGAACTCATCTAACAATGCTAGTTGCTAGTAACCAAAGAACCTAGCCAAGAACTTCTCTCCAAGATTTTTATCATAACCTCTACGGTTCAAACATCCCCCTGGCCTGTTATGATTTTCAACCTCTTCTTTGCATATACTGGCATAAAATGGCTATGTGGTGTGCATATCCCAATTTGCCTTTTTCTTTTTCATCCATTTCACATCACAAATTTCAATCAAGCATGTATAAAAGGTAAACTGCCACACACTTCACATCAACATAACCAGGAAGTAATAGTAGTACATGTTTCACACACAAGTGCTATGTATCAACATAACCAGGAAATAATGCATGTTGAGGACACACACAACATAAAAATCTACACATATGTTTTCATGCTGGGATTTATCCATAAGAATTAGAAACATAGAAGCAGCATATGCAAGTAAGTTTGCTTCTTTACCTCTGGTTACAGGGGGGAAGAGCAGAGACTCAAGGCATGCTCCTGCTGCTCGAGGTGGATGGGGATGGCGGATGCGGGCAGAGGTGGAGCTCCTGCTGCTCGAGGCGGACCCGGGGGCGGTGAGGCTCCTGCTTTGGCCGTTGGTGGTGGTCGACGAGGGGCAGCGCCGGTGGAGAGTAGCTGGGCGGCGGCCAGAGAACACGGAAGAGGAGGCGGGCGTGGGTGGGAGCTCCCGTGGCGGTGGTTGAGGAGGGGCCCGCGCCGGTGGCCGGCGGCGCCAGCAAACCCTAAATTGCGAGGAGCCTGCTCAAGGAGGAAGCGCGCGAGGATGGTGGCTGCCGGTGGAGTGGCTCCACGACGACGGTGGTGCTCCCTGTCAAACGGGTGCTCGACGGCGCTGCTCTGGAGTGGGGCGACGACAGTGGTGGCCGGGAGTAGTGGAGTGGTTGTTGGGGCGGCAGAGGATGGTGGAGGGGCTACCGTGATGGGGATTGGGGATTTTAGTCGGGGGAGGGATAGCAATGGCGCACCACCTAGCAATGGCAATGGCAATGGCGCCATAAGTAACTATTTTTTGGATAGCAATGGCACACCACATAGCGGTGCGCCATAAGTAACTATTTTTTTGGATAGCAATGGCGCACCACCCAGTGGTGCGCCATAAGTAACTATTTTTTTATACATCAATGGCGCACCACTCAGCGGTGCGCCATTAGTAATTATTATTATTATTATTATTATTATTATTTGCATCGAATAAGTTTTTAGAAAATGAATATGAATATGAAACAGTAATAATTTTTTATAAAAATAGTAATAATTTTTTTAAAAATATCATCAAATTTGTTATTTGAAAATATTTATGAATATGAAAAAATATCATCAAATTTGTTATTTGATGATATCATCAAATTTGTTTTTTTTTTGGATTTTTAGTTGCATTCATTTGTGAATTGGTAAAACATTTATGAATATGAAAAAATATCATCAAATTTGAAAAAATATTCATGAATTCAAAACGTGCCCATGAAATTTAAAAATATTCATGCATGAGTTCAAAAAATATTACTGTTTTGCAAAAAAGTAAAACGTATAAATATATATACTAATGGCGCACCGCCTAATAGTGCGCCATTACTAGTTTAAGCTAGTAATGGCGCACTGTGAAACGGTGCGCCATTAGTAGTTTTGCCAAAAAAAAGAATAAGAAAAAATTACAGTAATGGCGCACTCTTTGCCAGGTGCGCCATTACTAGTTAGAACTAGTAATGGCGCATTGTCTACCTGATGCGCCATTAGTATGTATGGAAAAATGGAAAAAAAATAATACTAGTGGCGCACCCTGTTTCTGGTGCACCATTAGTGTCTTCCACACTAATGGCGCATCACCAATAGGTGCGCCATTAGTATATAGTAGTGGCGCACTGCTTCCCTGGTGCGCCATTAGTATCAATCCTATCTATCGCCCTTTTCCTAGTAGTGCTAGGAGATCCAGGAGTACCAACTATACCATGCTCCATTAAAAGAAACTATGTTAAAACTGATTTATGTGATCTTGGAGCCGGTGTTAGTGTTATACCTCTCTCTTTATATCGTAGAATTGATTTGAATAAGTTGACACCTACTAAAATATCTTTGCAAATGGATGATAAATCAACTGCTATAGCTGTCGGTATTTGTGAGGATGTGCCTGTTGTGGTTGCAAACGTTACTATTTTAACGGACTTTGTTATTCTTGATATTCCCGAGGACGATAGTATGTCTATTATTCTTGGAAGACCCTTTTTGAATACTACAGGGGCTGTTATTGATTGCACAAAAGGCAATGTCACTTTTCATGTTAATGGTAATGAGCATACAGTACACTTTCCGAGGAAACAACCTCAAGTTCATAGTATAAACTCTATTGGAAAAAATCCATCGATTATTTTTGAAGGTTTTGAATTTCCTCTTCCTACTGTGATATTCTTATTGTTGGGGATGTGCATATCCCCGTTGAGGTAACCTAGTGTTATTCGAAAATTCTCCGGTTCCATGTTATTCGGAATGACTTTGTTAACAAGACCTGATCAACCTTGTTAGTGGATTCCTTTTGATGAGCATGAGATGGATGAATTTAGAAAACACAACTCTCTTTACCCTCTTTTTACTTTCTGTTATATATATATTAAATAAAGCAAAAATAGTAATTTCTGTGTGTTTTCTGAATTATCCATGCAATAAAAAATACCCCGAAAATAAAAGTTCTCCAAATGCCCTGAAATTTAAATATGATTTTTCTGGAATATTTGAGAATATCTGGCACTGAGAACACAATAGGGGGAGCAAGCACCTGTCCACGAGGGTGGAGGGTGCGCCCTACCCCCCTGGGCGTGCCCCCTTCCTCGTGGGCCCATGGTGGCTCCTCTCCACTTATTCCAGCTACCACACACTCCTTCTTCCTCCCACAAACATCACTAACCTTCTCAAACTCGAGTCCAAGCTCATTTTTCTGCCATTTTCGATCTCCTTGCTCAAAGCACCTCTCACAAAACTGCTTTGGGGGATTGTTCCTTGGTATGTCACTCCTCCAATGGTCCAATTAGTTTTTGTTCTACTACTTTATTCATTGCATATTTTTTCAGCTTAGGTGACCCTGTTCTTGAGCTTGCATGTCAAATTTATGTGGGCAAAAGTAGTTTTGATGCATGATATTGCCTCTAGGAACTTGTAGGAGTAGTTGCTATCAATTTTGTTGAGTTTGGTTCAATTTTATTTTGAAGTTACTAAAAAATTCAGAAATTTTTCAGAGGAAGAAATATGTTTAGGAAAATGTACCAAGGTGGTCCTTCAAGGAAGAAAGGACCCAGGCTCGCAATGCGCGATGCCGATGAGGAACCACCAAGGCAAGCTTAGGTGCAGGCTTGTGAATGCCTGTGAGAGGACTTTATGGATCGAGCAGGAATCAAGGAAGAATTTAACGCGTATGTGCATATTGCCGATCTTGAGAGCTTCGAGGAAGATAAGTGCCGCCAATACCACTATCTCACCGATTCCTTTGTGAGGAGGTTTGAATTTTCATCATCACGCAATTCTCAAACTGTCCTATTTGATCTTTATGAAAATTCTTATATCGTCGTGGGTTTGTCACGGCAGATGTCCTTGTGAAAGGACTTAGTCGTGGAGCCATAGCAAAGGGTTAGCTTAAAGGGGTTAAACTAGACAAGGGGACACGGGGAGTTTATACTAGTTCGGCCCCTTCGATGAAGGTAAAAGCCTATGTCTAGTTGTGTTTGGTATTGCTAGGGTTTTGAAGGCCAGGGAGCGAATCTGCTTGTCTGGCTCTCGAGTTGTTGTCTGTTGTCCTGAACCGCTGCCGGGTCGTCCCCTTATATACATGGGCGGCACCCGTCGGTTTACAGAGTCCCGAGACCGACTCATAAACGTGTCCGGTTCGGTCTCCACTCTTTCTATCTTACAATACAAGTTTCATACAAATGCCGGTTCACGGCTACGGGCCTTAAACCGGTTCTGGGCCCTGCACCTTTCCTCTTTTGTCTACATGGGCTTCAAGCATAATCAACTACGGATGAAGTTAACCCGGCCTTTCCTGGCCGGTTTACGCCTAGTAGTAATATCCCCAACATTAGGCCCAGATCGATTTGAACTGGTTCATGTCAATCCTTAGTAAAAACTTCGTCTTCAACATCTTCTAATATTTAGTAAACCGTCGTGACGTCATTTTCTCGGATCGTGGTAAACCGTCGTGACGTCATCTGTTTAAAAATTGTGTATGACACATCTTCATTAACGGGTCTCCGACAATTGAAGCGACAGCTCCGCCTCACTTCCAAATTTCTGTCCCCTCGATTTTCGCGCCTGACACTTATCCCTTGCCTTTATAAATAGGACCGAGGGGTCATTTTCACCTTTTCCCCCTCGTTCCTCTTCGCGTCGTCTTCCTTGCGCTGCTCGGCCTCTGGATCTCCGCCGCCACCGTCGACCGTCACCTCTGCTCCGACCCTGGCCGCTGCATCACCCTGAACGCACTAGAATACTGCGGCGCCTTTCCGCTTCCTCACTAGCTCCGGTAAGTTCTCTGCTTTTTTTGCCACATATCTATTCTTGGGTTTCGACATTCTTCGCAGTTCTTCTGAAGTTCATCAGTGCTTCAGTGCTGTTCTTCCCTGTTCTACCTTTAGTCTGTAGATGGACACTTCGTGCTTGACGTATCCCTTGCCGTGACTAATCTTCTGTTACCACCACAAATCCTTATGCGCAAAAAAACTGATCTAGTCCTTCATAAACTGTTTCGGGTCCTACTTTTTTTAGGTCAGGAAAGTTTTGCCTTTCTGTCTTCGGTAGATCCAAAATTCCCATGTGATCCTATGAAACTTGTTTTCCTTACTGAGCCCTTTTCGCCTTAGATCTGCATCCTCTGTAGGCAGTTTACCTTTGCAAAAACAATCTATCTCATACCATTAGTCCCCTAGTAAACCGGCAGACCTTCTTTATGTTGATTGTGATAATCCGGTTTAACGACACATGCATGCCCTTGATATGATCTTGCCATTCGCTATTGTATTCGTCCCCGGTTTACGCAATTTCACATACCTGTATAACTTTATTCCACTTCATCTTGTATACCACCGTGAATAATTTGCAAACCGGCATTTATTTTCCAGCTTTTTGTTTGAAAATGGCCAAACAGTTTGCCGCTTGCAATTGGGCTCGTTCCCGGGTCACTGAGGAACAGCTGAACGGGATGGTCAGCATTGGTACCTTACCTAAGAAAACTGAAATTCGATGGCGAGTTCCAGAAATAGAAAATCCTCCAACCCCAAGGCAGGGCGAGGTTGTGGTCTTTGTCGACCACATAGGCTGTGGTTTCAAACCGCCAGGGTCAAAGTTCTACCGAGATGTGCTTGCCAATTTCCAACTCCATCCTCAGGATATCGGACCCAACTCGGTGTCCAATCTATGCAACTTCCAGGTCTTCTGTGAAGTGTACCTGCAAGAAGAGCCCACTGCTGAGCTGTTCTGGGACTTTTTTCATCTAAACCGGCGCACAGAGTTTGTAAATGGCCCCAACACTGAGCTTGGTGGTGTCTCAATTCAAAAGCGGAAGGAAGTTGAATTCCCTCATGCCAAACTGCACAATCACCCGAAGGAATGGAACCAGACCCTGTTTTACTGCAGAGATACTTCTCCTGAAGATGAAAATCCCCTTCCAGGCTACTGTGATCACCGGCTTTCCAACACCCATCCTATGCTGCAACACTTAAGTTCTGCAGAACAGGCCAAGTATGCCCCTCAACTCACCAAGCTCCAGGCTTTTATGGCCATCGGTTTAACATGCATTGATTTCGTGCGCTGTTGGTTACCTTGGAGCGTCTTGCCGCTAAGCCGGCGCCCCGGTTTAAAGTGTGAGTACTCCGGTGATGTTGAAGACCCTCAACGCCATTGCAACATTCAGGTGACCGATGAAGAGGTCACTGAAAGTGTAAAGAAGATTTTGAATGAGTCGGAATTAGTCTGTAGTCAAACCGGCTTGAGCCCCTTCTATACTAAGAAAAAGCCGCCTGCTGTAAGCACTATACTTCCTTTTCATCTTTGATATCTTTAATTTGTTCAACTTGTAATCCTTCTTCTCTATATGACGATCCCTTCTAGAAACGAAAATCTGTAGATAAAGCAGTGAAGCCAACCAGGGATAAAGCGGTCAAACCATCTCGTCCCAAAACCAAAGCCGTCAAGCGGACCTCAAAGCGGAAACACAGCTGACTGGATCAACATGGAACTTGATGACGATGCTGATGCTCCGGAAGTTGAGGTAGAACTTGACTCACTTGGCTCCCTTTTCATGCACCTCATTAACAATGATCTTTATCATGAGGACACAGAAGGCAGCCAAGCTGATGATGTAGAGGTAATTACCCTTTCCTCCGGTTCAGACTCTATGCCAACACACAAAACTCGTCAAGCAGTCTGCAAAGTAAGCTTTTCTCATCCTCTTGCTTACTTGGACCCAACATTTATTTTGAAGACACAGCAGCATGAAGCTCGCCGGACAACCCGACACAGTGGCCAATAGGTCACTTCGGCCGGTTTACCTGATACGCCGGTTCGGAAGCGCCGGTCTGAGGTCTCTTCCACTTCTGACCATTCTTATCCCAAGGCAGGTTATTTCAAACAACTTCTTAATCCGTCCGATTCAAATTATCAAGTGACACCTCCCTCATTCTCTGGCGAGTCAACAGCAACCCAACTCCCTCCTTTAAAAACTGTGGCTGGGTAAGCTTTCAAACCCTCTCTTCCAATGTGTTACAAATCTTGAATAGGATGCTAAACCTCTTTTATTTTTGTTTGCAGAGCCAAAGCCAGACCCAGCAAGAAAGCTCGGGCCACTAATCCGTCAGAAAACCAGGCTGTTGTTGAAGAAGAGCTAATAGGTGAATCGGACCAAACTCGTGACCCGGAAGGCCCTCCTCCTGAAGCCACCTCTGCTGAACCGCCCCTTCCCGACCGGAATACTAATGAACCAGCAGAAGCTGATCCTACCGTTCCTGATACTGAACCGGCAGCTCAAAACCGGGCTAGTCCAATGAAAGATACTGAGACTCCATCATCACCCGCAAAACAACTGAAGGCCAAGGAGATGATGTTGTTGTTACTGGTATAGGCCACAGCTCTCCTGGCCATTCTGTAATTTTGGCCCAACATAGTGCCAAAGAAGAGCGTGCTGCTAGGGAGAAGGGAAAATGGAGTACTGACTTATCAAGTTATGCCCATCTCAACGCTGAAGAGCTTCACTCCGGTTTCTTAAACCTTCTGTACTCAAACCGTGACTATGAAGCCGGTTTGGTGAATTTTGATGAAGGAACATTATGAGGTATTTTCATCTCCCTTTACTTCTTGACTCCAAAGTTGAAAAGCCAGCCCAAGTAGCCCCCGAGGGCCGTTTTATGATGTTAATCGTGAACCGGGTCTTTGTAATACTTTAAGTTTCTCCCACTGACCCTCAAAATGTTAGATCCTTAGTGAAAACCAAGGCCGATACTTTACCAATGTAATGATATATCTTTCCTCAGCGTAGCCCCCAAAGGCCGGTTTAGCTTTGCAAGGTAATCCGGGTTTTAATCAATTTGTCCGTTTTTGAACAGATATACATTAGCCCCCAAGTGTCAAGGATAATGCTTGCATTGTTCTAGAGACTTTATAAAAGATGTAGTAAATCTGAGCAAACAGACATTAGCCCCCAAGTACAAAGTGCATAACTTGTTGTACGCTTTTTTCTTTAGAAAATATATATCCTGTTGTGTGACATTTCTTCATTGTTGTAGGCTGAAATAAGCAATAGAGATGCCCGGACTGCTGATTTGCAAGAGAATGTGAAGTCCCAACAAGCAGAAGCTGCAAAAACTAAAGAGGAGCTGACCAAGGCCCTGGCAGCGATGGAAAAGCTGAAAGAGTCTTTTAACAAAGATCGGGCTAACTGGGAAACCAAAAAATCCGGTTTAACCAAAAGAGCTGAAGATGCTGAAGCGGCCCTGAAACCAGTTGTGGATGAACTAACTGGGTTGAAACGGCAAATCAATGCCATAACTTCCGCTATCTTTGGTAAGTATCTCCTTGTGCAGTTTATCCAATTCATTGAATCTTGTCATTGATCAGAACACTTGATTTTAAACTGTCACATGCACTCGTATTGCTCATCTAGGCACAGATATGAGGATGAAGCTTAAAGTGGCTTATACCCTTATTGAACACCTGTACTCTGGGACCGAGCGTGCGATTTGTACTGTGGCTTACAATAAACCGGCGCCCTCACTGGTAAAGGAAACGCTTGAGAAGCTGGCCATGTTACCAGCCCGGATCACCGAACTGAAGAAGGCCGCTGCAAGAGCAGGCACATTAACCGCGCTAATCCGAGCCAAGGCATGGATTCCAGACCTTGAAGCGGAGAATATCATCAAAGGATATCCAGGTGTGAAAGAGGACGGTTCAGACTTTGACAATGATGACCTCCGAAGGCTGACCAAAGAAATGCGGCCAATAGCTAGCAATCTGGCAGAGGACACAGACTTGTCTCATTTCCAACCGGCTTATGACACTAAAGGGAAGAGACAGCCTGCCGAAATCCATGAAGTCGAAGAACTTGTACCTCCAATTCGTAAGCATACCTACGCTCCTGATATTAACCCTTCCAGCCTTATCCATGAAGAGGCTGTGTTTCAAGCGTTAATTCGAATCGATTGGTCAACGGTTGATTTCCAATGTCTGGGGAGGGATGAAGAAGAAGTGATGGCACCAACTGACCCTCAACCGTCAAACCGTCCAGATGAAGCATCTTGAACCGGATGCTGGTTTACCAGCCATTGTGTGCCAATGCTTAAAAACAATTATTCAATGGGAGCCATTTGAAAGCTTCATGTAATAGGATAGCAAAAACTCCGTGATCTGTCATGCCATCAAGCATGTTTTGTGGTACTTAGATAATGTGAAAACCTGTTCCACCGTTTGGCATCTATTTATGCTTAACCCATAATGAACTGTGTTCCTGTAGACAAGAACATAAAAAGTGTCCTAGTGGTTTACCACTGGACGGGTCATGATGCCCAAGAATAGACAATACTTGGACGGATAACCAAAGTTTGTATATAAAAATAACTTGTGTAACATACCTCGTTGGCTGACCAACTACTTGTATGGTAAAGGTGTAAACACCAATCCGGAGCAGGGATAACTCCGTCTTTAATTTGCCGGATTATGATAATAAACCGTACCGGTATATGATAAACACTGGATTTTCCTTATAACACTGGCAACTTATTAATCAAAACTAGACCGGGGTAGCGAACGCCAGTTTATAACTGATCATGTACTGACAACTTGTAGTTGAGAGGCAAGCCGGGTCAAGGACACCGGTTTATTAGAAGACATTATAACCCTTAATAAAGTCAGAAAACTTAGTAAATAAGTTTCAAAAAAGAAATATGCAAGGCTTTTTACGAGCTGCCAGGCTCCAAATCGAGGCTTTTCATGGGCTATCAGGCCTCTGAGTTAAACCATTTAACAAAGCTTTTTAAGATGGGCCTCCAATTAACCAATCATCGTTTTAACTTTGACAAGTTCAGATTCTATAGAAGATTAACTTGTCAAACGTTCGGCGGGTCATACCAGGATTACCTGGACAGGAGTGGCTTACTTGATGAAGACAGGTTAACCCGAGGTTTTAGGTGAATACACCAGGCTTCCAAGCCGTGACTTGATAGCCAAGTACAAGGGTCCTTTCAAACTCTTTGTTGCTTTGCACAAAAAGCCCCCAAGTAACTTTGTGAGCTGTGCTCAGTGGGTGCCCATGTTTGAGTTTGTGCTTTGTGCAACACTCTCTTTGGCCCCACATAATTTCCTTTGTGGCTAAACGCCTATCAAGAGGTGTAGCTATGGTGTGATAACAACCAAGCCCCCTAGTGATATCCCTTTGTGGTTTTAAACCGATCAAGAGATGTAGCAATGGTTCAGATATGACCAAGCCCCCTAGTGATTCTCTGTACATTTGTGCGGCTGCAGAGACCGGTTTAACTAAAAACTCCGCTTTGTCAGTAGAAACTCTTGTAAGCACACACATGATGTAAAAAGAACAGATACCCCGCTTTAATGGAGGCTCTGGTTTATTCTATAATATATACATCGTCAGAAATATGTACATATGAAGAGCCTTTGGCTCAAGTATAGTAAGGCCGAAGAAGAGCTATGTTCCATGGACGCTTGGTCTCCTCCTCCGATTTACGTGAGTCCTGGTGCTCTCAAACATCAATGAGGTAGTATGACCCATTGTGCAGATTCTTACTAACCACAAAAGGTCCTTCCCAAGGTGGGGATAACTTGTGCATATCAGTTTGCTCCTGGATGAGCCGGAGCACCAAATCACCCTCTTGAAAGGTTCTGGTCTTAACCCGGCGGCTGTGATAACGTCGGAGATCTTGTTGATAAATTGCCGAATGTGCCCCTGCAAGATCACGCTCCTCATACAACAGGTCCAGAGAATCCTGATGAGCTATCTCGTTATCTGCTTCAACGTAATCCACCACACGAGGCGAGTCGTGACGGATGTCACTAGGGAGAACCGCCTCCGCTCCATAAACCATGAAGAAAGGTGTGTAACCCGTCAATCTGTTAGGCGTGGTGTTGATGCTCCATAACACAGAAGGCAATTCCTCCACCCAACAACCCGGTGTCCGCTTCAAAGGAACCATAAGCCGGGGTTTAATACCTCTCAAAATTTCTTGATTTGCCCTCTCTACTTGACCATTAGATTGGGGGTGAGCCACCGATGCTATATCAAGCCGGTTGTGCTCACGTTGGCAGAACTCCTCCATCTCTCCCTTTGACAGATTAGTACCATTATCAGTGATGATACTGTGTGGAAAGCCAAACCGGAATATCACCTTTTTGATGAATTGAACCACCGTGGCTGGCCGCATCACACTTACTGACTGGCTCTGCTTCCACCCATTTGGTGAATTTATCAACTGCCACTAACAAGTGGGTCTTTTTGTCCTTGGATCGCTTGAAGGGTCCAACCTTATCGAGCCCCCAAGTCGCAAACGGCCAAGTTATTGGAATCATCCTCAACTCCTGAGCCGGAATGTGAGCACGGCGTGCGAATTTTTGACAACCGTCGCATCTCTTGACCAAATACTCCGCATTAGCATGAGCTGTTAACCAGTAAAAACCGTGGTGAAAAGCTTGAGCAACCAAAGACTTTGAACCGGCGTGGTGACCACAATCCCCTTCGTGGATTTCTCGCAAAATCTCACAACCCTCTTGAGGAGAGACACAACGCTGAATTGCTCCTGAAATGCTGTAACAATGTAACTCTCCGTTGAGTATGGTCATGGACTTGGAACGTCGGATTATCTGTCGGGCCAAGGTTTCATCATCCAGTAACTCGCCCTAGTTCATGTAAGCCAGATACGGGATTGTCCAATCCGGTATGACATGCAAAGCCGCCACCAATTGAGCCTCCGGATCAGGAATAGCCAACTCTTCCTCTGTTGGTACCTTGACTGACGGATTATGCAATACGTCAAGAAGCCATTGGGTGGAACCGGTTTATGCTGAGAAACAAGGCGACTTAAAGCATCCGCCGCTTCGTTCTTTCGCCGGTCTATATGGACCACCTGATAACCCTTGAAGTGACCAGCCATAGTGTCCACCTCTCGCCGATATGCAACCATGAGTGGGTCATTAGAATCCCAAGTGCCAGACACCTGTTGAGTCACTAGATCTGAATCCCCAAAGCACTTGAACCGGCTTAAGTTCATTTCCTTAGCCATCCGCAGACCGTGGAGCAAAGCCTCATACTCAGCTGCATTGTTAGTACAAGGGAAATTGTTAGTACAAGGGAACATTAAACGGAGGACATAACAAAACTTGTCACCTCTTGGTGAAGTTAGTATGACTCCAGCCCCCGAGCCCTCCAACTATCTGGATCCATCAAAGTGAATAGTCGAGTACGTATTATCTGCCTTCTCCTCTGGTGCCTGCAACTCCATCCAATCGTTGATGAAGTCCACTAGTGCCTGGGATTTGATCGCTGTGCGCGGTATATATTTGAGCCCGTGAGGTCCAAGCTCAATAGCCTACTTAGCAATCCGGCCCGTTGCTTCTCTGTTCTGAATGATATCTCCCAGAGGGGCTGAACTGACCACTATGATGGGATGGCCCTGAAAATAGTGTTTAAGCTTCCGGCTTGCCATATACACTCCATACACCAGCTTCTGCCAATGCGGATACCTCTGTGTTGACTCAATGAGCACTTCACTAATATAATAAACCGGACTTTGAACCGGATATTCCTTGCCAGCTTCCTTGCGCTCCACCACAATAGCCACGCTAATAGCTCGGGCATTAGCAGCCACATATAGCAATAATGGCTCCTTATTGATCGGTGCTGCAAGCATAGGTGGTTCAGCTAACTGCCTCTTCAGATCCTCGAATGCATTATCAGCTGCCTCGCTCCAGACAAAATTATCTGTTTTCTTGAGCATCTGATATAAAGGGATAGCCTTCTCGCCAAGACGACTGATAAACTGGCTCAAGGCCGCAATCCAGCCGGCCAGGCGTTGAACTTCATTGATACACGCCGGTTTAGCCAAAGATGTAATTGCTGGAAAGTTTTCCGCATTAGCCTCAATGCCTCTATTTGACACCAGAAAACCCAAGAGTTTGCCTGCCGGAACACCAAAGACACACTTCTCCAGATTGAGCATCATCTTGTAAACCCGGAGGTTGTCAAAGGTTTCTCTCAAGCATCTATCAATGTTTCCTCCTTTCTGGATTTTATCACAATATCATCCACATATGCATGAACATTGCGCCCAATCTGCTTATGAAGACAATTCTGAACACAACGTTGATAAGTCACCTGGGCACTCTTGAGCCCAAAGGGCATGGAGACATAGCAGAAGGCTCCAAAGGGAGTGATCAAAGCTATCTTCTCCTGGTCCTTAACTGCCATTTTGATCTGATGATAACCAGAGTAAGCATCCAAAAAAACACAAACGGTCACAACCCGCCATAGCATCAATGATCTGATCAATACGAGGGAGGGCAAAGGGGTCTGCAGGACAAGCCTTGTTCAAATCTGTGTAATCCACACACATATGCCAAGTGCCGTTTTTCTTAAGAACCAGCACCGGATTAGCCAACCACTCTGGGTGAAAGACTACAAATATAAACCCTGCGGCCAACAATCGAGCTACCTCCTCACCAATAGCCTTGCGCCTTTCTTCATTGAAGCGGCGAAGAAACTGCCAGACCGGTTTAAACTTAGGATCAATGTTAATTGTGTGCTCAGCGAGTTCCCTCGGTACACCTGGCATGTCAGAGGGTTTCCATGCAAAGATGTCCCGGTTCTCACGGATGAACTCGATGAGCGCGCTTTCCTATTTGGGATCCAGGTTAGCGCTGATGCTGAACTGCTTGGATGAATCGCCAGGAACAAAATCAATCATCTTAGTGTCTGTGGCCAATTTGAATTTCAACGCTGGATCATGTTCCGTAGTTGGCTTTTTCAAAGAGGTCATATCTGCCGGATCACCTTGCTCCTTATAGAACTTCAGCTCCTCCGTGGCACAAACCGACTCAGCATAAGCCGCATCACCTTCCTCACACTCCAAAGCGATCTTTCTGCTCCCGTGTACTGTGATAGTCCCCTTATGACCTGGCATTTTAAGCTGTACATAAACATAAAACCTCGCCATGAACTTAGCGTAAGCCGGCCGCCCAAACAAAGTGTGGCACGGACTTTTGATTTTTACCACCTCAAAAGTCAATGTTTCTGACCTTGAATCATAATCATCTCCAAAAGCCACCTCTAAGGCTATCTTTCCCACTGGATACGCAGACTTGCCAGGTACCACACCATGAAAAACAGTATTTGACAGTTTAAGATTCTTATCTGTCAACCCCATACGGTGGAATGTATCATAATATAGAATGTTCATACTACTTCCCCCATCCATGAGTACCTTAGTGAACTTGTATCCCCCAACTTGAGGGGCCACCACTAAGGCCAAGTGACCCGGATTATCAACCCGAGGTGGGTGATCGTCTCTACTCCACAAAACGGGCTGCTCAGACCAGCGCAAATACTAAGGCACCGCTGGTTCAACAGAGTTTACTGCCCTCTTGTGAAGCTTCTGATAGCGCTTACACAAGCTAGTGGTGAAGACATGATATTGCCCACTATTTAGCTTCTTAGGATTGCTCTGATAACCTGACTGCTGCTGCTGCTGGTTCCCCTGATGGTTGTAACCTCCCCGGTTGCCTTGGTGCCCTTGATTGATGTGTCCGGTTTGATTACCCTGAAATCCTGAACCGGAACTGCCACCTCCATAACCCGTCCCGTGGAAACCACCTCCTGAACCGCCAGGCGGACCATTATCGTACTAGAACATATTGGAGTTCTTGAAATCTCGCATGATATAACAATCCTTCCAAAGATGCGACGCCGGCTTCTCCTTTGATCCATGCTTTGGACATGGTTGATTTAACAGGCGCTCCAAAATGGGGCCTGAACCTTTGCCCCTCTGTTGCTGCTTGCCCTTACAGCGCTGGCCATTCTCCTGAGCATTGGTGTTAGCGACAAAGTCCAAGCTATTATCTGCTTTGCGCTTACCACTGTTCCCATGGCCTGCCGGATTATGCTGCTGACCCTTCGTGTTGCCGTTCTTTTTCCCTTTCCCCGGGTTGTCCTCCTCTGAGTCAGGGTCTTTGGTATTATCTGAATCGGCGTACTTAACCAAAGCGGCCATAAGCGTTGACATATCATTGCAGTGACGTTTGAGCCTTCCTAGCTTCTGTTTGAGCGGCAAAAAATGGCAATTGCCCTCCAATGTTAGCACTGCAGTATCTGCATTGATACGGTCTGATGAATGCAAAATTGCTGAGACCCTCTTGACCCAATGGGTCGTGGACTCCTCCTCCTCTTGGACACAAGCAGCTAGGTCCACGATTGACATGTGCTGCTTACAAGTATCTTTGAAGTTCTGGATAAACCGGTGCTTCAATTCGGCCCATGATCCGACAGAGTTAACTGGTAAGCTCTTCAACCAAGTATGAGTTGTTCCTTCCAACATCATGGTGAAGTATTTAGCACATACTGCCTCATACACATCTAACATCTCCATTGCCATCTCGTAGCTTTCAACCCACGCCTCTGGCTGTAAATCGGCGGTATAATTTGGTACCTTATGAGGTCCCTTGAAGTCCTTGGGCAATCTCACATTACGCAAAGCGGGGGTGAGACACGGCACCCCTAGGAACTGAATACCATACCTGGCTCTACTGAAGCGGTAGGGTGAACCGGAGTATGTTGGCGAGCTTCGTGTCGGGCTCCTAACTCGGCCTCTCGACGTGTGCGACCATGATCCACTACATCCTGTGCATTAGCACCTCCCCCTGCCGGGTTGTGTCCTCGCAGTGAATTACGGTGACGTGCACTGCTTGACATGGCCGGTTCATCCTCAACGTGTCTGCTATAGCTCCGGCTTGGACGGGGAGTGGAATGAATCCTCTCACGACTATGCGAATATGCCTGCTGCTGATTTGGTGCTGTTTGTAGGAGATCTCTGGCCCGACGTGCCTCAATCGCAACTGGTGATTCGCCGTCGGTTGGGAGGGTTGCCAAGCGTGAAGCGGCGGCCACAATGTTGTCCAACGGGTTGGAGTAATGCCCGGGAGGCATTGGTACATACTGTGGCACAACGTTGTTCTGACGAGGCAGGTCCATCGTGCGTGGCTGAACCGGCGCTCCTGTTCCTGGTACCTCCGTCCGGTTTAATATTGGCTAGTTACTAGTTCCTGCCCCTAGCGTGTTGAAGAGATTTCGTGGCTCGTAACCCGATGGGAGATGTGATCGATACCTTCTTCTCATGACTTCTTCGGAAGCGTTCTGATCGAGCCTAATCCGGTAGGCCTGAGCTTCCAACTCAGCCCACTCTATAGCCATCCTAGCGGTCTCTGCCACTAGGTCCGCTTTGGCCTGAGCTATCTGATCCTTCAACTTTGCAATCTCCGCGTTGTGCTGATCTCGGGATGCTGCATCCACTTCTGCGGTCATCAACGCTGCCAAAGCGTCGAACAAGTCAGACAGGACTTGAGCCGGAGGCGGCGCAGAGCTTCCTGCCCCTGCCAGCGTGGCTGTCATTGAACCGGAGAGTATTGCTACGGCAGCTGACGAATGAGGCGCCGACTGTGTACCGGCCATGAAGATAGCGGCCCAGTTTGGCAGATCAGGGGAGTCCAGAATACTGTTGCCCTCGGATCTTCCGCTAATAAGGCCATCCTGCAACTGATAGAGCGATTCGGTCTCTCCAGAAGACTCGTCGTCGAAGCAGACAACGGTTTCTCCATCGGACGCCGGTCCGTCCTCGTATTCTGCTCCATGGATGACGCCTACGAAAACATGCTTCACCACGGGCTGAACCAGCGAAGGGCTTGCACGCTGAGCCGTCTCGATGATGTCGGTGCAGATGTCCGGCTCAGGGGCCGGTTCGCCAATCTTGCCAATGAAGACGTGAATCCCACCAAAGGGGACCCGGTACCCATATTCGATTGAATTGGCCTCGGGACCCCATCCTGCGTTGTCGATGTAGAGCTTGCCGCGACGACTCTTCGTCATCCGGCCCACAACGTATCCCTTGAGTCCATCAAGGCCGCCCTTCAAGAACTCAAAACCATCATGCGAAAGCCCCACGGTGGGCGCCAACTGTCGTGGGTCTGTCATGGCCGATGTCCTTGTGAAAGGACTTAGTCGTGGAGCCATCGCAACGGGCTAGCTTAAAGGGGTTAAACTAGACAAGGGGACACGGGGAATTTATACTAGTTCGGCCCCTTCGATGAAGGTAAAAGCCTACGTCTAGTTGTGTTTGGTATTGCTAGGGTTTCGAAGGCCAGGGAGCGAATCTTCTTGTCTGGCTCTCGAGTTGTTTTCTGTTGTCCTGAACCGCTGCCGGGTCGTCCCCTTATATACATGGGTGGCGCCTGTCGGTTTACAGAGTCCCGAGACCGGCTCATAAACGTGTATGGTTCGGTCTCCACTCTTTCTATCTTACAATACAAGTTTCATACAAATGCCGGTTCACCGCTATGGGCCTTAAACCAGTTCTAGGCCCTGGACCTTTCCTCTTCTGTCTACATGGGCTTCAAGCATAATCAACTACGGATGAAGTTAACCCGGCCTTTCCTGGCCGGTTTACGCCCAGTAGTAATATCCCCAACATATACTATGGACTTAAAGGATTTTAATACTGCTTGCAAACTTCCACAATCGTGTAGTCCTAATGAACCTCGCAAATCTGAACTAAGAGATTTTCTTGGTAATATAACTGTGGGGGAATCTAGAGACATAACACAAGCTACCATAGGGGGCATACATTTTCCTGCTATACATTATTTTGCTCTCTTCATAGGTAGGTGCATAAATGGTAAGGATGAAGCATGTCATATGCATGTCCCTGACCTCAATGTTCTAAGGAGTTCTGTATTAGGAGATAAACATTATAATTTGGGAGCCATTGTTGCACGTAGGTTGCATAATAATAGATTTAATGGAGATTTCTTTGGTGGAATTTATGCAACCCGTCTAGCTAATTTTCTTGATATACCCATACGTGGGTATGATATTGAGTTGCCACCAGTTTATTTAGATTATGAGGCCATGGTTCATCATTAGTTTGTTGAGAGGAACGATCAGTTCCTCCAGTACCGGCTAATCTTTGACAGATGACGCATGTATCATGTCGCTCTCCCTGCTCCTACTTTCTTTGACTCTCAGGCAAAAGGGGGATATGTTATAACCAGGGAGGAGGCAGTCGAGTATAAGAGGAGGACGGAGACGACCCGTCTCCAAGTGATAGCTCATGAGGTAATAGCTGCTGCATCTCAGTACCACCCCAGCTACAACTTTGGATATCCGCCAGGGCAGCCGTGGCCATAGACCAACTTAGGCCAAAAGCCTAAGCTTGGGGGATTATGTATTTCTCACCGACATTACATTCATGTTCACACACTCATTGCTAGTTGTCGGTGCTCATACTTTTTCATTGTATCATCCATGCTAGTTTATTTTCCTTTTACGCTTTCTGCTTGTGTGTTTAATAATCCTTAAGAAAAACAAAAAAAATACTTGTAACTTTTAGTTAGTTTACTTTCCATGCTTGTAGTAGTAACTAAAAAGAAAACCCAAAAAGATTTCTCATTCTTCTTTTGCTTGTTGGGAGCTTTCCCGTGTAAATAGTTTTATTCCTTTTCTTGTTCTTTGGGGGTCGATAGGAGAAGACCATACTGAAAATGTTGAGTGGCTCTTATATGCATTATTGTTGATCTAACAAAGAGCCCATATTACCTTGTCTTCTCTCTTGAATTGAATGCTTGCAGATTCCAGCTTAGTCCAATGCATGTGCACTATTATTATTATTCACATCATTTGGTCGTGCAAGTGGAAGGCAATTATGACGATATATGATGAACTTATTGAGATGAGAAAAGCTGGTATGAACTCGACCTCTCTTGTTTTTGTAAATATGATTAGTTCATCGTTCCTTATGCAGCCTATTATGAATAAACATGTTTGCAATGACAATTAGATATTATAGTTGCTTATGCCATGCTTAATTAGCTAGGAGCTTATAATGGTTTACCTTGCGTGCCAACATGCTATTAAAATGGTTGTGATGTGGTATGATAGGGTGGTATCCTCTTTTGAACGATTCGAGTGGCTTGACTTGGCACATGTTCACACATGTAGTTTAAACAAAATCAACATAGCCTCTATGATATTTATGTTGATGGTGCATTATATCCTACTCATGCTTGCATTCGGTGTTGATTAATTTTAATGCATGTTCATGACTGTTGTCGCTCTCTAGCTGGTCGCTTCCCAGTCTTTTGCTAGCCTTCACCTGTACTAAGCAGGAATACTGCTTGTGCGTCCAATTCCATAAACCCCAAAGTTATTCCATATGAGTCTACCATACCTACCTATATACGGTATTTACCTGCCGTTTCAAGTAAATTTGTATGTGCCAAACTCTAAACCTTCAAATAAACATTCTGTTTTGTATGCTCGAATAGCTCACGTACCAACTAGGGTTGTCCGTATCTTCCATGTTAGGCAGATTATTCTCAAGAAGAGTGGAGTCCGCTCCTCACTCACGAGAAAATGGCTGGTCACCGGGATGCCCAGTCCCATGCTTTATGCAAATCAAATCAAAATAACTGCAAACAAAACTCCCCTGGGACTCTTGTTAGTTGGAGGCACTAGTTGTTTCGAGCAAGCCATGGATTAATGCTTGTTGGTGGAGGGGGAGTATAAACTTTACCATTCTTTTTTGGGAACCGCGTATAATGTATGTAGCATGGAAGATACACTACTAGAAAAAGGGCTGCTAGTGGCGCACCTGTTTTTGCTACTAATGGCGCACTACAGGTGCGCCACTAGCACCACACCATTAGATTTTTTTTCTAATGGCGCACCACATAGAAGTGCGCCATTAGTAACAATTTATTTTCAATTTTTTTTTCAGAATTTTTTTTAATTTTTTTTTCAATTTTTTTTCTTAATCTCAGGTCACTATGGCTTAATCTTGGGTCAATATGCTTAATCACAGGTCAAATCGCACTCCGTGGTCAAACTTCCCAAAAGGTCACCCATCCTCACACTACTCCAGCCCAAGCGCGCTTAACTTCAGAGTTCTATCCAACCCCAGCAACAGCTCACTTCACAGGCACTTGTTGATATATCTAGCATATCAATCCTATTATACCTTGTTGATGTCTAGGACTTTGTTCATGTTCATGACTATGATGAAATTTTGAAAGATATTTCAAACTTCCCGGTCATATTACTAGTGGCGCACCACATCCACGGTGCGCCACTAGTAAGTTTGAAATTTTTTGAATTTTTTTGCCTCTAGATCTTGAAAGCCCCGTAACTTTTTTTTGTTAGGGTTTTGGGGATTTTGAAAATGTTTAACAGAGTTCCCCCATTAAATTCGGATGTAACTTTTCGAGTAGATGATTTTTCATATAAAAAACTTTTTAATCCGAGTTCGTATGCAAAAGTTATGCCCATTTTACAAATTTCCAGAGAGATTTTGCAAATAAAGTCGAAATTCAGATTTGTAAATTTTCCCAACAACTAGACCACATATCACTTGGTAAACTTATTTTCTTTTTTTTTTGACATTTTTATCATTTTCTTTTATTTTTTTAAAAACTGAAAAGGCGGTCCACTGGGGGGGTGCATTCGGTGGAATATTTGGGCCAAGTTAGTAATGGCGCACCGTGGGAGTGGTGCGCCATTACTAGTTGAACTAGTAATGGCGCACTAGTAATGGCGCACCGTGGGAGTGGTGCGCCATTACTAGTTGCGCCATTACTAGTTCAACTAGTAATGGCGCAACTAGTAATGGCGCACCACTCCCACGGTGCGCCATTACTAGTTTTAAAAAAAATATAAAAAATTTGAAAAAAATTTACTAGTGGCGCACCGTGGATGTGGTGCGCCATTACTAGTTAAAACTACTAATGGCGTACTATTCCCTGGTGCGCCATTACTAGTTTTGAAAAAAATAAAAAAAAATTGAAAAAAAATTGAATTTTTTTACTAATGGCGCACCGTGGATGTGCTGCGCCCTTACTAGTTTAACTAGTAATGGCGCACTATCCCTTGGTGTGCCATTAGTAGTTTTGAAAAAAAAAATAAAAAAATTTGTTACTAATGGCGCACCAGGGATGTGGTGCGCCATTAGTATTTGGACACTAATGGCGCACCAACACATGGTGCGCCATTAGTATATAGTTGTGGCGCACCACATGTCTGGTGCGCCATTAGTGTCCATTTCATCTATAGCCCTTTTCCTAGTAGTGATATCGCCATCTCTTGGTTGTTATGTTGACAATGAAGGTATACCGCTAAAAATATTATTCATATCTATTTCAAAACCAAGCTCTGGCACCTCTACAAATCTCTGCTTCCCTCTGCGCAGGGCCTATCTATTTACTTTTGTGCTGAGTCATCATCCTCTTATTAAAAAGAACCAGTTGGAGAGCACCGCTGTCATTTGCATCCATTACTGTTAGCTTACATTGAGTATGACTTGACTGGATCTCTTTTACCATGAATTAGAATGTCTAGTCAGTCCTTGATCTTTAAAGGTGCTCTGCATTTATGTTTTGCGGTCTCAGAAAGGGCTAGCGAGATACCATCTTCTTATATCATATCATGATTGTTTTGAGAAAGTGTTGTCATCCGAGATTTATTATTATTGCTCGCTAGTTGATTATGCCATTGATATGAGTAAACATGAGACCTAAATGTTATTGTGAATATGGTTAGTTCATAATCTTTGTTGAAAACTTGAATGTTGGCTTTACATACTTACAACAACAAGAGCAAATAGAGTTTGTAAAACTTTTTCTTTATCACTTTCAGTTTATCAACTGAATTGCTTGAGGACAAGCAAATGTTTAAGCTTGGGGGAGTTGACACGTCTCCATCGTATCTACTTTTCCAAACACTTTTGCCCTTGTTTTGGACTCTAACTTGCATGATTTGAATGGAACTAACCCGGACTGACACTGTTTTCAGCAGAATTGCCATGGTGTTATTTTTGTGCAGAAATAAAAGTTCTCGGAATGACCTGAAAATCAACGGAGAATTATTTTGGAATATATAAAAAATACTGGAAGGAAGAACCACGTTAGGGGGGCCTCCACCTATCCACGAGGGTGGGGGCGCGCCCTACCCCCCTGGGCGCGCCCCCCTGCCTCGTGGGCCCCTGACGCTCCACCGACCTCAACCTGGGCTACATATATTCACTTTAGGGGAAAAAATCAGGGAGAAGGATTCATCGCATTTTACGATACGGAGCCGCCGCCAAGCCTTAAACTCTCTCGGGAGGGCTGATCTGGAGTCCGTTTGGGGCTCCGAAGAGGGGAATCATTCGACATCATCATCATCAACCTTCCTCCATCAACAATTTCATGATGCTCACCACCGTGCGTGAGTAATTCCATCATAGGCTTGCTGGACGGTGATGGGTTGGATGAGATTTATCATGTAATCGAGTTAGTTTTGTTAGGGTCTGATCCCTAGTATCCACTATGTTCTGAGATTGATGTTGCTGTGACTTTGCTATGCTTAATTATTGTCACTAGGACCCGAGTGCCATGATTTTAGATCCGAACCTATTATGTTTTCATGAATATGTCACACCCTAGCTAATTCAAGCATTAGAGTGTGCATCATGTTTAATTTTCTCTTAAATTTGAAATGGGGATGACAGAACCCCCAGCACCCCCCTGGAACAACTAGGGTTTACTAAAAACTTTTTCAATGAACCTGAAATGCCCTTCTTTAAAGCCCAACCTTTTTGTTTTGGGCTAAAACCTTTGACAAAAATGGTGCACATTTTTCTAGGACATTTTAAGGTCATTGGATTAATCCTTTTAGTATTTGTATTTGGGCATTTAAATGCTATAAAATATTTTAAATGCTCAAATAATCATAAACTAAAATGTTTGCTGTTGGATATATCCTAAGCAGTAGCCATGATTAATTTTTTGATTTATGGAAATGCCCTAGCATTTTTAATAAAGCCCTGAAGTTATAGAAATAATAGAATAAATAAAAAACAGAAAAGGAGAGAGAGAACAAAAACTTACCTGGCGCAGCCCACCAGCCCACCGGCTCGGCCCAGTCCACTGGCTCTTGCCAGTCGTCCTCCTCCTCTCGCCAGGAGGACGAGAAGCGCGTAGCCGGCGCCCGCGGCCACACGCCGGCCACCTCCTGCTTCCGCCAGCGCCTTGGATGCGTCCACGAGTGCCACACCAACCCCCACGTCCCCCTCTCTTCTCCCCACTCTCCCCGTGGCCCTCTCCCCCTCTCTGGCTCTCTCCCCATTTCCCTGCCGAGCGCAGCCGTCGCCGCCGACAAGCTCCACCACAGCCACCGCCGTCCATTCGTTGCCTCGACGTGCCAAGAAGCTCCGCCGTCGTCCACTGCTTCGCCTTGACCCATCCCTGAGCGCTCGCTCGCCCCGGAGATGCTGCACCGAGCTCGTCTTCAACCTCAGTCGCCGAAGATCCCTTTCGCCGGCCCGCTCGCTCCAGCCCTTCCCCGAGCTCGTCGTTCGCTCCCCTGCAACCGCTGTGAACTCCGCCACCGTTTCCCCCTCTCCCCGCGCTCGTCCGCGTCCTCTAACCACCACGACCATCAAAGCCAAAGCTCGCCGCCGCCACCGCACGTCGTCGTCATGGCCACGGCCACGTTGGGTCGCAACCGAGCACGCCTTCGTCTTCCACGCACTCGCAGGAGCCCGTAGCACCCTCGCACGCCCCTTGCCGTGCCTTCTAGCGACTAGTTCAACCTCACCCGAACTCCGGCCGCCGCGGACGTGCTTGCTGCCGTCATTTTCGGCCACCCCAGCTCCGGCTACTGCCACCACTCGACGCGGCTCACTCCCCGCAACACGTAGATGGTCTCTGCCGTCCTTTTGGTCGTCGGAGTGCAAAACCTGAGCCCTCCTCCGCGTCTGGCCTCGCTGGCGGCTAAACGCCGGCGAGTTTGACTCTGTTTGACCCCGTGTGGGCCAGGTTGACTTCCCCCCTGAGTCGATGACAGGTGGGGCTGGCCTGCTAATTAGTTTAGGATTAGTTTTAACTAATGTTAATTAGTTTAGTCACTGACATGTGGGCCCAGGTCCCACTGACAGTTAATTAGCACTAACATAATTATGTTAATTAGCTGAGACACTGACAGACAGGGCCCAACAGTCAGGTTTGACCTGGCTGACCCAGTTGACCCGCTGACGTCACACCTATGTCATGCTGACGCATTAATTCAACTACTGGAATTATTATTATATAGGAAATTGCAGAAAATAGCCAAAACTTCTAAAAATCATAGAAAATCAACCATAGCTCCAAATCAAACAAGTTATATATGAAAAATGATCAGAAAAATTCAATCTATCCATCTGTAATGGTTTCATGCATGACAAAACGAGCTAACCTTGCTGTTTAAGCAGAATAAGATAATGCACTAATAAGGCTATGTTAAATGAGCTAACATTTGAATCTTTGATTCAAATGAGTTCATCCCCTTCTGTTTTAGCTTGCATTAGGCCAAGGCACTTTCATCTTGCCATGTCATAGCATGCATCATATTGTTGCATATTGTCATGTGTTGATTATGTTCGGTGTGACTTTCGTGGTAGGTTCTGCCTCCGAGGATAACCCCGAGTATCCGTCTGAAGGGCAGTACCCTACTACCACTACATCACGCAAGCAACCCATTGATCTTTCCGATGCAAACCCATGTTCTCGCTTCTGCTCTTGTTTACTGCATTAAGACAACGCGATTCAAACTGCTGTGTGCTACGGTAGTTGAACCTTTATCCTCTGCATGACCTGTCATTGCCACGGTAACTAGATGAAACCCACTAGCATGTGTAGGAGTTGATTGAGCCATGTATGTGTTTCCTACCCTATTATGCCTGCTATGCTTAGAGTTGTGTCAGGTCTGGTCCATCTGGGTGATGGGCTAGAGTGAAATGATTATATCGGTAATGTGAGGGATGTGTTGAACATGATTTGGTAAAGGTATCGATGAGAGGCCATGTAGGAGTACATGCTGGGTTGTTTCATTGAGGCCGTCCATAAGAACTAAGATCTGTATGTGTGATTTATGATGCAGTTACTACCATACATTGGGCCCGAAACCAATGGACCCTCTCGGCTTCTTAATCACCCTAGTACTCTGTCCAGGAGTTGCAAATAGTTTCTGGTGTTTGTAGGTTATGTGTTGGCGGCCGTGCGTAGCGCTGGCCCTAGGGGTGGGCTATGTTGCGGTAGATACACCGTGGCACGGTGTACCGAGTCACCCGTTTGGTGTCTTGGGAACCCTGTTCACATCATTCGGGGCCGTATGTGGAAACTTCGGTCGGACTCCCTACGGATGGAACCTGGATAGGCGATAAACCTGGACTAGAGGCTTGAGTGCTTAGGTAGGCCGTGGCCGACACCCTCGTTGGGCTTCCGCTTGAAGGTTGCCGAGTACTTGTCGTGTAAACGGCGGTAAGTGGTGAAAGCGTGTATGAAGAAGTACACCCTTGCAGGGTATAAAACTATTTGAATAGCCGCGTCCGCGGTAAAGGACTACTTGGTTGCCTATACAGTTCATAGACAAGTTAATGGATACTACTAAAAGACTCAAGATAAGTGTGAGTACCGAGGATAGCTCTCTCGTAGGATGACGAGGGAGGATCCCCGGTGGAGTATTGTGTTGGTGAGTAGTGGACTCGTGTGCGAAAACTATTTTTACTAGAGAAGTTCCGTAGGATAGGCTAGCCAAGAGTCAAAGCTGGCTTGCTGCAATAACCCCACCACCTTCTTGAGAATGAGCATGTATAGTAGGATCTGATGTAAGACTTGCTGAGTACCTTTGTACTCATGTTTGCTTAATTACTGTTTTCAGACGACAACACCGCCCCCTGCGATGGGTTTTATGTAGACCTTGATGTCGACGAGTGACTAGCCACCCAGGTGGTGATCCTGGCCATGGAGGGCCCTATGTAGATAGACAGGCTTCGAGAAGCCTTCTTGCTTTCTAGTATCTGTACTCAGACTATTTGCTTCCGCATGTGCTTGTATGCTTGTATGACTTGAGTGTCGGGTCATGTGACCCTACCTGTATGAACATGTTATGTATGGCTCTCTGGAGCCTTTAAATAAAGTACTTGAGTTGTAGAGTTTTGTTGTGATGCCATGTTGTATGTACTCATATCGGGCATATTGTGTGTATGATTGAAATGCTTGGTATGAGTGGGATCCGACAATCTAGTTGTTTATCCTTGGCAACCTTTCTTATGGGGAAATGTAGTCTAGTGGTCCTCGATCCATAGTAGTCCGCTACAGCCCGGTTCTCCGGAGTCCTGCTAGCCCAGCACTACTGCTCAGGACACTTGACTGGCCGGCATGTGTTTCACTTCGTTCCTATGTCTGTCCCTTCGGGGAAATGTCACGCGGTGACATCCGGAGTCCTGCCTAGCCTGCTACAGCCCGGGTTCCCTGGAGTCCTGCTAGCCCAGTGCTACAGCCCAGATTCACTCGCTGATGACCGACATGCTCGATGTGATTCATGTATGCATGTCTCCATAGGTCTGCGCCGCTTTGGGTTCACGACTAGCCATGTCGGCCCGGGTTCTCTGTCATATGGATGCTAGCGACACTATCATATACGTGAGCCAAAAGGCGCAAACAGTTCCGGGCCATGGTAAGGCGACACCCGTCGGGATACTGTGCATGAGGCCGCAATGTGATATGAGGTGTTACCGACTAGATCGATGTGACTGGGAATCGGGGTCCTGACAGCGTTGGCATCAGAGCCGGACTGCCTGTAGGTTCGTTGAGCCAAACTGGTCGATGTCAAGTATAGAAATGCTTTAGTTATATGTAGGGGAATTGATTGTGGGAGGGAACGTAAGGCTCTTTTACTCCTTTACCTTATGCCCTCTGATCTGAGTCATTCTCTTCTTATTCAACGTGGGTTAAGGACTAGGCTCTCTCCTTCTATCAGGTTCACGTGTTACTAATCCATAGTACCTTATAGGATTGTTGTTACAAGCCTCAGTACAGTTTCTACTACTTTTAGTATGTTGCCAGTTGAATCAGAACCTTGATATGATGTTGTTGAGTGGTATTGCAAACTGTTGTGGATGTCTCAAATCTTTTTCTGAGCATTTACAGCTGTTATGCTGTCCAATTTTCCCTAGAAATTCTAATGCCTTTGCATTGTGGTTATGCTTTCAGATGGCCACTCGTGCTCAAAACCAAGTGGTTCGCCTGACCCGGTGCCTTGATGTGCCCGGTCATACTGCTATGTTAGTCCAGGTAATGATCGAGACGGGTTACCATTGGTATCCCGAATACACTGTCGAAGAGCAATTCCGAGATTTCAACCAGAGCCAGTACCTCTGTACCGTCAGGATATATCCCTCTTATCCTGGAGCCACTGAGCCCCTTCACTGTTCCTATGGACTCGGGGTTACTGTTGTGATGGCTCTGCAGGATGCTGCCTATTCCATGATGACCATCATGCGAGTCTGGACTGGCCTGCTTCGGAACACCGACTTCCGTTATATGCCAGCTTCACTTCCGGAAGCGCAAGGGTATCTCCAGGCCATTTATGCTGACCACACACATGACGAGTCACTACTCCGCACCACTGCCGAGATGCCCGAGGATAAGGACCGCGAAAATTGGGCCTTGCGTATGGAGCTTTTTAACTCTCGTGCTTATCACTGGGCCACATTGACTCGGTTTGCACCAGCGATACAAGCAGGATACATGGATCTGAGGGATCTATACCCTATACGGTCTGGATTGCCGGATTGTATGGAGTGGCACGATGTGGGAGGCATCACTCCACCTCGTGGTCCCCGTCTGCCACCACCTATGGGGCCAAGGCCACATCCGAGTCCCTTTGGTCCGCAGGCTCCGCGGGACCGTCTGTTCCCAGATGAACATGTTCCACTTCCAGGTTTTGGTGGCGACTTCTATGAGGATTACTACAGAGCCGTCTGAGCTAGTAGTAGTTCCACTAGTATTGTAGTAGTTGTATTCTTCACAGTCCTGCGTGACCGTGGGATACGACTTGGTGTTTATCATGCTCCGGAGGTGTAGGAAAATAATGTATAGGAGCTTGGAATGCCTCCGATGAGATGTAATGTCTTTCACTGTAGTTGTACTCTACCCTGGGCTTGTACTAAACTATGTACGGTGTGTATGACCAATGGTATATATATGGCAGTTTCTATATTACCATGTCATGCAATGAACATCTTAGCATTCCATGTTATCCATTACATTCTGCACTTCCTTGCTAAGTTTGTGCCATCCTTATCTAAACCGTTGTCTTGTTTTCTCCTAGGATGGTCAACACCCGCAGCAACCCTGCTGCCCCGGAGCAGGGGGAAGCCAGTGCATCTAGGGGTGAAAATCTGCTTCACCCGCCTTCTCTGGCCGAAGTGATGCTGGAGGCGGAAAGAAACAAGCTTGAGACTAACCGCCTGTTAGAGCAGATTGAGCAGAACACTGCACGCCATCAGCGAAATGACTTGGTGTCAATCAATGACTTAATCAAGCTATACCCACCAAAGTTTAACCATTCTGTCGAGCCCCTCGACGCGGATGACTGGCTTCGTAGCATCACCCACAAGCTATGTTCTGCCAACGTAGCCGAAGCCGACAAGGTTACTTATGCTGCCTATCACCTCGAAGGCCCTGCTAGCCTTTGGTGGGAAAACTTTGAAGCTATGCGCCTGGTTGGTCAAATCACTACTTGGGCTGAAATCAGTGAGGCTTTCCGTGAACATCACATTCCGGAAGGTCTGATGGATCACAAGAGGGAAGAGTTCTGCAATTTCACCCAAGGAAGACTGAGTGTGGATGCATATAGCCGTGAATTTGGGAATCTGGCACGATATGCTCCTGAAGAAGTATCTACCGACGCTAAGAAGTAGGCAAGGTTCCGCAAGGGACTTAGCCCTGAGCTTTGTCGCGATCTTCGTCTGCACGAGTGCACTTCCTTTCAGAAGTTGGTCAATAAAGCCATCAGTGCTGAGTCAGGCCAGTCTGAATATGACGCTTCACGCAAGCACTCACGTGATTTTGGCTCTTCATCCGGCTCTGGAGCTCAGAAGCGCCGGGTGTGGATTCCAAGAACGGAACTGCCACCCAGGTTCATTCCGAGGCCATCCTTTGAGGCGCCTCGTCCCAACCAGCAGTTTGCACCGCCCAAGCCCTATGGTGGCCCCGCTGCTAATGTTGCTCCACGTCCCAATGTGGTGACGTGTTTCAAGTGTGGAGAGCCGGGTCACTATAGCCGAGAGTGTCCCCAGAACAACAACCCCAATCAGCCTGGGAAGTCCGTTGGCCGTGGTAAGCCAGCGGGAAAGACATTCTACGCCAAGCCGGTCACCACTGCACGTGGCCATGTCAACTATGTCTCAGCCGAGGAGGCTCATGAGGATCCTAACGTCGTCCTTGGTACGCTCCATGTTAATTGCCATCCGGCATCTGTTCTTTTTGATACTAGAACATCCCATTCATTCATATCCGAGAACTATGCTCGATTGCATAACACGACATTCTGTGACATGCCCACTTCCATGGTAATTCAAACTCCGGGTTCCAAATGGAAAACTTCTACAGTAAGCCATGGGAACGAAATTCTTGTCGATAGACTTGTCTTCATTGCATCCTTAATAGCTCTCAAGTCCTCGGACATAAACATCATCTTGGGTATGGACTGGATGTCAGCTCATTATGCTAAGATTGATTGTGCCACTAGAACCGTTCAACTTACTCACCCATCGGGCAAGAGAGTCAATGTCTTAACTCGAGTGGCCAAGCGCCAGCTTTACTCCCTAAATGCCAACCCCCTTCCAGACCTTGAGGATGTTTCGGTAGTCCGGGATTTTCCGGATGTCTTTCCAGAAGAACTGCTAGGTGTTCCACCTGACAGGGATGTCGAGTTCATGATAGACCTTGTTCCAGGAACCGTTCAAATTTCTAGGAGACCCTATAAGATGGCACCCTTAGAACTAGCCGAGCTTAAGAACCAACTCGATGAGTCCTTGAAAAAGGGTTTCATCCATCCTAGTTCCTCTCCTTGGGCTTTTCCTCTCCTTGGGCTTGCCCCGTCCTCTTTGTCAAGAAGAAGGATGGAACGGATTGGATGGTTGTAGATTACCGACCTGTCAACTTGGTCACTATCAAGAACAAGTATCCGCTTCCCAGGATTAACGATCTGTATGATCAGCTTGCTAGATCCTCAGTCTTTTCCAAGATGGATTTGAGGTTAGGCTACCATCAAATAAAAATCAGAAATGAGGACATTCCCAAAACGGCCTTTGTTACTCGTTATGGCCAATACGAGTACACCGTTATGTCCTTCGGTTTAACCAATGCCCAGCCACCTTCTCTCGGTTAATGAACTCGGTCTTCATGGAGTATTTGGCTAAATTCGTCGTAGTTTACCTCGATGACATACTCATCTACTCCAAGAATGAAGAGGAACATGCCGAACATCTAAGGCTGGTATTGATGATACTTCGAGAGCATCGCCTTTATGCCAAATTCTCCAAGTGTGAATTTTGGTTGCCAGAAGTGACCTATCTAGGCCATGTAATCTCTGGTAAGGGTATTGCTGTCAATCCCGAGCGAGTTCAAGCCGTCCTTGATTGGACTCCACCTGAGACGGTCAAGCAAGTTCGGAGCTTCCTTGGCTTAGCGAGCTATTGCCACCGCTTCGTCGAGAATTTCTCCAAGGTTGCTAAACCTCAAGAAAGATAAAAAGTTCGAGTGGACCCCACAGTGCGAGTTCAGCTTTCAGGAACTGAAAAGACGCTTGACATCTGCTCCCGTACTGGTACCACCAGATTTCTCCAAGGACTTTATTATCTATTGCGACGCCTCGCGACAAGGACTAGGTTGCATACTCATGCAGGATCGTCAGGTAATTGCCTACGCTTCACGGCAACTACATCCACATGAGGAAAACTATCCCACACATGATCTAGAGCTTGCAGCTGTAGTCCATGCACTCAAAACTTGGCGACATTACCTCCTCGGTAATCGTTGCGAGATCTTCACCGATCACCAAAGTTTGAAATATATCTTCACCCAACCGGATTTGAATCTCAGGCAACGACGTTGGGTCGAGTTGATCTCGGATTACGACTTAGGAATAACTTACACCCCGGGCAAAGCCAATGTCATGGCTGATGCGCTAAGTCGTAAATCTTATTGTAACAATCTGATGTTACACCAAAGTCAACCACTTCTCCACGAGGAATTTCGTAAGCTCAATCTTCACATTGTTCCTCGAGGATTCCTATCCACCCTGGTGGCGAAACCTACCCTTACGGATCAGATCATCAAGGCATAGAAGGTAGATCCGGGAATCTCCCGTATTAAGAGAAGCATTAAGAAAGGAGTCACGAATTGTTTCTCCATTAATGATCAAGGTGTCGTATACTTTGGAAACCTCTTAGTGGTTCCCAAGGCACGAAACCTGAGCCGGCTGATCCTTAAGGAAGCTCATGAATCCCCTCGCACCATTCATCTCGGTAGTACTAAAATGTATCAAGACCTACGCCAGAGGTTTTGGTGGACTAGGATGAAGAGAGAAATCGCTCAATACATTGCTAATTGCGACGTTTGTCGTCATGTTAAAGCAGAGCATCAATGGCCTGCTGGCACCCTTCAACCTTTGGCTATTCCTGAGTGGAAATGGGATAAAATCATTATGGATTTCATCACTAGGTTTCCCAGGACCTAGAGAGGGACTAATGCTATCTTTTTAGTGATCGACCGTCTTTCCAAAGTAGCCCATTTCCTACCTGTTCGTGAGAGTATCACCGCTAGCCAGCTACCTGTTCATGGTGTCCCAATGGAAATTAACTCAGACCGTGGGAGTCTCTTCACCTCTCGATTTTGGGAAAGTTTCCAAGATGCTATGGGAACTCGTCTCTCTTTTAGCACCGCTTTCCATCCTCAATCAAGTGGTCAAGTAGAGCGAGTCAATCAAATTCTGGAAGATATGCTCCGAGCTTCTGTCATCTCATTCAAAATGGGTTGGGAGAAATTCCTTCCATTCGCGGAGTTTGCTTATAATAATAGTTATCAAGCTAGTTTGGGCAAAGCTCCTTTCGAAGTTCTCTATGGACGGAAATGTCGAACGCCTCTTAACTGGTTAGAAACCGGGGAAAGACAACTCTTTGGCCCGGATATGATTCAGGAAGCAGAAGAGCAGGTTCGCGTTATTCGTGAGAAATTGAAAACAGCCCAATCTCGTCAAAAGAGCCAATATGATCCTAAACATAAGCTCAGGACTTATGAAGTCGGCGAGAAGGCTTACCTTCGGGTTACTCCATTAAAGGGAACCCATCGTTTCGGTATCAAAGGCAAATCGGCTCCTCGTTACATCGGACCCTTTTGCATTCTTGCCAAACGAGAAGTTGCCTACCAATTGGAACTACCTTCGCATATTTCCAGAGTTCACGATGTCTTCCATGTTTCTCAACTCAGGCGTTGCTTCACGCATCCTATCTGTGGAGTGGACCATGAAACGCTTGATCTACAAGATAACCTCTCATATCGGGAATATCCCATTCGTATCCTTGATCAAGCCGAGCGTACCACTCGACGTCATAATATCAAGTTTCTCAAGGTTCAATGGTCACACCATTCCGAGAAAGAGGCCACTTGGGAAAGGGAGGATCGTCTTCGACTCGAGTACCCCACCTTCTTCCCGGAGGATCCTAAATCTCGGGACGAGATTCTTTTGAGTGGGGGTGAGTTGTCACACCCTAGCTAGTTCAAGCATTAGAGTGTGCATCATGTTTAATTTTCTCTTAAATTTGAAATGGGGATGACAGAACCGCCAGCACCCCCCTGGAACAACTAGGGTTTACGAAAAACTTTTTCAATGAACCTGAAATGCCCTTCTAAAAAGCCCACCCTTTTTGTTTTGGGCTAAAACCTTTGACAAAAATGGTGCACATTTTTCTAGGACATTTCAAGGTCATTGGATTAATCCTTTTAGTATTTGCATTTGGGCATTTAAATGCTATAAAATATTTTAAATGCTCAAATAATCATAAACTAAAATGTTTGCTGTTGGATATATCCTAAGCAGTAGCCATGAATAATTTTATGATTTATGGAAATGCCCTGGCATTTTTAATAAAGCTCTAAAGTTACATAAATAATAGAATAAATAAAAAACAGAAAAGGAGAGAGAGAACAGAAACTTACCTGGCGGAGCCCACCAGCCCACCGGCTCGGCCCAGTCCACTGGCTCTTGCCAGTCGTCCTCCTCCTCTCGCCAGGAGGACGAGAAGCGCGTGGCCGGCGCCCGCGGCCACACGCCGGCCACCTCCTGCTTCCGCCGACGCCCTGGATGGGTCCAGGAGTGCCCCCCACATCCCCCTCTCTTCTCCCCACTCTCCCCGTGGCCCTATCCCCCTCTCTGGCTCTCTCCCCATTTCCCTGCCGAGCGCAGCCGTCGCCGCCGACAAGCTCCACCACAGCCACCGCCGTCCATTCGTTGCCTCGACGTGCCAAGAAGCTCCGCCGTTGTCCACTACTTTGCCTCGACCCATCCCCGAGTGCTCGCTCGCCCCGGAGACGCTGCACCGAGCTCGTCTAAAACCTTGGTCGCCGGAGATCCCCCTCGCCGCCCCGCTCGCTCCAGCCCTTCCCTGAGCTCGCCGTTCGCTCCCCTGCAACAGTTGTGAGCTCCGCCACCGTTGCCCCCTCTCCCCGTGCTCGTCTGCGTCCTCTAACCACCACGGCCATGGAAGCCGAAGCTCACCGCCGCCACCGCACGTCGCCGTCGTGGCCACACCCACGTTGGGTCGCAACCGAGCATGCCTTCGTCTTCCATGCACTCGCAGGAGCCCGTAGCACCCCCGCACGCCCCTCGCCGTGCCTGCTAGCGACTAGTTCAACCTCGCCCGAACTCCGGCAGCCGCGGACGTGCTCGCTGCCGTCGTTTCCGGCCACCCCAGCTCCGGCTACTGCCACCACTCGACGCGGCTCACTCCACTACTGGAATCAGCTACTTTGCCATCTGCCAGCTCTTTGCCGTCAGCTAGCGGACGACAAAGAAGCTCTTTGCCATTAGCTACCTGAAAGCAGACGGCAAAGAACAGGCTGATGGCAAAGAAAGCCTTTGCCATCAGCCTGTTCTTTGCCGTCTGCTAGCTGACGACAAAGAACAGGCTGATGGCAAAGAAAGCCTTTGCCATCAGCCTGTTCTTTGCCGTCTGCTAGCTGACGGCAAAGAATCTTTGCCGTCCGGTAGCAGACAGCAAAGAGGGAGGGGGCCCCACTAAGGAGCTGGTTAAAAAATACTTAACGGCCCCCCTCTTTGCCGTCCGCTAGCGGACGGCAAAGCGCACATTAGCAGACGACAAAGGTGGCGGACGGCAAAGATTAAACGTATCTAACGGCCGGCGCGCCCCAACCCCCTCTCTCTCTGTTTCCCTCCCACACATGCGCCGCCGCCCCCCACCACTCGCCGCCACCCGGTCGCACCACCACCCCGCTGCCCCACCGTCCCCCCGCCTCGTCGCCCCACCGCCCCGTCGCCCTGGCCCCCCGCCCCGTCTCGGCGCCGCCACGCCCAGGCCCCCCGGCGACCCGGCCCCCCCCGCGCCCCACCGCCCCGGGCACCGTCGCTCCACCGGCCGCCCGCCCCGTCGCCCCCCCGGCGCCCTGGCCCCCCCGCGCCCCACCGCCCTGGGATCGGCGCCGCCGCCCCAGGCCGCCCCGCCCCCCTCCTCCACCGGCCACCTCCTCCACCGGCCCAGATGAGCTCTACCTCTCCTTTTTTTCTGTTTTTTTAGTTTTAGGTTTATGTTTAGTTTAGATTTAGTTTTAGTTTTAGTTTTAGGTTTAGTTCTAGGTTTAGGTTTAGTCTTAGTTTAGTTTTAGGTTTATGTTTAGTTTTTTCCTTTTTTTCTTCTGTTTTTTTAGTTCTAGGTTTATGTTTAGATTAGATTTAGGTTTAGTTTTAGGTTTAGTTCAGTTTTAGGAAAGAAAAAGAAGAAGAAGAAAAAATAGGAGAGGAGGAGAAGAAGAAGAGGAAAAAGGAAAGGAAGAAGAAGAAGAGGAGGAGGAGGAGGAGAAGAAAAAAGAAGAAGAGGAAGAAGAAGAAGAAGAAAAAAATAGGAGAGGAGGAGAAGAAGAAGAGGAAAAAGGAAAGGAAGAAGAAGAAGAGGAGGAGGAGGAGAAAAAAGAAGAAGAGGAAGAAGAAGAAGAAGAAAAAAACAGGAGAGGAGGAGAAGAAGAAGAGGAAAAAGGAAAGGAGGAAGAAGAAGAAGAAGAAGAAGAAGAAGGAAAAAAAGGAAGAAAAGGAAGAAAAGGAAGAAGAGGAAGAAGAAGAAAAGGAAAAAAGACCCCGACCCGGCACCCCGACACGACACCCCGACCCCGAGACCCCGATCCCGACACCCCGACCCCGACCCCGACACCCCGACCCCGACACCCCGACCCCCCGAGCCTGACCCGACACCCCGACCCCGAGCCTGACCCGACACCCTGACCCCGACACCACACCCCGACCCCGAAACAACACCCCGATACCGACACGGCACTACCCCGACATCGACACGACACCCCGACCCCCCGACCCCGAAACAGCACCCCGAACCTAACACGGCACCCCGACCCCGACACAGCAACACGTAGATGGTCTCCGTCGTCCTTTTGGTCGCCGGAGTGCAAAACCCGAGCCCTCCGCCGCGTTTGGCCTCGCCGGCGGCTAAACGCCGGCCAGTTTGACTCTATTTGACCCCGTGTGGGCCCAGGTTGACTTCCCCCTGAGTCTATGATAGGTGGGGCCGGCCTGCTAATTAGTTTAGAATTAGTTTTAACTAATGTTAATTAGTTTAGTCACTAACATGTGGGCCCAGGTCCCACTAACAGTTAATTAGCACTAACATAATTATGTTAATTAGCTGAGACACTGACAGATAGGGCCCAACAGTCAGGTTTGACCTAGCCGACCCAGTTGACCCGCTGACGTCACACCTATGTCATGCTGAAGCATTAATTCAATTACTGGAATTATTATTATATTGGAAATTCCAGAAAATAGCCAAAACTTCTAAAAATCATAGGAAATCAACCATAGCTCCAAAGCAAACAAGTTATATATGAAAAATGATCAGAAAAATTCAATCTATCCATCTGTAATGGTTTCATGCATGACAAAACAAGTTAACCTTGATGTTTAAGCAGAATAAGATAATGCACTAATAAGGCTATGTTAAATGAGCTAACATTTGAATCTTTGATTCAAATGAGTTCATCCCCTTCTGTTTTAGCTTGCATTAGGCCAAGGCACTTTCATCTGCCATGTCATAGCATGGATCATATTGTTGCATATTGTCATGTGTTGATTATGTTCGGTGTGACTTTCGTGGTAGGTTCTGCCTCCGAGGATAACCCCGAGTATCCGTCTAAAGGGCAGTACCCTACTACCACTACATCAGGCAAGCAACCCATTGATCATTCCGATACAAACCCATGTTCTCGCTTCTTCTCTTGTTTACTGCATTAAGACAACGCGATTCAAACTGCTGTGTGCTATGGTAGTTGAACCTTTATCCTCTGCATGACCTATCATTGCCATAGTAACTAGATGAAACCCACTAGCATGTGTAGGAGTTGATTGAGCCATGTATGTGTTTCCTACCTTGCTATGCCTGCTATGCTTAGAGTTGTGTCAGGTCTGGTCCATCTAGGTGATGGGCTAGAGTGAAATGATTATATCGGTAATGTGAGGGATGTGTTGAACATGATTTGGTAAAGGTATCGATGAGAGGCCATGTAGGAGTACATGGTGGTTTGTTCCATTAAGGCCGTCCATAAGAACTGAGATCTGTATGTGTGATTTAAGATGCAGTTACTACCATACATTAGGCCCGAAACCAATGGACCCTCTCGGCTTCTTAATCACCCTAGTACTCTGTCCAGGAGTTGCAAATAGTTTCTGGTGTTTGTAGGTTATGTGTTGGCGGCCGTGCGTAGCGCTGACCCTAGGGGTGGGCTATGTTGCGGTAGATACACCGTGGCATGGTGTACCGAGTCACCTGTTTGGTGTCTCGGGAACCCTGTTCACATCGTTCGGGGCCGTATGTGGAAACCTTGGCCGGACTCCCTATGGATGGAACCTGGATAGGCGATAAACCTGGACTAGAGGCTTGAGTGCTTAGGTAGGCCGTGGCCGACACCCTCGTTGGGCTTCCGCTTGAAGGTTGCCGAGTACATGTCGTGTAAATGGCGGTAAGTGGTGAAAGCATGTATGAAGAAGTACACCCATGCAGGGTATAAAACTATTCGAATAGCCGCGTCCGCGGTAAAGGACTACTTGGTTGCCTATACAGTTCATAGACAAGTTAATGGATACTACTAAAAGACTCAAGATAAGTGTGAGTACCGAGGATAGCCCTCTCGTAGGATGACGAGGGAGGATCCCCGGTGGAGTATTGTGTTGGTGAGTAGTGGACTCGTGTGCGAAAACTATTTTTACTAGAGAAGTTCCATAGGATAGCCTAGCCAAGAGTCAAAGATGGCTTGCTGCAATAACCCCACCACCTTCTTAAGAATGAGCATGTATAGTAGGATTTGATGTAAGACTTGCTGAGTACCTTTGTACTCATGTTTGCTTAATTACTGTTTTCAGACGACAACACCGCCCCCTCCGATGGGTTTTATGTAGACCTTGATGTCGACGAGTGACTAGCCACCCAGGTGGTGATCCTGGCCATGGAGGGCCCTATGTAGATAGACAGGCTTCGAGAAGCCTTCTTGCTTTCTAGTGTCTGTACTCAGATTATTTGCTTCCGCATGTGCTTGTATGCTTGTATGACTTGAGTGTCGGGTCATGTGACCCTACCTGTATGAACATGTTATGTATGGCTCTCTGGATCCTTTAAATAAAGTACTTGAGTTGTAGAGTTTTGTTGTGATGCCATGTTGTATGTACTCATATCGGGCATATTGTGTGTATGATTGAAATGCTTGGTATGAGTGGGATCCGACAATCTAGTTGTTTATCCTTGGCAGCCTTTCTTATGGGGAAATATAGTCTAGTGTTCCTCGAGCCATAGTAGTCCGCTACAGTCCGGTTCACCAGAGTCCTGCTAGCCCAGCACTACTGCTCAGGACACTTGAGTGGCTGGCATGTGTTTCACTTCGTTCCTATGTCTGTCCCTTCGGGGAAATGTCACGCGGTGACATCCGGAGTCCTGCCTAGCCTGCTACAGCCCGGGTTCCCCGGAGTCCTGTTAGCCCAGTGCTACAGCCCGGATTCACTCGCTGATGACCGACATGCTCGATGTGATTCATGTATGCATGTCTCCATAGGTCTGCGCCGCTTTGGGTTCACGACTAGCCATGTCGACCCGGGTTCTCTGTCATATGGATGCTAGCGACACTATCATATACGTGAGCCAAAAGGCGCAAACGGTCCCGGGCCATGGTAAGGCGACACCCGTGGGGATACCGTGCGTGAGGCCGCAATGTGATATGAGGTGTTACCGGCTAGATTGATGTGACATGGAATCGGGGTCCTGACAGAATATATGAGAGTTCTTGATCCTATCTTGCAAGTCTATAGTCACCTATTATGTGTAATGATCCGTTAACCCCGAAGTGACAATAATCAGGATACTTATCGGTGATGACCGTAGTTTGAGGAGTTCATGTATTCACTATGTGTTAATGCTTTGGTCCGGTACTCTATTGAAAGGAGGCCTTAATATCCCTTAGTTTCCAATAGGACCCCGCTGCCATGGGAGGGTAGGACAAAAGATGTCATGCAAGTTCTTTTCATAAGCACGTATGACTATATTCAGAATACATGCCTACATTACATTGATGAATTGGAGCTAGTTCTATGTCACCCTAGGTAATGACTGTTACATGATGAACCGCATCCGGCATAATTCTCCATCACCGATCCATTGCCTACGAGCTTTCCATATATTGTTCTTCGCTTATTTACTTTTCCGTTGCTATTGTTATCATCACTACAAAATACCAAAAAAATTACTTTTGCTACCGTTACCTTTTACCACCGTTACCACTACTATCTTATTACTTTGCTACTAAACACTTTGCTGCAGATATTAATTTTCTAGGTGTGGTTGAATTGACAACTCAGCTGCTAATACTTGAGAATATTCTTTGGCTCCCCTTGTGTCGAATCAATAAATTTGGGTTGAATACTCTACCCTCGAAAACTGTTGCGATCCCCTATACTTGTGGGTTATCACAGGTTTGGCACTTAGCGGTGCTTCCAGGACGTAATTCTTCTGTGCAGCAATGAGGATAATCCTCAAGTTACGGACCCAGTCCGTGTAATTGCTACCATCATCTTTCAACTTTTCTTTCTCAAGGAACGCATTAAAATTCAACGGAACAACAGCACGGGCCATCTATCTACAACAACATAGACATGCAAAATACTATCAGGTACTAAGCTCATGATAAATTAAGGTTCAGTTAATCAAATTATTAAAGAACTCCCACTTAGATAGACATCCCTCTAATCATCTAAGTGATCCCGTGATCCATATCAACTAAACCATGTCCGATCATCACGTGAGATGGAGTAGTTTTCAATGGTGAACATCAATATGTTGATCATATCTTCTATATGATTCACGCTCTACCTTTCGGTCTACAGTGTTCCGAGGCCATATATGCATATGCTAGGCTCGTCAAGTTTAACCCGAGTATTCTGCATGTGCAAAACTGGCTTGCACCCATTATATGTGAACGTAGAGCTTATCACACCCAATTATCATGTGGTGTATCGGCACAATGAACTTTCGCAACGGTGCATACTTAGGGAGAACACTTGTACCTTTAAATTTAGTGAGAGATCATCTTATAATGCTACCGTCGATCTAAGCAATATAATATGCATAAAAGATAAACATCACATGCAATCAATATAAGTGATATGATATGGCCATCATCATCTTGGCTTGTGATCTCCATCTCCGAAGCACTGTCATGATCACCATCGTCACTGGCGCGACACCTTGATCTCCATCGTAGCATCGTTGTCGTCTCGCCAACTATTGCTTCTACGACTATCACTACCGCTTGGTGATAAAGTAAAGCAATTACAAGGCGATAACATTGCATAGAATAAAGCGACAACCATATGGCTCCCTCCAGTTGCCGATAAGTCGGTTACAAAACATGATCATCTCATACAACAAAATATAGCATCATGTCTTGACCATATCACATCACAACATGCCCTACAAAAACAAGTTAGACGTTTTCTCCTTTGTTGTTGCAAGTTTTACGTTGCTGCTATGGGCTGAGCAAGAACCGTTCTTACCTACACATCAAAACCACAATGATAGTTTGTCAAGTTAGTGTTGTTTTAACCTTCTCAAGGACCGGGCGTAGCCACACTCGGTTCAACTAAAGTTGGAGAAACTGACACCCGCCAGCCACCTGTGTGCAAAGCACGTCGGTAGAACCAGTCTCACGTAAGCGTACGCGTAATGTCGGTCCGGGCCGCTTCATCCAACAATACCACCGAACCAAAGTATGACATGCTTGTAAGCAGTATGACTTGTATCGCCCACAATTCACTTGTGTTCTACTCGTGCATATAACATCTACGCATAAACCAAGCTCGGATGCCACTGTTGGGGAACATAGTAATTTCAAAAACATTCCTACGCACATGCAAGATCATGGTGATGCAGAGCAACGAGAGGGAAGAGTATCGTCCACGTACCCTCATAGACCGTAAGCGGAAGTGTTATGAGAAAGCGGTTGATGTAGTCGAACGTCTTCACGATCCGACCGATCCAAGTACCGAACGCACGACACCTCCAAGTTCAGCACATGTTCAGCTCGATGACGTCCCACGAACTCCAATCCAGCAGAGCTTCGTGGGAGAGTTCCGTCAGCACGACGACATGTTGACGGTGATGATGTTGCTACCGACGCAGGGCTTCGCCTAAGCATGGCTACGATATGATAGAGGTGGATTATGGTGGAGGGGGTCACCGCACACGGCTAAGGGATCGAAGATCAACTTGTGTCTAGATGTGCCCCCTGCCCCCGTATATAAAGGAGCAAGGGGGAGGCCAGCCGGCCCTCTATGGTGCACCAGGAGGAGGAGTCCTTCTCCTAGTAGTAGTATGACTCCCCTCTTTCCTACTCCTACTAGGAGGGGGAAAGGAAGGTGGAGAGGGAGAAGGAAAGGGCCCCCCCTCTCCTAGTCTAATTCGTACCAGAGGGGGAGGGGCACGCGGCCTGCCCTAGGCCAGCCCTCTCTCTCTCCACTAAGGCCCATAAGGCCCATTATTTCTCCCGGGAGGATCCGATAACCCTCCGGCACTCCAGTTTTCTCCGAAATCACCCAGAACACTTCCGGTATCCGAATATAGTCGTCCAATATATCGATCTTTACGTCTTGACCATTTCGAGACTCCTCGTCATGTCCGTGATCATATCTGGGACTCCGAACTACCTTCGGTACATAAAAACACAAAAACTCATAATACCGATCGTCACCGAACTTTAAGCGTGCAGACCCTACGGGTTCGAGAACTATGTAGACATGACCGAGACACGTCTCCGGTCAATAACCAACAGTGGAACATGGATGTTCATATTGGCTCCCACATATTCTACGAAGATCTTTATCGGTCAAACTGCATGACAACATATGTTGTTCCCTTCGTCATCGGCATGTTACTTGCCCGAGATTCGACCGTCGGTATCTCAATACCTAGTTCAATGTCGTTACCGGCAAGTCTCTTTACTCATTCTATAATGCATCATACTGCAACTAACTCATTAGTTACAATGCTTGCAAGGCTTATAGTGATGTGCATTACCGACTGGGCCTAGAGATACCTCTCCGACAATCGGAGTGACAAATCCTAATCTTGATCTATGTCAACTCAACAAGTACCATCGGAGACACCTGTAGAGCACCTTTATAATCACCCAGTTACGTTGTGACGTTTGGTAGCACACAAAGTGTTCCTCTGGTAATCGGGAGTTACATAATCTCATAGTCATAGGAACATGTATAAGTCATGAAGAAAGCAATAGCAGTAAACTAAAACGATCAAGTTCTAAGCCGACGAAATGGGTCAAGTCAATCACATCATTCTCCTAATGATGTGATCCCATTTATCAAATGGCAACTCATGTCTATGGTTAGGAAACATAACCATCTTTGATCAACGAGCTAGTCAAGTGAAGGCATACTAGTGACACTCTGTTTGTCTATGTATTCACACATGTATCATGTTTCTGGTTAATACAATTCTAGCATGAATAATAAACATTTATCATGATATAAGGAAATAAATAATAACTTTATTATTGCCTCTAGGGCATATTTCCTTCAGTTAACAAGTATAGTGCATGTTCATAATGGCGGCTTAAGCAACGGCTAATGATATATGAAGTAATAATAAACCGGCAGAATAAGCCGCCATGATTAAAGGCATTCAAGATCTACCAAGGCTATAATTTGCTAACTGTTAGGAAAAACAGGTTCCACAGGTTGAGGCTACAAATTTGGATCTATCGCTGTTCAGAAAAAGGAAATAAAATCAAAATCTACAGAGGTGACAGTGGAAAAGCAGAGGTGCCCTAGAGGAGATCTGTCGCGGTGGGGATATATTCCAGTGTTCAGAACAGGTGCTAAAACTACTACCGCACAAGATTCATATGGTTTTTGGATCTAATCCATGGAAATAAACAAGGAGAGAGAAGGGCGGCGACGAACGCTGACGTACACCGACGAACACCAACAAAACCTAATGACAGATCTATGATGAAGAAAAGAGGGCTTACTGATGCTGTTAGGACAGCGGAGTGGCACCATAGTTTTCTGGTCTATTCAGGGCGATGTAGCGGCCGGAGTTGAGGTGGGAGACGGAGGTCGACGGCGGCGAGGCTCGTGCGGGTTGGTGCGTCGCGAGGAGGAAGAAAGGAGAAGGAGAAGAATGGAAGATGACTCTATGGTCCTATTTATAAGGAAATAGAAAAACAGGCAGGCGCGAAAGACGAGGAGGCCAAATGATGGTTATCCAGCTAATTGGATGCCTCAATTTACGAAAACACATTAATATAAAGATCCGTTAAGGATGACGTCATGGTAGGTTTCCAAAATTCTTGGAGATTACGTCATGGCGGGTTATAAGATTTTCACAATGGATGTGGAAGGATTTTCCTAAGTTGTTACGCCCCCGATCCAATCGTACACTAATCATACACGCAAATGTGTACGATCAAGATCAAGGACTCACGGGAGGATATCACAACACAACTCAAGACACAAATTAAAATAATACAAGCTTTATATTACAAGCCAGGGGCCTCGAAGGCTCGAATACAAATGCTCGAAGACACAAGAGTCAGCGGAAGCAACAATATCTGAGTACAGACATAAGTTAAACAAGTTGCCATAAGATGGCTAACACAAACTGGGATACAGATCGAAAGAGGCGCAGGCCTCCTGCCTGGGATCCTCCTAAACTAGTCCTGGTCGCTGTCAGCGGCTTGCACATAGTAGTAGGCACCTCCCGAGTAGTAGTAGTCATCATCGACGGTGGCGTCTGGCTGCTGGGCTCCATCGTCTGGTTGCAGCAATCGGGAATAGGAAGGTGGGAAAGAGGGAACAAAGCAACCGTGAGTACTCATCCAAAGTACTCGCAAGAAAGGAGCAACACTACATATGTATGCATTGGTATCAAATGGAAAAGGGGTATCATATGTGGACTGAACTGCAGAATGCTGGAATAAGTGGGGATAGCTAGTCCTGTCGAAGACTATGCTTCTGGTAACCTCCATCTTGCAGCAGAGGAAGAGAGTAGATGGTAAGTTCACCAAGTAACATCGCATAGCATAATCCTACTCTATGATCCTCTCCTCGTCGCCCTGTGAGAGAGCGATCACCGGTTGTATCTGGCACTTGGAAGGGTGTGTTTTATTAAGTATCCGGTTCTAGTTGTCATAAGGTCAAGGTACAACTCCAAGTCGTCCTGTTACCGAAGATCACGACTATTCGAATAGATTAACTTCCCTGTAGGGGTGCACCACATTTACCAACACGCTCGATCCCCTTTGTCCGGGCACACTTTTCTGGGCCATGCCCGTCCTCGGAAGATCAACACGCCGCAGCCCTACCTAGGCACAACAGAGAGGTCAGCGCCCCAGTCTAAATCCTATGGCGCAGGGGTCTGGGCCCATCGCCCATTGCACACCTGCACATTGCGTACGCGGCCAGTGAGCAGACCTAGCCTCCCTTATACAAGAGCAAGCGTTCCAGTCCAACCCGGTGCGCGCTGCTCAGTCGCTGACGTCATGAAGGCTTCGGCTGATACCATGACGTCGAGTGCCCATAACTGTTCCTGCGTAGTTGGTTCGTGCGTATAGGCCAGTAGCCAGACTCAGATCAAATACCCAGATCTCGTTAAGCATGTTATTTTGAAGTAACCGCGAATTCGACCAGGCCAGGCCCACCTCTCACCTAGGTGGTCTCCGCCTGCACTATCGCTCCGCCTCAAAGTAACAGTCGGGGGCCGTTGGGAACCTAGGCCCACCACTACCTGGGTGGAACCACCTGCCCCTTCAGCCCCCACATCGGAATCACTTGCGGGTACTCTACGAGCCGACCCGACATTAGTCACAACATATATAGTATGTATATATAGTATAAACCCGTGATCAACACCCAAGTGATCACGACCCGATAGTATAGCCTGGCAGACTGACAATAATGTAGGGCCACTGATGATAATCTAGCATCCTATACTAAGCATTTAGGATTGCAGGTAAGGTATCAACAGTTGTAGCAACAATGACAGGCTATGCATCAGAATAGGATTAATGAAAAGCAGTAACATGCTACACTACTCTAATGCAAGCAGTATAGAGGAGAGTAGGCGATATCTGGTGATCAGGGGGGCTTGCCTGGGTGCTCTGGCAAGAGAGAGGGGTCGTCAACACCGTAGTCGTACTGGGTAGCAGCGGCGTTGGTCTCGGTGTCTAGTGGGAGAAGAGGGGAAGAAACAATAAATATTAAGCAAACATATGCATAGCAATGCATGACATGACAAGTATCGGTGCTAGGGGTGCCCTAACGCGGTATGAGGTGGTACTGGTGAAGGGGGGAACATCCGGGAAAATATCCCTAGTGTTTCGCGTTTTCGAACATATGAATCAGAGGGGGAAAGTTGCGTGTTCTCTATGCTAGGGATGCGTGGTGGATGAACGGGTTGCGTATCCGAATTCGTCTCGTTGTTCTGAGCAACTTTCATGTACAAAGTTTTTTCCATCCGAGCTATGTTTTATTTTATATTAATTTTCAAAGTTTTAACAATATTCTGGATTTATTATTATTCGAAAATAATAGAGAAAATACTAGGTGCACCATCTAGTACACAACCAGAGAGGCTGGCGGGTGGGGCTGTTCAACTGCTGACTCAGCAGTCAACAATTGAGGGGTCAACAGTCAACAGTAGTTGATCGGTCAATAGAGTCATATGGGACCCACCTGTCATTGAGTGTAATTATTTAACAGGGGGTTATTTTCTTTTAGTTAGCAAGTGGGGCCCAGTGGTAAGTGGGGGGTTAGGAGGGATTAACAATTAAAGGGAAATTAGCCCCAATTTAAGCCAGTCGGCACCACATGCAGTGGCACAAGGCCACCACCGGGTGGTTGTGCTTTCGCACAGACGCACACGAGCAGGGGCGACGGCAACCTCCGATGGCACATGGCGTGGGGATCGGCTAGGTGCGGTTGGGCAGCCACGACCGCGGGCACACGTGGCTGGGCGCGCGAGGGGCGCAGCCAGGGTGCGGCCAAGGGCACCGGTGCTGCCAGGAGCTCGCAGAGGCGGAGCTCCGCTCGTGGAGGACAGGGACGTGAGGACGGTGTTGAGCAGCGGCAGGCGCAGGGCGACAGCCGCGAGCGCATGGTGACGAGTGGATGCGGGGCAGCAATAGCAGAAGAGGGTGTCAGAGCGTGGCTAGCACGGACGCGGTAGAGGTAGCGGCGTGAGCAGCAGCAAGCCAAGGCAGTAGCGGGCAGAGTAAGCGGAGGCAACAGGCAAGGCCGATGCGAGGCACGGTGCAGGCGCGCAGACGGCGGGGTCGTGACTAGGCGAGGCCGGCACGCGGCTAGGGAGCGAAGGGAGCACGGCAGGGGACGTGGCCGGGACGGTCGCGGCCAGCGCGGACGTGGCGCACGGGCGAGGGAAGTAGCAACAACACATCGAGCAGTAAGGGGAGGGGTAAGAAGCGAATCTCACCGAGGAGCACAAGGGGGCTCAGTGTGAGCTTAGTAGCATAGGGGAACGACTGATCAACAACGACGAGTCGTACGGAGGTTGATGATGAGTTCGATCCCGACGACGTAGGGGCGAAGAGCTCGAGTTAATTGGTGTCGACGATGAGGTAGAGCATGGCGGAGCTACAGAGCATCTTCACGGATGCTATGGAGCTCGGTGGCCGCGAGGTCGATGAGGACCATGGCAACGACAGCGGCTCGGATGCGAGCGGGGAAGAAGGAAGCGGCGCGATGGAGGGGGATAATGGGGCTAGGGTTCCCGGGGGAGTGCCAAGGCGATGCTCTTAACCTCCAGGGAAGGCCGCGGGATGGCCGGCACATGGCCGGTGGCCATGGCGATGGCTTCCACGGCGTCCTCTACTTCTGTAGCAGGAGGTAGGGGAAACGGGGGTTGTTGGGCTGGTTTTAGTTAGCTGGGACAAATGGCCCAGTAGGATAGTCTTTGTTTTGTTCTATCTTTTCTTTTTATGCTCATTTACTTTTCCCTATAGTTTTCAATTTATCTTTGACTTTAAAAATACAAAAACAACTCCTAAATCAGTATAGCTAAATATACTACTGCAACATTTAATTATGGTGTCCAAATAAAATAGTCTAACATTTTATTAAGTACAAAAGGCATTAATTAATTGATTAAGCCATTGTTTTATTTATCTGAATGCATTAGTTACTTTATAAAAATGTGGGTTCTCTACCATTATTACTTATGAATTATTTAACACATTTAGAACTCTTTTTTTGGACTTCTGAAAACTTTAACTATTTGGCTTGATTTTATATATGAAATTTGAACAAGATTTGAATCATCTCAAGATTAACAACAGTAATCGTGGGGATGTGGCATCATTAGCAGAGGGTTACTGTAGCTTAATTATCCGGGCGTCACAATTCTCCTCCACTACAAGAAATCTCGTCCCGAGATTAAGAGGTGTAGTAAGGGGGAAAGTTTTGGTTGCGAATTTCTAAAGAATCTTCTCGGTCTTGGTTGCTCTTCTTTAAGAGATTGATCCACTACGTTGATGTCTTCATTTCTCTGTTTCAGGTCATGATGAAGTCGGCATCCTTTCTTCGAGAACTCCATCATACTTACGAAAGACGAAAGGGTGGTTATTCTGGGAAACCGAACCTCTGCAAGGTTGACCATCTGGTCGATAACATCGGGGACAGTGGGGGAGAGTAACTCTCGGATTGAAACTTCAGAAAATATCGAGAGCAAAGTAAGAAGGTATCATGAGAAGTTTCGAGCGGACAGGCAATCGTTCGATGCCTGAAACAGGGCGTGAAAAGGGTTCGGAGCAACGGGAATAAGCATTGTGTCTGATACTAGGATTGATGATCTCCCGGAAGGTGGCTCGTGAATAACATATGAGGCCACGGGCGAGGTATAACCTTGGAAACAGGGGGTGTACCGGAGAGTCAGGTTGCAATCCTGTGGAACTACGGGTTATGGGCCTGCCATGTGGGTTAAAAGTAGAAAGGGCGGTGATATTTTGCACAGTCATGATAACAAGGCATGTCATAGGATGACCTATCAATTATGTCGGCAACATCGGTACCAAGGGCGAGGGATGAAGAGAACCATCTTCCTACTTGTTGAACGAGGCGGACCAATAGGTAAAGTTCTCGTCCGTCGGTGGTTACCAGAATGTTATCATCAATATTAACAAGGTCTTACTGATAGAGTGATACAATGAGGTGTTTTTCATAAGCAGGGAAATAATACTGCTTATATAATATAGATCACAATAAGGTTTAAACAAACCAGTGGAAAGGAAAATGTAATTGTCAGATTAAACAGAACAATGGAAAGGAAAATGTGTTTAAACACATATTTCAGGGGTATATCCTTCCCAAGGACAAGCATAGCATGATATCCATGACGGGATAGAAGTATAAAACCATTTAGGTAAGGTGAGAGAAATTTCATGATATTACCCATATAGTGGTGTTTGGTTAATTGAGCAGGAAACATTTAGCATTGGGCTTCAAATGTTCTTGTTGAAAATTCAGAGTACCATAGACAAGCTTCGAGATAACATTGACATGGTCACTGGGTAAAGATCAGACTTTGGATACACAAGGGATCCATCAGGAACAACCCATAGAATAAGTCTTACAATTTACTCATAGAAGAATGACTAACCTTGCTAGAAAGGAAACTATAACAATAGGCCCTCGGGGCAGGTGTGTTAGGATGACATCACCCTATCGGGTTAAAGACCAATGTTATAAACAATTCATTTAGATTTTCAAAAGATGGATATCAACAATTATGTGCACAAGGAGATAACATTTGTCATATCAAATGATATAATGATGTATGCTCGAGGAAAACATACACATTTAAACATAGGTTGAAGGTGCACCCGAAATACAGTCGTAGGTAGCATAATCAATGTTAGATGGTGAATCGATAACCAATAGTCTAAGAATGAAATGTCGACTGACGGTGTCCTGGACTAGGGGGTACTCACCACGTCGTCTCCCGATCTGTTAGATTGGGCCGAGGACCCCCATGGCCGTATACTCATGGGCCAGTTCGGACAACTGCCGCATACATGGAAGATTCCACAAGACTTGCTGATCAAGACAAGGACTCCTCCCCAACGGCGTATTAGGCTAGGACTCTTGTTATCCTAGGCCTCTAGTGCATTATATAAACCGAGTTCAGCCTAGTCGATAGACATATACAACAAACAGACCATAGGCTAGCTTCTAGGGTTTTAGCCTCTACGATCTCGCGATAGATCAACTCTTGTAATATTCATATCATCAATATCAATCAAGCATGACGTAGGGTATTACCTCCATCAAGAGGGCCCGAACCTGGGTAAACATCATGTCCCCTGCCTCCTGTTACCATCCGCCTTAGACGCATAGTTCGGGACCCCCTACCCAAGATCCGTCGGTTTTGACACCGATATTGGTGCTTTCATTGAGAGTTCCGCTGTGTGATCGGCAAAAGGATCGATGGCTCGTCCGCAGATTAATTGCGACATCGACATCTTCGTCACTGGCTTGACTAGTCACCTTGGCTTAACCAAGGACTATGACCTGCCTCCGATCGTCATGTTCAGACGAGGGCCTTCATTAACACCAACTCCAATCTCTATCAAGATCATGGAGGAATCGCCCATGGAGCTCGGGGGCTCATCGTCAACATTGCCCTCGGGCGACCGTGCTGTTTTTCTGGACAGCGAACGCGTATCCGCCGCCACCGCCTCCTCGAGTGTCGTTTTAACGATCGCTTCGGTGGAATTGTGCGGAATCGAGTCTACAACAACCCTGGAAAATTTCTTCGAGTACCGATGGAGTAATCTCTGACAATCTACGATATACCGGAGCCCTGTCAAATCTGGACGGGAATCTCGACGAGTTTAGGGCGTGGTCTCCAGAGCCCAACTCGGAGGTCCTTTGGAAGATCCAACCGTTCATCTACTGCAGAATTCCCATACCTACCACCCCTACAAATTTCAGCTCGATCTGACGGTTCAAACTCTGGGAACCTTTCGATGAGTGGACCAATTTTCGGATCTGTTTTCTGCGCGAATACAAATCTGACCCGAATTCATGTTTCTTTATGGACGAGATATCGGACAACCTTTTTAGAGGAATTCTCTTCTAGGGTATTGTGCATTGTTTTTAAACACGTGCCCGTAAATTTTTAAGCCTTCCCTGAGGTCATCTTCATCATCATGCGGGGGTCAAACCAGTCCGGCAATATTGCTCCAAGGCTGCCGACCTACGCTAGACATGTCGTCACTTTGTTGAGCCAAGCTCAACTTCATCGGATCATCATCTCGGCAAGCCGAACAAGAACCCGGAATCGCGAATGATAAATCATCACCAACATCGTCGCCCCACGTATTACATGGAGCGGGCATACCGGCATCGCCACACGGTCACTTCATCAAGCCGGCATCGACCACGTCACGACCTGCATCGGCAGGGCCGCACTGTTGCTTCTTCAAGCTGGTGTCCATCACGCCGACCTACTTTGACTCATCATCTGACATCGAGGCTTTGACATCTCGGCTGGACGGGGGGCTTCACCATCTCTTCATCAACCTACTCCGAAGACTTCGGCGTCACTAGCCGACCAGCTCCGTCATGTTAGCTGGACCGAGGGCTTTGCCTCGGCGAGCCAACCTTTGCCAGCATCGCCATACCGACGCTTTATCGCCCATCAGGCAATGGGTGTGCGGATCGAGTCCCAATTTTCGGATTCACCTTTCTTCGGGTTGCTACAACAAATAAATTAGGTGCTATTAATCCTAGTATTTTTTGCTTGTTTGGGTTCATTTTTCCAAAGAAATTATTACTCTGGTTTGTTCATCATATGTGCACAGGTCTATCAAATGATGGCCGCATTAACGACGGTCGCATGGTGCTTCGGTCAGTTTCCGTACATAGTCCGGCGAACGCCACATCCGGAACTTGGACCGACCTGTGAATTCAGGCTTTGCCACACCTTTACCGCATCACGCCGACGCCCTCGCCTTGTCTTCGGCGCTAGGCCACATTTCTTTTATTACTCACTTTGCATAAATTATTTATTATGCAACAATTTTTTTTAATTATTATTATTACTATTATCTCCGGTTTGCACTATTTTTTGTGCACAGGAAAATGATTCAGCCGGACTATATCCTTCGGCGTCACCTCGGCTAGACGGGGGGCTTCATCAACACTTCATCACCCCATGCCGGGGACTTTGGCATCACTCTGCCGGCCTGCATTGACCGTGCTATCTCACCACTTCGGAGTGCCGAGCTCTTTGCCCAGCCACCTCGGGACCGGCTTGGGGAATGGAACCTTGTCCCGCATCAAGCTCGGACCACGTCGTCAATACCAAACACATTAACCAGCTAAGTTGCCTTTATGCTGCAAGTTTTAAATTTTTAACTTGTGTTCGGTTCGACCAAGCATTATACCTTTTGGAAAAAAAGTTGCTTGTAAAAAACTTCCTTGTCCAAACTTTGTTTGTGACGCACAAATTCAAATACCCCGTTTACTTGGGGGCTCCCTTGATGGAGCTTTTTCTCTTGCATATGATTATACTTGTACGGCTTCGTTCCTTGTTCATGTATTACACCACAATATGCACCATATTGACCTAAGCGATTTGCAAGCTGGGTTGCCTGGCTCCTGTGCTTACCCCTACGTTCCCGATTGTTCGGCTAGGGAGTAAAGGGAGCACCTCTGCGATTGTCACGACCGGGTCCTCCGAGCTCTGACCTCAGACTGGGTGAAGCCGAAAGCTAGCGCTCTTATTGTTTTCAATCATGGTCGGCACACAACGGAACTCATGAGTACAAAATATCTATTGCACAAGTCTCATAGTAATAATGAGCACCGAAGAAAGGTATCGGTGGGGGTACTATTTTCTTCAAAGATGCTTCTTACACTTCGTTAGTAATATATCATAAGTTCCTTGAGCGCGCTTTGTCTGTTATAACCTTATGGCCTGATTGCCTGGTCATTGGAAACACCGTCGATACTCTCGACAGGCGGAGTACATGACACTTTTCGGCCCTTGGCCGAAGAGGGAGAAGCCGATGGCCGGTTAAGACGCGTTTAAAGTTCGGGTGAACACATATATGATATAAGTACTTCGGTACATACAATCATTATACATAAAATTCTTTTACCCAAGTCACTTGGGGGCTCTTAAAATTTATATATGAGCTGCAAATGTGTTTTCTTCTTGGTTGTTGTCAAAACACGACAGAAGCACCTTTTTTTCCTCTCTTCCAATTTTAGGATTGGCACCGAACACTTGATCTTGTTCGGACGTCATGTTTTTACTGACGTTTTTTGGTTTTCCAAGCTTATGGCACTTTCAAACTATTTGTGTGTTTCCAGCACAAGTCTCATAGTGCAATGCCGGACAACTTTATAGATTCGACAACAACATTCTCGGATCTCACTATATATGCATTGGTTTCGAATTGTGTCTTCGATCAATAGTTGGGTTGCCCAGCTCCTGCGCTTGCCTCCTACGTTCCGCTCTGTTCGGCTAGGTGTGCAAAGGGAGAACCACTGCGATTGTGCTTCCAGCTCACTTGTTTAAGCACCTCAGTGGAGAAAGACGAAAACTAACTGTCACAATAAGTGTAAACTGGTCAGCGATCCGATGACTGTGTTAAATGACGGCCATTCATAACATTGGCCGAAGTGTTTACGGCTTGACCTCGATTGTCGCCGAACACTACCAGGGGCTAGTAACTGGCCTCCCAAACTAAATCCTCAATATTTTGCTCTTACATTAGAGCTGAGGTTTCATGATCATGCTTAGGATGACAACCCAAAGAAAGGAACCGATAGCGGGACTATTTTCTTTGGAAGATATTTCTTATGTTAAACAATAATATAACATATCTCTCTGCGTACCTTTGTTTATAAAACCCTATGGCCAGATTGCCTTGTTTGTCGTAAATCTTTGCCCTCATAAAGGCTTCATAAAGTAGGACAAACACTCCTCGGCTACTAGCCGAGGAGGTGGAAGCCTATGGTCGGTCGACAAAGTTTTGTACAATGCGGATCCGAGCATTAATGACGTAAACTACTCGGATACATAGAGTCATTACACATGATTTGTGATTTTACTATGGATATCGATCCTTAATTCGGCTACCCGTGCCCGCGTTAAGGCTCGGGGGCTACTGGGATTCGGGATTATTATTTAAAAATATTAAAGGGGCACGTCAATCCCCTGATCTGGTGTTGCCACCCGACCAGTGTCTCGGGGCCTACTGCATTGCCTATTCAATGCAGAAAATTTTAAGTGCAACACAGTTGCCGAGGAGATTTTGATCCTCAGGTTGGTCGGCCGCACCCAACCTGAGTCTCGAGGACTGAGTACGCCGCTTTTTGTGTCCCGAAGTATTCTGCCCAGCTAGGACTTGATCCTCAGGCCGATTTTGCAAATCAACCTAAGTCTCAGCGGCTACTGGGATCAGCGGTCTTACATCATCCTTCAGGTGCATCTCGGGTTTTAGATCGATACACACCTTGAGGGCTACTGGCTATATATCTCGGCAGAGAATAAATTGCACCAATAAAAAATATTGACAAAAAATCGGCCCACATTCGGGGTGGTGCACCACCTCGGAAGCAGTCCGGCATAAAGTGTGGGCGCTAGTGGCTGGCTCCATAGAGGGCATTTCCAGCATTAAGCTCAGCTAAACTCCTTCAACTTTTTTGAACCAAGGTGATATGACACCTCGGATATAGTCCGGCGTTGGAGCTTGGACACAGTCCAGCATTGGAGCTCGGATATATTCCGGCGTTGGAGCTTGGACACAGTCCGGCGCTGGAGCTCGGATATATTTCGGCGTTGGAGCTCGGATACATTTCGGCGTTGGAGCTCGGAAGCAGTCCGGCATTGGTGCTCGGCTGCAAAAGATACCTCGAATGCAATCTGGCATTAGAGCCCGGACGCAAGAGGACACTGCCTCCCGGGAACAACTTCAAACCCGAGGTGTGGCATAAAAATAACAAGGCATTGATAAAGGTCGGAAACTTAAAGGGGCTCCTCGGATACCCGATGTGCAAACTCGTCGAATGCATTTCGGCAATCCTCAAGATCAAAGATGAGAAGATTTGTTGAACCAGTTTTCAAGACCGACAAACGAAGATGAAGAACAGTTTGGAAGAATCGAGGAGTGTCCCTAACTTGAAGACCGGTTCAGGGGGCTACTGATGGTGTCCTGGACTAGGGGGTACTCACCACGTCGTCTCCCGATCTGTTAGATTGGGCCGAGGACCCCCATGGCCGTATACTCATGGGCCAGTTCAGACAACTGCCGCATACATGGAAGATTCCACAAGACTTGGTGATCAAGACAAGGACTCCTCCCCACCGGTGTATTCGGCTAGGACTCTTGTTATCCTAGGCCTCTGGTGCATTATATAAACCTAGGTCAGGCTAGTCGATAGACATATACAACAATCAGACCATAGGCTAGCTTCTAGGGTTTTAGCCTCTACGATCTCGTGGTAGATCAACTCTTGTAATATTCATACCATCAATATCAATCAAGCAGGACGTAGGGTATTACCTCCATCAAGAGGGCCCAAACCTGGGTAAACATCATGTCCCCTGCCTCCTGTTACCATCCGCCTTAGACGCACAGTTCGGGACCCCCTGCCCGAGATCCGCCGGTTTTGACACCGACATCGACCATTTATTTCAAAGCAATAGGGTTGCTAGAAGGAAAGAATCCAAACCACACCGTTCACTTGTTGGAATCAACACGGGGACCAAGAAAAGAATGGTGATGGCGAGAAGCATCACTATACCAAGAATCCTTAAGGGGTGGTGAAAGGCTCACGACATTCTTAGCATACAGATGGTAATACGCCAAGGTAAAGAAGAACAAATAATGCTGGGTAGCAAGCATCTCAAGGTATAACGCAAAACACAAACAAGTTTGTGTTGGAGGGAAGGCAATAAAGTGGTCGATGACAACACCAATCAACGAGGACAATGATGGTATTACCCATCAAGAATTCAATATATATCTTGGAAGAGCTTAGGATGTTAATAATGATCACGACACAGTTGTCGAGAGATTTCATGAAGATGTAATCGGTCGGCGATGGCATCAAGTCAAATGATGATGAAGCGAAAGGTTATGGGAACCAAGGGTACGACATAAACTCGAAATCAAGTTTGATGTTCAAGGAGAAATGACATAACGAGGAAGTTCGACGTAAGACTAGCTCATCGTCGAAAATTGTGCACGATAATGATATAGCCGATCGGGCTAGGACCGGTAACACAATTAAAATTTAGCACGATAATGATATAGCTGATCGGGCTAGGAATGACTTGAAGGATTATTAAACTCATAAACAATGAAAATTACTTAGAGTTAATGAATCGGATTATGAACTCGATTCACTACCGGTGTCCCTGAGTGTCTAACAACTCAGAACCCGGGGGGAAATTGGAATCGGTGAGAAATAATACTTGAAGAAGAACTCATAAGAAGTGATATGGTTCTATGATTTTATCTAGATACCACGGGGTAATACTCGAAGGTAGAACATAATATATGTTGCAGAGGTGTATTGATCTGCAGAAGACAAGTGCTTTAACTAGTCCGAGAAATGGAATCAAGGAGAAAATATGATCAGCACCATGATTGCAAAGGATCAATTCATAGATACCAAAAGATAATATATCAAGGGAATATCTATTATTACAAGAAGCTTCCATGATAGGATATACATCGTGTCCATGGGCATGAACACAAAGTTCAAGGTCGACTCCCACTTCTTCAATGTACAACCTTCCATTCACCTCTCATTTTTTTGAAAATGACAATAGTTGTTGAAAGTTTTACCTGGTGCAATACTAGATAAGTATGACCCGTGTAATCTTTCGGGTTCACATAGATTAAGGAAGGCATAGGTTCAACCCATCGGGGCATCTTAGGAGTATATACCTCAAATTTCAAGAATAAATAACACAAGCTCGATAGTAGAGCATGCTTGAGAAAGAAGAGGATACAATTTACCAAAGGCATTATGTATCCGAGGAAAGGCTCACGGGCTTATTGAATATGAAGGATGCTGTCGGAGAAAATCCAACAAAGGATCTGGTGGTCCATAAGGGATCTGATGTGAGTATCGGTACTCAACCAGAGGAATAAATAAGGCAAGGAGATCATATTATAGAAATAACTGACTAACTCAAAGCTCAGGTGCAAAGGAATTATGAATTCCAAGACAAGGGATCACAAGCAATGCTCTAATTAGGGATGGACAATTTGAATAGCCTTAGGGGTACAATCGATGGCAATTTGGTTGGTCGAGATCCAGCTCATGTTTAAAAATGGCGTTTGGGCTGGAAGGATGAATTCTTGGATTTGATTGAGGATTGCGAGCATTCGCAACATACTGACTCAATGGGCTCAAGATGATAGTGGCAAAGGATGCCAATAAGATTACTAAACTTATGGGATTAACCATAATGCAAGCAAGCAAGAATTTCAAGAGCAATAAGCTGTTGAGGATTTTCGGAAGATCAAATAGTATTTCGAAGACTTTGGTGAAACACATGAACAACTAGGGAGAAACAAATCCTTGGTGTGTGTGAGGATTAGTTTATAGGTGTATACAGGTGGCAAGGAACTGCAAGGCAGTAGGCACAAGGATTCTCGGAACAACAATGAGTATTTCAGGGTATCTTGTAGTAACAAGAGCAACTAGGGACTAAGGTAAGAATGGCAAGTGCATGTAGTTATGTATAGGGTTTGACGGTGGAAGGGAATTGCAAACGCAATGAGCACAAACTCTCGGGATAACATCGGAGAGTATCTTCTGAATCTTCTGGTGCAGCAGGCGATCATCTGAAATAAGGGCTCTCAGGAAGGAAGTAATTATGGGAACCTAGAGTTAGAGTCAGCAAAATCTTTTAACCCGATTAGAAGAGAGATCAGGGTCCTAGAGTATAGATGAGGAATAAAAAGATCCTAATACCACACAAATGGCGATGTGGGCCCGTAAGCCACAGAGCCATGTTAGTAAAGTTTTGTAATGACTAGACTCAACTTCGGCCAAGGAGTGTGGAAGGGGGATTCCTACAGGCAGTCGGCTCTGATACCAACTTGTTACGCCCCCGATCCAATCATACACTAATCATACACGCAAATGTGTACGATCAAGATCAAGGACTCACGAGAAGATATCACAACACAATAATACAAGCTTTATATTACAAGCCAGGGGCCTCGAAGGCTCGAATACAAATGCTCGAAGACACAAGAGTCAGCGGAAGCAACAATATCTGAGTACAGACATAAGTTAAACAAGTTGCCATAAGATGGCTAACACAAACTGGGATACAGATCGAAAGAGGCGCAGGCCTCCTGCCTGGGATCCTACTGAACTACTCCTAGTCACCGTTAGCGGCTTGCACGTAGTAGTAGGCACCTCCTGAGTAGTAGTAGTCATCGTCGACGGTGGCGTCTGGCTCCTGGGCTCCATCGTCTGGTCACAGCAATCGGGTATAGGAAGGGGGGAAGAGGGAAAAAAGCAACCGTGAGTACTCATCCAAAGTACTCGCAAGCAAGGAGCTACACTACATATGTATGCATTGGTATCAAATGGTAAAAGGGTATGATATGTGGACTTAACTACAGAATGCCGGAATAAGGGGGGATAGCTAGTCCTGTCGAATACTACGCTTCTGGTAACCTCCATCTTGCAGCAGAGGAAGAGAGTAGATGGTAAGTTCACCAAGTAACATCGCCTAGCATAATCCTACTCGATGATCCTCTCCTCGTCGGCCTGTGAGAGAGCGATCACTTGTTGTATCTGGCACTTCGAAGGGTGTGTTTTATTAAGTATACGGTTCTAGTTGTCATAAGGTCAGGTACAACTTCAAGTCGTCCTGTTACCGAAGATCATGGCTATTCGAAAGGATTAACTTCCCTGCAGGGGTGCACCACATTTCCCAACACGCTCGATCCCCTTTGTCCGGACATGCTTCTCTGGGTCGTGCCTGGCCTCGGAAGATCAACACGTCGCAACCCTACCTAGGCACCACAGAGAGGTCAGCACGCCGGTCTAAATCCTATGGCGCAGGGGTCTGGGCCCATCGCCGATTGCACACTTGCATGTTGCGTACGTGGCCGGTGAGCAGACCTAGCCTCCCTTATACAAGAGCAGGCGTTCCAGTCCAACCCGACGCGCGCCGCTCAATCGCTGACGTCACGAAGGCTTTGGCTGATACCACGAAGTCGAGTGCCCATAACTGTTCCTGCATAGTTGGTTAGTGCGTATAGGCCAGTAGCCAGACTCAGATCAAATACCCATATCTCGTGAAGCGTGTTATTTCCAAGTAACCGCGAACGCCGACCAGGGCCAGGCCCACCTCTCACCTAGGTGGTCTCCGCCTGCCCTGTCGCTCCGCCTCAAAGTAACAGTTGGGGGCCATCGGGAACCTAGGCCCACCACTACCTGGGTGGAACCACCTGCCCCTTCAGCCCCCACATCGGAATCACTTGCGGGTACTCTACGAGCCGATCCGACTTTAGTCACAACATGTATAGTATGTATATATAGTATAAACCCGTGATCAACACCCAAGTGATCACGGCCCGATAGTATAGCATGGCAGACTGACAAGAATGTAGGGCCACTGATGATAATCTAGCATCCTATACTAAGCATTTAGGATTGCAGGTAAGATATCAACAGTTGTAGCAACAATGATAGGCTATGCATCAGAATAGGATTAAGGGAAAGCAGTAACATGCTATACTACTCTAATGCAAGCAGTATAGAGTAGAGTAGGCAATATGTGGTGATCAAGGGGGGGCTTGCCTGGTTGCTCTGGCAAGAGAGAGGGGCCGTCAACACCGTGAGAGAAGAGGGGGAAGAAACAATAAATATTAAGCAAATGTATGCATAGCGATGCATGACATGACAAGTATCGGTGCTCGGGGTGCCCTAACGTGGTATGAGGTGGTACCGGTGAAGGGGGGAAACATCCAGCAAAATATCCCCGGTGTTTCACGTTTTCAGACAGATGAACCAGAGGGGGAAAGTTGCATGTTCAATATGCTAGGGATGTGTGGCAGACGAACGGCTGCGTATCCGAATTCGTCTCGTCGTTGTGAGCAACTTTCATGTACAAAGTTTTTCTATCCGAGCTACGGTTTATTTTGTATTAATTTTCAAAGTTTTAACAATATCCTGGATTTATTATTATTCTAAAATAATAGAAAAAGTGCTAGGTGCACCAGCGAGTACACAGCCAGAGAGGCTGGCGGGTGGACCTGGTCAACTGCTGACTCAACAGTCAACAATTGAGTGGTCAACAGTCAACAGTAGTTGACCGGTCAACAGAGTCATACGGGACCCACCTGTCATTGAGTGTAATTCTTTAATAGGGGGTTATTTTCTTTTAGTTAGCAAGTGGGGCCCGGTGGTAAGTGGGGGGTTAGGAGGGATTAACAATTAAATGGAAATTAGCCCCTAATTAAGCCAGTCGACCCCACATGCAGTGGCACAAGGCCACTGTGACGCCCCGAGATCGATGTGCCAGGTGTCCTCCAGTTATTCGCTGTTGTTGCGTTGTCATTGCTTGCGTGTCATGCATTGCATATCATGTCATCATGTTCATTTCATTTGGATACATGTTCGTCTCATGCATCCGAGCATTTTCCCCTTTGTCCGTTCTGCAATCCGGCGCTCCTATGTCACCCTGTGTCCCTTTCTACCTCTTTTCGTGTGCGGGTGTTAAATGTTTTCGGGTTGGATCAAGACTTTCCATGCGGCCTTGGTTTACTACTGGTAGACCGCCTGTCAAGTTTCGCGCCATTTAGACTTCGTTTGATACTCCAACAGTTAACCGAGGGACCGAAAAGGCCTCGTATGTGTTGCAGCCCAACACCCTTCCAATTTGGCCCAAAACCCACCTAAACCCCCTCCATCATCTCGGTCGTTCGATCACGATCGCGTGGCCGAAAACCGCACCTCATTTGGACTCTCCTAGCTCCCTCTACCTATAAATATGTGCATCTCCCCGAATTTCGGATGAAACCCTAGTCTTCTTCCACCTCGTGCCCAACCGCCGCCGCCGCCACCTGCGGGGGAGCCCGCGCCCTCGCCGATCCGAGTGCACCGTCCGCGCCCACTGGCCGCCGCCTCCGTCGCTAGTGCGCCACCGCGTCCCCACCGCCTACGCCTTCACCGCCCTCGCCGGTCACCAGCGCAGCCGCCCGTTGCTGCCCGGAGCGCCGCCGCCCGCCTCCCCGTCTCCCTCGCCGGCGCACAACCATCGCCGCCTTCGGCCCCACCGACCCTCGCCTCCGGCCGGATCCGTCCCTCCGGCGAGCTCAGCCACTGTTCCGGCGAGATCCGCCGCCGTCTCGACCCGCATGCCCGGGATCCAGATCTAGATGAACTAGGGTTGACTTTTTGCCCTAATCTTAGTAACTTTTTGGCATCTTCGTCGCATCATAACTCTGCATCCGTAGCTCTGATTCATGCGTGTAGCATATCAAAATGTTCGTCTCGACGAGTACATCATTTAATCTCATTGCATCATTTTCATTTGAGCTCGTCTTGATGCCCGAAATGCTGTTGGAAAAGGGCTATGTGAGGAATTTGTCAGATCTGTTTCAGCAAATGGCATTTTGTCATTTTTGCCATGATTAATGTGTGCATGCTATGATCCTGAGCTCTACATGTGTTTTGTTATATGTCATGCCATCTTTACAGGTGTGTATGCCATGTATTTTTGTGATATTTGTGGTGACAAGCACAAGCTTGCAAAGTAGCGTAATCGGTAATGCTGATTTCAGGGACTTAGAATTTCACCAAGTCCTTGTCCTGATTTTGTTGTTATGTCATATGTTCATATTATTTCCTAGTGATCCGTGCCTCTTTCGAGGATGATCAGTAAGGGTGTTTTGTTAACATTGTGGTGCTCTATCCATCCATGTCTTTGTATGCATTTATGGAGTACCCTAGCTTGAGTCAATCGAGCTCTACTTTTGCTATAAAATGATCCTGGCAGATTGTTGACATGTTTAGCGATTTTGCCGAGGATGTTGCTATTGATCCGTGCATGCTATGATGTTGTTCTTGCCATGTCTAGCTTCTATGCCATGTCTTCTAGATGGTTGTATGCTTAGTTTGTCATGCCATGCTCTGTAGTGAGTGCATCGAGCTCGTAAACATGCCTGCTTGTTAATCTGTTTTGCATGCTCCAGTTTTTCACTAAGTCTGAATCTGTTTATGTTTTGCCATGTTCACATGCTTGCAATTGTATTTTCTGATCCCTTTTGGCTCAATGTCACTAAGGGACTTTTGTTAAGTGCTTTGAGTAGTTTCATGCCATGCCTTGCTTTGTGATGTTAAGTTTCTGTAGCATGTAGTTTTCATGATCTAAAGTGTGCTTCCTGATGATAAATTTCCAGACTTGTGTTAATTTCACTAAGTCTGAAACCTGTTTTCATTTGCACTTTTGCCATGCTTGTTTGAACCTGTTAATGGATGAATTAGCCGTAGCTCAGTGTTCATCTTTTGTCAAGCTTCATGAGTGGATCCCTGCCATGTATTTTGTTGTCATGTTTGAGTGCTGTAGCATATTTATCTTGATGCATTTAGATGGCTACTCGCTGATTATCGCAGACCGGTGCCATATTTGTTCTTGCTCGCCATTTCCAAACCGTGCATCCGATTCCGGTGATCTTTATATAGATTTCAACCGAAATCACCTCACCTTTCAAGTGGCACTCTTGGATTTCCAAGTTGAGGCCAGGTTCAATCATTCCTTTCCAAATCATGCATATGCATCGCATACCGCATCACGCATACCATACCATGTTCATGTGTTGGTTGTTTACTATGTTGTGTGCTTCTTTCCATTGTTGCTTCTTCAGGTTGGTTCCGATAACGTCGCGTTTGTGAGGACCCGTTCGACTACGTCTGTTTGTCTTCTTCATGGACTCGTTCTTCTTCCTTGTGGGATTTCAGGCAAGATGACCATACCCTCGAAATCACTTCTATCTTTGCTTGCTAGTTGCTCGCTCTTTTGTTATGCCTATGCTGCGATACCTACCACTTGCTTATCATGCTTCCCATATTGTTAATCCAAGCCTCTAACCCACCTTGTCCTAGCAAACCGTTGTTTGGCTATGTTACCGCTTTGCTCAGCCCCTCTTATAGCGTTGTTAGTTGCAGGTGAAGATTGGAGCTTGTTCCATGTTGGAACATGGATATTTTGTTGGGATATCACAATATCTCTTATTTAAATTAATGCATCTATATACCTGGTAAAGGGTGGAAGGCCCGGCCTTATACCTGGTGTTTTGTTCCACTCTTGCCGCCCTAGTTTCCGTCATATCGGTGTTATGTTCCCGGATTTTGCGTTCCTTACGCGGTTGGGTTATAATGGGAACCCCTTGACAGTTCGCCTTGAATAAAACTCCTCCAGCAATGCCCAACATTGGTTTTACCATTCGCCACCTAGCCTTTTCTTTCCCTTGGGTAGGCCTGCCCAAGGGTCATCTTTATTTTAACCCCCCTGGGCCAATGCTCCTCTGAGTGTTGGTCCGACCGAGTAGACTGCGGGGCCACCTCGGGGCAACTTGAGGGTTGGTTTTTACTTGTAGGATGTCTCATCTGAGTGTGCCCTGAGAACGAGATATGCGCAGCTCCTATCGGGATTTGTCGGCACATTTGGGCGGTGTTGCTGGACTTGTTTTACCATTGTCGAGGATGTCTTGTAACCTGGATGCCGAGCCTGATCGGATTGTCTTTGGAGAAGGAATATCCTTCGTTGACCGTGAGAGCTTGTGATGGGCTAAGTTGGGACACCCCTGCAGGGATTTGAACTTTTGAAAGCCGTGCCCGCGGTTATGGGCAAATGGAATTTGTTAATGTCCGGTTGTAGAAAACCTGAAGTTGACCTTAATTAAAATACATCAACCACGCGTGTAACCGTGATGGTCTCTTCTCGGTGGAGTCTGGGAAATGAACACGGTGTTGGAGTAATGCTTGACGTAGGTTTTTCTAGGATCACTTCTTGATCATAGTTGTTCGACCGTGCTTTTGCCTTCTCTTCTCGCTCTCTTTTGCGAATAGGTTAGCCACCATATATGCTAGTCGCTTGCTGCAGCTCCACATCATACCTTGTCTTACCTATAAGCTTAAATAGTCTTGACCGCGAGGGTGCGAGATTGCTGAGTCCCCGTGACTCACAGATACTTCCAAAACCAGTTTGCAGGTGCCGATGTTACCGAGCAGGTGACGCAACGAAGCTCAAGGAGGAGCTCAATGAAGATCTTGTCCTTTATGTTGTTCCGTTTCCAGTTGATCAGTAGTGGAGCCCAGTTGGGGTCGATCGGGGAGCTGTGTAGATTTTGGGGTAGTCTTCTTTTATTTTGGATCCGTAGTCGGGCCTTGATTTTAACTGGTTGATGTAATGCTTTATTCATGTAATTGTGTGAAGTGGCGATTGTAAGCCAACTATGTATCTCTTTCCCTTATGTATTACATGGGTTGTGTGAAGATTACCTCACTTGCGACATTGCTTTCAATGCGGTTATGCCTCTAAGTCATGCTTCAACACGTGGGAGATATAGCCGCATCGAGGGCGTTACAACACTAGTAGAAAACGGACCATTAGTACTGGTTTGTAAGGGCCTTTAGTGCCGGTTATGGAACCGGCACTAACGTTTCGGCACTAAAGCCCCCCCCCCTTTAGTACCGGTTCGGCACGAACCGGCGCTAAAGTGCCACCACGTGGCGTGAGCTCGCGCCCTGGTACGGGGGACCTTTAGTACTAGTTGGTGTTACCAACCGGTACTAAAGGTTTTTTTTTGAATTTTTTTTGAAATTTTTGGAAATTTTTTTTGATTTTTTTATTTTTAATTTTTCTGAATTATTTGATGATTTAGTCTCTAATCACCTCTCTTAACTGCTCAAGTGTGGATCACTCATTCCAAATCATCTAACTTCCCGGCCGGTCACCCATCCCTCTCACTACTCCAGCCCGAGCACGCTTAACTTTCAGGTTCTAGTCTCCTTCGTTTCCGAGTCTGCACTTGTTGTTTTCCTGACAATTGTAAGATGTCAATCCTATTAACCCTCAGGAGTTTAGCTTGAGCATGAAGTCACACATTTCACCGTTTGAGTTTGAAACTATTATTCTAAAAAAACAGTAATTATTTAGTAACGCTAATATTTCTTGAATAAGTTTGACCATAGTTTGACCACAGTTTGACCATAGTTTGACCAGATTTGACCAAAATTCAAAAAATTGAAATAATTATTTAGTAACACTAATATTGTTGAATAATTATGTAGTAACACTAATATTTCTTGAATAAGTAGTTTGACCATAGTTTGACCACAGTTTGACCATAGTTTGACCAGATTTGAACAAAATTCAAAAAAACTAAGATACTTATTTAGTAACAGTAATATTATTGCGTAATTATTTAGTAACACTCTATATTTCTTGAATCAGTTGTTTGACCGGTTTGACAAGATTTAACCAAAATTCAAAAAAAACATAAATTAGAGCATATCTTTTTTTCCTTTTACAATTTGTCATTTCAAAAATTGTCCTAAACCCTAAACCCGGGACTTAAAACGTCGGAAACTCTATGCTAAACAGTAAAAACTAAGGGTTTAGACCATAGAACCTAACCCTAAACGCTGAAATCTAAACCCTAGCACTAAACGCTAAAAACGTCTAAAATGCCCAAAAACTCTATTTTTCCTTTGGAATTTTGTGATTGTAAAAAATTGTCGAAACGGAAAACTGGTTGGTTCAGCGGATCAATCGTTTTGTTCTGCAAATTTTGATATATTATATGTATTTTTCTGAATTAAGATGATTTAGTTATGATTTTTTCAAGTTTGAAAATTGCCCTATAGTGCCGGTTTGTGTCTCCAACCGGTACTATAGGTCAGACCCCGTTAGTACCGGTTCATGGCACGAACCGGTACTAAAGGTTAGACCTTTAGTACCGGTTCGTGCCACGAACCGGTACCAAAGGTGATCGTGGGGCCCCGGCCTAACGCCAGCCTGCCACCACCCCTTTAGTACCGGTTCGTGCCACGAACCGGTACTAAAGGTTCAACACGAACCGGCATTAATGCAAATCCGTTCGAACCGGCACTAATGGTACCATTAGTACCGGCTCAAATACAAACCGACACTAATGTGCTTCACGTTTGACCCTTTTTCTACTAGTGCAAGTTGGTAATCAGAGCCTTTCCCGACCTTAGGAGCCCCCTGCTTGATCAAATCACTGGCGTTATTGAGTCTAGAAATGTTTTGAGTCATTTAGGAATTATATATCAGAGAGTTAGGAATTCTTTTTACTCCTCAGTCCCTTCGTCGCTCTGGAGAGGTATCCTGACATAGAGTTTTGACTCTTCTCTTCTCAAATTTCACTAAAAAAAATTTAGGATCACGCGGGTATCTTGGAATCGTTCTGATGGTTTTGTGACGAGAACATTGTTCTTGGTGCCTCCTGACATTTAGGGGTTGTGGCAGTGTCCCGGGGAGTTGAGCTCCGAGGTGTTGTGATCACAATTTTATCGTTGCAGTTCTGGAATACCTGAGTTTAGTTTCGCCGACATTGAAAATCTCTTTTATGCAGTTGTTGGTGAGATAACCTCGACGCCAGCCAGTACTGGGGCGGGAGCTCGGGAGTATTGCCATAACTCGTATAACGGATGCTTTTCGAAGGTTGAGGTAAATGATTTCCAAAGGTTTCTTGGTTATGTGTTGAAGGATGGATACAGCTGGATGTAGGATTTGTTAGTTTTGGGTGAGATATTATGCTTCCCCTGTATCCCCAACACCTGATTACATAACTGGAAAATTTCGAGAGTTTATAAGTGGGAATTCAAGTAGCTCTTAGGATATATTTCTGACAGATGTATGATATGAAATTGGGGTTCGACGTCTAGTGGTCCGCCTATCCACGGTTGATTTTACAGTGGTCTCGTTGTGTCTTAAAGAGTCCTTGGCTATGCCGACTCGGGGACGCTTCGTATGGCATGTGTACTGCCTTGTACATGATGGTGCTGTACGATCGAGCCCGTGTGGGCCCCACCACGAAAACTTCAGACGAAATCTCTATCATATGTTTGTTCCGGCTTTTTCTTCAAGCCAATTCTTTGTTTTGTTTTGAGTTGTGGTATTCGAGTTGCTTCGAAGTCAAATGTTGATTCCATACCTTTCCTAAGCGGTGTTCTCTTGTGAATACTAATCCTTCTTATTAATTGAGAGTGTCATGTCAATCCTTTTCAACTGGTGTGATTCTCTTCAAGATGATTCTATCATTTCAACATCAGCAAGATCAATTATCAGTTCTTCTCAACGGTGTTCATTTCATTCGTCCTAAGCTGCCTTTGTTTTTCCCGCCCACCCACCCTTGTTTTATTCAAGGACTCATATATCTTAATCAAGTACCCATCTTATGGATGTGAAGTCTCTTCATTCCTTTCTTTCAGTGTTCTTATCCGGTGATTCTCATGAAGACTCTAACGAAGCTTCAAGTTCATTGGTATACATTCTTTTCTTCTCCGGTGGTTTCAAGTCAAGCTTTGTTGATCATATCCTTTCCTCGTTTCAATGCTTTCACATGTCGGTGCACCTCATAATCATTCCCCGCTTGATATTCAAATGTTCTGGAGTGTTCAAGATATCTCGAGTATGTTATCTCATTCAAGTATTTTAATTCAACCGGTGCAACCTATCTTTTAAATCATTTCAACGGCGTTTCTTTTGAGTGGGCCCTAACCCAAAGGTCTTTTCCCAAGATCTTACCCGACTCTTCTAGTTCTCCCGGAGATATCCTTAAAATTCTTTTACAAGTTTGACATAAGAATGATTCATCATCAGTCATATGTTTTTCTGCAAGATCTTTCAAATTCTTTTCATTGTTGGCTCAACCATTCCATTCTTCATTCCGGAGTGTCTAAATAATTCATGGTGGTGTTTCTCATCGTCTTTCTCGGATTTTGAAGACCGAAGAAGAGTTTCTCTTAATCTTATCCTTTCTCTTCAAGATTCATGGTTCTAGCTTGATACAATCCTCTCATAATTGGTTTGATCGTGAGAATTCTTCTCACCCATCCGGAGTAATTCAGAGTATTTTCAGTTTGATTCTCCGAAGGCCATCATTTCAGGATTATTCATTCTAGCTTTCAGCTCTCATTCTCCTAATTTTACCGGTGCTTCTTTAAAATATCCTCTTCTCAGTTCGTGATCTCTTCGTTCTCATGTATCTTAACTCTCTAATGTATGTTCGTTCATTTTATAATTCTTACCGATGATTCATCCTTTTACTTCATTCATTGTTCAATTCTTACCGGTGGTTCGTTCAAGAGTTCTCTTCCTTGGTTATCATATCAATTCATTCGTTGTTTCGAATCCTACCGGTGGATCATTGAAGACCTTCCCAAGTCTGACTCTATATCTATCTTAATCCTTTCCACGAGAATAAGTAGTATGCCAAATCCGTTGCTTGTCATCAATTAAATTGGTGAAGGATACGCATAATATAATTATTATTCTTGTTCCACCCAAGTGATAAATTCCATCCTTCAGAGTTTGTTCATTTTTTTTCTGGGAGTTCCAAGCTCTAATTATAACGGAGATCCATCTAAAGAATTACAAGGTTTCACCTTGTGTTCTCAACTTCTCTTTCTTTTCGTTATCCTTTTGTTTACCGGAGTTCTTCATGGATGTTCCTCACGATGGTTCATCAAGGAAATAATCCCTTCTCCAAGTGTTCATCAAGATTCTTTTCAGAGGAGTTCAAGCATTCTTCATTTTGCTATCTGGAGTGCATTTCTTTCTACCGTATCATCGGAGGTGGTATTATGTCATTCTTGATAATTTGAGTTCATGTTTCATGATTCACATATTGTCATGAATGAGGTATTTTAAATCCATCAACCTCTTCGTTGGAGTTATCTTGTGTCATGTTTCACCTAAAGCCTTCCATAAGGATTGTTGCTATTTATGGTGCTCATAAATGACCCAAGTTCTTCTTTTATCCTCCCGGTGAAATAAGTTTCTCGTCTTCTTGTTCATATCAATCCAATCTATCGTTTCCGTTAGTGGCAGAATTTCACCGCATAATTTGGAGATGACTCCTTAATCCCACTACAACCTTGCTCTTTTCGTTGTTGGTTTTTCCAAAAACTCCGGTCTAGCATTTGTTGTAAGTGTGCTCTGCCAAGATCTTGTTTTCTACTTCGTGCATTCCATTCCATTCTCTCTTTTCTTCCGGAGGCAATTGTGGTGGTGCTCTTTTCTATCCTTCTTCTTGTTATTGTCAGAATCTTGTTTTTTTCTTGTTTATCCATTTAACCGGACTATTGTGCCCCTGTGCTCAAGTTCTTTCATTTTAACAAGCCTTGCATATCTTTCCAACCGGAGTGCTGTTCGAATTTGTTCTTCCTTGTTCCTCTTTTCTAACGGAGTGTTTTCAGCTTCGTCATCTCCGTTGTATTCTTTTCTCGAAATGGCTTAACCTTTGCAAGGTTCTTTGGTTTCACTCGTTTGTCAAAGAAGCAACTTAGTTTTACCTCTTCTCTTTCTCTTCCGTTTTCCCTCCGGTGCCATTCTAGATCTCGGGACAAGATCCTCTCGTAGTGGTGGAGTGTTGTGACGCCCCGAGACCGATGTGCCAGGTGTCCTCCAGTTATTCGTTGTTGTTGCGTTGTCATTGCTTGCGTGTCATGCATTGCATATCATGTCATCATGTGCATTTCATTTGCATACATGTTCGTCTCATGCATCCGAGCATTTTCCCCGTTGTCCGTTTTGCAATATGGCGCTCCTATGTCACCCGGTGTCCCTTTCTACCTCTTTTCGTGTGCAGGTGTTAAACATTTTCGGATTGGACCGAGACTTGCCATGCGGCCTTGGTTTACTACCGGTAGACCGCCTGTCAAGTTTCACGCCATTTGGACTTCGTTTGATACTCCAACAGTTAACCGAGGGACGGAAAAGGCCTCGTATGTGTTGCAGCCCAACACCGTTCCAATTTGGCCCAAAACCCACCTAAACCCCCTCGATCATCTCGGTCATTCGATCATGATCGCGTGGCCAAAAACCGCACCTCATTTGGACTCTCCTAGCTCCCTCTACCTATAAATATGTGCATCTCCCTGAAATTTCGGATGAAACCCTAGTCTTCTTCCACCTCCTGCCCCCGGACATGTCCACCCCGAGTCAGACGTGTCCGCATCGCCGTGCCGGACCAATCGCATCGCGCCAAGTGTCCTCGCCGCCGCCGTTTCAACCGTGCCCCGCCGCCGGCCCGCGCGGCCCCCGGATCGGGCCCGCGGGGCCCAACCGCCGCCGCCGCCGCCACCTGCGGGGGAGCCCCCGCCCTCGCCGATCCGAGCGCGCCGTCCGCGCCCACCGGCCGCCGCCTCCGTCACCGGCGCCACCGCGTCCCCGCCGCCTGCGCCTTCGCCGCCCTCGCCCGTCACCGGCGGGTCACCGGCGCAGCCGCCCGCCGCCGCCCGGAGCGCCGCCGCCCGCCTCCCCGTCTCCCTCGCCGGCGCACAGCCATCGCCGCCTCCGGCCTCGCCGACCCTCGCCTCCGGCCGGATCCGTCCCTCCGGCGAGCTCAGCCACTGTTCCGGCGAGATCTGCCGCCGTCTCGATCCGCGTGCCCGGGATCCAGATCTGGATGAACTAGGGTTGACTTTTTGCCCTAATCTCAGTAACTTTTTGGCATCTTCATCGCATCATAACTCTGCATCCGTAGCTCCGATTCATGCGTGTAGCATATCAAAATGTTCGTCTCGACGAGTACATCATTTCATCTCATTGCATCATTTTCATTTGAGCTCATTTTGATGCCCGAAATGCTGTTGGAAGAGGTCTATGTGAGGAATTTGTCAGATCTGTTTCAGCAAAAGGCATTTTGTCATTTTTGCCATGATTAATGTGTGCATGCTATGATCCTGAGCTCTACATGTGTTTTGTTATATGCCATGCCATCTTTACGGGTGTGTATGCCATGTATTTTTATGATATTTGTGGTGACTAGCACAAGCTTGCAAAGTAGCATAATCGGTAATGCTGATTTCAGGGACTTAGAATTTCACCAAGTCCTTGTCCTGATTTTGTTGTTATGTCATATGTTCATGTTGTTTCCTAGTGATCCATGCCTCTTTCGAGGATGATCAGTAAGGGTGTTTTGTTAAAATTGTGGTGCTCTATCCATCCATGTCTTTGTTTGCATTTATGGAGTACCCTAGCTTGAGTCAATCGAGCTCTACTTTTGCTATAAAATGATCCTGGTAGATTGTTGACATGTTTAGCGATTTTGCCGAGGATGTTGCTATTGATCCGTGCATGCTATGATGTTGTTCTTGCCATGTCTAGCTTCTATGCCATGTCTTCTTGATGGTTGTATACTTAGTTTGTCATGCCATACTCTGTAGTGAGTGCATCGAGCTCGTAAACATGCCTACTTGTTAATCTGTTTTGCATGCTCCTGTTTTTCACAAAGTCTGAATCTGTTTATGTTTTGCCATATTCACATGCTTGCAATTGTATTTTCTGATCCCTTTTGGCTCAAGGTCACCAAGGGACTTTTGTTAAGTGCTTTGAGTAGCTTCATGCCATGCCTTGCTTTGTCATGTTAAGTTCTTGTAGCATGTAGTTTTCATGATCTAAAGTGTGCTTCCTGATGATAAATTTCCAGACTTGTGTTAATTTCACTAAATCTGAAACCTTTTTCCATTTGCACTTTTTCCATGCTTGTTTGAACATGTTAATGGATGAATTAGCCATAGCTCAGTGTTCATCTTTTGTCAAGCTTCATGAGTGGATCCCTGCCATGTATTTTGTTGTCATGTTTGAGTGCTTTAGCATATTTATCTTGATGCATTTAGATGGCTACTCGCTGATTATCGCAGACCGGTGCCATATTTGTTTTTGCTTGCCATTTCCAAACCATGCATCCGATTCCAGTGATCTTTATATCGATTTCCACCGAAATCACCTCACCTTTCCAGTGGCACTCTTGGATTTCCATGTTGAGTCCAGGTTCAATCATTCATTTCCAAATCATGCATATGCATCGCATCCCGCATCCCGCATACCATACCATGTTCATGTGTTGGTTGTTTACTATGTTGTGTGCTTCTTTCCGGTGTTGCTTCTTCGGGTTGGTTCCGATAACGTCGTGTTTGTGAGGACCCGTTCGACTACATCCGTTTCTCTTCTTCCTGGACTCGTTTTCTTCCTTGCAGGATTTCAGGTAAGATGACCATACCCTCGAAATCACTTCTATCTTTGCTTGCTAGTTGCTCGCTCTTTTGCTATGCCTATGATGCGATACCTACCACTTGCTTATCATGCCTCCCATATTGTTAAGCCAAGCCTCTAACCCACCTTGTCCTAGCAAACCGTTGTTTGGCTACGTTACCGCTTTGCTCAGCCCCTCTTATAGCGTTGTTAGTTGCCGGTGAAGATTGGAGCTTGTTCCATGTTGGAACATGGATATTTTGTTGGGATATCACAATATCTCTTATTTAAATTGATGCATCTATATACTTGGTAAAGGGTGGAAGGCCCGGCCTTATGCCTAGTGTTTTGTTCCACTCTTCCCACCCTAGTTTCTGTCATATCGGTGTTATGTTCCCGGATTTTGCGTTCCTTACGCGGTTGTGTTATAATGGGAACCCCTTTACAGTTTGCCTTGAATAAAACTCCTCCAGCAATGCCCAACATTGGTTTTACCATTCGCCACCTAGCCTTTTCTTTCCCTTGGGTAGGCCTGCCCAAGGGTCATCTTTATTTTAACCCCGCTGGGCCAGTGCTCCTCTGAGTGTTGGTCCGACTGAGTAGACTGTGGGGCCACCTCGGGGGTTGGTTTTTACTCGTAGGATGTCTCATCTGAGTGTGCCCTGAGAACGAGATATGTGCAGCTCCTATCAGGATTTGTCGGCACATTCGGGCAGTGTTGTTGGACTTGTTTTACCATTGTCGAGGATGTCTTGTAACCTGGATGTCGAGCCTGATTGGATTGTCTTGGGAGAAGGAATATCCTTCGTTGATCGTGAGAGCTTGTGATGGGCTAAGTTGGGACACCCCTGTAGGGATTTGAACTTTCGAAAGCCGTGCCCGCGGTTATGGGCAGATGGGAATTTGTTAATGTCTGGTTGTAGAAAACCTGAAGTTGACCTTAATTAAAATACATCAACCGCGTGTGTAACCGTGGTGGTCTCTTCTCGGCGGAGTCCGGGAAATGAACACGGTGTTGGAGTAATGCTTGACGTAGGTTGTTCTAGGATCACTTCTTGATCATAGTTGTTCGACCGTGCTTTTGCCTTCTATTCTCGCTCTCTTTTGTGAATAGGTTAGCCACCATATATGCTAGTCGCTTGCTGCAGCTCCACATCATACCTTGTCTTACCTATAAGCTTAAATAGTCTTGATCACGAGGGTGTGAGATTGCTGAGTCCCCGTGACTCACAGATACTTCCAAAACCAGTTTGCAGGTGCCGATGTTACCGAGCAGGTAAAGCAACCAAGCTCAAGGAGGAGCTCGATGAAGATCTTGTCCTTTATGTTGTTCTGTTTCCATTTGATCAGTAGTGGAGCCCAGTTGGGGTCGATCGGGCAGCTGTGTAGCTTTTGGGGTAGTCTTCTTGTATTTTGGCTCTGTAGTCACGCCTTGATTGTAACTGGTTGATGTAATGCTTTATTCATGTAATTGTGTGAAGTGGCGATTGTAAGCCAACTATGTATCCCTTTCCCTTATGTATTACATGGGTTGTGTGAAGATTATCTCACTTGCGACAATGCTTTCAATGCGGTTATGCCTCTAAGTCGTGCTTCGACACGTGGGAGATATAGCCGCATCGAGGGCGTTACAGCCACCACCGGGTGGCTGTGCTTACACACAGACGCACACGAGCAGGGGCGACGGCGGCCTCCGATGGCACATGGAGCGGGGATCGGGTAGGTGCGGTTGGGCAGCCACGGGCAGACGCGGCTAGGCACGGGAGGGGCGCAGCCAGGGCGCGGTCAAGGGTGCGGGCGCCGCCAGGAGCTCACGGAGGCGGAGCTCCGGCCATGGCGGACGGGGATGTGAGGACGGCGTTGAGCAGCGGCAGGCGCAGGGCGACAACTGTGGGCACATGGCGGCAAGTGGATGCAGGGCAGCAATACCCGAAGAGGGCGACGGAGTGCGGCTAGTACGGACGCGACAGATGTAGCGGCGCGAGCAGCAACAAGCTAAGGCAGTAGCAGGCAGAGTAAGCGGCGGCGACGGGCGAGGCCGGTACGAGGCACGGTGCAGGCGCGCGAACGGCAGGGTCGCGGCTAGGCGAGACCGGCACGCGACTAGGGAGCGAAGGGAGCGCGGTAGGGGACGTGGCCAGGACGGTCACGGCCAGCGCGGACGTGGCGCGCAGGCGAGGGGAGTACCAACAACACATCGAGCAGTAAGGGGGGGTAAGAAGTGAATCTTAGTAGCACAGGGGAATGACTGATCGACGACGACGAGCCATACGGAGGTTGAAGATGAGTTTGATGCCAACAACGTAGGGGCGAAGAGCTCGAGTTTGTTGGTGTCGATGATGAGGTAGAGCATGGCGGAGCTACAGAGCATCTTCACGGATGCTATGGAGCTCGATGGCTGCGAGGACGATGAGGACCATGGCGACGGCAGCGGCTCAGATGCGCGCGGGGAAGAAGGAAGCAGCGCGAGCGAGGGGGAGCATGGGGCTAGGGTTCCTGGGGGAGTGCCAAGGCGATGCTCTTAACCTCCAGGGAAGGCCGCGGGATGGCCGGCACGTGGCCGGTGGCCATGGCGATGGCCTCCACAGCGTCCTCTGCTTCTGTAGCAGGAGGTAGGGGAAACGGGGGTTGTTGGGCTCGTTTTAGTTAGTTGGGCCAAATGGCCCGGTAGGATAGTCTATGTTTTGTTTTATCTTTTCTTTTTCTACTTATTTACTTTTCCCTATAGTTTTCAATTTATCTTTGACTTTAAAAATACAAAAACAACTCCTAAATCAGTATAGCTAAATATACTACTACCACATTTAATTATGGTGTCCAAATAAAATAGTCTAACATTTTATTAAGTACAAAAGGCATTAATTAATTGATTAAGCCATTGTTTTATTTATCTCAATGCATTAGTTACTTTATAAAAATGTGGGTTCTCTACCATTATTACTTATGAATTATTTAACACATTTAGAACTCTTTTTTTGGACTTCTGAAAACTTTAACTGTTTGGCTTGATTTTAAATTTGAAATTTGAACGAGATTTGAATCATATCAAGATTAACAACAGTAATCGTGAGGACGTGGCATCATTAGCAGAGGGTTACTGTATCTTAATTATCCGGGCATCACAATTCTCCTCCACTACAAGAAATCTCGTCCCGAGATTTAAGACGTGTAGTAAGGGGGAAAGTTTTGGTTGCAAATTTCTAACAAATCTTCTCGGTCTTGGTTGCTCTTCTTTAAGAGATCGATTCACTACGTTGATGTCTTCATTCCTCTATTTCAGGTCATGATGAAGTCGACATCCTTTCTTCGGGAACTCCATCGTACTTATGAAAGACGAAAGGGTGGTTATTCTAAGAAAACAGACCTCTGCAAGGTTGACCATCTGGTCGAGAACATCGGGGAAGGTGGGGGGAGAGTAACTCTTGAATTGAAACTTAAGAAAATATCGAGAGCAAAGTAAGAAGGTATCAAGAGAAGTTTCGAGTGGACATGCAATCGTTTGATGCCTGAAACAGGGCGTGAAAAGGGTTCGGAGCAACGAGAATAAGCATTGTGTCTGATACTAGGATTGATGATCTCTCGGATAGTGGCTCGTGAATAACATATGAGGCCACGCGCCAGGAATAACCTTGGAAACAGGGGGTGTACCGGAGTGTCAAGTTTTGATCCTATGGAACTGTGGGTTATGGGCCCACCATGTGGGTTAAAAGTAGAAAGGGCGGTGATATTTTGCATAGTCATGATAACAAGGCATGTCACAGGATAACCTATCAATTATGTCGGCAACATCAGTACCAACGGCGAGGGATGAAGAGAACCATCTTCCTGCTCATTGAACGAGGCGGACCAATAGGTAAAGTTCTCGTCCGTCGGTGGTTACCGGAATGTTATCATCAATATTAACAGGGTCTTACTGACAGAGTGATACAACGAGGTGTTTTTCATAAGCAGGGAAAAAATACTGCTTATGTAATATAGATCACAATAAGGTTTAAACAAACCAATGGAAAGGAAAATGTAATTGTCAGATTAAACAGAACAGTGGAAAGGAAAATGTGTTTAAACACATATTTCAGGGGTATATACTTCCGAAGGACAAGCAAAGCATGATATCCATGACAGGATAGAAGTATAAAACCATTTAGGTAAGGTGAGAGAAATTTGATGATATTACCCATACAGTGGTGTTTGGTTAATTGAGCAGGAAACATTTAGCATTGGGCTTCAAATGTTCTTGTTGAAGATTCGGAGTACCACAGACAAGCTTCGAGATAGCATTGACATGGTCACTGGGTACAGATCAGACTTTGGATACGCAAGGGATCCATTAGGAACAAATCATAGAATAAGTCTTACAATTTACTCATGGAAGAATGACTAACCTTGCTAGAAAGGAAACTATAACAATAGGCCCTCCGGGCAGGTGTGTTAGGATGACATCACCTTATCGGGTTAAAGACCAATGTTATAAACAATCCGTTTAGATTTTCAAAAGATGGATATCCACAATTATGTGCACAAGGAGATAACATTTGTCATATCAAATGATATAATGATGTATGCTCGAGGAAAACATACACATTTAATAGGTTGAAGGTGCACCCGAAATACAGTCTTAGGTAGCATAATCAATGTTAGAATGGTTAATCGGTAACCAATAGTCTAAGAATGAAATGTCGACCATTTATTTCAAAGCAATAGGGTTGCTAGAAGGAAAGAATCCAAACAACACCATTCACTTGTTGGAATCATCACAGGGACAAAGAAAATAATGGTGATGGCAAGAAGCATTACTATACCAAGAATCCTTAAGGGGTGGTGAAAGGCTCACGACATTCTAAGCATAAAGATGGTAATACACCAAGGTAAAGAAGAACAAATGCTGGGTAGCAAGCATCTCAAGGTATAACACAAAACACGAACAAGTTTGTGTTGGAGGGAAGGCAATAAAGTGGTCGATGACAACACAAATCAATGAGGACAAGGATGGTATTACCCATCAAGAATTCAATATGTATCTTGGAAGAGCTCAGGATGTTAATAATGATCACGACACAGTTGTCGAGAGATTTCATGATGATGTAATTGGTCGGCGATGCCATCAAGTCAAATGATGATGAAGCAAAAGGTTATGGGAACCAAGGGTACGACATAAACTCAAAATCAAGTTTGATGTTCAAGGAGAGATGATATGACGAGGAAGTTCGACGTAAGATTACCTCATTGTCGAAAATTGTGCTGCGAGAAGAAGGACCAGTAACACAATTAAAATTTAGCACGATAATGATATAGCCGATCGGGCTAGGAATGACTTGAAGGATTATTAAACTCATAAACAACGAAAATTACTTAGAGTTAATGAATCGGATTATGAACTCGATTCAGTACCGGTGTCCCTGAGTGTCTAACAACTCAGAACCCAGGGAAAAATTGGAATCGGTGAGAAATAATACTTGAAGAAGAACTCATAAGAAGTGATATGGTTCTATGATTTTATCTAGATACCACGGGGTAATACTCGAAGGTAGAACATAATAGAGGTTGCAGAGGTGTATTGATCTGCAGAAGACAAGTGCTTTAACTAGTCTGAGAAATGGAATCAAGGAGAAAATATGATCGGAACCATGATTGCAAAGGATCAATTCACAGATACCAAAAGATAATATATCAAGGGAATATTTATTATTACAAGAAGCTTCCATGATAGGATATACATCGTGTCCATGGGCATGAACACAAAGTTCAAGGTCGACTCCCACTTCTTCAATGTACAACCTTCCATTCACCTCTCATTCGTTTGAAAATGACAATAGTTGTTGAAAGTTTTACCTGGTGCAATACCAGATAAGTATGACCCGTGTAATCTTTCTGGTTCACATAGATTAAGGAAGGCATAGGTTCAACCCATCAGGGCATCTTAGGAGTATATACCTCAAATTTCAAGAATAAATAACACAAGCTCGATAGTAGAGCATGCTTGAGAAAGAAGAGGATACAATTTACCAAAGGCATTATGTATCTGAGGAAAGGCTCACAGGCTTATTGAATATGAAGGATGCTGTCGGACAAAATCCAACGAAGGATCTGGTAGTCCATAACGGATCTGATGTGAGTATCGGTACTCAACCAGAGGAAGAAAGAATGCAAGGAGATCATATTATAGAAACAACTGACTAACTCAAAGCTCAGATGCAAAGGAATTATGAATTCCAAGACAAGGGATCAGAAGCAATGCTCTGATTAGGGATGGACAATTTGAATAGCCTTAGGGGTACAATCGATGGCAATTTGGTTGGTCGAGATCCAGCTCATGTTTAAAAATGGCGTTTGAGCCGCAAGGATGAATTCTAGGATTTTATTGAGGATTGCGAGCATTCGCAACATACTGACTCAATGTGCTCAAAATGATAGTGGCAAAGGATGCCAATAAGATTACTATACTTATGGGATTAACCATAATGCAAGGAAGCAAGAATTTCAAGAGCAATAAGCTGTTGAGGATTTTCGGAAGATCAAATAGTATTTCGAAGACTTTGGTGAAACACATGAACAATTAGGGAGAAAAAAAATCCTTGGTGTGTGTTAGGATTAGTTTATAAGTGTATTCAGGTGACAAGGAACTGCAAGGCAGTATGCACAAGGATTCTCGGAACAACAACGAGTATTTCAGGGTATCCTGTAGTAACAAGAGCAACTGGGGACTAAGGTAAGAATGGCAAGTGCATGTAGTTATGTATAGGGTTTGACGGTGGAAGGGAATTGCAAACACAATGAGAACAAACTCTCGGGATAACATTGGAGAGTGTCTTCTGAATCTTCTGGTGTAGCAGGCGATCATCTGAAATAAGGGCTCTCCGGAAGGAAGTAATTACGAGAACCTAGAGTTAGAGTCAACAAAATCTTTTAACCTGATTAGAAGAGAGATCAGGGTCCCAGAGTATAGACAAGGAATAAAAAGATCCTAATACCACACAAATGGCGACGTGGGCCCGTAAGCCACACAACCATGTTAGTAAAAGTTTTGTAATAACTAGACTCAACTTCAGTTAAGGACTATGGAAGGGGGATTCCTACAGGCAGTCGGCTCTGATACCAACTTGTTACGCCCCCGATCCAATCGTACACTAATCATACACGCAAATGTGTACGATCAAGATCAAGGGCTCACTGGAAGATATCACAACACAACTCTAGACACAAATTAAAATTATACAAGCTTTATATTACAAGCCAGGGGCCTTGAAGGCTCGAATACAAATGCTCGAAGACACAAGAGTCAGCGGAAGCAACAATATCTAAGTATAGACAGAAGTTAAACAAGTTGCCATAAGATGGCTAACACAAACTGGGATACAGATCGAAAGAGGCGTAGGCCTCCTTCCTAGGATCCTCCTAAACTACTCCTGGTCGCCGTCAGCGGCTTGCACGTGGTAGTAGGCACCTCCCGAGTAGTGGTAGTCGTCGTCGACGGTGGCGTCTGGCTCCTGGGCTCCATTGTCTGGTCGCAGCAATCGGGTATAGGAAGGGGGGAAAGTGGGGAAAAGCAACCGTGAGTACTCATCCAAAGTACTCGCAAGCAAGGAGCTACTCTAAATATGTATGCATTGGTGTCAATTGGAAAAGGGGTATCACATGTGGACTGAACTGCAGAATGCCGGAATAAGGAGGGGATAGCTAGTCCTGTCGAAGACTACACTTCTGGTAACCTCCATCTTGCAGCAGAGGAAGAGAGTAGATGGTAAGTTCACCAAGTAACATCGCATAGCATAATCCTACTCGATGATCCTCTCCTCGTCGCCCTGTGAGAGAGCGATCACTGGTTGTATCTGGCACTTGGAAGGGTGTGTTTTATTAAGTATACGGTTCTAGTTGTCATAAGGACAAGGTACAACTCCAAGTCGTCCTGTTACCGAAGATCACGGCTATTCAAATAGATTAACTTCCCTGCAGGGGTGCACCACATTTCCCAACACGCTTGATCCCCTTTGTCCGGACACACTTTTCTGGGTCATGCCCGGCCTCGGAAGATCAACACGTCGCAGCCCTACCTAGGCACAACAGAGAGGTCAGCACGCCGGTCTAAATCCTATGGCGCAGGGGTCTGGGCCAATCGCCTGCTGCACACCTGCACGTTGCGTACGTGGCCGGTGAGCAGACCAATCCTCCCTTATACAAGAGCAGGCGTTCCAGTCCATCCCGGCGCGCGCCGCTCAGTCGCTGACGTCACGAAGGCTTTGGTTGATACCACGACGTCGAGTGCCCATAACTGTTCCTACGTAGTTGGTTAGTGCGTATAGGCCGGCAGCCAGACTCAGATCAAATACCCAGATCTCGTTAAGCGTGTTATTTTGAAGTAACCGCGAACACCGACCAGGGCCAGGCCCACCTCTCACCTAGGTGGTCTCCGCCTGCCCTGTTGCTCTGCCTCAAAGTAACAGTCGGGGGCCATCGGGAACCTAGGCCCACCACTACCTAGGTGGAACCACCTGCCCCTTCAGCCCCCACATCAGAATCACTTGCGGGTACTCTACGAGCCGACCTGACTTTAGTCACAACATGTATAGTATGTATATATAGTATAAACCCGTGATCAACACCCAAGTGATCACGGCCCGATAGTGTAGCATGGCAGACTGACAAGAATGTAGGGCCACTGATGATAATCTAGCATCCTATACTAAGCATTTAGGATTGCAGGTAAGGTATCAACAGTTGTAGCAACAATGACAGGCTATGCATTAGAATAGGATTAACGGAAAGCAGTAACATGCTACACTAATCTAATGCAAGGGGGGGCTTGCCTGGTTGCTCTGGCAAGAGAGAGGGCTCGTCAACACCGTATTCGTACTGGGTAGCAGCGGCGTCGGTCTCGGTGTCTAGCGAGAGAAGAGAGGGAAGAAACAATAAATATTAAGCAAACATATGCATAGCGATGCATGACAGGACAAGTATCGGGGCTAGGGGTGCCCTAACGCGGTATGAGGTGGTACCGGTGAAGGGGGGAAACATCTAGGAAAATATCCCCGGTGTTTTGCGTTTTTGGACAGATGAACCAGAGGGGGAAAGTTGCGTGTTTTCTATGCTAGCGATGTGTGGCGAACGAACGGGCTGCGTATCCGAATTCGTCTCATCGCTCTGAGCAACTTTCATGTACAAAGTTTTTCCATCCGAGCTACGGTTTATTTTATATTAATTTTCAATGTTTTAACAATATTCTAGATTTATTATTATTCGAAAATAATAGCGAAAATGCTAGGTGCACCAGCGAGTACACAACCAGAGAGGCTGGCGGGTGGGCCTGGGCAACTGCTGACTCAGCAGTCAACAATTGAGTGGTCAAAACTCAACAGTAGTTGACCGGTCAACAAAGTCATATGGGACCCACCTGTCATTGAGTGTAATTCTTTAACAAGGGGTTATTTTCTTTTAGTAAACAAGTGGGGCCCGGTGGTAAGTGGGGGGTTAGGAGGGATTAAAAATTAAAGGGAAATTAGCCCCTAATTAAGCCAGTCGGCCCCACATGCAGTGGCACAAGGCCACCACCGGGTGGCTGTGCTTACGCACAGACGCACACGAGCAGGGGCGACGGCGGCCTCCGATGGCACACGGCGCCGGGATCAGCTAGGTGCGGTTGGGCAGTCGCGGCCGCGGGCACACGCGGCTAGGCGCGCGAGGGGTGCGGCCAAGGGAGCGAGCGCCGCCAGGAGCTCGCGGAGGCGGAGCTCCGGCCGTGGTGGACGGGGACGTGAGGACAGCGTTGAGCAACGGCAGGCGCAAGGCAACAGCTGCGGGCGCATGGCGGTGAGTGGATGCGGGGCAGCAATAGCAGAATAGGGCGTCGGAGCACGGCTAGGACGGACGCGACAGAGGTAGCGGCACGAGCAGCACCAAGCCAAGGCAGTAGTAGGCAGAGTAAGCGGCGGCGACGGGAGAGGCTGGTGCGAGGCACGGTGCAGGCACGCGGATGGTGGCGTCGCGGCTAGGAGAGACCGGCACGCGGCTAGGGAGCGAAGGGAGCGCGGCAGGGGACGTGGCCAGGACGGTCGCGGCCAGCGCGGACGTGGCGCGCGGGCGAGGGGAGTAGCAACAACACATCGAGCAGTAAGGGGAGGGGTAAGAAGCGAATCTCACCGAGGAGCACAAGGCGGCTCGGTATGAGCTTAGTAGCGCAGGGGAACGACTGATCGACGACGACGAGCCATACAGAGGTTGAAGTTGAGTTCGATCCCGACGACGTAGGGGCGAAGAGCTCGAGTTCGTTGGTGTTGACGATGAGGTAGAGCATGGTGGAGTGATATGTCTCCAATGTATCTATAATTTTTTATTGCTCCATGCTATATTATCTACTGTTTTGGACAATATTGGGCTTTATCATACACTTTTATATCATTTTTTGGGACTAACCTATTAACCCGGAGCCTAGTGCCAGTTTCTATTTTTACCCTATTTTAGGGTTTCCAAGAAAAGGAAAATCAAACGAAGTTCAATTGACCTGAAACTTCACGGAACTCTTCTTTGGAAGGAAAGAAGCCCAGAAGACTTGGAGTGCACATCAGGGGACCTTCGAGGAGGCCACGAGGTAGGGGGCACGCCCACCACCCCTGGGCATGCCCTCCACCCTCGTGGGCCCCTCCTGGCCCCCCTGACGTACTTCTTCCGCCTATATATCTCCATATACCCTAAAAACATCGAGGAGCACACTAGATCGGGAGTTCTGCCGCCAGAAGCCTCCGTAGCCTCCCAAAGCCAATATAGACCTGTTCCGGCACCCTGCCGGAGGGGGCATCCCCCTCCGGTGGCCATCTTCATCATCCCGGTGCTCTCCATGACGAGGAGGGAGTAGTTCTCCCTCGGGGCTAAGGGTATGCACTAGTAGCTATGTGTTTGATCTCTCTCTCTCTCGTGTTCTTGATTTGGCACGATCTTGATGTATCGTGAGCTTTGCTATTATATTTGGATCTTACGTTTCTCCTCCCCCTCTACTCTCTTGTAATGAATTGAGTTTCCCCTTTGAAGTTATCTTATCGAATTGAGTCTTTAAAGATTTGAGAACACTTGATGTATGTCTTGCCGTGCGTATCTGTGGTGACAATGGGATACCACGTGATTCACTTGATGTATGTTTTGGTGATCAACTTGTGGGTTCCGCCCATGAACCTATGCATAGGGTTTGGCACATGTTTTCGTCGTGATTCTCTGGCAGAAACTTTGGGGCACTCTTTGAGGTCCTTTGTGTTGGTTGAATAGATGAATCTGAGATTGTGTGATGCATATCGTATAATCATACCCACGGATACTTGAGGTGACATTGGAGTATCTAGGTGACATTAGGGTTTTGGTTGATTTGTGTCTTAAGGTGTTATTCTAGTACGAACTCTAAGGCTGTTTGTGACACTTATAGGAATAGCCCAACGGATTGATTGGAAATAATAACTTTGAGGTGGTTTCGTACCCTACCATAATCTCTTCGTTTGTTCTCCGCTATTAGTGACTTTGGAGTGACTCTTTGTTGCATGTCGAGGGATAGTTATGTGATCCAATTATGTTAGTATTGTTGAGGGAACTTGCACTAGCGAAAGTATGAACCCTAGGCCTTGTTTCAACGCATTGCAATACCGTTTACGCTCACTTTTATCATTAGTTACCTTGCTGTTTTTATATTTTCAGATTACAGAAACCGTTATCTACTATCCATATTGCACTTGTATCACCATCTCTTCGCCGAACTAGTGCACCTATACAATTTACCATTGTATTGGGTGTGTTGGGGACACAAGAGACTCTTTATTATTTGGTTGCAGGGTTGCTTGAGAGAGACCATCTTCGTCCTACGCCTCCTACGGATTGATAAACCTTAGGTCATCCACTTGAGGGAAATTTGCTACTGTCCTACAAACCTCTGCACTTGGAGGCCCAACAACCTCTACAAGAAGAAGGTTGTGTAGTAGTCATCAATCTCTTTTCTAGAGCTGTTGCCGGGGAGGTGAGTGCTTGAAGTTATATCTTTAGATCTTGCAATCGGGTCTTTTAGTTTCTTGTTTCAGCACTAGTTTAGTTTATAAAAGAAAACTACAAAAATATGGAATTGAGTTTGTCTCATACGCTTCATATTTTTAATATCTTTCGTGAGTATGATGGAAAGAAAAATTGTGCTAAAGTGTTAGAAGAAGAATGCATTAAAATGTTTGGCACTAAATCTTTGAATGATGAGCATGATTGCAATGTTGTTAGTATGAATTCCTTGAATATCTATGATGCTAATGATATGCAAAGCCACAAGCTTGGGGAAGCTATGTTTGATGAGTATGATATTTTTAGTCCCCCAAGTTTTGATGAGCAAATTTATTATGATGAAAGCATGCCTCCTATTTATGATGATTATATTGATGAAAGTGGATTTGGAGAGGTCATGACTTTATTTTGTGATGAATCCACTATTTCGGAAGAGGTTCCAATTGATTATGAGAACAAAATTGCTATCTATGATGATTATTGTAATGACTTGTATGCTATAAAGAATAATGATATCCATGAAACTTGTCATCATGATTTTAGTTTTCAATTGGATTATGCCTCACATGATAATTATTTTGTTGAGTTTGCTACCACTATTATTCATGAGAAGAATTTTGCTTGTGTGGAGAGTAATAAAATTTCTATGCTTGTAGATCATGAAAAGAATGCTTTAGGTGCTGGTTATATTTTTGAATTAATTCATGATTCTACTGAAAATTATTATGAGGGAGGAATATATGCTTTTAGGAATTGCAATAATATCAAGTTTCCTCTCTATATGCTTAAAATTTTGAAGTTATGCTTGTTTTACCTTCCTATGCAAGTTGATTCTTGTTCCCATAAGTTGTTTGCTCACAAAATCCCTATGCATAGGAAGTGGGTTAGACTTAAATGTGCTAGTAATATTCTTCAAGATGCTCTCTTTATGCTACAATTCTTATCCTTTATGTGAGCATCGTTGAAATCATCATGCCTAGCTAGGGGCGTTAAACGATAGCGCTTGTTGGGAGGCAACCCAATTTTATTTTTGTCCCTTGATTTTTGCTCCTGTTTAATAATAAATAATTTATCTAGCCTCTGTTATTGTTGTGTTTTTGTGTTTAATTAGTGTTTGTGCCAAGTAGAACCGTTGGGAAGACTTGGGGAAAGTCTTGTTGATCATGCTGTAAAAAACACAAACTTTAGCGCTCACAAGAATTATTGCCATTTTTTATTGGAGACTGCTATTTAGTTAATTCTTTTTGCATATGATTAATAGATAACTTCCTCAGGTCCAGAAACTTATTTTATAATTGTTGGGGTTCCCGAAATATACGTTTGATCCAGATTACTACAGATTGTTCTGTTTTTGACAGATTCTGTTTTCTATGTGTTGTTTGCTTATTTTGATGAATCTATGAGTAGTATCGGAGGGTATGAACCATAGATAAGTTTGAATACAGTAGGTTTAACACCAATATAAATTAAGAATGAGTTCATTACAGTACCTTGAAGTGGTGATTTATTTTCTTATACTAACGGAGCTCACGAGTTTTCTACTTTAAGTTTTGTGTTGTGAAGTTTTCAAGTTTTGGGTAAGGATTAGATGGACTATGGAATAAGGAGTGGAAAGAGCCTAAGCTTGGGGATTCTCAAGGAACCCCAAGGTAATATTCAAGGACAACCAAGAGCCTAAGCTTGGGGATGCCCCGGAAGGCATCCCCTCTTTCGTCTTCGTTCATCGGTAACTTCACTTGGAGCTATATTTTTATTCGCCACATGATATGTGTTTTGCTTGGAGCATAAATTTATTTTGTTAGGATTTGTTTGCTGTTATTTATAACAATGTTTTGCATCTTTTATTTCAATAAAAGTGGCATTGATAGCCTTTACTATGCCTATGTTACAAGTATACATGTTGCTGTTTGAAAACAGAAAGTTTACCGCTGTTGCAATAATTCCCTAGAAAAGTCAGAATGTGATAAAATGTTGAAACTTTTTGAATATTAAGCTCTGATAAATTTACTAAGTGGGAATTGTCTTTCATAATTTTTGGAGCTAGGAAAGTATGGATGTTGCAGCATTCTTTACAGACTATCCTGTCTAGGCAGATTGCTGTTATGTTTGCATTGTTTGCATATGTTTGCTTCTTTAATGATTTTATTTGAGAATAGGACTATTAAATATGCAGAGGCATTTAGTATGCAATATCGAATAATAATTTTAGTGATTTACTACAGTAGAGTATGATAAGGTTTTTGCAATGGTTTATACTAACTTATCTCACGAGTCCTTGTTGAGTTTTGTGTGGATGAAGCTTTTGAGATTTAGGGAGACCTTGATATGAGAGGAATTAAGGAGACACAAAAGCTAAAGCTTGGGGATTCCCAAGGCACCCCAAGATAATATTTTAAGAAGTCTCAAGCGTCTAAGCTTTGGGATGCCTCGGTTGGCATCCCACCTTTCTTCTTCAACAACTATCGGTTAGTATCGGTTAATCCTAAGTTTTTGCTTCTTCACATGATGTTTGCTATTCTTAGATGTCATTTTATTTAGTTTTGCTTGTTGTTTGAATAAAATACCAAGATCTGAAATTCTTAAATGTTAGAGAGTCTTCACATAGTTGCATAATTATTCACCTACTCATTGGTCTTCACTTACATCTTTTGGAGTAGTGTGTTATTGCTCTAGTGCTTCACTTATATCTTTTAGAGCATGGTGGTAGTTTTATTTTGAAGAAATAGATGAACTCTCATGCTTCACTTATATTATTTTGAGAGTCTTTAATAGCATGGTAATTTGCTTAAATAATCATAACATGCTAGACATCCAAGAATAGTAAAAACTTTCATATAGAGTATTGAATACTAAGAGAAGTTTGATGCTTGATGATTGTTTTGAGATATGGAGATAATAATATCAATGTCGTGCTAGTTGAGTAGTTGTGAATTTGAGAAGTTCTTGTGTTGAAGTTCGCAAGTCCCGTAGCATGCACGTATGGTAAACATTGTGTAACAAATTTGAAACATGAGGTGTTATTTGATTGTCCTCCTTATGAGTGGCGGTAGGGGACGAGCGATGGTCTTTTCCTACCAATCTACCCCCCTAGGTGTATGCGCATAGTACTGAGGTTTTTGATGACTTGTAGATTTTTGCAATAAGTATGTGAGTTCTTTATGACTAATGTTGAGTCCATGGATTATACACACTCTCACCCTTCCATCCTTGCTAGACTCTTCGGTACCGTGCATTGCCCTTTCTCACATTAAGAGTTGGCGCAAACTTCTCCGGTGCATCCAAACCCCGTGATATGATACGCTCTTTCACACATAAACCTCCTTATATCTTCCTCAAAACAGCCACCATACCTACCTATTATGGCATTTCCATAGTCATTCCGATATATATTGCCATGCAACTTTCCATCATGACACATTCATCATTGTCATATTGCTTAGCATGGTCATGTCGTTGACATAGCATTTGTGGCAAAGCCACCGTTCATAATTCTTTCATACATGTCACTCTTGGTTCATTGCATATCACGGTACACCGCCGGAGGCATTCATATAGAGTCATCTTTGTTCTAGTATCGAGTTGTAAATAAATAGAAGTGTGATGATCATCATTATTAGAGCATTGTCCCAAGTGAGGAATAAATAAAAAAAGAGAGAAAGGCCATAAAAAAGAGAAGGCCCAAAAAAGGGAAAGGCCATAAAAAAAGAAAAGGCCCAAAAAAACGAGAGAAAAAGAGAGAAGGGACAATGTTACTATCCTTTTACCACACTTGAGCTTCAAAGTAGCACCATGATCTTCATAGTAGAGAGTCTCTCATGTTATCACTTTCATATACTAGTGGGAATTTTTCAATATAGAACTTGGCTTGTATATTCCAACAATGGGCCTCCTCAAGTGCCCTAGGTATTCGTGAGCAAGCAAGTTGGATGCACACCCACTCAGTTTCTTTTGTTGAGCTTTCATACATTTATAGCTCTAGTGCATCAGTTGCATGGAAATCCCTACTCCTTGCATTAACATCAATCGGTGGGCATCTCCATAGCCCATTGATTAGCCTCGTTGATGTGACACTTTCTCCTTTTTTGTCTTCTCCACATAACCCCCCTCATTATTCTATTCCACCCATAGTGCTATATCCATGGCTCGCGCTCATGTACTGCGTGAAAGTTTATAGGTTTGAGATTACTAAAGTATGAAACAATTGCTTGGCTTGTCATCGGGGTTGTGCATGATGAGAGCACTCTTGTGTGATAAAAATGGAGCATGACGAAACTATATGATTTTGTAGGGATGAACTTTCTTTGGCCATGTTATTTTGAGAGGACATAATTGCTTAGTTAGTATGCTTGAAGTATTATTACTTTTATGTCAGTATGAACTTTTATCTTGAATCTTTTGGATCTGAATATTCATGCCACAATTAAGAAGAATTACATTGAAATTATGCCAAGTAGCACTCCGCCTCAAAAATTCTGTTTTTATCATTTACCTACTCGAGGACGAGTAGAAATTAAGCTTGGGGATGCTTGATACGTCTCCAACGTATCTATAATTTTTTATTGCTCCATGCTATATTATCTACTGTTTTGGACAATATTGGGCTTTATCATACACTTTTATATCATTTTTTGGGACTAACCTATTAACCCAGAGCCCAGTGCCAGTTTCTGTTTTTACCCTGTTTTAGGGTTTCGAAGAAAAGGAAAATCAAATGGATTCCAATTGACCTGAAACTTCACGGAACTCATTTTTGGAAGGAAAGAAGCCCAGAAGACTTGGACTGCACGTCAGGGGACCTTCGAGGAGGCCACGAGGTAGGGGCGCGCCTAGCTCCCTGGGTGCGCCCTCCTCCCTTGTGGGCCCCTCATGGCCCCCCTGACTTACTTCTTCCGCCTATATATCTCCATATACCCTAAAACATCGGGGAGCACAATAGATCGGGAGTTCCGCCGCCAGAAGCCTCCGTAGCCTCCGAAAGCCAATCTAGACCCGTTCCGGCACCCTGCCGGAGGGGGGGGAATCCCTCTCCGGTGGCCATCTTCATCATCCCGGTGCTCTCCATGACGAGGAGGGAGTAGTTCTCCCTCGGGGCTGAGGGTATGTACCAGTAGCTATGTGTTTTTTCTCTCTCTCTCTCTCTCATGTTCTTGATTTGGCACGATCTTGATGTGTAGCGAGCTTTGCTATTATATTTGGATCTTACGTTTCTCCTCCCCCTCTACTCTCTTGTAATGAATTGAGTTTCCCCTTTGAAGTTATCTTATCGAATTGAGTCTTTAAAGATTTGAGAACACTTGATGTATGTCTTGCCGTGCATATCTGTGGTGACAATGGGATACCACGTGATTCACTTGATGTATGTTTTGGTGATCAACTTGCGGGTTCCGCCCATGAACCTATGCATAGGGTTTGGCACATGTTTTCGTCGTGATTCTCTGGCAGAAACTTTGGGGCACTCTTTGAGGTCCTTTGTGTTGGTTGAATAGATGAATCTGAGATTGTGTGATGCATATCGTATAATCATACTGATGGATACTTGAGGTGACATTGGAGTATCTAGGTGACATTAGGGTTTTTGGTTGATTTGTGTCTTAAGGTGTTATTCTAGTATGAACTCTAGGGCTGTTTGTGACACTTATAGGAATAGCCCAACGGATTGATTAGAAAGAATAACTTTATGTGGTTTCGTACCCAACCATAATCTCTTCGTTTGTTCTCCGCTATTAGTGACTTTGGAGTGACTCTTTCTTGCATGTCGAGGGATAGTTATGTGATCCAATTATGTTAGTATTATTGATGGAACTTGCACTAGCGAAAGTATGAACCCTAGGCCTTGTTTCAACGCATTGCAATACCGTTTATGCTCACTTTTATCATTACTTACCTTGCTTTTTTTATAATTTCAGATTACAAATACATTTATCTACCATCCATATACCACTTGTATCACCATCTCTTCAGCGAACTAGTGCACCTATACCATTTACCATTGTATTGGGTGTGTTGGGGACACAAGAGACTCTTTATTATTTGGTTGGAGGGTTGCTTGAGAGAGACCATCTTCATCCTACGCCTCCTATGGATTGATAAACCTTAGGCCATCCACTTGAGGGAAAATTGCTACTATCCTACAAACCTCTGCACTTGGTGGCCCAACAACGTCTATAACAAGAAGGTTGTGTAGTAGACATCACGGATCTACAGAGCTTCTTCACGGACACTATGGAGCTCGGTGGCCGCGAGGACGATGAGGACCATGGCGACGACAACGGCTCGGATGCGCGCGGGGAAGAAGGAAGCGGCGCGAGGGAGGGGGAGAATGGGGCTAGGGTTCTTGGGGGAGTGCCAAGGCGATGCTCTTATCCTCCTGGGAAGGCCGCGGGATGGCCGACACGTGGCCGGTGGCCATGGCGATGGCCTCCACAGCGTCCTCTGCTTCTGTAGTAGGAGGTAGGGGAAACGGGGGTTGTTGGGCTGGTTTTAGTTAGTTGGGCCAAATGGCCCGGTAGGATAGTCTTTGTTTTGTTTTATCTTTTCTTTTTCTTCTCATTTACTTTTCCCTATAGTTTTCAATTTATCTTTGACTTTAAAAATACAAAAACAACTCCTAAATCAGTATAGCTAAATATACTACTGCCACATTTAATTATGGTGTCCAAATAAAATAGTCTAACATTTTATTAAGTACAAAAGGCGTTAATTAATTGATTAAGCCATTGTTTTATTTATCTCAATGCATTAGTTACTTTATAAAAATGTGGGTTCTCTACCATTATTACTTATGAATTATTTAACACATTTAGAACTCTCTTTTTTGGACTTCTGAAAACTCTATATGTTTGGCTTGATTTTAAATTTTAAATTTGAACAAGATTTGAATCATCTCAAGATTAACAACAGTAATCGTGAGGACGTGGCATCATTAGCAGAGGGTTACTGTAGCTTAATTATCTGGGTGTCACATAAGTATTGAAGATTGACATGAACAAGTACAAATCAACCTGGGGCCTAGTGTTGGGGATATAACTATTAGGTATGACCCACCCAGGAGGGGCCGGGTCATCCCTATGACGATTCTTCACAATGAAGCCCAAGATCATATGGCGGTTCGTAGATAGGCTCGGTAGAGGGCCCAGACCTGAAGGCGGCTTAAGGCCCATGAATGTAAACCGCCATGTATGTAAACTTGTACTGTAAGGCATATAATAAAGGTCACCGAGCCGGATATGTTGTATAAGCCGGTCGGGACTCTGTAGCCTGCAAGGCATCAACCCGTGTATATAAGGGGACGAACTAGTAGTGGCTTAGGACCAGAAACAACAGATCAAGAGCCGGGTCAAGCATATTCGCTCCCTGTGCATCGGAACCCTAGCAATACCACTTACAACTGGACTAGGCTTTTACCTTCACTGTAAGGGGCCGAACCAGTATAAACTCCTCGTGTCCTTTATCCTGATTAACCCCTTTAAGCTAACCTCATCGCGATGGCTCCACGACTAAGTCCTCACACTAGGACATCTGCCGTGACAATTCCACGACATATATGATCCCTCACACATACATACTGATAACCCACAACTATAGGGGATCGCAACAGTTTTCGAGGGTAGAGTATTCAACCCAAATTTATTTATTCGACACAAGGGGAGCCAAAGAATATTCTCAAGTATTAGCAGCTGAGTTGTCAATTCAACCACACCTAGAAACTTAATATCTGCAGCAAGGTATTTAGTAGCAAAGTAATATGATAGTAGTGTTAATGATAGTAAAAGTAACGGTAGCAAAAGTGATAGTTTTGGTGTTTTGTAGTGATCATAACAATAGCAACGGAAAAGTAAAAAAGCGAAGAACAATATATGGAAAGCTCATAGGCAATGGATCGGTGATGGAGAATTATGCCAGATGCGGTTCATCATGTAACAATCATAACTTAGGGTGATGCAGAACTAGCTCCAGTTCATCAATGTAATGTAGGCATGTATTCCGAATATATTCATACATGCTTATGGAAAAGAACTTGCATGGCATCTTTTGTCCTACCCTCCCGTGGCAGCGGGGTCCTATTGGAAACTAAGGGATATTAAGGCCTCCTTTTAATAGAGTACCGGACCAAAGCATTATCACATAGTGAATACATGAACTCCTCAAACTACGGTCATCACCGGTAAGTATCCCGATTATTGTCCCTTCGGGGTTAACGGATCATAAAACATAATAGGTGACTACAGACTTGCAGGATAGGATTAAGAACTCTCATATATTGATGAAAACATAATAGGTTCAGATCTGAAATTATGGCACTCGGGCCCTAGTGACAAGCATTAAGCATAGCAAAGTCATAGCAACATCAATCTCAGAACATAGTGGATACTAGGGATCAAGCCCTAACAAAACTAACTCGATTACATGATAAATCTCATCCAACCCATCACCGTCCAGCAAGCCTATGATGGAATTACTCACACACGGCGGTGAGCATCATGAAATTGGTGATGGAGGATGGTTGATGATGACGATGGCGACGGATTCCCCTCTCTGGAGCCCCGAACGGACTTCAGATCAGCCCTCCCAAGAGAGTTTAGGGCTTGGCGGCGGCTCTGTATCGTAAAACGCGATGAATCCTTCTCTCTCGGTTTTTTCTCCCCGAAAGTGAATATATGGAGTCTAGGTTGAGGTCGGTGGAGCGTCAGGGGGCCCACGAGGCAGGGGGCGCACCCAGGGGGGCAGGCGCGCCCCCACCCTCGTGGACAGGTGGGACACCCCCTGACGTGGATCTTCCTTCCAATATTCATTATATGTTCCAAAATAATGCTCCGTTGATTTTCAGTTCATTCCGAGAACTTTTATTTCTGCACAAAAATAACACCATCGCAATTCTGCTGAAAACAGTGTCAGTCCGGGTTAGTTACATTCAAATCATGCAAGTTAGAGTCCAAAACAAGGGCAAAAGTGTTTGGAAAAGTAGTTACGACGGAGACGTATCAACTCCCCCAAGCATAAACCTTTGCTTGTCCTCAAGCAATTTAGTTGATAAACTGAAAGTGATAAAGAAAAACTTTTACAAAGTCTGTTTGCTCTTGTGGTTGTAAATATGTAAAGCCAACATTCAAGTTTTCAGCAAAGATTATGAACTAACCATATTCATAATAACACTTAGGCCTCATGTTTATTCATATCAATGACATAATCAACTAGAGAGCAACAATAATAAATCTCGGATGACAACACTTTCTCAAAACAATCATGATATGATATAACCAGGTGGTATCTCGCTAGCCCTTTCTGAGACCGCAAAACATAAATGCAGATCACCTTTAAAGATCAAGGACTGACTAGACATTGTAATTCATGGTAAAAGAGATCCAGTCAAGTCATACTCAATGTAAACTAACAGTAATGAATGCAAATGACAGCGGTGCTCTCCAACTGGTGCTTTTTAATAAGAGGATGATGACTCAACATAAAAGTAAATAGATAGGCCCTTCGTAGAGGGAAGAAGGGACTTGTAGAGGTGCCAGAGCTCGGTTTTGAAATAGATATGAATAATATTTTGAGTGGTATACTTTCATTGTCAACATAACAACCAAGAGATGGCGATATTTCCATGCTACACACATTATAGGCGGTTCCCAAGCAGAATGGCAAAGTTTATACCCCCCTCCACCAACAAGCATCAATCCATGGCTTGCTCGAAACAATGAGTGTCTCCAACTAACAAGAGTCCCGGGGGAGTTTTGTTTGCAGTTATTTTGATTTAATTTGCATAAAGCATGGGACTGGGCATCCCGGTGACCAGCCATTTTCTCGTGAGTGAGGAGTGGAGTACACTCCTCTTGAGAATAACCCGCCTAACATGGAAGATATGGACAGCCCTAGTTGATACATGAGCTATTCGAGCATACAAAACAGAATGTTTATTTGAAGGTTTAGAGTTTGGCACATACAAATTTACTTGGAAAGGTAGGTAGATACCGTATATAGGTAGGTATGGTGGACTCATATGGAATAACTTTGGGGTTTATGGAATTGGATGCACAAGCAGTATTCCCGCTTAGTACAGGTGAAGGCTAGCAAAAGACTGGGAAGCGACCAGCTAGAGAGAGACAACAGTCATGAACATGCATTAAAATTAATCAACACTGAATGCAAGCATGAGTAGGATATAATGCACCATGAACATAAATATGGTAGATGCTATGTTGATTTTGTTTCAACTACATGCGTGAACATGTGCCAAGTCAAGCCACTCGAATCGTTCAAAAGAGGATACCACCCTATCATACCACATCACAACCATTTTAATAGCATGTTAGCACGCAAGGTAAACCATTATAAGCTCCTTGCTAATTAAGCATGGCATAAGCAACTATAATCTATAATTGTCATTGCAAACATGTTTATTCATAATAGGCTGAATCAGGAAAAATGAACTAATCATATTTACAAAAAACAGAGAGGTCGAGTTCATAACAGCTTTTCTCATCTCAATAAGTTCATCATATAATCATCATTATTGCCTTTCACTTGCACGACCGAATAGTGTGGATAATAATAATAGTGCACGTGCATTGGACTAAGCTGGAATCTGCAAGCATTCAATTCAAGAGAGAAGACAAGGTAATATGGTCTCTTTATCAGATCAACAATAATGCATATAAGAGCCACTTTAACATTTTAATTATGGTCTTTTCCTATCGACCCCCAAGGGAAAGAAAAGAAATAAAACTATTTACATGGGAAAGCTCCCAACAAGCAAAAGAAGAATGAGAAATCGTTTTGAGTTTTCTTTTTAATTACTACTACAAGCATGGAAAGTAAACTAATTAAAAACTACAACTATTTTTTTTGGTTTTTTTCTTAAGGTTTATTAAACACACAAGAAGAAGGCATAAAAAGGAAAATAAACTAGCATGGATGATACAATGAAAAAGTATGAGCACTGACAACTAGCAATGAGTGTGTGAACAGACTGTAATGTCGGTGAGAGATACGTACTCCCCCGAGCTCAGGCTGTTGGTCTAACTTGCTCTATGGCCATGGCTGGCCTGGCGGATATCCAAAGTAATAGATGGGGTCGTACTGTGAAGAAGCCTCGGATTGCCACTGGTTGGCAATCACCTCCGGATCCCACTGGTTGGCAATCACCTCCGGATCCCACTGGTAATCAGACTGTCATGGAGGATCAAATTGTGGTGCCGGCTCTGGCTCTGTAGCGGATGTAGGGTTCCGGTAGGCGTGAATGGCCTCCAATGGAACAATGTACTTGCTTGCAGATCACTACTAGGAAAAGGCTAATTAGCGGCGCACCTGTTTTGGCCATTAATGGCGCACTACAAGTGCGCCACTATTATCACGCCATTAGTAACACAATAGTAATGGCGCACCTATAGTGCGCCATTACTATGCCTATCTAGTGCGCCATTACTATCTGGCTTAGTAATGGCGGAGCACATAGAAGCGCGCCATTACTAACAAATTTTTTTCAGAAATTTTTTTTCAAAAAAAAAATTTCAATTTTTTTTCGTTTTTTTCTTAATCTCGGGTTAATGTGCTTAATCTCAAGTCAAATCGCACTCTATGTAACAATCATAACCTAGGGTGATACAGAACTAGCTCCAGTTCATCAATGTAATGTAGGCATGTATTCCAAATATAATCATACGTGCTTATGGAAAAGAACTTGCATGACATCTTTTGTCCTACCCTCCCATGGCAGCGGAATCCTATTGGAAACTAAGGGATATTAAGGCCTCCTTTTAATAGAGTACCGGACCAAAGCATTAACACATAGTGAATACATGAACTCCTCAAACTACAGTCATCACGGGTAAGTATCCCGATTATTATCGCTTTGGGGTTAATGGATCATAACACATAATAGGTGACTATAGACTTGCAAGATAGGATCAAGAACTCTCATATATTGATGAAAACATAATAGGTTCAGATCTGAAATCATGGTACTCGGGCCCTAGTGACAAGCATTAACAATAGCAAAGTCATAGCAACATCAATCTCAGAACATAGTGGATACTAGGGATCAAACCCAAACAAAACTAACGCGACTACATGATAAATATCATCCAACCCATCACCGTCCAGCAAGCCCGCGATAGAATTACTCACGCACGGCGGTGAGCATCATGAAATTGGTGATGGAGGATGGTTGATGATGACGATGGCGACGGATTCCCGTCTTCGGAGCCCCGAACGGACTCCAGATCAGCCCTCCAGAGAGAGTTTAGGGCTTGGCGCGGCTCTGTATCATAAAACGCGATGAATCCTTCTCTCTCGGTTTTTCTCCCTGAAAGTGAATATATGGAGTCCAGGTTGAGGTCGGTGGAGCGTCAGGGGGCCCACGAGGCAAGGGGCGCGCCCAGGGGGGCAGGCGCGCCCCCACCCTCGTGGACAGGTGGGACACCCCCTGACGTGGATCTACCTCCAATATTCATAATATGTTCCAAAATAATGCTCCGTTGATTTTCGGGTCATTCCGAGAACTTTTATTTCTGCACAAAAATAACACCATTGCAATTCTGCTGAAAACAGCGCCAGTCCGGGTTAGTTCCATTCAAATCATGCAAATTAGAGTCCAAAACAAGGGCAAAAGTGTTTGGAAAAATAGATACAACGGAGACGTATCACATACCTACATCTAAATTTCGTTTATGAACAACTATAAACATCTGAAAACATCATATAAGGACATCTAAAAACATCTAAACAAATAGCATATATATATAACAAAAAAATGAAAGCTAGGGCCGGCCGGGCAGAGGGGCATGGCGACTGCGGCGCCGGCGGGGCATGGCAGGGGCGTAGGTGCGTGAGGCAGTGTAGGGGTGCGGGGGCGAGGTAGGTGCTCACAGGGGGTGGCGGGGCATGTCGGGCGGCGTCGGGGCGGGCGCGCGCAGGGGCGCGGGGAGCGGCGACGGCGTCGGGGGCATCGGCGGCGGCGGCCGGCGGCGGGGCAGCGTCGGGGCGGAGGACGGGCGGCAGGCGGCGTCGGACGGCATCGGGCAGCATCGGGGCAAGGCGTGGCGACGGCGACGAGGAGCGGCTTGGCGGCGTCAGGGGAGAATGGGAGCAGTTGGGCAATTTTTTCTAAGTGTTGGCTTATATAGCCACACCTTTGGTCCCAGTTCGTAGCACCAACCAGGACCAATGTCCCCCTTTAGTCCCGGTTGGTGCCACCAACCGGGACCAAAGGTCTATTTTCAGCAGCCCAAAGGGCGGGAAACAGAGACCTTTGGTCGCGGTTGGTGGCACGAACCGGGACCAAAGGGGGTATTCATATCGGTTCGTCCCACCAACCGGGACCAAAGGGTGGCACAGCGGTGGTGTGGTGGGAGTTTAGTCCCACCTTGCTAGCTGAGAGAGCTCAGCACCTGTTTATAAGTTGCGCTGCGGCTCAGGTGCTGAGGTCCTCTCTAATATGCAGGCAGTACTTGCCTACCCTTGTCACTGCCATGTTGGGCCTATTGGGCCTGCTGGCCTACATCCTGGCCCATGTACAGATGAGTTTCTAGTCGTATGCAGGCCATGTGGCCCACTAGGCGGCATTTTTTATTTTTTTCCAGTATTTTTTTATTTTTTGAATTATTTATTTTCTTTTGATTTTTGCTTTATTATTTATTCTTTTTGCTTTTAGGTCAGAATAATTATAAACTTTCTGTTAGTGCCATTAGTTTCCAAATTTGAATAATTTGAATTTGAATTCTTTGAAATTTTTGTGAATCACTAGTATGTGAATAACTTCACTATAAAAATATATTTTGAGTGATTCTTTTTCCTGCTATTTAATATTACTGCGTTTAATCATTATATTCAAAAACAGATTTTGTTATTTTAGTTTCTATCAAAAAATTCTTTTTGGAAATTCTTTTTGCTACTAAAGTTTCTAACGAAAAAAATTATGATAATTCTTTCTGCTTTTCATGTTTTGATAATTCTTTCATGCTTTTAGTTGCATAAATTTTATATAATTTTAGTTTAAAAAACACTATATGTTTATAAAAGCTTTTTAGTTGATTCCTTTTGCTACTAGAGTTTTATAAAAACTTTTTAGTTGATTGTTTTTGCTATTGAAGAATATTATAGTTTTGTTTTAGTTGATCATAACATAATATTTTAATTGATTATTTTAAGTTCATTATTTTTGCTATTAGTTCATTCTTTTTGCACTAAATGACCCTGAAATTGAAAAGCACTACAAATGAACTCTGAAAAGGTTGAAAGTTGGCATGGTATCATCATTTCACCCACATAGCATGTGCTAAAAATTTGAGAGGGTTACGGCAAAAACTAGGTAGACTTCATGTACAAAACGGGCAATCTCTTTCGAAGTATCAGAGTTTCGGACGAAAACTCATATGTTACAAAGGTATTTCATTTTTTTGAACTTATTTGAACTCCAGACTTTTTGTGTGTTCAAAATGCACCATTCAAAGCCACATCATCAATTTTCAACCCTTTGTGACTTCATTTGTTATTTTTCGTGCATTTACTGATTTTTTGTGCTAAATGACCCTGAAATTCAAAAGCATTTCAAATGAACTCTAAAAAGGTTGAAAGTTGGCATGGTATCATCATTTCACCCACATAGCATGTGCATAAAAGTAGAGAGGGTTACGGCAAAAACTAGATGCACTTCATGTACAAAACGAACAATCTCTTTCGAAGTATCAGGGTTTCGGATGAAAACTCATCTGTTACAAAGGGATCTCATTTTTTTGAACTTATTTGAACTCCAGACTTTTTGTGTGTTCAAAATGCACCTTTCAAAGCCACATCATCAATTTTCAACCCTTTGTGACTTCATTTGTTATTTTTCATGCATTTACTGATTTTTTTGAGCTAAATGACCCTAAAATTGAAAAGCACTGCAAATGAAATCTGAAAAGGTTGAAAGTTGGCATGGTATCATCATTTCAACCACATAACATGTGCTAAAAAGTTGAGATGGTTACGGGAAAAACTGGATGCACTTCATGTACAAAATGGACACTCTTTCGAAGTATCAGGGTTTCGGACGAAAACTCATCTATTACAAAGGGATTTTATTTTTTGAACTTATTTGAACTCCAGACTTTTTGTGTGTTCAAAATGCACCATTCAAAGCCACATCATCAATTTTCAGCCCTTTTTGACTTCATTTGTTATTTTTCATGCATTTACTGATTTTTTTGAGCTAAATGACCCTGAAATTGAAAAGCACTACAAATGAACTCTGAAAAGGTTGAAAGTTGGCATGGTATCATCATTTCACCCACATAGCATGTACTAAAAATTTGAGAGGGTTACGGGAAAAACTGGATGCACTGCGTGCGTTATATATAATTATGTGTGTCAAAAACCATTACAGATTCACATGGATAGATAAGTGACCAAATTAATAGAAGTTCATCATCACATTAAAAACAAAGTACATACATAGTTCTCATTGAACAACATATAGCTCTCCAGAGCATCTAGTTAAACCATACATTGAAACTATGTAAAACCTTTCAATGCAACAACAAATGCGATCATAATCACAACCAAGGTAACAATTGACCCAACGGCGTAATGATACCAAGCCTCGGTATGAATGGCATATTTTCTAATCTTTCTAATCTTCAATCGCATTGCATCCATCTTGATCTTGTGATCATCGACGACATCCGCAACATGCAACTCCAATATCATCTTCTCCTCCTTAATTTTTTTTATTTTTTCCTTCAAGTAATTGTTTTCTTCTTCAACTAAATTTAACCTCTCGACAATAGGGTTGGTTGGAATTTCCGGTTCAACTCTCCTACATAAATAAAATCTATGTCACATTGGTCGGCATAATTGTCATAAACAATAAATGAACCCAATAATTATGAAAAGATAATATATACCACATCCGAATCATAGACAGGACGAGGGCCGACGGGGGCGGATACCAAAACCATCGGACTATATAATAACAAGCAATAATAAAAGTAAGAAAATTAGACAAGTATCTATCTAAAGTAAGAATTCTTTTCTTTCATAAAGAAGATAAGAACAAGAGGCTCACCACGGTGGTGCCGGCGACGAGATCAGCGCGGGCGATCGACGGCGGTGAAGACGGGAACGGGACGGGACGGACCGCTAAAGCTATGCATATCAAGGGGAAAATGGAGCTTAGAGGTCGAGCTTCGAGAGGAGAAAGCTTAACTAGTGTGGCTCGGGCATTTCATCGAACACCTCATGTGCATAGGAGGTGAGCTAGAGCACCCAAATGCCCTCCTCTCGTCGGCCAGAAAAAATAGAGCACTGTGGAGTGCTCTGCTGCGACGATGGGGTATATATAGGCAACTCATTTGTCCCGGTTCATGGCTGGAACCGGGTCTAAAGCTCCTCCTTCTGTCCCGGTTCAAGACACGAACCGGGACCAATGTATGTGGGCCAGGAGCGAGGCCCATTGGTCCTGGTTCGTGCCAGAAACAAGGACAAATGGGTCGAGGCGAACCGGGACCAATGCCCACGAGGCCCCGGCTGGACCCCTGGGCTCACGAACTGGGACGTATGCCCCCATGGGTCCCGGTTTGTCACTATACTGGGACTAATGGGCTAGCCAGTCCCGAACCAAAGCCTTGTTTTCTACTAGTGGGGGGACACCGTTGGTTGCTTGCGGTGTCCGGAGAGCTTGATCCGGATGCTTACAGGTGATTTAGGGGTAGACCTTGGAGATTTTTCTTTTTACAGGTAGATGTTGGAGATGCCCTAAGAAGTCCATTATCCCCAAAAAATAAAGAAAGAAGTCTATTTTTTACTCTTGACTGTGCTTGCTTTGATTTGAACCTTGAACTATAAAACCGCACGCATTAAACCAAGGACTTCCTAATTTTGTATATATTGAGTCGTATGCTGTTTTTGCACAGTGTTTGGGTTTATGATGTTTTTAGAAAATAAATCATGGATGTTAAAGAAGTAATGAAATTATATGATGATTTGCATGATGTGCAAAATTGACAAGAGATATATGTATTTCTCTTATATTTTAATAGAAAAATGTTGATTTTTGATATCTAATTTTTGGTATCCTCTGCATTTAAGAATTTTCCATTTTTTTATAAAACAGATTTTTTTCCTAGCAACCGGCAGAAGCTATGACTTTTTATTAAGAAAAGAACTGGCCACTTTAGAAGGAACTGATACATCAGCGGCACACGCCCAGGCAAGCCCGGAGGCTACGCGCACCAACAGGGATGACACTGCCACCCAAGTGATTAGAGACAACACCGTATAACACAGCACCTGGTTTCGCAGCCGCCTCACCGGCCCCCAGTGCTACGCACCAGCCTAGCCAATGACCCTGCCGCCCTAGCTACCAAAGCCTACACCGTACGCACCAGAAAATCACAGGGGGCACGCAGGTGCGGGGCCACACATCTGTCAAGTCCTGTTCAGCTGCTTGATCGTCTCGCGATTCATGAAGTAGTTGGATCATGCATGAGGGCATAGTAAGTTTTGCATTTCAGTCATTGATACTTATGAGCTTTCATCTCAAACATGTGATTTTCTTGCTCGCTCTTATCAAGTTTTATAGATAAAATTTTAAGATTGTTAGATGTAGGTAAAAAACATAATTTATCGGTTGTCTGAACTAAGTTTTAGGAGTTGAAACTTAAAATTTATTATCAAAATTAATCAAAAAGTATTTAAAATTGATCTTATTTGAAAGCCCCGTCACGACAAACATGAATATGAAAACAGAACTCAATTTGGACTATTCATTCAAAAGATATAAAAGTTTGAAAATCGGAAGCCATAAATAAAAGGACGCACAAGGGACTCAATGCACTGAGAATTGTGTGCCACAAATTCTCTCCCGCGTACGCACTTGAGATCACCGGCCCCAAGCCCACGAACCAGTATAGTTGGCGGCTCTGCTACCTACTAACCGAAACCAACAATACAGGTCGAAGATTGTCGGAGCCATCACACCGACTTCCACACCGGTCTCGAAGCCATCACACCGACTTCCACACCGGTCTCGAAGCCATGCACATGTGTAGCCAACGACGAGGGGATGAAGCTGTAGGATCCACAACGAATTGAAGAAAGGACGGACCTGCAAGGCGTTGTCCCCGAGGACGAAGCGATGAGGTACATCACTAACGCCCGCACCAACCATGGCCGAAGCTTAGTTTTTCACCCGTAGAGCCCGTGACCGCGATGATGAGGGAGGTGAACGGGCTTCCCTATGTGCCAGTCGCCCCAAGGGGAATAGACGAGGTACGTAGCTGACGCCCGCTTCGACCAATGCTGAAATTTGGGTTTTCACTCGAGTCATGGCCGCGATGACAAGGTGAACATCGGGGTCATGAGTTAGCCACTTAACCTTCATTTGTGATTCGGTAGCAGTTCTACTTGCTGAGTGAATAGGTAATTTTTTGATTAACTTAATCCACGAGTAAATTACTAGCATGGCATTGACACAAATAAACGCATACTGATATTCAGTCAAGCAGGCACATACTACGCTAATTGCAAAAAGATCGACGTATAACACTAGCATGGCTAAACGGAAAACAGTAGGAGCAGGATAAACGAGTTATACCCTCCAGTAGGCCATGTAGAGGCCGCGGCAGTGGTGGCGGCAGCAGCGTCCTCGACGGCCTTCTTGTTGGCCTCGAGCTTCTCGGCGGCAGCACGTTCGGCGGTGGTGGACATGGTGATGATGAAGACGACGCGGACGTAGAGGAAGTAGTGGATCGAGGCGAGCAGTCGCGTAGTCACTGGCGAAAAACCTATTCGCCCCTCTCTCATATAAGAACCAGAAGGGCGGGGTTTCGGAGACCTGCTCTCCCGTCGACTGTGTGCGCGGCGGACGGGATGGAGTCACTGGCGGCAGCGGCAGCAAAGGAACGACGGTGGGTGTGCGCGTGAGTAGATATGATCTGTTCGTGGCGGCTAGGATTGGGAGACACCGCACACTTATATAGGCGCAGCCGCGTGGAGAGACGTGGGCTCGACCCATGTCCGAGTCTGTGACAGCCCATGATCCGACGTCTCAGATCGTGGCCCAGCTGTCAGAAACTCTTTGTTAGTGTCTGGTAAAAATAAGCGCGTAGGTATGAGCTTGGCTCGGCTCAATCCCGCAGCCCGCACTGCGGCGCGGCGTGACGAGGCGTGGCATGGCGAGGCGGGCGGCGGAGGAGGAGCACGTGAGGGCCTCTTCTATTCTCAAGCTCCAATAGCATGTAGAAGAGAAACCCTTATAAAGAGGTCCAACTCCTTCTCCACTAGCGGGGTGGGACTAAACTTCCCACTACACCTAGTGCCATATACCCACATGGGCTCTTAGAGATTTTTCAGAAATTGCTATATGGGCCTAAGGCCCATCCGAAATTTCAGCAATCCCCCACCATATCTCGAGGACCCATTCCGTCCTCTGTTCCAATTGATGTTTTGATATACCAATGTTTTAGTGAAGACCTATTAAGGTTGAGCTTCACCTAGAGCAAGTAGCTACACTCCTTCACAACTTAACAATGGACTGTGCCTTGAATTGTCAGTTCGGCGTAAAGAAGCTTCGCCACATGTCTTACTAGTACTGGGCTGCCAAAGGCTGACCCCTCGGGTGGAGCATATAAGTCACACTCCTGACCTATTCATGAGCTTACTAGAGATCACCCCAATCTCATTGACTGTGACTAGCAGTCGGGCTCACATAGGTGTGTTCCTCCAAAGATCGCTCTATAGGATAGCATCTTGCTTACATAAGCTTTGAAACACATTAAGACAATAGTCATCCAACCATACAGTATTGAGAGTATTGCATCTCCAACGGAGTGGGTTAGTATAGTTACTCTCCTTAGTTCACCACTGGCTTGTTTTCCCACGTCCTACTTCACGGGATCTCCGGTCACATAGGTTGGGTTACCACCATCGAAACTCATGTAGGTCTCATTCCCATCTCCCTCGATGCATTATCTATCACAACATGTGATAGCCCTTTCGTAAAGGGATTTGCCAGATTCTTAGCCGTATGGACATAGTCCAATGCTATCACTCTAGAGTTTCTTAATTTTTTGACAGCTTTTAATCTCATCCTTATGTGTTTGTTGGACTTCATATTGTCCTTTGAACTCTTCACGTTGGTGATGATAGTCTGATTGTCACAGTTCATAAGGATAGCCGGAACCGGTTTATCAACCAATGGCAAGCCCATCAAAAGATCTCGAAGCCATCCTGCTTCAACACATGATGTGTCTAATGTTGTTAATTCTACTTCCATTGTCGATCTCGTTAAGACCGTTTGCTTGCAAGACTTCCAGGAAACAGCACCACCTCCAAGAGTAAACATATACCCAGTTATGGCCTTCATCTCATCAGCATCAGAGATCCAATTCGCATCACTATACCCTTCAAGTACAGACGGTCTCCGGTATAGTGAAGTCCATAGTTCATAGTACCTTTCAGATAGCGCATAACTGTTTTAATAGCATGCAAATGTACATCACCCAGTTTGGAAACAAACCGTCTCAGTTTGCTCACAGCAAACACGATGTTAGTCCTCATTGCGGTCGCTAGGTACATCAGTGAACCAATGATTTGAGAGTATCTCAATTGATCTTTAGCCATGCCTTTGGACTTTCGAATCAACACGCTAGGATCATACGGTGTTTGAGATGGTGTGTAGCCCGAATATCCAAAACGACTCAACACCTTCTCAACATAGTGGGATTGCAGAAGTGTGATCCCACCCTCATTATCTCTCCGTAGCTTGATGTTCAAGATAACATCAGCCACACCAAGGTCTTTCATCTCAAAGTTCTGAGATAGAAACGATTTGACCTCCTTAATGCCTTTGAGGTTTGTTCCGAATATCAGTATGTCATCAACATACAAGCACAGTATAACTCCTTTGCCCCCACCATGGCGATAGTATACACATTTGTCAGCCTCATTAACAACGAAACCAACAGATGTCAGAGTTGTATTGAACTTATCATGCCATTGCTTAGGTGCTTGCTTCCGTCCATATAAAGATTTCAGCAACCTACTGATACGTCTCCAACGTATCTATAATTTTTGATTGTTCCATGCTATGATATATTCTGTTTTGTATGTTTATTGAGCTTTATTTTACACTTTTATATTATTTTTGGGACTAACCTATTAACCCAAGGCCCAGTGCAAATTGCTGTTCTTTTTGCCTATTTCAGTATTTCGCAGAAAAGGAATATCAAACGGAGTCCAAACGGAATGAAACTTTCGGGAGCGTGATTTTTGGAATAAACATGATCCAGAGGATTTGGAGTGGATGTCAAGAAACAACTGAGGAGGCCACGAGGCAGGGGGCGCGCCTACCCCCTCGGCACGCCCTCCCCCCTTGTGGCTCAACCGACCTACTTCTTCCTCCTGTATATACTCATATACCCTGAAAACATCCAGGAGCACCACGGAACCCTATTTCCACCGCCGCAACCCTCTGTACCCAAGAGACCCCATCTTAGGGCCTTTTCCGGAGCTCCACCGGAGGGGGCATCGATCACGGAGGGACTCTACATCAACTCCATGGCCCCTCCAATGATGTGTGAGTAGTTTACTTCAGACCTTCGGGTCCATTTCTATTAGCTAGATGGCTTCTTCTCTCTCTTTGGATCTCAATACAAAGTTCTCCTCGATCTTCTTGGAGATCTATTCAATGTAACTCTTTTTGCAGTGTGTTTGTCGAGATCCGATGAATTGTGGGTTTATGATTAAGTCTATCTATGAACAATATTTGATTCTTCTCTGAAATCTTTTATGTATGTTTGGTTATCTTCGCAAGTCTCTTCGAATTATCAGTTTGGTTTGGCCTACTAGATTGATCTTTCTTGCAATGGGAGAAGTGCTTAGCTTTGGGTTCAATCTTGTGGTGCTCGATCCGAGTGACAGAAAGGGAAACAACACATATTGTATTGTTGCCATCGAGGATAAAAAGATGGGGTTTATATCATATTGCTTGAGTGTATCCCTCTACATCATGTCATCTTACCTAATGCGTTACTCTGTTCTTATGAACTTAATACTCTAAATGCATGCTAGATAGCGGTCGATGTGTGGAGTAATAGTAGTAGATGCAGGCAGGAGTTGGTCTACTTGTCACGGACGTGATGCCTCACTACTAGGGAAAACTCTATACATAGAATCTTAGTAGCAGCGCGGCTCAAAAAGGAGCGCTGCTGCTAATTAGTAGTAGCGCGGGTGTGGAAAACCCTCTACTGACAAGTGCTTAGCAGTAGCGCACTCGGCGTAACCCGCGCTGCTACAAATATGGACCGACAGTGCCCACCCAACTCCATTTAGCAGCAGCGCGGTGCCGCGAGCCGCGCTACTGCTATAGCTGTAGCAGTAGCGCGGTTTTTCTGAGGTCATTGCTGCTAATTTTCAAATCCGGCACACTTTTGGTCCCGGTTAGCATTAGCTCTTGTACAGAAAGCGCGCTGCTGCTACGATCTTAGCAGCAGCGCGTTTTACGTCCCGTGCTACTGCTAATCCGCACCCACCACCTTTCCCCACCCGCCCTCCCCTCCCCCTCCTCTCCCTTTCCCCTACCTCTCCCACTCCCACTCTTCTTCTTCCTCAATACTTCTCCCCCATTACTCTCCCTCTTCTACCTACCTTTCTCTCTCTTCATTACTCCTACCTAACTACACCACCTCCATTAATGCATCTCCTTTGTATTTTTCCTTGCCCCTCCACTAGTTGAAGTTGTCTTCTCCCAAATTAGGTAGCTAGGTAGATGTAGTATTTAGTTAAGTGACCTATTTTCCCCCTAACTAGATCTATCTTTGTCAAGAAGAGCTTTGTGCACTTTTCATCTCCCTACATCATCATCTCCACCGTGTGCTCGATCTCGAGATATAGGTGATTAAAATTTCATGCTTTTGCAAAATGGAAATATGTTTATGTGTGTGTGATATGTTTATGGAAATTGTGTGTGTGTGGCATGAGTTGATGCCAAATTGTGGTTTTGAGTTGCCTATGTTTTGCCGAAATGTCAATTTATTTCCGTTTCGGCGAATTTCGGGCAAACTCTAGATCTATATATGTCCTATTTTAAGGAAGGTCATGCCGAATTTTTGAATGACTTTGATGCATGCACGCATTTTTATAATCAATTTGTTTATTATTACCGTGCAGAGTTGATGATGGTCAGTGGAACGATGGTGGACAGGTGGTTGCAGTCGGTGGTGCAGGACATGAAAGAAAATAACCGGACAGAGGTTTTATGTCCGTGTCGAAAATGCAAAGGAATAGTTTGGCTCGACCCCCATGATGATGGTCGTGTCTAAGCGCACCTGCTCATGACTGGTTTCATGGATGGCTATACTCGGTGGATAATTGAAGATGAGGATGATGATGTTGAGGATGCCGATGGGGCAGGCAATGATGACATGGGGCAAGACGAAGAGATGATCGATAATGGCGGCGGGGAAGAGGCCGGACATGGCGGCGGAGAAAGGGCCGGACATGGCGGTGGAGAAGGGGACGGACATGGCGGCGGAGAAAACGACATGGACTCCACGCAGCAGAGTTCGTCGATACTAAGTTCAATCGTGCGGGACCCTCATGTTCAAGCATTGCTTCACAAGGAGACGAGTACTGAGAGAGCTGCTTCTAGAGAGGAGGCTAAGCTGGAGCAACTGGTGGTAGACTCGAACACTCCATTGCATGATGGTTGCAATCCTGAGGTGACCCGCTTGAGTTTCACGCTCCAACTCCTGAAGACGAAGGCTAAAAACAAATGGACCAACACTAGCCTCGATGAGCATGCATCTCAAGTACCTAAAGGATGTTCTTCCCGCGGGTAATCTATGTCCTAGTAGTGTTGATGAGGCTAAGAAGATCGTGTGCCCTCTTGATCTGCCACACGTTAGATACCATGCATGCATGAACGATTGCATAATTTATCGGAAGGAGCACACGGGAAAAAAAAGTTGTCCTGTGTGCAATGCTTCTCGATACAAGAAGGCCGGGAAGAAATGTCCCCAGAAAGTGGTATGGTACTTACCGATCACTCCCCGTCTCCAGAGGTATTTTGCAGATCCCAAGGAAGCAAAGCTAATGCGCTGGCACGTGGAGAGGAATAAGCCTGACGATGGAGATGATCTGAAGCTAAGACACGTCAAGGATGGAAGCCAGTGGAGAGCGTTGAACAGCTTCTATCGGTATTGTGAATCCGATGCAAGGAACATCGTGCTCGGCGCATGTACCGATGGCATGAACCCATTTGGCAACCAGAACACCAACCATAGCACATGGCCCATGTTTGTATGGATGTACAACCTGCCCTGTGGTTGTGCATGAAATCAATGTACATTCACATGAGCATGCTTATTCAAGGGCCGAAACAACCAGGAAATAATATTAATTTGTATCTGGGGCTACTTCAAGAGGAGTTAGACATGTTATGGAAAACACCGGCCAAGACATGGGACGCCAGCAAAGGCGAGTATTTCAACATGAGAGCCGCGCTGATCACGATAGTGCATGACTATCTCGGTTACGGATATGTGGCAGGCCAGGTGTGCCATGGATATTGAGGATGCACGCGGTGCATGGATGATATGACGTCTCAGCAGCTAACGTCAAGGAAAGATGGCGGGTCTGGGAAAATCGTGTACATGGGGCATCGAAGATGGCTCGAACAGGACGACCTGTGGAGAAACCGTGGAGATCTATTCAATGGTCACGCTGAGCATCGAGGACCTCCACGTAAGCGGAGCGGTGACGAAATCGATGAGCTGTTGAAAAACTGGAAGGAGTGCCCCGCGCCGGGAAAGACGATGAGAAAGGCGCCGGAGCCGCTGCTGAAGGTATGGAAGACGAGGTCTGTGTTCTGGGACTAGGAGTACTGGCACAAACTCGATACACCTCATTGCCTTGATCAAATGCATATCTGTAAGAATGTCCTTGAGAGCTTGCTCGCAACACTGATGAACATGCCGGATAAGACCAAGGATGGGCCGAAGGCAAGAAAAGACTTGCAAGATTTGAAAATCAGGGAAGATCTGCACATGCCGCCCCGTAAAATGTCAGACGAGACAGAGACGGAGACAGAGGCACGGGAGCAGAAGGGCAAGAAAATAAAGAAAGAGGATTATTGCCCCCCTTCTTGCTTCACCTTAAGCCAGGCTGAGATCGATCAATTCTTTAAGTGCCTTACCGGAGTCAAAGTTAGTTCCGATTACTATGGCAAGATAAACAGATATCTAGACACGGACAAGAAAAGGTTCAATGGGATGAAGTCCCATGACTGTCATGTGATGATGACGCAGATACTACCTGTTGCCCTTAGAGGGATAATGGACAACCACGTCCGTGACACGCTTATTGGTCTCTGCAACTTTTTCAACGTCTTCTCTCGAAAGTCGATCAGTGTGAAGCAGCTCCGAAGGCTATAGGAAGAGATCGTTGTGATACTGAATGAGCTTGAGATGTACTTCCCGCCCGCATTCTTTGACGTGATGGTGCATCTGTGTGTCCATATTGTGGATGACATAATAGACCTGGGGCCGTCATTCCTGCGCAACATGATGTCGTTTGAGAGGATGAATGGGATCATCAAAGGATTCGTTCGTAACATGTCCCATCCGGATGGAAGCATCGTCCAGGGCTATGTGACACAAGAGTGCATCTCTTTCTATGAGAATTTTCTATATGGCGCAGACCAGCCGCCTGGTGTTAGTGTTGGTTTGCCCGTTAACAAGCACGATGGGAGGCTCGAAGGAGAAGGTCACTGCAACGGTTGCAGGGAACTGCACGTGGCATACTCAGATCGACGCAGCGACTTTGACAGAGCAAACTTGGTAGTGCTACAACACCTAGACGAGGTAGATCCTTTCGTGGCACTACACAAAGAAATTATCACAAAGAAGTATCGTGACCGGGGGGTATGCAAGACGGACGCCGAAGTTACTAGAGAGCACAACTCCACTTTCCTGCATTGGTTCAAAGAGCATATTATTGCTAATCCCCTAGAGGAGGAATCTAAGGACGGATTGCTCATATACGCCTTAGCACATGGCCCCTCGCCCAACCTCGTAACCTATCAGGCATATGATATCAATGGATACACGTTCTACACGGAGGCCAAAGATATGGACAGTGATGATCAGAACTCAGGGGTGATGATGGAATGCATGACCGGCAGCGACAACGACGCAACTGAACGATTTTATGGAAGGGTCGAGGAGATCTGGGAGCTTGACTACTCTGGACTGCACAACACGACGATGTTCTGTGTCAGATGGGCTAAGAATGTCAAAAGAGAAAACCAGATTTTCACTACCATGACTATACCCGACGCCAAGAGCGCTACCGTGAACGCTATCGCCAAAAACGAGCCATGGGTACACGCTAAGCACGTGATACAATGCTTCTTCATAACCGACCCATGCAATCCCAGTCGTGTTGTCGTGAGGAGAGGCAAAAGGAACATCATTGGAATGGATGGAGTCGCCAACGAGGAAGACTATGATCAGTACGGCAACCCAATGAGGGAAGATGACGATGATAATGAAGTATACGTCAAAAGAAGAATCAATACTACATTACCTAAGAAAAATCGTACTCCATGGAAAAGGCAAAGTCACAATGAGGGGCTCAATTATTCTTCGACAAACAAGAAGGGAAAGAAGTTGACTCAAAAATGAAAACGTCAGCGCTGAGGAACCGTATGTTATCGGTCAAATGATGTAATATATATATGTTCCTATTATGCATGGGTCCAATGATGTAATATATATGTTCCTATTTTGTATACATATTTAACCATCAAATGATGCAATATATATCGCCTTCCCTTCGTTCACTGCTCTCGGGAAATAGAAGTGGGAGAAAATAAAGGAAAAGAAAAAGGAAAAGTGGCAGTAGTGATTTCCTTATAAAACAGCTACAGTCAAGCTAGCAGTAGCGATTTCCTTATAAAACCACTATAGCTAGTGAAGGTAGTAGCAGCGCGTTTTATCTAAACCGCTACAGCTAGTGAAGGTAGTAGCATCGTGTTTTATCTAAACCGCTACAGCTAGTGAAGGTAGTAGCAGCGCGTTTTCACTAAACGCGCTACTGCTACGTCCACTTAACCCAAAATTCTCACTCTCCCTGCTTCATCCCGCCTCTTTCCCCCCCAAATCCCCACTCTCTCTTCCCTCGTCGCACCGCCGCGCCCCGGTGGTCGCCCCCGACCCCGGCCGGCGCTCGCCCCCGACCCGGCCCTTGCCCCCGACCCCGGCGCTCGCCCCCGACCTGGCGCTCGCCCCCGGCCCCGGCGCTCGCCCCCGACCCCGACGCGCTCACCCCCCCCGTCGGCCCTCGCCTCCCTCCTCTGCTTCCTCCCCTCCCAACCTCGTCCATCGACGGGCCTGCCTCCTCGCCCCTGCACCCTCTGTAACCCCCCCTCTCTGCTAGCTAGGGTTCTTCGGTTAATTTACTTAGGTTATAGTTTGGGCAGTAGGTTAATTAGGTTATCTATTTAGTTATGAATTTAGCTAGGTTTTAAAATAGGACAGAAATTTAGGGTTAAGCAATTGTAGTTAAAAGAAAAGGCAGCATTTAAGCAATTGTCCAAATCAACATCCCTTGTTAAAGCAAATTTAGGTAGGCTAAATTTATATGCAAATTTGAACTGGACATGTGATATGTGGATATGTCATGTTTTGGACATGTCATGTTTGGAATTTGAACATGTCATTTGGACATGTGATGTTTTGGTTCAATTTTAGTAAATGATCCGAGTGGCCTATGTTACGCCGGAATGTTGATTCATTTCCGTTCCGGTGAATTTCAGGCGCTCGATATGTCCATTTTTTAGCAAAGGTCATGCCGAAATTTGACGTGAATAAAGGCATGATTTGTGCTACATAGTTGGCATATCGAGTGGTGTCACATAGATTTCTTTTTTATGTCATTTCTCATTTATTCATACTTTTAGAAATAAACGAGGACACTTAATCATAGGAAACATGTTAAACAACAAAGAAACTGGGCCTTCTCACCAAGATGCAGACGAAATGGATTATGAGGGTGAACAAGAGTACCTCGACTATTTGACTGCTAAGCAAGGTATCCAGGTCGGCCCCGATGATGGTATTGACGCCGACATCGACACCGACGGCGCCGGCACCGATGTCGATGCCGAGACCGGCGGGGAAGGTACCGGCGGGGAAGATACCGGCGGGGAAGGTACTGGCACCGATACCGCTACCGAAAAGAGGAAGCATAAGAAGCAGAGGATACAATAACCTAACAAACTAGGGATTGGACGACTTGTGATCACAAAGATGGCACCTGGCAAGTTTGAGCCATTAGAGCCGGAAGAACCTCGCAAGTGCTATGGGAACCAATTAGGATGCATCCTACGGGAATGCGCGAGCATCAACGACGATGACTTAAGGAGTAAAGAACATTTGACACAGTTGCTCCTAACGAAGTTGCACAAGAGATTCAAGTTCCCCGACCGGGATGATAAATAGAACAACCGTGGGATGATCCGAAGATGAAAAAGATTAACAATCACGCCATGGGCATGTTTAGCAATGATTTGGCCTCCTGGAAAGGGAGGGTGAAATGAGCTATTGAGGCTGACGAACCCCTATCCAAGATTCTGGAGGAAAATCCGACACTTACAGAAGAGGAGTTCGAAAAGTTCAAGGACACTTGCGCGACCGAGGCAGCCAAGGCTAAGGCTGCAAAATTCAAGAGCCTTCAGCAAAGGAACACGGGGAAGCATCGCCTCAGAAGCTGTGGCTACCTCGGTAAAAGGCCCATATGGGATAAGGAGGACATGGAACCTGAAGCCGCGGGTCTCCCAGACCCCTTCGTGAAGTTCACCAACCCCTTGGAGCGTGACTTCATCAGGGCCCGCTACAAGTGGGACAAGGAGAAAAAGCTTTTTTACACGGACCAGATCACGAGGAAATTGATTAGACTACTGGAGAAGCAACACCAGCTTGCAGCCGAAATACCTACTTCTCCGAGGAGGCCCAAGTGGGACACCCATCTCAACTGGGCCTTGAACGAACTTAAGGGACTCCCTTCGGGCCAGCGGCCGCAATATGGTCGTGTGCACGGCGCTGGAGACGGCGCCACATGGAAGGTGTTTTACAACGAGAGCCCGGAGGCCAAGCAGCAAAAAAAGAAGTTTAGTCAGGCGGACATCGACGCAAAGGTGAAGCTTGCGGTCGAGAAAAAAGCAGCTGAGAACGCGGAAAAAACAGCCGAGGAGAAAAATGAGTTGCTACAGCAGGCAGTCAATGCAGCTGTAACTGCCTGCAGAAATGATTTCGCTACTAACTTGGTTCCAGCTATCATCAACTGGACGAAGGAAAATCCAGACAACACGGTACATGATTTCCCGATGCCCAGTTTCGTCGGGAGCAACTCCATGAACAACAACAACAACACCACACCATCACTTGCTCACGCAACTGGGCCTCCTCTCGCGGTCGCTCCCGCTCATAGCAGCCCGTCCTCAGTCTCTGGCGCGCTAGGTGGGCCTTCGTCTTTGGCTGAGCTCGATGCCGTCACGGTAATTACATGTCGCACCAACATATATATATATATAATATTCCATTTTCGTTGCTTAGCCCGGGAACCCTGGGGCAGGGGTTAAGGAAGGGTCTGGAAGGTGTGCCCAAGAAAAAGGAGAGGAAGAGATCGGGGAAGACAACTGCCTCGAAACAAGCTAGAGCACAAAGCAGCCAGACGATGCATTCTGAAGAGCGTGTACCCGTGAATGGTGCGGCCATGTTCCATCTCACGGGCGAGCCGATGCTACCGCCGAAACCGCTGGAGGCACTATCAAGGGATCTCAGGAGACTGCACGACCATGTGCTATCGACCGAGAAAAGCCTACTAGCCTCAAAGGATCCAGGATATCCGACATACGCGGCTCGTGTGCCTGAGGGGAAGTGCTACATCAAGACACGGCCCGCGGAGGTGTTCTCCTGCGGTTTGACCATATCTTTGAGATGTTTACGATCGTCCGCCTTTTTGCGCTACATATGAGCTCCGTCATGAAGAGTGAAGAAGTCTCGCAAATCTGTGTGGCGGATCCGTACTACATGCACGAGTCTTTCTTGAGTCTCGGCGACTTTGAGCGTGAAACTGCTAGGGAGTACCTACAAAACTTCATGGTACAGAATAAGGACCGGGAAATTGTCCTCGTGCCTTATCATCCAAAGTAAGTTAGTTCTGGACAACCCTTTCGTACATTTCAATCATTCCTTCTCTCTCATATGGGGAATAATTTGAGGTGTCTTTTCCCCGCAGCAACGGGCGCGCCGTCCTTACCGTTCTTTACCCGCAAGTCTCCCACGCCGTGTATTTTGACCCTTCCAGAGACTACGAGAAAAAAGACTACACCCACATAATGAATATTCTAGATGATGCTCTCCAAGGCTTCAACATTAGAGGTGGCCACATGCAGATCAGGAAACAAAGGAACAAGAAGATGGGTTTCGCGCATAAAACTAACTTCTCCTGCATCCATGTCCCAAAACCAAGCAAGAAGGATGGATTCTACATCGTCCATCTCATGATTCAGTTCAACACGAATCACCAAAAGCTTCGCATGAGAAGCAGAAATGATGATCATATCCACAAGTGGCTAGAATCTCATGGAGAAGCCGATTATAAACATAGAGATGACTTCTTTCACATCCAGAGCGACATTGCGACGATCATCATGAAAGAAGTCGTCGATGAGAAGGGGATGTTCCACCACGGCCCTATATCGCGAGCTGACATCCGAACTCGCATAGGCATGCAACGTCTAGACCTCTCGCCATTCAGGAAGCTAGGGTCCATCCTCGATGATATGGAAGGATGGAACTTCTAGTGATTTATGATGCCGATGATGATGATATGTGTCGGTTGAACTTGTATACATTTTGTAGCGATGAAACTTTGTGATGTCCACGGTCCCTGCCGAACTTGTGTAACGCTACTTTGTTAGTTTGCGTACGATGACCTGCGTACCTCTAGTTAATTAATTTGCGTACTGTATGTTGCATCTAGTTGCTAACCCTTTCTTTTTAGGTGTTTCTCTAGTATATTTTGTTGCATATATATTATTGTACATCCTCTTCATGAACATGCATCTCTAACAGGTACCTAGTTTCTTGATGGTGAGATGGAAGTGCTATGTCGTGTACAAAGGGAAGGTTCCGGGGGTGTACAACGAGTGGCATGAGTGTCAGGCGCAAGTGAATGGGTTCTCGGGCTCCAGCCATAAAGGCTTCAAAAGCAGACAAGAAGGAGAAGCTAGTTACTTGAGGTTCACGCTAGCGCGAGAGAGGACTCGTAACCGCCACCTCATTTACTGCATAGTTCCGCTCTCACTCATAGTGATAGCTATTCTCGCGTATACCTTTGTTTAGATGGATGACGTTGTAGTTGCAAGTATTCGAGACTTGCATGTATCGCTATTTTCGAGATGATGACAAGATACCACTTTGTGTTGGATGATGATTATGATGAGACTATTTGTATGTATATGCTATGATTACATTTGTGGTCTCGCAGGCATTTGTATGTGTATCATTATGGCATTTGTATGTGCTAAAGATTCTTCTATAAAGCCTGTTCAAATACAAAACAAATATGCCGAAAAAAAACGAAAAACTACTGAAATTAGCAGTAGCGAGTGGAGAAAAGTTAGCAGCAGCGTGGTAGTAGCAGTAGCGCGCATAGGAGAAGCGCACTATAGCTATTAGCAGTAGCGCTGGTGAGCACGCGCTACTTCTACGTGTTATCTGTAGCGCCTTATTAGTAGCGCTGGTCCCCTCGCTACTAATACACCTAAAACCCGCGCTGCTGCTAGCCTTTTCCCTAGTAGTGGGGCCTATATACATGATCATGCCTAGATATTCTCATAATTATTCGCTTTTCTATCAATTGCTCGACAGTAATTTGTTCACCCACCATAATACTTATGTTATCTTGAGAGAAGCCACTAGTGAAACCTATGGGCCCCGGGTCTATTATCCATTATATTAATCTCCCGTCAACAACCTATTTCTATTATATTTTATTTTGCACTCTTTACTTTTAATCTTTATCATAAAAATACCAAAAATATTTATCTTATCATTATTATCTCTATCAGATCTCACTCTCGTAAGTGACCGTGAAGGGATAGACAACCCCTTTATCGCGTTCGTTGTGAGGTTCTTATTTCTTTGTGTAGGTACGAGGGACTTGCATGTGGCCTCCTACTGAATTGATACCTTGGTTCTCAAAAACTGAGGGAAATACTTACGCTACTTTGCTGCATCACCCTTTCCTCTTCAAGGGAAAACCAACGCAGTGCTCAAGAGGTAGCAAGAACGATTTCTGGCGCCGTTGCCGGGGAGTCTATGCACAAGTCAAGACATACCAAGTACCCATCACAAACTCTTATCCCTCACATTACATTATTTTCCATTTGCCTCTCATTTTCCTCTCCCCCCACTTCACCCTTGCCGTTTTATTCGCGCTCTTTTTATGTTCGCTTTTTCTTTCACTTTCTTCTTGTTTGCTTGTGTGTTGGATTTCTTGCTTGTCACGATGGCTCAAGATAATACTAAATTGTGTGACTTTACCAATACCAACAATAATGATTTTATTAGCACTTCGATTGCTCCTCTTACCGATGTTGAATCTTGTGAAATTAATGCTGCTTTGCTGAATCTTGTCTTGAAAGATCCGTTTTCCGGTCTTCCTAGTGAAGATGCCACTACCCATCTAAACAACTTTGTTGATTTGTGTGATATGCAAAAGAAGAAAGATATGGATAATGATATTGTTAAACTGAAGCTATTCCTATTTTCGCTTAGAGATCGTGCTAAAACTTGCTTTTCGTCTTTGCCTAAAAATAGTATTGATTCATGGAATAAGTGCAAAAATGCTTTTATCTCTAAGTATTTTCCTCCCGCTAAGATCATCTCTCTTAGAAACGATATTATGAATTTTAAGCAACTTGATCATGAACATGTTTCCCAAGCTTGGGAGAGGATGTAATTAATGATACGTAATTGGCCTACACATGGTTTGAATTTATGGATGATTATACAAAAAAATTATGCCGGATTGAATTTTGCTTCTAGAAATCTTTTAGACTTGGCCGCGGGAGGCACTTTTATGGAAATCACTTTAGGACAAGCTACTAAACTCCTAGATAATATTATGGTTAATTATTTTCAATGCCACACTGAAAGATCTACTAATAAAAAGGTGCATGCTATAGAAGAAATCAATGTTTAGATGGATGAACTTATGAAATTGTTTGCTAATAAGAGTGTTTCTTCTGATCCTAATGATATGCCTTTGTCTACTTTGATTGAGAATAATAATGAATCTATGGATGTGAATTTTGTTGGTAGGAACAATTTTGGTAATAATGCGTATAGAGGTAATTTTAATCCTAGGATGTTTCCTAGTAATTCCTCTAATAATTATGGTAATTCCTACAACAATTCTTATGGAAATATAATAAGATGCCCTCTGATTTTGAATCTAATATTAAAGAATTTATTAGTTTTTAAAAGAGTTTCAATGCTTGGATTGAAGAAAAATTGTCTAAGATTGATGAGTTGGCTAGGAACGTGGATAGAATTTTTCTTGATATTGATTCTTTGAAACTTAGATCTATTCCACCTAAGCATGATATCAATGAGTCTCTCAAAGTTATGAGAATTTCCACTGATGAGTGCAAAGAAAGAACCGCTAGGATGCGTGCTAAAAAAGATTGCTTTGTGACATGTTCTTCTAGTTTCCATGATAATATGGATGAAGATATAAAAGTGATTGATGTGTATCCTATTAAATCTTTGTTTTGCAATATGCATCTTGATAATGATGGGACTAGAGATGAGTCAACTTTAGTTAGAAGGCGTCCCAATGATTCGGAGTTTTTAGATCTTGATGCAAAAATTGGTAAAAGTGGGATTGAAGAGGTCAAAACTTTAGATAGCAATGAACCCACTATTTTGGATTTCAAGGAATTTAACTATGATAATTGCTCTTTAATATATTGTATTTCCTTGTTGCAATCTGCGCTAAATTCTCTGCATGCTTATAGTCAAAATAAGGCTTTTACTAAACATATCGTTGATGTTGTAATACAATCTTATGAAGAAAAACTTGAATTGGAAGTTTCTATTCCTTGAAAGCTTTATGATGAGTGGGAATCTACTATTAAAATTAAAATTAAAGATCATGAATGCTATGTTTTGTGTGATTTGGGTGCTAGTGTTTCCACGATTCCTTAAACCTTGTGTGATTTGCTAGGTTTCCGTGAATTTGATGATTGTTCTTTAAACTTGCATCTTGCGGATTCCACCATTAAGAAACCTATGGGAAGAATTAATGATGTTCTTATTGTTGCAAATAGGAATTATGTGCCCATAGATTTCATTGTTCTTGATATTGATTTCAATCCTTCATGTCCTATTATTTTTGGTATACCTTTCCTCAGAATGATTGGTGCAATTATTGATATGAAAGAAGGGAATATTAGATTCCAATTTCCGTTAAAGAAAGGCATGGAACACTTTCCTAGAAATTAAATTAAATTACCTTATGAATCTATTATGAGAGCCACTTATGGATTGCATACCAAAGATGATAATACCTAGATCTATCCTTGCTTTTACGCCTAGCTAGGGGCGTTAAACGATAGCACTTGTTTGGAGGCAACCCAATTTTATTTTTGTTCCTTGCTTTTTGATTATGTTTAGTAATAAATAATTCATACAACCTCTGTTTATATGTGGTTTTATTCTTTTAATTAGTGTTTGTGCCAAGTAGAACCTTTGGGAAGACTTGGGGAAAGTCTTTGCCATCATGCTGTAAAAAACAGAAACTTTAGCGCTCACAAGATTTGCTGCCATTTTTTATTGGAGAGTGCTATTTAGTTAATTATTTTTGAATATGATTAATAGATAAATTCCTCACGTCCATAAATTTATTTTATAATGTTTGGGGTTCCAGAAGTATTTGAAACCTACAGATTACTGCAGACTGTTCTGTTTTTGACAGATTCTGTTTTTCGTGTGTTGTTTGCTTATTTTGATGAATCTATGGCTAGTATTTGAGTGTATGAACCATAGAGAAGTTGGAATACAGTAGATTTAACACCAATATAAATAAAGAATGAGTTAATTACAGTACCTTAAGTAGTGGTTTGTTTTCTTTTACTAACGGAGCTCATGAGATTTTCTGTTTAAGTTTTGTGTTGTGAAGTTTTCATGTTTTGGGTAAAGATTTGATGGATTATGGAACAAGGACTAGCAAGAGCCTAAGCTTGGGGATTCCCAAGGCACCCCAAGGTAAAATCCAAGGACAACCAAAAGCCTAAGCTTGGAGATTCCCCGGAAGGCATCCCCTCTTTCGTCTTCGTCCATCGGTAACTTTACTTGGAGCTATATTTTTATTCACCACATGTTACGTGTTTTGCTTGGAGCATCTTGTATGATTTGAGTCTTTGTTTTTTAGTTTACCACAATCATCCTTGCTTTACACACCTTTTGAGAGAGACACACATGAATCAGAATTTATTAGAATACCCTATGTGCTTCACTTATATCTTTTGAGTTAGACAATTTTGCCCTAGTGCTTCGCTTATATCTTTTAGACCATGGTGGTGGTTTTATTTTATAGAAATTATTGATCTCTCATGCTTTGCTTATATTATTTTGAGAGTCCTTTAGAACATCATGGTAATTTTCTTTGGTTATAAAATTAGTCCTAATATGATAGGCATCCAAGATAAAAACCTTAAGGTGCATTAAATACTACTCCCTCCGTTCCATAATACTTATTGTGGTTTTAGTTCAAATTTGAACTAAAACCACAACAAGTATTATGGGACGGAGGAAGTAAGAGAAGTTGGATACTTGATAGTTGTTTTGAGATATAAATGTGGTAATATTAGAGGTGTGCTAGTTGAGTAATTGTGAAATTGAGAAATACTTGTGTTGAAGTTTGCAAGTTCCGTAGCATGCACGTATGGTAAATGTTGTGTGACAAATTTGAAGCATGAGGTGTTCTTTGATTGCTTTTCTTATGAGTGGCGGTCGGGGACGAGCGATGGTCTTTTCCTACCAATCTACCACCCTAGGAGCATGCGCGTAGTGCTTGGTTTTGAGGACTTGTAGATATTTGCAATAAGTATGTGAGTTCTTTATGACTAATGTTGAGTCCATGGATTATACGCACTCTCACCATTCCATCATTGCTAGCCTCTTCGGTACCGTGCATTACCCTTTCTCACCTTGAGAGTTGGTGCAAACTTCGCCGGCGCATCCAAACCCCGTGATATGATACACTCTATCACACATAAGCCTCCTTATATCTTCCTCAAAACAGTCACCATACCTACCTATTATGGCATTTCCATAGCCATTCCGAGATATATTGCCATGCAACTTTTCCACCGTTCCGTTTATTATGACACGCATCATCATTGTCATATTGCCTTGCATGATCATGTAGTTGACATCGTATGTGTGGCAAAGCCACCATGCTTAATTTTTCATACATGTCACTCTTGATTCATTGCATATCCCGGTACACCGCCGGAGGCATTCACATAGAGTCATATTTTATTCTAAGTATCGAGTTGTAATTATTGAGTTGTAAGTAAATAAAAGTGTGGTGATCATCATTAGAGCATTGTCCCATGTGAGGAAAGGATGATGGAGACTACGATTCCCCCACAAGTCGGGATGAGACTCCGGACGAAAAATAAAAAAAGGTTAAAAAAGAGGCCATAAAAGAAAAAAGAAAAAGAAGGCCCAAATAAAAAATGAGAGAAAAAGAGAGAAGGGACAATGTTACTATCATTTTTCCAAACTTGTGCTTCAAAGTAGCACCATGATCTTCATGATAGAGAGTCTCTTATTTTGTCACTTTCATATACTATTGGGAATTTTTCATTATAGAACTTGGCTTGTATATTCCAATGATGGGATTCTTCAAATGCCCTAGGTCTTCGTGAGCAAGCAAGTTGGATGCACACCCACTTAGTTTCTTTGATGAGCTTTCATATATTTATAGCTCTAGTGCATCCGTTGCATGGCAATCCCTACTCCTTGCATTGACATCAATCGGTGGGCATCGCCATAGCCCATTGATTATCCATGTCAATGTGAGACTTTCTCCTTTTTGTCTTCTCACATAACCTCAATCATTATATTCTATTCCACCCATAGTGCTATGTACATGGCTCGTGCTCATATATTGCGTAAAAGTTGAAAGAGTTTAAAAGGCTAAGTATGAAACAATTGCCTGCCTTGTCATCGGGCTTGTGCATGATGGGAGCATTTTGTGTGACGAAAATGAAGCATGGCCAAACTATATGATTTTGTAGGGATAAGCTTTCTTTGGCTATGTTATTTTGATAAGACATAATTGCTTGGTTAGCATGCTTGAAGTATTATTATTTTTATGTCAACATTAAACTTTTATCTTGAATTTTTCGGATCTGAACATTCATGCCACAATAAAGAAAATTACATTGAATAATATGCTAGAAAGCATTCCACATCAAAAAATTCTGTTTTTTATCATTTACCTACTCGAGGACGAGCAGAAATTAAGCTTGGGGATGCTTGATACGTCTCCAATGTATCTATAATTTTTGATTGTTCCATGCTATTATATATTTGTATTGGATGTTTAATGGGCTTTATTTTACACTTTTATATTGTTTTTGGGACTAACCTACTAACCCAAGGCCCAGTGCAAATTGCTGTTTTTTGCCTATTTCAGTGTTTCGCAGAAAAGGGATATCAAACGGAGTCCAAACGGAATGAAACCTTCAGGAGCATGATTTTTGGAACAGACGTGATCCAGAGGACTTGGAGTGGACGTCAAGAAACAACCGAGGAGGCCACGAGGCATGGGGCGTGCCTACCCCCCTGGGCGCGCCCTCCCCCCTCGTGGGCCCCACGTGGCTCAACCGGCCTACTTCTTCCTCCTATATTTACTCATATACGTGAAAACATCCAGGAGCACCACGAAACCCTATTTCCACCGCCGCAACCTTTTGTACCCAAGAGATCCCATCTTGGGGCCTTTTCCGAAGCTTCGCCGGAGGGGGCATCGATCACGGAGGGCCTCTACATCAACTCCATGGCCCCTCCGATGATGTGTGAGCAGTTTACTTCAGACCTTCGGGTCCATAGCTATTACCTAGATGGCTTCTTCTCTCTCTTTGGATCTCAATACAAAGTTCTCCTCGATCTTCTTGGAGATCTATTCGATGTAACTCTTTTTGCGGTGTGTTTGTCGAGATCCAATGAATTGTGAGTTTATGATCAAGTCTATCTATGAAAAATATTTGATTCTTCTCTGAAAACTTTTATGTATGATTGGTTACCTTTGCAAGTCTCTTCGAATTATCAGTTTGGTTTGGCCTACTAGATTGATCTTTCTTGCAATGGGAGAAGTGCTTAGCTTTTGGTTCAATCTTGCGGTGCTCGATCCCAGTGACAGAAAGGGAAACGACATGTATTGTATTGTTTCCATCGAGGATAAAATGATGGGGTTTACATCATAGTGCTTGAGTTTATCCCTCTACATCATGTCATCTTACCTAATGTGTTACTCTGTTCTTATGAACCTAATACTCTAGATGCATGTTGGATAGCGGTCAATGTGTGGAGTAATAGTAGTAGATGCCGGCAGGAGTCGGTCTACTTGTCACGGATGTGATGCCTATATACATGATGATGCCTAGATATTCTCATAATTATTCGCTTCTATCAATTTCTCGACAGTAATTTGTTCACCCACCGTAATACTTATGCTATCTTGAGAGAAGCCACTAGTGAAACCTATGGCCCCCGGGTCTATTATCCATTATATTAATCTTCCGTCAACAAGCTATTTCTATTATCTTTTATTTTGCAATCTTTACTTTCAATCTTTATCATAAAAATACCAAAAATATTTATCTTGTCATTATTATCTCTATCAGATCTCACTCTCGTAAGTGACCATGAAGGGATTGACAACCCCTTTATCGCGTTGGTTGCGAGGTTCTTATTTCTTTGTGTAGGTACGAGGGACTTGTGCGTGGCCTCCTACTGGATTGATACCTTGGTTCTCAAAAACTGAGCAAAATACTTACGCTACTTTGCTGCATCACCCTTTCCTCTTCAAGGGAAAACCAACGCAGTGCTCAAGAGGTAGCACCTACACACCTTTCTTGCCTAACCATCTATCACAAAGCCATCTGGCTGTTGCATGTAGATTTCCTCGTTTAGCCCTCCATTCAGGAAAGCCGTCTTAACATCCATCTGGTGGAAGAGAAGACCATGCGAGGCCGCCAACGAGAGTAATACTCGAATGGTGGTCAGTCTAGCCACATGTGAATAAGCATCGAAGAAATCTTCATCTTCTTACTGGTCATAGCCCTTGGCCACAAGCCTAGCCTTGTACTTGTCAATCGTACCATCGGGCCTAAGATTCTTCTTGAACACCCACTTACATCCCAAAGGTTTGCAACCATATGGACGGTCAGTGATCTCCCATGTCCCATTAGCCATGATGGAATCCATCTCGCTACGGACCGCATCCTTCCAGTAGTCAGCTTCTGGAGAGGCATACGCTTCTGAAATAAAAGTGGGAGTATCATCCACGAGGTACACGAAGAAATCATCACCAAAGGTCTTTGCAGTCCTTTGTCTCTTTCCCCTACCAAGGGTTACCTCGTCATCCTCCTTAGGATTTTCATCATGTGTTCGCTCATAATATTCCATAGGAATGGCAGGCTTAGGAGTCTCCTCAGATTCCTGTCTAGAAGTGCTTTGCATATCTCTCATAGGAAAATATCCTCGAAGAATGTAGCATCCTTAGACTCCATGATTGTACCGACCTTCTGGTTAGGTACCTCAGATTTCAATACTAGAAATCTATAGCCAACGATGTTCTTAGCATATCCCGTATTAACGCAGTCCACAGTCTTGGGTCCAAGCTTACGCTTTTTGGGGATCGACACATTGACTTTCGCCAAACATCCCCAAGTACGCAAGTACGAGAGTGTTGTCCTTCTCTTCGCCCATTTCTCATAGGGAGTGATCTCATTATCCTTTGTCGGAACTTTATTCAGGACATGACATGCCGTCAATATAGCCTCCCCCCACCATGCCTTGGATAAACCCGATGTATCTAACATGGCGTCAACCAACTCAGTTAGAGTACAATTTTTCCGCTCGGCAACCCCATTTCACTGGGATGAATAGGGAGGCGTCCTCTCATGAATAATGTCGTGTTCCACACAAAAGGAATCAAACTCACTCGAGAAGTACTCTCCACCATGATTTGACCAGACTCGTTTAATTTTCTTTTCAAGTTGATTCTCAACTTCTGCCTTATAGATTTCAAAGTAGTGTAGAGCCTCATTGTCGGTGTCAAAACTGGCGGATCTCGGGTAGGGGGTCCTGAACTGTGCGTCTAGGCGGATGGTAATAGGAGGAAGGGGACACGATATTTACTCAGGTTCAGGCCCTCTTGATGGAGGTAAAACCCTACGTCCTGCTTGATTGTTCTTGATAATATGAGTAGTACAAGAGTTGATCTACCACGAGATCAGAGAGGCTAAACCCTAGAAGCTAGCCTATGGTATGATTGTCTGTTGTCCTACGGACTAAAACCCTCCGGTTTATATAGACACCGGAGGGGGCTAGGGTTACACAGTGTCGGTTACAAGGAAGGAGATCTACATATCTGTATTGCCAAGCTTGCCTTCCACGCCAAGGAGAGTCCCATCCAGACACGGGACGAAGTCTTCAATCTTGTATCTTCATAGTCCAACAGTTTGGCCAAAGGATATAATCCGGCTGTCCAAATACCCCCTAATCCATGACTCCCTCAGTAGCCCCTGAACCAGGCTTCAATGACGATGAGTCCGGCGCGCAGATCGTCTTCGGCATTGCAAGGAGGGTTCCTCCTCCGAATACCTCAAAGAAGATTTTGAACACGAGGATCGTGTCCGGCTCTGCAAAACAAGTTCCACATACCATCGTAGAGAGAATAATATTTTCACAAATCTAATATGCCGATGCATTCCACAGTGTGACATCACACCACAGCCAGGTCTTTATTCGAGTCGTTTTTCATAACCAATCTCAGCGTGTTTTGCGAGGCAGTTTCCTTGGCACGTCTTGTCGAAGCAGAGATCGTGTCCCCTTATTACGGGATTCCCATCAATACGGACATGGGTAACCCAACTGCGCCATCAATTACGGCGCTTGGGGGATAAGCGAGTTTTACCAGGCTGGTGGGGGCGCATAGTTTCACCCGCCCTTATAAAGGGATAATGTTTCACCTTTTTCTACCCACACCTTCTTCCTCCTTGCTCATCCATTCTCGCGCACTCGAGCTCTAGCGCCCAAGTCCACATCCTTCTCCTCAACTCTCTCCAAACATGTCCGGAGCGGGAGGCAGGTGGATGGTCTCCTCCATCACGGAGGGACACATAAAAAAACTACGTGGGGTCGGATACTTAGCCGCAGATATCGTGCACCGGCTGCCAGCCGCGGGGCAGATCATCCCTACCCCGGAACCTTGCGAAAGGGTGGTTTTCCTCCCCCACTTCGTCCGCGGACTGGGGTTTCCCCTCCATCCATTTGTCCGCGGCCTTATGTTCTAGTATGAGCTGGACTTTCATGATCTGGCCCCAAATTTCATCCTCAACATCTCAGCGTTCATTGTCGTGTGCGAGGCTTTCCTCCGCATCCGGCCCCACTTCGGCCTGTGGCTGAAGACCTTCAATGTCAAGTCGAAGGTAGTGGCCAACAAGCGGAATGCGGCGGAGCCATGGTGGGCAAAATTCCAAACGTCACATGGCTCGAGGGCTCCTTTGTGGAGACCATAAAGGGGTGGCAATCGGGGTGGTTCTACATCACCGAGCCGTGCGACACCAACTGGGTGGCGGCCCCCGAGTTTCGATCCGGAATCCCCATTCGGCTTACTTCCTGGAAGGAGAAGGGCCTGTCCTGGGGCTCATCGGTGGAGCTGGACGGACTCCAGAAGTGTATCCGGAACATGATAAGCAAGAAACTCAAGCTTGTAAACATAGTCCAGGTCATGCTCTTCCGCCGGATCCTCCCGTGTCAACAACGGGCTTTCAACTTATGGGAGTTCGACCCGTCCCAGCACCAGACTCTACGCAAGCTCTTCGACACGATGCATCAGGACGTCTGGAAGGTGCTGTTCAAGGACGCCGAGGTCCCCCCTCCCCTTACCGGGGACCGCGGGCTAAGCGTGACGTGCCCTGCGAATCCGGTAAGTTCTGTACATCTTGTAGGGTATTTACTTTCCATAGTTTAACCATGGGCGGGATCTGAGCTCCCATGCCTTTGACATGACTGAGTGGAAACATTGGAGCAGATTGACTGCCCGGCCCCTCTGCCCGAAGACCCTGCAGACGCTCTCCTGATGGAGATGCGGACTCCGGCTCCTTATGAGGTGCCGGAGAAGAAGATCAAGAAGAAGGCCACGGGAACCCGAAAGAGTTCCCGGCGCCAGGTGGTATCGGACTCATCGTCCGATAACTCCGAGACGCACTCCTCCCAGGAAAACGAGGGGGAGGAAGACAAAGATTCTCCCCCTCCAGCCGGGGGAGACAAGAAAAGGAAGGCCGCCCCAATCGGGGAGGCCAAAGGGTCCAAGAAGGGAAGGACTCTCCTTCCGGACTGTTCCACCACCGCCGCCGACAGCGAAGACGAGTAGTTACTCAGGGCCAAGCCCCTGGCGAAGTCGTAAGTATTCGGATACCAGAGTAACTCATACCATACTTTTATTGCACTACTTCTCCTAATGTCGAATATGATCATGCAGTCCGCCCCGAGCCCGTATCAACGTACCCTCGTCGGACGGTTCCTTGGACTCGTCGGATATGAAGAGTGAGTCACTTCCAACCGCCACCTCTCCTCGCCCTATGGACAATGTCGAGGTATTGTCTCAAGGGGCCCCGAGCCGGGGGGGATATAGTCCTGGAGGCGCCTCAAGGCGACCTTCCGGACTCCAGGCACAAAGGGAGCAAGAATCCCAAGGGCTCCAAGTTCGGCCCTCAGCCGAACACCATGCCGGAACCTCCAGTGGTTCCGGACTCCGGCAGGCGGCCCCTTCCAAGAGGGGCAAGCCGCCCGTGCCGGTGACCTCTCTCCATCCAGAGGCACCGGACAACCTGCTGGGAGCGCTTCGTGGTGCTTCCATCGACGAAGAGCACCGCACTATTATGAGTGCGGTGAGAAAGAAGGTTCAGTCCGCCGAGAGCGGGCTGACTGAAGCCTGTGCCAGCCTTCTAACAGGCTTTGAGATAAGTATTTAAAATATAGGAAAATATTACCGCATAGACAGTAGCACCTAATGCTCTGTTTGGTGTTCACAAAGAAACCCGAATAGAGGATCAAATAATATCGGCAGGAGTCTAATATAAGTATGTCTATATGCATATGCAGGCTTCGTTGCTGACCTCTGCCGCACTGACTGCGAAGGTCGCCGCACTAAAGCAGAATCTCGAGCGGTCTGAGAAAGAGCTCGGCCTTGCCAAGAGGCAGCTCGAGGAGAACAAAGGTAAGTAATACCTTGTCTTATATATAAATAAAAAATGCGGTTGCAAAAATGATAGGATCATCATGGATGTGCCAGGGGCCATGACCGAAGTGGCGACCCTGAAGCAAGCGCTGTCCGAGGCTGAAAACAAAGCGGCCAAGGAGCGACCGAGCGGGAGAGACAAGAGGCACGGGTGGGCGAGGTGCAGCAAGATCTCCAGTCTCTCGTGAAGAAGCACGAGAATTTGGAGCTTGACTCGAAGATGCGAGAGTCCGAGCTTGCCGCGGCCCTCGAGAGCACAAAGCATGCCTAGGCTGAAGCCCAAAAGGCCCTCCAGGAAATTGAGGTGATGAGGAAGATAGCAGTGGGTAAGGCATTCATTATGCAAAGCTAGCATGTGAAAGTAAATTACTTGTTACTTACCCGAGTCCGGAGCTCTCCAGGAGCGTTCGCAGATTTGCCCCTCAGTGTTTCAGATGCTACAAAGTACTACCTGGCGGAGGAGGGAAGCTCGACGGAGAAATTGTTCTGGTCTCAGTATACTGGGACCAAACACCCGATGCCTATGAGCGACCAGCTAAAGCAACTGGTCGAGATGCACAAGGCGGCCGAACAGGCCATGAGGGGCCTTATAGTCCGGATGTGGCCTGGCGACTCCCTTCCCAACAGCTACTTCGGCCTGGTGAGGCGGCTTGTGGGTAGGCCCACGGCTGGAAGTCATAAAGCGGTCCGTCTGCATCGAAGGTGCACGCCGGGCTTTTGCCCGTGCGAAGGTGCACTGGGCCAAGATGGACGCCGAGAAGCTGTGAAGGAGGGGCCGCCGCAGGGCAAGGAGCATCACCACCCCGAAATGTATTATGAGGGTGTCCTGAAGGGTGCCCGTCTTGTGGCGGACGAGTGTGCGAAGGATGTAATTTTTGAATGAACTTGCTTGTCTGATCCTGTATTATGAAAACTTGTTCATATGCGCTATGCAACGCTTGTTTGAATTTAAAATATTACCTTCTGTGCGGCTGTTTACCAAATCTGAGAGATGGCCAGTCGTCGGCTTCTGCCCCCATGCCACGAGTGATGGGGTGTTCGGGATAAATTTGAGCACTCTTTTTCCCATTTTTGGGTCCTTCGAGGGAGGTGCTCAGCGCAATGAACAAGGCAATCAGACTATAATGCTTTATCACTCTCACTTAGCCATAGAAGTCTAGAATTTTAAATTTTGGCGAAGCCCCTAGGATTCGGAAGGCCGAATTCGGGGCTCTATACACGCCTAAGACGGACCAAGCCGACTCCTCGCCCTAAGCGCCATAAGTCTTTAGGGACTCGAGACCTCTCGAACAGCGACCAGCTCTCGCCTTATCATGACAGTCAGTTTTAGCTTTCTCTACTGAGGTGCTTCCCCAGATGAACCGGGGCACAATCGCAGTAGTTCTCCCAGTGCTACCTTAGTCGATATAGCGGAACGTAAGGTACCAAAACATGGGAGCCGGGCAAACCCAAGTATTGACCCAAGACATGATTCGGAGCTGATGCATATAATGCTATAAGTTCGGGGTGCCGCATTGTCGAAAGTGTTCGGACTTCTCACGCCGTATTATGGGGTACGCTTAAGCCCCTGGCGTATTGGCCGTACCAGAGTGTACGGGTGCTGAATTTCATGAATGAACATATATATATATATATAAAAGAATAGAGAATGCGGTAATAGTCTAGTGCTATGCATTGTTTATTCAAAAAGGTGCATCGAAGCAGAATGATACAAGTAGTGCGATAAGCAAAAAGTAGGACTATTTGACATGTCCCCTCCAAGGACAAGCTGAGAAATGGTATTTAAAGCATCTATTTCACTCGTTATCAGAGACCACCTAGGAGTTCCATGGTGCGACGTAGCTTTCTGCCTCCTTGGTTGTTGTATCGTGTGTCCGGCAATCGTACTGCCAGACGGGGTTTCCAGAGAGTAAAGTCCTGAAAGAGATAAAAAATAACAAAGCAGGTAGCCCCTAGTGCGGTTGAGCCGCGTTTTGGGGCGTGCCGTAGTTGTGCCCCCCCACCTATGCCCATGGTATTTTTAATGCATAATTATGTACGCGTGGCACGGATTTCGCCGTTTGGATGGGACTGGGGTGGGGGCCGCATTGCTATGCGAGCTCGGAACGTGCCATGCGGTCTTGTTGCAGATTACTCCGGGCGCGCTTGACGGTGTCCGGGTGTTTAATCACCGAACTAGTGGATTGCCTGAGGAGGCTGCTCTGTGCTTCTGCTGTGAGGGCTGCAGTGTGCTCCTCCGTGCGGAGAGAGCATTCTATGTTTCCATTGACTGTGATGACCCCCCGAGGTCCTGGCATCTTGAGCTTGAGGTATGCATAATGCGGTACCGCATTGAATCTCGCAAATGCGGTTTGCCCGAGCAGTGCGTGATAGCCACTGCGGAACGGGACTATATCAAAGATTAACTCCTCGCTTCGGAAGTTATCCAGAGATCCGAAGACCACTTCCAGTGTGACTGAGCCTATGCAATGGGCCTCTACACCTGGTATGACACCTTTGAAGGTCGTTTTTGTGGGTTTGATCCTTGAGGGGTCTATACCCATTTTGCGCACTGTGTCCTGATAAAGAAGGTTTAGGCTACTACCGCCGTCCATAAGGACTCGAGTGAGGTGAAATCCGTCGATGATTGGGTCTAGGACCAGTGCGGAAAATCCGCCATGACGGATACTAGTGGGATGGTCCCTGCGATCGAAGGTGATCGGACAGGAGGACCATGGGTTGAACTTTGGGGCGACTGGCTCCAACGCATATACGTCCCTTAGCGCATGCTTCCGCTCCCTCTTGGGTATGTGGGTTGCGTATATAATGTTCATCATCCGCACTTGTGGGGGAAATTCTTCTGTCCTCCGATGTTCGGCGGCCGGGGCTCCTCCTCGTCATCGCTATGTAACCCCTTATCTTTGTTTTCGGCATTTAATTTGCCGGCATGCTTGAACACTCAACATTCCCTGTTGGTGTGGTTGGCTGCCTTGTCGTGGGTGCCGTGTATTTGACACGAGCGATCAAGTATATGGTCCAAACTGGACGGGCCCGGAGTGCTTCTTTTGAATGGATTTTTCCACTGACAGGGTTTAGAGACTCTGAATCCGGCATTGACTACCGTATCCTCGGTATTGTCGCTGTTGATGCAGCGCTTGTGTTTGCTGCGACGTGACCTGCCATTGCTACCCTTGGTATCCGAAGTACCATGGTTCTTTGATATGTTATTGTTGCGAGCCAGCCAGCTGTCCTCTCCCGCGCAGAAGCGGGTCATGAGTGTCGGGAGGGCTGCCATAGATTTCGGTTTTTCCTAGCCAAGGTGTGGGGCGAGCCACTCGTCGCGGATGTTGTGCTTAAAAGCTGCTAGGGCCTCTGCATCCATACAGTCGACGATTTTATTTTTCTTTGTCAGGAACCATGTCCAGAGTTGCCTGGCCGATTCCTCTGGCTGCTGAATTATGTGGCTCAAGTCATCGGCATCTGGTGGTCGCACATAAGTGCCCTGGAAGTTGTCGAGGAATGCTTCTTCCAGGTCTTCCCAACAGCCAATGGATTCTGCTGGCAGGCTGTTGAGCCAATGCCGAGCTGGTCCTTTGAGTTTGAGTGGGAGGTATTTGATGGCGTGTAGATCATCACCGCGGGCTATGTGGATGTGCAGGAGGAAGTCCTCGATCCATACCGCAGGATCTGTTGTGCCGTCATATGATTCGATATTTACAGGTTTGAAACCCTCTGGGATTTGGTGATCCATTACTTCGTCTGTGAAGCATAGGGGGTGTGTGGCGCCTCTGTACTGAGCTTGTAGCGACCAGACCTCAAACAGTCTGATCTCTATGCTCCGGTGTCATCCCTGGATCAGTAATGCTAACACCACACAGTACTCGGAGGATTTATAACAGAGTAGCAATCACACACTTATTACATCGAGTGTCTCCATAGAGAACTTATTACAATAAATATGGCTTAAGGCCATCTAATAACGATAACAGCGGAAGGCTTGGAAGATAAGTGAGTCCATCAACTCCAACGGCATCACTAAGTATAGAACCACGACCTAAAACTCCTTAATCATCGTCTGAAAAGTCTGCAACATTAACGTTGCAGCCCGAAACGGGTCAGCACATGGAATATGCTGGCAAGGTAACACATAGAGAGTAATGGAATGAAACAGCTATACTATATGCATATCTGGCTGGTGGAAAGCTCTATGGTTACAGTTTTGCATAAAGCCAATTTTTCCCTACTTCCAAGGAATAAAATTTATTTAACTATCATGGTAGTTGTTAAACATTGAGAATGGTTGACAGCATTCTCAATTCCAATTAAGCATCATCATTAAACAAAGCCCAACAAAATTAATTTAGGGTAACATGTTGAGATTCACATGATAATCCAGGTACTAGATACTCAAGATTGTCCATAACCGGGGACACGGCTAACCATGATTAGTTTATTACACTCTGCAAAAGTTTGCGCACTTCTCCCCACAAGACTCGATCGCCTCTGTTTTCTTTCTTGCACTACATGGTGTTTGAGAAGACGGATGACCGAGACATAGTCTTTCAGAAGTGCTAGCACCTTACGATCGGGCAGACCGTACCACCTACATCCCCTACATCTGCTAGTCTACCACTGTAAGAGTTCGCACGACTTAGTCAACTATGCTAGAGCCCATAATAGCTTGTGGCTGCACACGGAAGTTTCTAGTATGAATAGTCTCATGATCCCTTTGAGCCTGGGTGGCGGTCCAAAAGAAAACAGGCAAGTCCTGGAATACCCAGGTGCCTCAATCTACCCAGATGTGTGTTTAAGTTGCCACCTTAGATAAACCATTAATTAACAAACTCACATCTATCATGGATATCACTCACCCAATCCACGCCTACTAGCATAGCATGGCATAGTAAGCAAACGTAGAAGTAACTCCCAAAGGTTTGAAAGTAAACAGGTAATAGGTACTACCTCAACTACTTCCCATCCCACAATTTAATTAGATCCGAATCATGCAATGTTTGAGGATTGATCTAATGCAATAAAACTGGGTAGTAGGAAAGGTAAGATCAAAGTGTTACTTGCCTTGCTGATGATCCGGGAAACCTAGCGATTCGAAGTAACAGGAGGCGCACTCTGGGCATTATATCGCAGACAAACAAACAAGCATACATTAAGTACTCATCTAATGCACATGTAAAAGTCAAATAAGAGATCTAACCAGAAGGTTCAACTTAAGAACTCCAGTTTGCAAAAAGAATCAAATCGAACGAAGCAATGAAAGTCAAACGGCGAAAGAAAACAACTTCGTTCTACTAATCTGGATCTAAGGCAAATTTTACAGTAGCAAAAACTTGTTTAAGTTGGTTAAACGGATAGAGGGTTTCGACACGAAACTCGAGGCACTTGAATCGTCTGATTCCGATAAACGAGCGAAAAGTTATACTAAAAAGAAAATCGGATCAGGAATCGCGATCAGAAAAATCGCGGGTTAAATCCGAGAAAAAGAAAAATGACTAACGTTCGTTAGAACGAACGAACAGACGAACGCTCGCTATTTAAATAAATCGGAAAAACCAATCTATTTAAAAAACCCGAAACTAAAAAAACCAACGGAAAAACCGAACGGTTTTTCGAAAAAAATAAAAAAACCGGCGCGGAAAACGAGGCGCGGTGAACCTCGAGCGGCGGCGGCGGCGCTGGCAGGCAGCGGCGGCACGGCGCTGGGGCTGGGGCGGCTTAGGGTTTCGGCTGGGCCTCCTCCCCCGGCTTATATAGCCTAGTCGGGCCGGAGTCCTAGTCGGACACGGCCCGTTAGGTCGGTTCATTTTTTTTGTATAAATTACGCGCGGAAGAAAAATAAAAAGAAATACTAAAAGGACTCCAAAAATCCCGAAATAAATTTTCCCGGGCTTCTAAAATCAAGCCGCACAAGGTGAACATTTATTTGGGGCCTAAATGCAATTTTGAAAAACGCACTTTTTCCTAAATTCAAATAAAATAACGAAAACTCCGAAATAAAATCTTATTTGATTTTATTATTAAATCCTCAATATTTCTTTATTTTGGGAAAGTCATTTTATTCCCTCTCTCATATTTTTGTAATAGAAATAATTGATGATAAAATAAATAAAATCAAATGATCCTATTCTCAAAATTTGAGAAAACTCAAATATGAAAATAACGAAATCCCCAACTCTCTCCGTGGGTCCTTGAGTTGCGTAGAATTTCTAGGATCAAAACCAAAAGCAAAATAAAATATGATATGCATTTATGATCTAATGTATAACATTCCAAATTGAAAATTTGGGATGTTACAAACCTACCCCCCTTAAGATGAATCTCGCCCTCGAGATTTGGGTTGGCTAGAAAATAGGTGAGGGTGGTCCTTGAGCAAATCTTCCTCCCGTTCCCAGGTGGCTTCGTCCTCCGTGTGCAAAACTTGATAACCTTGCTGTGAGTTACTCGGCTGGCAAACTCGAGAATCTTAATTGGTTTCTCCTCATAGGTCAAATCTTTATCCAACTGAATAGTTTCCAATGGCACTGTATCTCTCAAAGGTATGTCATCCATCTTCGCGTGGCATTTCTTCAACTGGGAAACATGGAACACATCATGAACTCCTGACAATCCTTCAGGCAATTCCAACTTGTAGGCCACTTCTCCCATACGCTCCAAAACTCGATATGGTCCTACAAATCGTGGCACTAACTTTCCTTTAACCCCAAAACGCTTTGTTCCCCGAAGTGGTGATACTCGAAGATAAGCTCTATCTCCAACTTCGTAAACTGTCTCCTTGTGTTTCGAATCTGCATAACTCTTCTGTCTGGACTAGGCTATCTTGAGCCTATCGCGAATCAAATTCACCTTCTGTTCAGACTCTTTAATCAAGTTAGGTCCAAACAACTGGCGGTCTCCAACTTCGTCCCATGACAACGGTGTCCTGCACCTCCTTCCGTACAAGGCTTCAAAAGGGGCCATCTTTAAACTAGTTTGGTAACTATTGTTGTAAGAGAACTCTGCATACGGTAAATTGTCGTCCCAACTAGATCCGTAATCTAGCGCACAAGCTCTCAACATATCCTCCAAAACCTGATTGACTCTCTCGGTCTGTCCATCTGTCTGTGGATGAAAAGTTGTACTGAATTCTAGCCTAGTACCCAAAGTTTCATGCAACTGCTTCCAGAACTTTGAGGTAAACTGGGTTCCTCTATCCGATACGATACTCCTCGGAACTCCATGCAGACATACGATCCTGGTCATGTATATCTTTGCCAACTTTGCACTAGTGTAGATAGTCTTTACTGGGATGAAATGGGCTACCTTCGTCAACCGATCGACTATAACCCAAATCGAGTCATAGCCTGAACGTGTTCTGGGCAATCCCGTGATAAAATCCATGCCTAACTTATCCCACTTCCATTCGGGTAACGACAATGGTTTTAACAATCCTGCTGGCTTCTGATGCTCTGCCTTTACTATCTGACACACATCACAAACTGCTACATACTCTGCAATATCCTTCTTCATTCCGGTCCACCAGAAAATGTCTTTCAAATCCAAATACATCTTGGTATTTCGTGGGTGAATCGAATATGGTGAATCGTGTGCCTCTTGCAGAATCAACTTCCTGATCTCCAGGTCATTGGGCACATAAACACGGTCTTCAAACCATAGGGTATCATGCTCATCCTCACGAAATCCCTTAGCCTTTCCCTTGCTAAGTTTCTCCTTAATAGAAGCAATTTCCTTGTCAGTCCTTTGGGCTTCTCTGATTTTATCCATCAATGTAGACTGAATCTCCAATGCTGCTACATAGCCTCTCGGGACTATTTCTAAGCATAACTCTCGAAGATTTTCGGCTAACTCCCTTGGGATTTTCCCTGTCATTAAGGTATTGACGTGGCTCTTACGGCTTAATGCGTCAGCTACTACATTAGCCTTTCCGGGATGGTAATGCAATCTCATATCATAATCTTTGATGAGCTCCAACCATCTCCTTTGTCTGAGGTTTAACTCCTTCTGTGTAAAAATGTATTTCAAACTCTTATTGTCCGTGTACACCTCACAATGATTTCCAATCAAAAAATGTCTCCATGTCTTCAGTGCATGCACTACGGCTGCTAACTCCAAGTCGTGTGTAGCATAATTCAACTCATGTGGCTTAAGTTGTCTTGAGGCATATGAAACAACTCTCCCTTCCTGCATAAGCACTGCTCCAAGTCCTCGACGTGAAGCGTCGCAATACACCTCAAAATCCTTGGTCTGGTCTGGCAAAATCAACACTGGTGAGGTAACCAAACGTTTCTTCAACTCCTGGAAACTAGCCTCACATTCCTCCGTCCATATGAACTTGGTATCTTTCTTTAATAACTCCATCATAGGTTTCGCAATCTTTGAGAGATTCTCAATAAATCTCCGGTAGTATCCTGCGAGTCCAAGAAAACTCCGAATCTCTCCCACGGTGGTTGGTGCTTCCCACTTGGTCACGGTATCAACTTTAGTGGGATCAACTGCTATACCTTCTCCAGATATAACGTGTCTGAGGAATCCTACTTCCTTCAACCAAAACTCACATTTTCTGAACTTGGCATATAATTGATGTTCTCTGAGCTTTCCAAGTACCAAACGCAAATGCTCCTTATGCTCCTTGAGGGAGTCCTGGATTAGGGGGTGTTCGGGTAGCCGGACTATACCTTCAGCCGAACTCCAGGACTATGAAGATACAAGATTGAAGACTCTGTCCCGTGTCCGGATGGGACTTTCCTTGGCGTGGAAGGCAAGCTTGGCGATGCGGATATTCAAGATCTCCTACCATTGTAACCGACTTTGTGTAACCCTAACCCTCTCCGGTGTCTATATAAACTGGAGGGTTTTAGTCCGTAGGACAACTTCATCATACAACAATCATACCATAGGCTAGCTTTTAGGGTTTAGCCTCCTTGATCTCGTGGTAGATCTACTCTTGTACTACCCATATCATCAATATTAATCAAGCAGGACGTAGGGTTTTACCTCCATCAAGAGGGCCCGAACCTGGGTAAAACATTGTGTCCCTCGTCTCCTGTTACCATCCGGCCTAGACACACAGTTCGGGACCCCCTACCCGAGATCCGCCGGTTTTGACACCGACATTGGTGCTTTCATTGAGAGTTCCTCTTTGTCATCGCTTTCAGGCCCGATGGCTTCTTCGATCATCAACCACGATGTAGTCCAGGGTGAGACTTTTCTCCCCGGACAGATCTTCGTCTTCGGCGGCTTCGCACTGCGGGCCAACTCGCTTGGTCACCTTGAGTAGATCGAAAGTTACGCCCCTGGCCATCAGGTCAGGTTTGGAAGCCTAAACTACACGGCTGACATCCACGGGGACTTGATCTTCGACGGATTCGAGCCACAGCCAAGCGTGCCGCACTGTCTCGATGGGCATGATATAGCTCTGCCGCCGAACAGCGCCTTGGAGGCCGCACACGCATCAGTTACGACCATTGATTCGGAGCCCACTGTGCCAATCGAGGATCAGCGGTTGGACGCTGCCTCAGGGGCTGCGATCTCAGAGGCGATCGAGCCGAACTCCAGCCCCGCACTCCGCATGGCCCGTGACTCCGAGGAGCCGGATTCCTCTCCAAACTCCGAGCCCCCCACGCCCCCGCCGATCGAATCCGATTGGGCGCCGATAATGGAGTTCACCGCCGCGGACATCTTTCAGCACTCGCCCTTCGGCGACATCCTGAATTCTCTAAAGTATCTCTGTTTATCAGGAGAGCCCTGGCCGGAGTACGGTCAGCAAGGTTGGGATACGGATGATGAAGAAATTCAAAACCCACCCACCACCCACTCCGTAGCCACTATCAACGAGTTAACCAACATGCTTGACTTCGACTCCGAAGACATCGATGGCATGGACGACGATGCAGGAGACGAACAAGAACCAGCAACTGTAGGGCGTTGGAAGGCCACCTCGTCATATGACATATATATGGTGGACACTCCAAAGGATGGAGATGGCGATGGAACAGCGGTGGACGATACCTCTAAGAAACAGCCCAAGCGCCGGCGTCAGCGGCGCCGCTCTAAATCCCGCCAAAGCAAAAACGGTGATTCCGGCACGGGAGATAATACTACTCCGGATAGCGCCGAAGAACACCCCCTCCAGCAAAATTCGGCACAGGAGGACAGAGAAGCCAGCCCTCACGAGAGAGCGGCGGACCAAGAGGTTGAGGACGATAATTATACGCCTCCCTCCGAAGATGAGGCAAGCCTCGACGACAACGAGTTCGTCGTGCCAGAGGATCTTGCAGAACAAGAGCGTTTTAAACGCAGGCTCATGGCCACGGCAAGCAGCCTCAAGAAAAAGCGGCAACAGCTTAGAGCTGATCAGGATTTGCTAGCTGACAGATGGACTGAAGTCCTTGCGGCCGAAGAGTATGAACTCGAACGCCCCTCCAAGAGTTACCCAAAGCACATGCTGCTACCTCGACTAGAGGAGGAAGCACCTACATCACCAGCACATGACATGGCTGACCGGCCACCTCGTGGCCACGACAGAGAGGCCTCTTGGCCCTCCACTCAAGCCATGCCCCGGCACCGCGTCAAGCATACTAAGGCACGGGAAAATGCGCCCGACCTGCACGACATCCTGGAGGACAAGGCAAGGCAAATGAGATCGATCTACGGATCGCGCAGGCGCCCCACGGCACGTGACGGTGATCGTCACTCCGGACGCAATGAATCCGGCCAGGCCGAACTCAACAGACAAAGCACCTTCGAGCTGCGTCGTGATATAGCACAATACAGAGGCGCCGCACACCCACTATGCTTCACAGATGAAGTAATGGATCATAAAATCCCTGAGGGCTTCAAACCCGTAAACATCGAATCGTACGATGGCACAATAGATCCTGCGGTATGGATCGAGGATTATCTCCTTCATATCCACATGGCCCGCGGGGATGATCTACACGCCATCAAATACCTCCCACTCAAACTTAAGGGACCGGCTCAGCATTGGCTTAACAGCTTGCCAGCAAACTCGATCGGATCTTGGGAGGACCTGGAAGCCGCATTCCTTGACAACTTCCAGGGCACTTATGTGCGACCACCGGACGCCGATGACCTAAGCCACATAATTCAGCAGCCAGAAGAATCGGCCAAGCAATTCTGGACATGGTTCCTAACAAAGAAAAACCAGATAGTCGACTGCCCGGACGCAGAGGCCTTAGCAGCCTTCAAGCATAATATCCATGACGAGTGGCTGGCCTGGCACCTGGGACAGGAAAAGCCGAAATCTATGGCAGCCCTCACGACACTCATGACCCGCTTTTGCGCGGGAGAAGACAGCTGGCTAGCTCGCAGTAACAACTTAACCAAGAACACTGGTAATTCGAATACCAAGGACAAAAGTGACAGGTCGCGTCGGAACAAACAAAAGCGCCGCGTTAACAGCGACAGCAACGAGGATACGGCAGTTAATGCCGGATTCCGAGGCTACAAATCCGGTCAACGGAAACAGCCATTCAAAAGAAAAACTCAGGGCCCGTCCAGTTTGGACCGAATACTCGACCGCTTGTGCCAGATACATGGCACCCCCAAAAAGCCAGCCAATCACACCAACAGGGATTGTTGGGTGTTCAAGTAGGCAGGCAAGTTAAGAGCCGAAAACAAAGACAAGGGGCTGCATAGCGATGAGGAGGAGGAGCCCAGGCCGCCGAACAACAGTGGACAGAAGGGATTTCCCCCGCAACTGCGGACGGTGAACATGATATACGCAACCCACATCCCCAAGAGGGAGCGGAAGCGTGCGTTACGGGACGTATATGCGATGGAGCCGGTCGCCCCAAAGTTCAACCCATGGTCCTCCTGCCCGATCACCTTTGATCGAAGGGACCACCCCACTAGCATCCATCACGGCGGCTTCGCCACATTGGTTCTAGACCCAATCATTGACGGATTTCATCTCACAAGAGTCCTCATGGACGGCGGCAGCAGCCTGAACCTGCTTTACCATGATACAATGCGAAAGATGGGCATAGATCCCTCGAGGATCAAGCCCACCAAAACGACCTTTAAAAGCGTCATACCAGGTGTAGAAGCCAACTGTATAGGCTCAGTTACACTGGAAGTGGTCTTCGGATCTCCGGATAACTTCCGAAGTGAGGAGTTAATCTTTGACATAGTCCCGTTCCGTAGTGGCTATCACGCACTGCTTGGGCGAACCGCATTCGGAAAATTCAACGCGGTACCGCACTATGCATACCTCAATCTCAAGATGCCAGGCCCTAGAGGAGTAATCACGGTCAATGGGAACACTGAACGCTCCCTCCGAACGAAGGAGCACACGGCAGCGCTCGCAGCAGAAGTACAAAGCAACCTCTCTAGGCAGTTCTCTAGTTCGGCCTTCAAAAAGCCGGACACTGTCAAGCGCGCCTGGAGTACCCTACAACAAGACCGCCTGGCACGTTCCGAGCTAGCGTAGCAATGCGTCCCCAACCCTAGCCCTCGCGATATAGCGAAACCAGCGCTTCGCGTACATAACTACGCTCTTGAAATACCATGGGCACAGGGGAAGGGGCACTATCACGGCACGCCTGAAATACGGCTTAAACCGCACCAGGGGCTGCCGGATTCCTTCTTTTTTTTCTCTTACTCTCAGGACTCCATACTTCGGACGACCCGTTCGGCAATTCAACTGCCGCACAAATGATGCAAGATCCAGGGAAGCAGACAAGCCACGCCGCATCATGGAACTCCCAGGTGGTCTCTATTGCGAGCAGTATACCTGTTTTTTAATACAATTCCGCGGCCTTCCCCTGGCCAGGACATGTTAAATAGTCCAATTTATTTTGCTTATCGCACTATTTGTATCGTTTCGCTTTCATAGCAGCCTTTCTATAAACAATGCATAGCTTTTTGTCTATTTTTTGCATTACCCTCTTTTTATATATATGTTTATTAATAACATGCTGCATCCGTACACTGTGGTACGGAAAAATACGCCAGGGGCTTAAGTACCCATCAATATGGCGTGAGAAGTCCGTCCACTTTCACAAGTGCGGCACCCCGAACTTATAGCACTATATGCATCGGCTCCGAATCATGATTTGGGTCAATAGTTGGGTTTGCCCGGCTCCTATGTTTTGGTGCCTTACGTTCCGCTATATCGGCTGAGGTAGCACTAGGAGAACCACTGCGATTGTGCCCCAGTTGAGCTCAGCCGAGCACCTCAGTGGAGAAAGCTAAAACTGACTGTCATGATGAGGCGAGAGACCGGTCGCTGTTCGAGTGGTTTTTTGAGTCCTTAAAGGCTTATGCCGCTTCGAGCAAGGAACCGGCTTTGTCCAGCCAAGGCGTGGATAGCGCCCCGAACTCGGTCTTCCGAATACTAGGGGCTTCACCGAAATTTAAAATTATAGAGTTCTATGGCTAAGTGAGAGTGTTCAAGCATTATAGTCTGGTTGCCTTGTTCGTTGTGCTGACCGCCTCGCTCGACGGACCCAATCATGGGAAAAAGAGCGCTCAGGTTTATCCCGAACACCCCAGCACTAGTGGCATGGGGGTAGAAGCCGACGACTGGCCATCTCTCAATTTTTTGATAAACGGCCGCACAGAAAGTAATATTTTAAATTCAAGCACTGCTTAGCGCATATGAACAAGTTTTCAGCACACAGGATAACACGAGCGAGTTCATTCAAAAATTACATCCTTGGTACATTCATCCGCCACAAGGCGGGCACTAGCAAGAACATCCTTGTAATAGTTCTCGGGCTTGTGATGCTCCTTCCCCGGCGGCGGCCCATCCTTCACAAGCTTCTCACCGTCCAGCTTACCCCAGTGCACCTTTACATGGGTAAGGGCCCTACGGGCACCTTCGATGCAGACGGAGCGCTTGATGACCTCGAGCCTTCGACAAGCCTCCACCAGCCGCATCACCAGTCCGAAGTAGCTCCCAGGCAGGGCCTCTCCAGGCCACAGCCGAACTATGAAGCACTTCAAGGCCTGTTCGGCCGCCTTGTGGAGCTCGACTAGCTGCTTCAGCTGGTCGCTCAAGGGCACAGGGTGTCCGACCTCAGCGTACTGAGACCAGAACACCTTCTCTGTCGAGCTGCCTTCCTCGGCTCAGTAGAATGTGGCGGCATCAGATACGCTGCGGGGAAGATCTGCGAATGCCCCCTGGAGAGCTCCGGATTCGGGTAAGTAACAAGTAGTTTACTTTTATATGTCTGCTTTGCATATAGAATGCCTTACCCGCCGCAATCTTTTTCACCGCGTCCAATTCCTGGAAGGCCTTCTGGGCTTCGGCCTTGGCAGATTTGGCAGTTTTAAGGGCCGCAGCAAGCTCGGACGCTCGCGTCTTCGAGTCGAGCTCCAAACTCTCATGTTTTTGCATGAGAACCTGAAGCTCTTGCCGCACCTTGCTGACCTGCGCCTCAAATTTCTCCCGCTCGGCGCGCTCCGTGGCCGCTTTCTTCTCGGCCTCGGACAGCGCCTGCTTGAGGGTCGCCACCTTAGTTGTGGCCCCTACAATAAGCAGTATACTCCTGTAATTTTTTGCAATTGTGCCTTCCTATAGGCATTTTCTCTATAAGGTATCTCTTACCTTCTTTCTCCTCGAGCTGCCGTCTGGCAAGGCCGAGCTCTTGCTCGGTCCGCTTGAGGCCCTGCTTCAGGGCACCCACCTCCGCAGTCAGTGCGACGGTGGCCAGCAGCGAAGCCTGCATACGTATATTGACTCCTTTTTAGTTAGACTCCTGCGATATTTAATAGATCCTCTATCCGGCTTTTCTTTCCGAACGCCAAACAGAGCATCAGGGGCTACTGTCTATACGGTAATATTTTTACATATTTTGACTTACCTCGAAGCCTGTTAGAAGGCTAGCACAAGCTTCATTCAGTCCGCTTTTGGTGGACCGAACCTTCTGGACCACCGTACTCATGATGGCACGGTGCTCCTCGTCGATGGAGGCGCCCTTAAGCTCCTCCAGCAGATTGTCCGGCGCTTCCGGTTGGACGGAGGACGCCGGCTCAGTAGGCTTGCTCCTCTTGGCAGGAGTTCGCCTACCGCGGTCCGGAACCGTTGATGATTCCGGCGTAGTGTCCGGCTTAAAGCCTGACTTGGAGCTTAGGGGGGTCTTGTCCCCTTCACTCCTGGAGTCCGGGAGGTCGCCTCGTGGCTCCTCCTGGACCACCTCCTCTCACCCCGGAGCTTGTCGCGATGCCACTTCGGCGTCATCCGCAGCACAGGGGGAAGCAGCGGGCGGAACTGAATTCACGTCCGATGAATCCAGGGAGCCGCTCAACTACTCGTCGAGCCCGTCCTTGGGCGGACTGCATGATTATATCCGATGTTAGGGAAAGCTGTGCAACGAAAGGAATATCACGAGTTACTCTGGTATCCAAACACTTACGATCTCGCCGGACGCTTGGCCATGTCCGGCCACTCCTCTTCGTCCTCGTCGGCGTCGGGGACATAGTCCGGCGGAGGGGTTTTCCTCTTCTTGGACCCCTCGGCTTCCCCTACTAGGGTGGCCTTCCTCTTCTCTCCTCCCCCCGCTGGAGGGGGAGAGGTTTCTTCTTCCTCCTCCTCGTTTTCACGGGAGGAGTGTGTCTCAGACTCGTCGGATGACGAGTCCGACACCACCATATGCCGGGAACTCTTTCGAGTCCCCGTGGCCTTCTTCTTCTTGGCCTTCTTCTCCGGCACCACATATGGTGCCGGAACCAGCAGCTTCTCTAGGAGAGCAGGGGCTGGGTCTTCGGGCAAGGGAGCCGGATAGTTAATCTGTCCGGACTTCTCCCGCCAATCATGTCAAAGGTGAGGGAGTTTAGATCCCGCATAGAGTCAAACTATGAAAAAACTTAACATCCTGTAAAGGATGGAAATATCTTACCTCGCCAGCAAGACGCTGCAAGCTGAATCCGCGGTCTTCAGAGGCGGATGTGGGAGCCTCGGCGCCTTTGGTTAGCCCCCTCCAGACATCTTCGTACGTCGTGTCGAAGAGCCTGCTCAGAGTGCGGTGCTGCTCCGGGTTGAACTCCCACAAATTGAAGTCTCGTTCTTGACACGGAAGGATCCGATGGACGAGCATGACCTGGATTACATTGACAAGCTTGAGCTGCTTGTTCACCAGGGATTGAATGCATTTTTGCAGTCCGGTCAACTCTTCTTCGTCGCCCCATGACAAGCTCGTCTCCTTCCAGGACGTGAGCCGCGTAGGGGGTCCGGATCGGAATTCAGGGGCTGCGATCTACTTCGGATCGCGTGGCTCGGAGATGTAAAACCACCCTGACTGCCACCCCTTCAAGGTCTCCACAAAGGAGCCCTTGAGCCATAGGACGTTGGCAATTTTGCCCGCCATGGCACCTCCGCACTCCGCCTGGTTGCCGCGCACCACCTTTGGCTTGACGTTGAAGGTCTTGAGCCAGATGCCGAAATGGTGGCGAATGCAGAGGAAAGCCTCGCACACGACGATAAACGCCGAGATATTGAGGATGAAGTTCGGGGCCAGATCGTGGAAATCTAGGCCATAGTAGAACATGAGCCCGTGGACAAATGGGTGGAGAGGAAAACCCAGTCCGCGGAGGAAGTGGGGAAGAAATACTACCCTCTCATGGGGCCTTGGGGTGGGGAGAAGCTGCCCCTCCTCAGGAAGCCGGTGCGCGATGTCTTTGGACAAGTATCCGGCCTTCCTTAACCTTTTGACATGGCCCTCCATGATGGAGGAGACCATCCACTTGCCTCCCGCTCCGGACATTGTTGGAGAGGGTTGAGGTAGGAAGTGCGGGCTTGGGTGCTAGAGCTCGGGTGCGCAGAGGATGGATAGGCAAAGGAGGAAGAAGGTGTAGGTAAAAAGGTGGATCCTTATCCCCTTATATGGGCGGATGCGACTATGCGTCCCCACCAGCCTAGTAAAACTCGCTTGCCTCCCAAGCGCCGTGATAAGTGGCGCGGTTGGGTTACCCACGTCCGTATTAATGAGAATCCCGTAAACAAAGGGGACACGATCTCTGCTTTGACAGGACGTGCCAAGGAAACCGCCTCGCAAAACACGCTGAGGTGGAGGAGTGAAAACGATTCGAATAAAGGCTTGGCCGTAGTGTGATGTCACGCTGTGGAATACGTTAGCAGATTAGATTGGTGTTAATATTATTCTCTCTATGGCAATACGTGGAAGCTTATTTTGCAGAGCCGGACACTACTCTTGGTGTTTACAAAACTTTTATGAAGAATTTGGAGGAGGAACCCGCCTTGCAATGCCGAAGACAATCTGCGTGCCGGACTCGTCGTCGTTGAAGCCTGGTTCAGGGGCTACTGAGGGAGTCCTGGATTAGGGGGTGTTCGGGTAGCCGGACTATACCTTCAGCCGAACTCCAGGACTATGAAGATACAAGATTGAAGACTCCGTCCTATGTCCGGATGGGACTTTCCTTGGCGTGGAAGGCAAGCTTGGCGATGCGGATATTCAAGATCTCCTACCATTGTAACCGACTTTGTGTAACCCTAACCCTCTCCGGTGTCTATATAAACTGGAGGGTTTTAGTCCGTAGGACAACTTCATCATACAACAATCATACCATAGGCTAGCTTTTAGGGTTTAGCCTCCTTGATCTCGTGGTAGATATACTCTTGTACTACCCATATCATCAATATTAATCAAGTAGGACGTAGGGTTTTACCTCCATCAAGAGGGCCCGAACCTGGGTAAAACATTGTGTCCCTCGTCTCCTGTTACCATCCGGCCTAGACACACAGTTCGGGACCCCCTACCCGAGATCTGCCGGTTTTGACACCGACACTCCTCTTCATTCTTCGAGTAGGCCTAGATATCATCAATGAACACTACGACGAACTTATCCAAAAACTCCATAAATACTTTGTTCATCATGTTCATAAAATATGCGGGTGCGTTAGTCAGACCAAATGACATAACGGTATACTCGTACAGCCCATACCTGGTGGTAAAAGCTGTCTTAGGTATATCCTGTTCTCTAATCTTCAACTGGTGGTATCTTGATCGCAGATCGATCTTGGAAAATACCTTAGCTCCTTGCAATCGATCAAACAGATCATTGATCATCGGTAGTGGGTACTTGTTCTTGATCGTTACTTCATTCAATCCTCGATAATCAACAACCATCCTTAACGATCCATCCTTCTTCTCTACTAGAAGTACTGGCGATCCCCAAGGCGAAGAACTTGGGCGAATATATCCCTTATCCAGTAACTCCTTAATCTGCTTCTTAATTTCCACCAAATCCTTTACTAGCATCCTATACGGTCTCTTTGATATTGGCCCGGTGCCTGGCAATACCTCAATCAAAAACTCAATATCTCTATCCGGTGGCATGCCTGGCAACTCTTCTGGAAATACTTCAGGGAAATCCCTTACCACTGGTACTTCCTCCTGCACAACTCCTGTTAAGCAATTTACTTGAGCCCTCTTTGGCACATGTCGGTATACATACTTGATCCTTCTCCCTTCTGGGGTGGTAAGCCAAATTGACTTACTAGCACATTCAATATTCCCTTCATACTTTGACAACCAATCCATGCCTAATATCACATCCAATCCTTGGGATTCCAATACTATTAGGTCTGAGGGAAAAACATAGTTACCAATCCTTAATGGTAACCGATCACACCATCGACTAGCCATATATTCTGCTCCAGGCGAGGCTACTAACATGGGTGACCTAAGGGCTTGGGTTGACAGGTTGTACTTATCCACAAATCCCCTTGAGATGTATGAATGCGATGCACCAGTATCAAAAAGAACGAGTGAAGTAAATGACTTAACCAAAAACTTACCTATTACTGCATCAGGCTGAGCTTCAACCTCCTCCACGCTAACGTGGTTCACCTGTCCCCTGTTGAAAGGGTTCGGCTTCTTCCCAGAGCTTCCATTGCTATTTCCATTTGTATTTCAGGACATTCATTTGCATCATGTCCGGTCTTCGAACACTTAAAGCAAGTGACTTGGCTCAGGTCCTTCGTTGCTGGGGTTGATTGGTTGGTGCGGTTCTGGCCGTTGCTTCCTCCATTCCCATTACCATTCTTGGGGCCATTGTGATTGTGCGAGCTACCTCCTCCATGGGTATGCTGAAAATGTCCTCCCGGTCTAGGGGTAAAACGTGGCTTCTGTTGAGCTCCTGAATTTTACTTTCCTTGTCCATACTTCCTCTTGCGATTTTCAATTTGCTGCTGCTTCCCTTCAATCATAAGAGCACGATCTACCAACTCCTGGTAGTTGTTGAAGGTTGCTACCATCAACTGCATGCTCAACTCATCATTCAGTCCTTCCAGAAACTTCTCCTGCTTAGCTGCATCTGTAGCAACGTCATCTGGAGCATAACGTGCTAACTTACTAAAGTCCTCCATATACTAGCCAACTGTCCGTCCTCCTTGGCGCAAGTTGCGAAAATCTAGCTTCTTCATGGCCATGGCTCCTGCTGAAACATGGGCAGTGCGAAAAGCCTACTGAAACTGGTCCCATGTGACAGTGTCGACAGGGAAAGTGGTGGTGAAATTCTCCCACCATGATGTTGCGGGTCCTTCAAGCTGATGTGCGGCAAACTTCACCTTCTCCACATCTGTGCATCCTGCTGTGGTCAACTCTCTAGCTGTCTTGCGGAGCCAATCATCTGCTACTATCGGCTCGGTGCTACTGGAAAACACCGGCGGATTCAGCCTAAGAAAACGGGCTAAGTGATCAACAGGTGGTGGTGGTGGTGGGTTGTTGTTGTTGTTGTTGTTCCCCTGGTTCTGATTCTGGACTAGCAACTGCATCAATGTGTTTTGCTACTGGATCAACTGGGTGAGCTCCGGTGGAAAGGTAAATCCGGGGTCACGTCTCGGAGGCATCTGAGGGTTTAGAAAAGATGAGATGTAAGAATAGAGGGGGTCTAAAGAGAAAACACTACCCATATGCACATGAGGCAAAAGCAAACAATTCACTTCATTCAATCAAACAAGGGCATACAATCGATCTAACTATCGCAAAAGTGCTCGGACTACTGTATTTACATGGTGGACTACTACTACTGATGGGGTGGTCTACTAGAAATATTCTTCGGTTGCAGACTCCATGATATCTGCTCCAGCTTCATCAATATAGTCATCATCGCTATCATCTGGATCCTAATCGGTGTCATCGATGATGATGTAGTCTTCCGGGCGTATCTCCTTGGGTTCTTCATCTTCATCTACTAGCGTAGGGTCTCCCATAAATATCCCGATCTTATTTGTTAGGTCGGCGTTCTTATCCACCAATACTTCAATTTCTTCTTCATAATCTTCACGTGTAGCCTTGAGTTCTTCCTCCAGTTCCTTGATTCTTGTCCTTGCCTTCTTCAGATCTATCATGTCGGAGCACATCTGGTTCTCCTGTCGTCGAATGTGTTGGTTTAATTCCTGGATAAAAGCTGCAATTGATCTATCCTTTCTGGTGCTGATCATCTCCCAGTGCTCATCTCGGCGCCCACAAATCTGGTAGATAGTATCCTTGAGATCATTGCGGTAGACTTCTCCAATGCGTCCCATGGCGATGTGAGCTACCATGCTCATTCCTAGACTCCAAGTTGGTGCACCAAAAGAAAACTCTATGGGCTCAGTGACTGGCATGAACGTCCTTCCTGGAACTTGAACTTGAATCATCCAGCGCTCTTCTTCAGGTAAAGTGGCGTTGTAGGTTCCGGTGAAGCTTGGTACTCCTATGTTCAGGTATCTAGTGACTTCCTTCAAGTGACGTCCAAAGGGTGTATCTTCATCCGGTTGTGTGAACTTGTTCCTTGCATTCGCCATCCTAAAAGAGTAGAAAAGATGAGGAGTCAGAAGAGAAAAGAGAGGATAGTGATCTAGGTCTTTAGCTTAGTGGCCGTGTCCTACAGTCAGCGTGTGCTCTGATACCATCTCTGTAGCGACCAGACCTCAAACAGTCTGATCTCTGTGCTCCGGTGTCATCCCTGGATCAGTAATGCTGACACCACACAGTACTCGGAAGATTTATAACAGAGTAGCAATCACACACTTATTACATCGAGTGTCTCCATAGAGAACTTATTACAATAAATATGGCTTAAGGCCATCTAATAACGATAACAGTGGAAGGCTTGGAAGATAAGTGAGTCCATCAACTCCAACGGCATCACTGAGTATAGAACCACGACCTAAAACTCCTTAATCGTCGTCTGAAAAGTCTGCAACATTAACGTTGCAGCCCGAAACGGGTCAGCACATGGAATATGCTGGCAAGGTAACACATAGAGAGTAATGGAATGAAACATCTATACTATATGCATATCTAGCTGGTGGAAAGCTCTATGGTTACAGTTTTGTGTAAAGCCAAAATTTTCCTATTTCAAAGGAATAAAATTTATTTAACTATCATGGTAGTTGTTAAACATTGAGAATGGTTGACAGCATTCTCAATCCCAATTAAGCATCAACATTAAACAAAGCCCAACAAAATTAATTTAGGGTAACATGTTGAGATTCACATGATAATCCAGGTACTAGATACTCAAGATTGTCCATAACCGGGGACACGGCTAACCATGATTAGTTTATTACACTCTCCAAAGGTTTGCGCACTTTTCCCCACAAGACTCGATCGCCTCTGTTTGGTTTCTCGCACTACATGGTGTTTGAGAAGACGGATGACCGAGACATAGTCTTTCAGAAGTGCTAGCACCTTACGATCGGGTAGACCGTACCACCTACATCCCCTACATCTGCTAGTCTACCACTGTAAGAGTTTGCACGACTTAGTCAACTATGATAGAGCCCATAATAGCATGTGGCTGCACACGGAAGTTTCTTGTATGAATAGTCTCATGATCCCTTTGAGCCTCGGTGGCGGTTGTCGGAGTAATGGGCCACGGGTAGGCCATCCCGAGTCCCATAACCTTTCAAGACATCGGGGCAGGTTGCGCCCCTCAAGACCCCAGGACAAAGAGCCGCCTCGTGAGGAGTCGACGGCAAGGCGGCCGACTGCCCGCTCACGGCCGAGTCCCAGGGACGACTTCCAGAGAAGCCGGCTTTGGGGAGTCGGCCTGCGACTCCAACAAACCCCATGACCTCATCAAAGGGGACGAGGCAGGGGCGTGGCTACGGCAAAGCCCACCCCCGCCCCTCACCAAGGGCAGGCATGGCACAGCATGCCGTACCCCGGAAGATCTCCGTGCCGCTTGGCACTGTTGCCATGCCGGCCCTGACATCAGCACCGCAGGGCCGAATCCTGCACCCACGACGGCTTGTCTGTACGGCCTAGAGGCAGCAGGGCCCACCAGTCAGTGAGACCTCGGGAGACGGCGGGAGAACCATAGGTCGGACCCGTCGGGAGTTGGCCCAGGGGAGTCGGCCGAGCCCTCCCCCGGGGCCCACGCGCCATTAATCAAGATGAGATGGGGAGTGGCAACAGTGATCGCCCGCCAGGCAGCGGGGCTGTTGCCACGACCTCATGATCAAGCACGCGTCATCAGAAGTACGGCTACAGTAATCAGCAGCCGGCAAGACCCGCCCGCGGCGGACACGGCTTGTCGGTTCCGTACCTGGCCAGTCAGCAGGCCCCAGCGTTCAGCAGAGAAGACGGAGGCCAGAGACACTGACGGCTGGGCCCGCGCCCAGCCGGATTACCATTGTACCCCTGGGGGTAGGCCTATATAAACCCCCCAGGGCACCCATGCAAAGGGTTGGAACCCATTAGCTCTAGACCAGATCACATAGAAGGGAGAGAGCTAGCCTTGCGCCCTCATACCACCAGAGAACAGCTCAACGAGCAACCGTGTAAGAAATTTGCCATAGTGAACATGCGGAGACCCCGCAGAGCAGCAGTAGGGGTATTATCTCCCCGGAGAGCCCCGAAGCTGGGTAAGATTCGCCGGCGCGCATGTCTTCGCCTCATCCCGTTTCCAGGCACCGGCGACGTTCTACTCGCCGCCACCATGATAAGCCATCCGTTGGCATATGTCGCACCAAACCCCCGACATTTGGCGCCCACCGTGGGGCCTGGTGCACCGCCGTCCAGAGAGCTGTTCTGGACGGGAACCCTTTTCCTCCCTGGTGAGCGCAGCCAGCCAGGCACGCCAGATGGAGTTTGCGCCGATGCGCTAAGCGGCGTTGAGATCGCCTGCGCGGTCAGCTCCTTGGCCGAACTCGTCGGCGAGGTCCGCCTCTCCGACGAACCAGCATCCACCGGAGGCACGGACGGCCCCGAGAACCTCCTCACGGGCCTCCTCGATCAAATCCACGTTTCCGGCGAGCTTGCCGTAGACTTGGAGTCCGTAGGCTCCATCGACCCGATGCTGGTCGGCTCCGACACTGCGTCGCTCGATGCGTTCCCCACCAACGTGGTGGTCTACAACGAACCTCTTCCCCACGCAGAGAGCGACGGAAGCACCGTCACTGAGGTGCTAGTCATCAGTCATGATGAGTTCCCCGGCGGAGGAGCGCCCGACTCACTCGGCGCGGCGCTGCAAGACCTAATTGCGCCCATTCTGGAAGACGCTGACGCAGAGATGTTGGAGGCGCGCCGCCTTCAGCTCGTTGAAGGCACGAAGAAGCTGGCCAGCATGAGGCGCTTGTCAGAAGCCTACCAGCGGGAGATGGATCGCGCCGTTGGCAGCTCGCCGGCCCCTGCGGAGCCCAGCCGCCTTGGCATGGTCCGGCAGCGCGGCGTAGCCATCACCAACCTATTTGGGGCAAGCCGCCCTGTGTACACTACACCAGCAGAGAACATCCGAGCCACCCAGGCAGCGGCGGACGAGCTGGAAAATTTCGAGGGCGAAGAACGCCGCCTCATGATGGAGCGAGTCCAACGGCTTCTCGACGCGGCCGCCGCGCAGAACGAGGCTGGCTGCCGCGCGGAGGTGCCTCAACGGCCCAATGATGACCTTCACTGAGACCAAGGCGCGACGTCTCAGACGCCGACTGGCGGCGGCTGAGGAAGAAGAAACAAGGAGCCGACTGTCAGCCACAGTCGAACTCGCATTACCATAGAGCGCGACCGAGACGGCCGCCCAAGGGCAGTGGAACGACGGGACGATTGTCCGCCTCCCCCTCCCAGCAAGGAGAGGCGAGTCTCCCCGCCGCCTGTTAACCATCCGACTCTCGGTGACCACCTTGGCCGCCGAAAGGGAGTTGAAGAGAACGACGCCCGCCATCGGATCGACCGACTCCACCGATCCTTAGCACTGGAAGAAGAAGACGAGCTGGGTCCGCCTTGTTTTGGGGCCTGCATTCGGGACGAGCCCTTTCCCAGAGGGTTCACGCTCCCAAGAGACACGCCCAAGTATACCGACTCCGTGAAGCCGGAAGACTGGCTAGTCGATTACTCCACGGCTGTCAGCATAGCAAACGGCAACAAGCGTGTCGCCGTAAAGTACGTTCCGCTCATGCTCCAGGGCACGGCCCGTACATGGCTGAACATCCTAAAGCCCCGCAGCATCAACAGCTGGGTCGACTTCACTGAAGCGTTTGTCCGCAACTTCACCAGCACATACAAGCGTCCTCCCAAGCCTCGTCAGCTCTCCTTGTGCATGCAAGGCCCCAACGAGTCGACTCGTGATTACCTCACGCGTTGGGCCGAGCTCCAAAACTCCTGCGAGGGCGTGCACGAGGTGCGGGCCATCGAGTACTTCACAGCCGGGTGCAGAGAACGCACCCTTCTCAAGCACAAGCTCCTTTGCGACGAGCCAGAAACCCTCGACGAGCTGCTGATCATAGCGGACAAGTATGCCACGGCCGACTCTTCCATGAAGGCGGAAATTCAAATCAGCACGACTGGCAAAGTGGCTCCTCAAGCTCCAAGAACTCCGGCGGCAGACGCCGGCCGGCGACAACAGCAGGGCGACAACAAGCGCAAGGCCCCGCAGCCGGCTTCCAGCAGCTGGCAGGTCGCGACCATTGAAGCCCAGTAGCCAGAAGAGCAGCCCCCGCCCAAGCGACAGAAAGGCGGCAAGCCAAACTGGTTGCCGGCCTTCTCCTATGAGCAGACCTTGGATGGACTTTTCAAGTTCCACAGCGGCGCAAAGCCGTCGAATCACACCACCCGGAAGTGCCACTGGCTCACCAGGATCGCCAAGGGAGATGGCCTCCTGCCTCCCCCGCCTGCTGGGCAGCCACCTCCGCCTCCGTCCCAGCAGCCGGCTGTCAGGCTAGTCGGCGCAGTACAAGAAGAATACCCTGAAGAGCATGGAGCCTATGTGGTGTTCACCAGTGTTGCTGATGATCGACGCAGCAGGCGGCTACAGTGACAAGAGGTGAACGCGGTAGCGTCGAAGACGCCAGAGTTCATGCACTGGTCTGAGAAGCCCATCAGCTGGAGCAGGGCTGACCACCCAGAAGTGATGCCGAGTTCGGGCTCCTATGCTTTGGTCCTAAACGCCACCTTTGCAACGGACAGACGAGCCGCGCGTTTCTCGCGAGTTTTGATAGATAGGGGCAGCAGCATCAATATCCTGTACAAGGACACCATGGAGAAGTTACGAATCAAGCAAAGACAGCTTCAGAACAGCCGAACTGTGTTCCACGGCATTGTTCCTGGGCTTTCCTGCTCGCCAATCGGCAAGATCCTGATGGACGTCCTCTTTGGGGACAAAGATCACTTCCGTAGAGAGCACGTTTGGTTTGAGGTGGTGGATCTTGAGAGCCCGTACCATGCACTGCTCGGCCGACCTGCCTTGGCCAAGTTCATGGCGGTCCCCCACTATGCCTACCTCAAGATGAAGATGCCCAGTTCCAAGAGAATTCTGACTGTGGCTGGCGACTACCGGAAGTCGTCTGCTTGCGCAGCAGAGAGCAGTCGGCTGGCTGAGTCCTTGGTAATCGCGGCTGAGAAGCGGCTCCTTGAGTGAGTTGTGGCGATGGCCGGCAAGCAGCCTGAGGTGTCGCCCAACCCAAAAGAGTCGGAGACTGAGGGTTCATTCAAGCCAGCGAAAGAGACAAAGAAGATACCATTGGACCCGGAGCACCCAGAGAGGTACGCCGTCGTAGGTGCAAACCTTGACAGAAAATAGGAAGGCGAGCTCGTCGATTTCCTCCGTGAGAATCAAGAAATCTTTGCATGGTCCCCCAAGGACATGCCAGGTGTACTGACCGAATTCGCCGAGCACAAGTTACATGTCCGATATGACGCAAAGCCGGTCAGATAGCCCCTCCGCCACTTATCAGAAGAGAAGAGAAGAGTTGTCGGAGAAGAGATAGCCCGACTCCTAGCAGCCGGCTTCATTATGGAAGTATTCTTTCCAGAATGGCTAGCAAATCCGGTCCTGTTACTAAAGAAGAACAAGCAGTGGCGAATGTGTATTGACTACACGAGCCTCAACAAGGCCTACCCCAAGGACCCATTTGCTTTACCAAGAATCGATCAGGTGATAGACTCCACAGCCAGATGCGAGTTGTTGAGTTTTTTGGATGCATATTCAGGATATCACTAGATCAAGCTAAACCCGGCTGACAGACTGAAAACCGCCTTCATCACGCCGTTTGGAGCCTTCTGCTACCTCACCATGACGTTCGGCTTAAGGAACGCCTGAGCCACCTTTCAGCGTTGCATGCAGAAGTGCCTCCTCAAGCAGCTCAGCTGGAACGCCCACGTTTACGTGGACGACGTGGTAGTGAATACGGAAAAGCATGGGACACTGCTGGAAGACCTCAAGGAGACCTTTGAGAACTTGCGCCGGTTCCAGATCAAGCTCAACCCCGAGAAGTGTGTCTTCGGAGTACCAGCCGGCCAGCTCCTTGGCTTCCTGGTCTCTGAATGCGGCATAGAATGTAACCCAGTAAAAATCAAGGCCATTGAGAGAATGGAGGTACCCAGCCGACTGTTGGATGTGCAGAAGTTCACCGGCTTCTTAGCGTCCATCATCCGATTCATCAGTCGGCTGGGCGAGAAAGCTCTCCCCTTGTACCAAGTCATGAAGAAGACCACTTTTTTCGAGTGGAACCATAAGGCAGACGAGGCTTTTCACCAGTTGAAGAAGATGTTGACTACTCCACCTGTCCTGGCGGCTCCGACTCCCAAGGAACCTATGCTCCTGTACATCGCCGCCACCAGCCGAGTAGTCAGCACGCTCATTGTAGTGGAGCGCAAGGAGGAAGGCAAGGAGCTGCCTGTCCAGAGACCGGTATATTACCTGAGCGAGGTACTGTCGACCTCCAAGCAGAACTACCCCCACTACCAGAAGATGTGCTATGGCGTACACTTTGCTGCCAAGAAATTGAAGCCTTACTTTCAAGAGCATCCAATCACGGTGGTCTGCACAGCCCCGCTTGCCGAGATTATTGGTAGCCGAGATGCTTCTGGCCGAGTGGCCAAGTGGGCCATACAGCTGGCTCCTTACACCATCCACTACCAGCCCTGCACCGCCATCAAGTCACAAGCACTGGCCGACTTCCTCGTCGACTGGGACGAGACCCAGTACCTACCTCCAGCACCTGATTCCACCCATTGGCGGATGCATTTCGACGGCTCCAAGATGCACACTGGCTTGGGAGCCGGCGTCGTCCTCACCTCTCCCAAAGGCGATAAGCTCAAGTATGCGCTGCAAATCCACTTTGCCGCCTCTAATAACATCGCCGAGTACGAGGCGCTCATTCACGGGCTTCGTCTTGCCAAAGAGCTTGGCATCCGCCGGATCTTGTGTTATGGCGACTCAGACTTAGTGGTCTAGCAATCATCTGGTGACTGCGACGCGAAAGATGCAAACATGGCGAGCTACCGTTTCCTCATGCAGCAACTCAGGGGTATTTCGAAGGGTGCGAGTTCCTCCATGTGCCAAGGAATGACAACGACCAAGCAGATGCATTAGCACGAATCGGCTCTACCCGCCAAGCAATACCATCTGGTGTCGCCCTTCAACGCCTCCTCAAGCCGTCTGTCAAGCCTTCACCAGAATCAGACTCCATTTTTGTGCCAGCTCCTCCCGAAGACGTCGGATCCGACTCTAGAGCTCCGGCAGCCGGAACGAGGATTTTGGCGGAAGACCCCAAAGCTGCCACAGCCAAATCCGGCCCGGGGACTGCGGTGGCGGACTCGAAGACTCCAGAACTCGGCCCAAGGACCGCGCCAGTCGGCCTGGGGACTTCAACAACCCAGCAAGCAGCTGTTGACTCCACCCCGCCACCTCCTAGCCCAACCGCCCTCGTCCAAGTCGCAGTTCTGGCAGTCGAAGAAGTAGCAGCACCCTCATGGGCCCAGCCCATCCTCAAATTCCTGGTGTACAAAGAGCTGCCGACGGATGAAACTTCAGCTCGGCAAAAACAACACCGGGCGGCAGCCTACACCATAGTCAACAGAGAGCTGGTCAGGCGCAGCGTCACTGGTGTCTACCAGCGTTGCGTAGAGCCAGAGCAAGGCCAAGCGATTCTCAAGAACATCCATCAAGGCGAGTGCGGCCACCATGCGGCTTCAAGAGCACTTGTCGCCAAAGCCTTTCGACATGGTTTCTTCTGGCCAACTGCCTTGGAAGAGGCCAAGGAGCTGGTCCAAAAATGCAAAGGGTGTCACAAGTTCAGCTCCAAGCCGCACCAGCCAGCTTCTGCACTCAAGACCATCCCCATTGCCTGTCCTTTCGCAGTTTGGGGTCTAGACATGGTGGGACCATTCAAAACAGCACGAGGTGGTTTAACTCACTTACTTGTCGCAGTGGACAAGTTCACCAAGTGGATAGAAGCAAAGCCAATCAAGAAGCTGAACGGTTCGACTGCCGTAACTTTCATCTCCGATATCACAATTCGGTATGGCATACCACATAGCAACATCACCGACAACGGCACAAATTTCGCCAAAGGCGCCTTGGCCCGTTTCTGCGTAACACAGGGCATCCGACTGGACCTAGCGTCCGTCGCCCATCCGCAGTCAAACGGCCAAGTGGAGCGAGCAAACGGCCTCATCCTGTCTGGCATCAAGCCTCTAGAGCGCTCGGCTGGCTGTTGGCTCGACGAGCTGCCAGCCGTCCTCTCGAGTCTGCGCATGACTCCAAACAAGTCAACCGGCTTCACGCCCTTCTTCCTCATCTACGGTGCCGAAGCCGTCATCCCAACGGACATAGAGTTCGACTCCCCACGAGTCACCATGTACACCGAGGAGGAAGCAGAAGAAGCACGACAAGACGTCGTCGATCTGCTGGAAGAGGACCGGCTGTTGGCACTCAGCCGGTCCAGCATCTACCAGCAGAGCCTGCACCGATACCACAACAGGAAGGTCAGGCCAAGATCTTTCCAAGAAGGCGACCTTGTGCTCCGGCTGATCCAGCGAACAGCCAGCCAGCACAAGCTGTCGGCGCCTTGGGAAGGATATTTCATCATCAGCAAAGTACTGGGCAACGATTCCTACTACCTGATCGATGCTCAGAAGCCCCGAGCACGCAAGAGGGACGACTCCGGCACGGAGACAGAGCGGCCATGGAATGCAAATCTCCTCCGAAGATTTTACAGTTGATGCAGTATGTAGCACGCTACCTTTTGTATTAAAGTACCAAGACATCGGGCCCCCCGAGGCGAGCTCGGGGACTGCCCTCTTTTGTCTATATGATAAAAATTATGACTGCGAGTATGTTACTCCTTTTTATGCCGTTTGGCACCGGGCTCGACAAGTCGGCCCGGGGACTTGCCGGCTTGCACTATGAAATGCTTCCTGCAGTCGGACAAGTAGTGTGTAAACGCCTAAACTGTCTCCTGTCAGAAGCCGCAGCTCGCAGAGCGACTGTACGGTGGGCAGCAGTAAAGTAGCATGGGCATTCGCATGAAAAATGGCTAAGGACTCAAAGCATAAAATATAGCTCAAGACAGCTTCCAGCCTTTCTTGCAAACTGACTCTTGGATAGTCGGATTGCCGTCTTCTATCTAACTTGCTCAAAAAATCTTGAAAACGGCTAAGTACTTGCTTTCCCAAAGTTGCCTAGCACTTGATCCAGCGACAGTCCGCAGAGCGGCTATCCGATTGGCAAGGCAGGCAACTAAGAGAAAGCGGCAAAGGAAAAAAGCCAAAAGAGTAATGAGCAAGAAAAGATAGATATATATATTTACATAACATAGGCCCTTGGCCGAGTTGTCGAGTAGAGGTTCAAAATACACCTCGCGGGTGGAATTGTGCGCATTAACAAAGTTCTTCAAAGACTACCGAAGCAGACAAAACAAAGATACAGCGGCAGCTTAGGAAGTAGCAGACGGACTCGGAGGGTTGGAGGAGGCGCCAGCGCCAGGCGTCGGGGCGGCCGGCTGGCTAGTCTTGGCTTGATCGCCTCCGGCAGCAGTCGGGTCGGTTGCACGCGGCTCGTTGCTGGAGGCACGGTCGAGCTGAGGCTGGCCCTCTGCTCCGTCTTTTGGTGCCTCCGCCTCGCCTCCGTCCTCCGCCTCGCCCTCTTCCTCTACGCTGGAGCCAATCACCTCCGCCGAGTCCTCGCCGTAGTCTGGGTTCATCCCAAACCACTCCGGCGGTACCTCCTCGCCATCTTCAGACCGCTCGGGGACGAAGATGCTGGTGTCGGTGTACTCGGCGATCGCCACAGCATGCTTGACGAGGGCGTCTTCCACGGCCGCCAGCTCCGGCTGGGCCTCCGACCAAAGCATGGCCAGCCGGTCTAGGTCCAGCCCCGGATACCATGCCTTGACAAACTCCAAGGCCCGGCGCGCTCCAGCTCGGGCCGAAGAGCCCTTCCAGGCCTCAAAACGACCAGCCGCGACCTCCAGCCAGTCGGCTGTCAGGCTGGGGATGCGCGGAGCCTGCATATCCGGCCACAGGGTGGCAATCTCTTGGGCATCGACACACTAAAGCCGGCGCAGCATCCGGTGAGCCGGCCGGAGGCGAGCCTCGATGCTCAGGATGTGCTCGTCAAGAGTTCGGGGGCATCGGCGGCAATCTCTGCGCCCTCCGCCCTCCGACCTTCACGGTCAGCCTCGATGGCTTGGATGGCGGCCTGCGACTGCCCAGGGAAGAATTCTGCAAAGACGCGGAGAAACGAAGAAGCTAGTCAAAAACCAGGAGTCGGCACGACTCAAATCGGCAGCTTGAAGAAAGAAAATAAAGAGACTCACCATCAACGTTGTCTTCAATCTCGTGGAAGCCAGAGGACAGCAGCGCCTCCTTGTCAGACCAGGAGGAGCGCTCGCTCGCGAACTCGGCCAAGAGGGCGGTTTTCCGTCTCCTCCGCCTCCCTCTGCGACTTCACAAGCAGCTCCTTCTGCTTTGCCAATTGAGTGGCCAGCAGATCGTGCTCCGTGGCGAGCTTGCTGCACTCCTCTTTGGCGCGCAAAGCGGAGTTGGTGTCGCTCAGCTGCTGTTGAAGAGCAGCGTTGGCCCCTGAGAAGAAGAAAGAAAGAAGGCGTCAAGCCACCAGTAAAGAAGGTCGCCGGGGAGATCCGGCCCGACTGCTCAGTAGTCGGCCCGAATCTCAGGTACTACAGCCCGCGGGTGCGCCAGCGCGACCCCGCGAAGAAGGAAAAGGACTTACTCCGTCTCTCCGACAGATCGGCGGTCCGCTTGCCCAGCTCTTCAACGTTACGGTTGAAGGCAGTGACGCGGAGGTTGTGGTAATCCTGCAACGAACGTTTCAGACAAAAAGTTAATACCCAAAGTTCATCAATTGAAGTTCCGGGCTGCCTACTAAGCAGCCAGCCCGAAACTCGGGGACTACACCCAGTGGGTGCGCTGGCGCGCTCCCATAGAGAGGAACAAGAAAAACAAAGGCCAAAAGGAAAAACATACCTGGACGGCTGCCCGCGACGCCAGGTACGCCTTGGTGCAATTCTAGAGAGCGTCGCCCTCGGCACGAAGCTTCGCCTGGACGTCCAGAAGCGCCTGGTTCAGTGGCCCTGAGCCGCCTCCTCGCACCCACTCAATGGGCGCGGCGCTCGTCGCCTCGGCGTCTCGGATCGCCGAGCTGGCAGCGCCGGTTTCCAGGGGACGGGGCACCGAAGTAGCCTTCTCCAGACGGCGGCGCGTTGGCGAGCCGACTTGGAGGAGTAGCCTCGCCACGGCCTCGTCTTCGGTCGGCGGCACCGGAGGGCCCGTCGGCTGCTTGCTCTGCGCACCTTCAGACGGTGGCGGAAGCGGCGGCGGAACGTTCGCATCCGGCGCACAGGGGTCGCCGCCCTCCCCCTCCACGACGGGGTTCTCCCCGCCGGCTTCCCCAGTCTGCCTCGTGAACTCTGGAGGCGGCGGCGCAGAGTTCAACGGGGTGACGAGCACTGCCGACTGGCGGCGTGCGGCTTCCTCAGCCTGCTGCTTCGCCGCGGCGGCGGCTTCGGCCTCCGCTAGTTTTTTCTTAGCGGAGGCCTCCGCCCTGTCGGCCTCCGCCTTCTCCAGGCGGAGGGCCTCTTCTTCGTTGCGCTTCTCCTATGCATTATGCTCCATCGCCTCCCGGAGGTCAGCAGCAGGGTCAATCCGCCGAGTGGTGGCGGACATCTCCGCTGACCCCATAACGGAGGCGGCGGTGACCCTCTCAAGAAAGAGGGGAGCCCTGAAGCAAGAGGGGCAAGCAGAGACTCAGACAAATCACGAAGAAAGAATAAAACTTTGAAGACAGAATACTTATGCGGAGACCAACGGCGGCTTCTTCACTTCCTTACGGAAGCGGATGGCCTTCGCGGCCGCCTCGTCCCGCCGGGTTGCCGCAGCCCAACCCTTGGGCTTGTTCGGCCGACTGCCGAACAAGGTCGGCACGGCCCTGTGCTTCTTCCCGCCGCCTGGAGCGCCCGGCACGGCAGAAGAACCCGCGCAAGGCTGGCTGGCTCCTGGCCGATGGCGAGGGGCGACTTCTCCCTCGGCGTCGTCGTTAGGCCAGTCGGCGAAAGTGGTCGAAGGCCTGAAGTCGCCCGCTGTTCCACCTCCTCCCTCGGCATCATCTTACAGAGCCGCCGCCCCCAGATCGGGGTCGTCGACGTCGCTCTCCGCCCGGTCAGCGAGGAACTCGCGGGCCGGCCCCGAGGTGCCGGCTGGTGGGTGAAGGAGGGGATTCTAATCAAAGCCGACTGGTCAAAACAAAACTCGGCAAGAAGAAGACAATCCAAAGAAAGAAAAGAAAGGCGACTCACCACGAGCGGGGGGTTGGCACGGGAGTACGGCTCCTTACCGAATCGCCAGTCCTCTAGGAGTCTGTTGTCCGAGAGGTAGTTCACCATGAAGGCCACCTCTTCGTGAGGCATGTCCTTGGTGCACATCCGACTCGGGTCGCGGTGCCCGCTCATCTGGCATATCATATGAGGGCGGCCTTGGAGTGGGAGAACTCGGCGCGAAACGAAGGCGGCCAGCAGATCCAGACCAGTCAGACCCTCCGACTGTGTCAGCACTTGGAGTCGCATGATGGCACTGGCTCCCGCAGGCGTCAGCGACTTGGCCCGGTACGACCAGTTGGGCAGTCGCCAAGCCGGCAAGTTGACCCAGTCTCCCCTCGCGGAGGCGTTCTTGACGTAGAAGTAGGATCTCTGCCACATCTTCACCGACTTGATCAGCGAGATGGAGGGGAAGGGATTGTCGGCCCCCGACCTTCGCACGACGATGAAAGCGCCGCACTGAGCCGGCACGCCCGCAGCCTGGGTGCCGAGCTTGGAGAAGAAGAACTCCCCCCAGAGCTCGAGGGTGGGGAGGACTCCGAGGAAGCCTTCGCACATGGCCATGAAGGCGGACAGCAGCACCACTGCGTTGGGGGTGAGGTGGTGCGGCTGGAAGGACCAGAAGAAACTGCTCGCCGGCAGCCCCAGCCCGCGCAGGCAGCGCGAGCGGAAGATGACCCGCTCGCCCTCCTGCGGTGCGGGGGAAATCTCCCCCTTCGGCGCAAAACGCACCTGCACGCGATCCTCGCCGGGAAGCCGACGGGTCCGGTGGAGGAACTCAATGTGGTCTTCATGAACTTCGGAGCCATCCCAGGTGCCGGAGCACACTGGGGGAGGCGCGGCGGCGGAGGAAGAACTCATCACGAGCTGTCGCCGCAGCGTTCGCCGGAGCTTGGGCGTGCGGCGGAGCGAAGAAGAGAAGAGGAAGGAGGAGAGCGAGGAGCAGCAAGGAGGAAGAGAACGAGGAGTAGTGGGAAGGAGGGGCGCGCGTGCCCCCCTCTTCCCCCTACTTATTGCCTCGTGGGCTGCGAAGCCGAGGGGGCGGACGTGGGGATTTACTGCGCCCACAACCCCATGACCCCCACGATCCACGATAAAGTTACTGCGCGCAGTACCTCCACGGGAATCCCAACCATCCACCGGGGCCGCAACGGATCCGCTCGGGCGCCGAGGCACAGTAGTGGCGGGCCCCGCCTATGGGCCTGTCCCATCGCGCGCGTTGGCTGGCAGGACGGCCTAGCCACGTGCCCTCGTGTGACAGGCCAAAAACGGGCGGCGGCCTGGAGGCTTAGCTAGCACGCCACTTAAATCCCGCCGCGACGTTCGAAATACTGAGCGAGTCGGAATTGAGTGAGTCCGAGTTGAGCAAGTCCGACTCCTTCTAGTCGGCCCGGCAGAAGTCAATCAAAGACCATGTGTTGAGCACCCGGAAAGAGAAACTGCTGAGGCTTCTCGGCCGATCGTCCGCGGCGCCTCACCAGCTTCGGGGACTACTATCGGAGTAATGGGCCACGGGTAGGCCATACCGAGTCCCATAACCTTTCAAGACATCGGGGCAGGCTGTGCCCCTCAAGACCCCAGGACAAAGAGCCGCCTCCTGAGGAGTCGACGGCAAGGCGGCCGACTGCCCGCTCACGGCCGAGTCCCAGGGACGACTTCCAGAGAAGCCGGCTTTGGGGAGTCGGCCTGCGACTCCAACAAACCCCATGACCTCATCAAAGGGGACGAGGCAGGGGCATGGCTACAGAAAAGCCCACCCCCGCCCCTCACCAAGGGGAGGCATGGCCACGACACGCCGTACCCCAGAAGTTCTCCGTGTGGCGTGGCACTGTTGCCATGTCGGCCCTGACATCAGCACCGCAGGGCCGAATCCTGCACCCACGATGGCTTGTCTGTACGGCCTGGAGGCCGCAGGGCCCACCAGTCAATGAGACCTCGGGAGACGGTGGGAGAACCACAGGTCGGACCCGTCAGGAGTCGGCCCAGGGGAGTCGGCCGAGCCCTCCCCCGGGGCCCACGCGCCATTAATCAAGATGAGATGGGGAGTGGCAACAGTGATCGCCCGCCAGGCGGCGGGGCTGTTGCCACGACCTCATGATCAAGCCCGCGTCATCAAAAGTATGGCTAAAGTAATCAACAGCCGGCAAGACCCGCCCGCGGTGGACGCGGCCTGTTGGCTCCATACCTGGCCAGTCGGCGGGCCCCAGCGGTCAGCAGAGAAGACGGAGGCCAGAGACACTAACGGCTGGGCCCGCGCCCAGCCGGATTACCATTGTACCCCTGGGGGGTAGGCCTATATAAACCCCCCAGGGCACCCATGCAAAGGGTTGGAACCCATTAGCTCTAGACCAGATCACATAGAAGGGAGAGAGCTAGCCTTGCCCCCTCCTACCACCAGAGAACAGCTCAAGGAGCAGCCGTGTAAGCACTTTTCCATAGTGATCATGCGGAGACCCCGCAGAGCAGCAGTAGGGGTATTATCTCCCTGGAGAGCCCCGAAGCTGGGTAAGATTCGCCAGCGCGCATGTCTTCGCCTCATCCCGTTTCCAGGCACCGGCGACGTTCTACTCGCCCCCACCATGATAAGCCATCCGTTGGCATATGTCGCACCAAACCCCCGACAGCGGTCCAAAAAAAACAGGCAAGTCCTGGAATACCCAGGTGCCTCAATCCACCCAGATGTGTGTTTAAGTTGCCACCTTAGATAAACCATTAATTAACAAACTCACATCTGTCATGGATATCACTCACCCAATGCACGTCTACTAGCATAGCATGGCATAATAAGCAAACGTAGAAGTAACTCCCAATGGTTTGAAAGTAAACAGGTAATAGGTACTACCTCAACTACTTCCCATCCCACAATTTAATTAGATCCTAATCATGCAATGTTTGAGGATTGATCTAATGCAATAAAACTGGGTAGTAGGAAAGGTATGATCAAAGTGTTACTTGCCTTGCTGATGATCCGGGAAACCTAGCGATTCGAAGTAACAGGCGGTGCACTCCGGGTATTCTATCGCAGACAAACAAACAAGCATACATTAAGTACTCATCTAATGCACAGGTAAAAGTCAAATAAGAGATCTAACCAGAAGGTTCAACTTAAGAACTCCGGTTTGTAAAAAGAATCAAATCGAACGAAGCAACGAAAGTCAAACGGCGAAAGAAAACAACTTCGTTCTACTAATCTGGATCTAAGGCAAATTTTACAGTAGCAAAAACTTGTTTAAGTTGGTTAAACGGATAGAGGGTTTCGAGACGAAACTCCAGGCGCTTGAATCGCCTGATTCCGATAAACGAGCGAAAAGTTATACTAAAAAGAAAATCGGATCAGGAATCACGATCAGAAAAATCACGGGTTAAATCCGAGAAAAAGAAAAACGACGAACGTTTGTTAGAACGAACGAACGGACGAACGCTCGCTATTTAAATAAATCGGAAAAACTGATCTATTTAAAAAAACCCGAAACAAAAAAAACCGACGAAAAAACCGAACGGTTTTTCAAAAAAAATAAAAAAAACGGCACGGAAAACGAGGCGCGGCGAACCTCGAGCGGCGTGCGGCGGCGCTGGCAGGCGGCGCGGTGCTGGGGCTGGGGCGGCTTAGGGTTTCGGCTGGGCCTCCTCCCCCGGCTTATATAGCCTAGTCGGGCCGGAGTCCTAGTCGGACACGGGCTGTTAGGTCGGTTCGTTTTTTTTATAAATTACGCGCGGAAGAAAAATAAAAAGAAATACTAAACGGACTCCAAAAATCCTGAAATAAATTTTCCCGGGCTTCTAAAATCAAGCCGCACAAGGTGAACATTTATTTGGGGCCTAAATGAAATTCAAATAAAATAACGAAAACTCCGAAATAAAATCTTATTTTATTTTATTATTAAATCCTCAATATTTCTTTATTTTGGGAAAGTCATTTTATTCCCTCTCTCATATTTTTGTAATAGAAATAATTGATGATAAAATAAATAAAATCAAATGATCCTATTCTGAAAATTTGAGAAAACACAAATATGAAAATAACGAAATTCCCAACTCTCTCCGTGGGTCCTTGAGTTGCGTAGAATTTCTAGGATCAAAACCAAAAGCAAAATAAAATATGATATGCATTTATGATCTAATGTATAACATTCCAAATTGAAAATTTGGGATGTTACACGGCTATATCGCGACACAGCTCAAATGAGTCTTGTCCGCTGTGTTCGGCCCGGCCGAATTTACTTTTACTATATCCGGCGTGACGGTTATCGTCTCGCATAGTGGCGTGCCCTCGTGATCCGTAGATCGATCTTGCGTGTTTTGCTTTGTCCTCCAACACGTCTCGCAGGTCTAGCGTGTTTCCCCGTACCTTGACATTTTTATTTGAGTGGCGTCGGGGTGCGGGCTGAGCTTTTGGCTGAAATGCCTCTCTGTCGCGGCCACGAGGTGGCCGATCAGCCGCGTCATACACTGGAGATGTAGGTTTTAATGTTTCCTCCTCCAGTCAGGGTAGCAACCTGCGTTTTGGGTAACTCTTGGAGGGGCATTCGAGTTCATATTCCTCGGCTGCAAGGACTTCAGTCCATCTGTCAGCTAGCAAATCTTGATTAGCTCGAAACTGATGTTGCTTTTTCTTAAGGCTATTTGCCGTGGCTATAAGCCAGCGCTTGATGCGCTCCTGCTCGACGGGATCCTCATGCATGAAAAATTCATCATCTTCGAGGCTTGCCTCGTCTTCCGAGGGAGGCATGTAATTATCATCCTCCGCCTCTCCATCTGTCGCTCTCTCGGGAGGGCTGGCTTCTCCATCCTCCTGCTTTAAATCTTGCTGGAGGGGATTGTCATCATCTTCAGCACTGTCCGGAGTGCTATTATCTCATGTGCCAGTATCACCGCTTTTGCTTGGCAAGACTTAGAGCGGCGCCGCTGACATCGGCGCTTGGGTTGCTTCTTGGAGGGGTCATCCTCCGCTGTCCCGTCGCCATTGCCTTCTTTGGGTGTGTCCACCATATATATCATATGATGAGGTGGCTGTCCAGTGCCCTGTGGGCAGTGGTTCTTGTTCGTCTCCTACATCATCATCCATACCGTCGATGTCTTCGGAGTCGAAGTCGAGCATGTCGGTCAAATTGTCGACAATGGCTACTAAGTGGGTGGTGGGTGGGCGGCGAATTTCTTCATCATCCGCATCCCAATCCTGCCGGACATAGTTCGTCCAAGACTCTCCTGACAAGGAGAGAGACCTTAATGAGTTCAGTATGTCACCGCAGGGCGAGTGCTGAAAGATATCCGCGGAGGTGAACTCCATGATCGGCGCCCGGTCGGATTCGATAGGCACGGGCGCAGGCGGCTCGGAGTCCGTGGCCTGGGAAGAATCCGGCAGTTTGGCGTGACGCCTCTCGTGAAGGGTAAGGTCGATACTCAGCTCGATCGCTGCTGAGAATGTGGCCTCCGTAGCGGGGTCTATCCACCCCTCCATGGATGGCGCAATTGGCTCCGAATTGAGGGTCGAAGCGGTTGCCGGTGCGGTCTCCTGAACACCGTCCGATGGTAGAGCTAAATCATGCTCATTGTGACCGTGTGGAGCACTCGGCAGGGGCTCGAATCCGTCGAATATCAAGTCTCCACGGATGTCGGCCATGTAGTTTAAACTTCCAAACCTGACCTGGTGGCTAGGGGCGTAACTCTCGATCTGCTCCAGATGGCCAAGCGAGTTGGCCCGCAGTGCGAAGCCGCCGAATACGAAGATCTGTCCGGGGGGAAAAGTCTCACCCTGGACTGCATCGGTATGGATGATTGAAGGAGCCATCAAGCCTAACGATGACTACACAGAGGAACTCTCAATGAAAGCACCAATGTCGGTGTCAAAACCGGCAGATCTCAGGTAGGGGGTCCTGAACTGTGCGTCTAGGCGGATGGTAACAGGAGGCAGGGGACACGATGTTTAGCCAGGTTCGGGCCCTCTTGATGGAGGTAAAACCCTACGTCCTGCTTGATTGTTCTTGATAATATGAGTAGTATAAGAGTTGATCTACCACGAGATCAGAGAGGCTAAACTCTAGAAGCTAGCCTATGGTATGATTGTCTGTTGTCCTACGGACTAAAACCCTCCGGTTTATATAGACACCGGAGGGGGCTAGGGTTACACAGAGTCGGTTACAAGGAAGGAGATCTACATATCCATATTGCCAAGCTTGCCTTCCACGCCAAGGAGAGTCCCATCCGGACATGGGACGAAGTCTTCAATCTTGTATGTTCATAGTCCAACAGTCCGGCCAAAGGATATAATCCGGCTGTCCGGATACCCTCTAATCCAGGACTCCCTCACTCATCTTTAGTATTTAACAGATACACATAGCAATATGTAGTGGAATCATCTATCAATGTCATGAAGTATTTCTTTCCACCTTTAGTCAACACACCATTCATCTCACGAAGATTAGAATGTATGAGTTCTACTGGTGCCAAGTGTCTCTCCTCCGCGGCCTTGTGAGGCTTGCGAGGTTGCTTAGCTTGCACACATAAAAGGCACTTAGAACCTTTGGCTAAAGTGAAACTCGGGATAAATCAAACTTAGCTAGCTGCGTCATAACACCGAAACTAAAGTGACAAAGATGTGAATGCCAAACTTCAGATTCATTAACATTCTCATGAATATGGTTCACGACTTTATTACAAAAACCCGCGAGGGAAAGGCGGAACATTCCTCCGCTCTCATAACCTTTTCCAACAAAGAGTCCATATTTCGTAACAACTAATTTATTAGGCTCGAAAACCAACTTAAACCCTTCTCTACATAGAAGGGAGCCACTAACGAGGTTCTTCTTGATGGCGGGGGCATGTTGCACGTTCTTCAGCTGCACGATCCTTCCCGAAGTAAATTTCAGATCGACCGTGCCAACACCATGAACAGAAGCACTCGCGCCATTCCCCATCAATACGGACCCGTGGCATGTGACATGGTAAGAAGAAAACAATGAAATGTTAGCACACACATGAACACCTGCACATGTGTCCACCCACCAAATCGGTGGGCTGAAACACTGGAAAAAAAGTAAATAAATTACCGTACCCAGATGCACCATTTTCATTGTTGCCCACAATCATGTTGACAGACTTAGAGTCCCGTCCTGGCTTCTTGTACTTGTTTGGGTACTTGTTGGCCCAATGTTCAACCGAACCACAAGTAAAGCAGCCCTCATCCTTCTTGTTCTTCTTAAAGGTCTTCTTACCCTTCTTCTTAAAGTCGGTATGGTGTTGGACACCGTTCTTTCCCTTGGGCTTGTCAGAGTTATGGTTCCTCTGGTTCACCATGTTGGCGACAGAGATTCCTTCAACCCCTTTTCCGTGTGAATCCTTTGCCCTCGAATTCTTCTCAACACTTAGATGGCCGATGACATCCTCCATAGAGAATTCACACCTCTGATGTTTCAGAGTGGTGGAAAAGTTCCTCTAGTAATTAGGGAGCTTAGCGATTATGCAGCCCGCGACAAACTTGCCCGGTAACTCGCACTTAAGAAGTTCAAGCTCCTTAACGATGCATATTATCTCATGAGCCTGCTCAAGTACAGGACAGTTTTCAACCATCTTGTAATCGTGGAACTGCTCTATAACATACATTTCGCTCCCAGCGTCCGTGGCCCCGAACTTAGATTCGAGCGCCTCCCACAAGTCATTGGCAACATGCACATGTAAATATGTGTCGATCAACTTAACTCGAATCACGCTAAGAACTGCTCCTAGGAACACGACGGTAGCTTCCTTGAACGCCTTCTCCTATGCAGGAGCTATCGTTCCTGAAGGAACACCGATGACCCAGAACACGTTCATAGCCGTGGGCCATAAGGTGGTCTTTGTCTGCCAACGCTTAAAATATGTATTGGTAAACTTATCCGGTTTCAGTGCTGCGGCAAAGCCACTCGCCGAAAAATTTCTATACATAATAGGTTTTTGGATTGCTGAGTGAATAGGCAATTTTTCGATTAACTTAATCCACGAGTAATTTACTAGCATGGCATTGACACAAATAAACGCATACTGATTTTCAGTCAAGCAGGCACATACTAGGCTAATTGCAGAAAGATCTATGTATAATGCTAGCACGGCTAAAACGGAAACAGTAGGAGCGGGATAAGCGAGTTATACCCTAAAGTAGGCCATGCGCGGCATTGGTCGTGGCAGCAGCGTCCTCGGTGGCCTTCTTGTCTGCCTCGAGCTTCTCGGCGGCCTTCTTGTCGGCCTCGAGCTTCTCGGCGGCTGCACGTTCGGCGTCGCTGGACATGTTGATGATGAAGACCACGCGGACGTAGAGGAAGTAGTGGATCGGAGGCGAGCAGTCACGTAGTCGCTGCCCAAAAATCAATTCGCCCCTCTCCCGTACAGGAACCAGAAGGGCGGGTTTCGGAGACCTGCTGGGCTCAATCCCGCGGCGCGCCACAACAGAGGAGGAGCGCACGAGGGCCTCTTCTATTCTCAAGTTCCAATAGCATGTAAAAGAGGAACCCTTATAAAGTGGTCCAACTCCTTCTCCACTAGCGGGGTGGGACTAAACTTCCCACTACACCTGGTGCCATATACCCACATGGACCTTAGAGATTTTTTTAGAAATTGCTATATGGGCTTAAGGCCCATCCCAAATTTCGGCACTGCTTGGCCTTCCGGGAAAGATACAAAAAACCTTTCGACATATGCAATAATTTTTTTGTTCAAAACTATTTATTGCTTGCATATGCCATCAAGCAACGATGGATGATATCACACCGCATAGAGGTCAAACATAGACGGCACTTGCCGAGCAATATGAGGTCAAGGTTTCATCTAAGACGTCAATATTGTACCAGCCTGAAATAAGCCTAATTATTGTATTTGCCTATTGTTATTTATTTGTGCATTATCCGCATTGCTTCGGCAACACACTGCCTTCATACTAGATTATTCGAGAGTTTTTATTAAATCTCAAGCCATATTTTATTTCGTCATTTTTTCGGATGGTATATAGTAGGCCCTCCTGTTCTTTTGCCCTTCTGCTGGGAGACCAAGCGAACACGTGCACATGACTGTGAGACACTAATTAAAACTATTTTATAAATGGAAAATAAATGTTCTTAAAACGAGTCAGAAGTTTGCATGTGGTCTTATTGTATTATACCGAGGCCGCACGTCAAATTTCATCCGAATCAGTGTCCTTTAATACTCAAACATTTAAATACGTGGAGCATTTAGCTGGTCTAAATAAATAAACGATTTCTGAATAAAAAGTTTAATCAGGCATCTTCTCCCAAAAGCATGCCAAACATTCCAAAATCCAGCCCACAACCCCCCTCTAACCCCTTCCTATTAAAGTAACTCCTCCCTTCCATTTTGGACAGGAACCCTAATTTTCCTCTCCTAATTTCTTTTAGCCGCCACTTGTCTTCTCCTTCCAAACCAGCACCGCCACCTTCTCGTCGTTTCCCCCTCCATAGTACTCCATCCTTTCCGGTTTATAAGGCACAATTCAAAAATCTCACCAACCAAGGTAGATGATGAGTGGTGGAATATTTTTGTAGTTTGCAAAAGAACCCAATTAATGTTCTTTTTTTCCTCAAAAATTATGTTTACTAATGCATTAATTGCAATGCATGCATGCATAAAGTACATGTATTGGTCAATTTTCTTTTAATACTTGCATGCAATGATTTAATACACCTTGGAATCTGAACTTGTGATGGGGAACAACCAAATTGAGCTTTATAAAATGAAAAAACTAAAATTTTGAGATAAGCCCTATAAACAGAAAGGAGGGAGTAACCACAACCATCCCACCATCCCAGCGCCGACCTTCGATTTGGATAGCCTGATGGGATCTGACGGATCTGATGTGCTCCAGCTGCCCCATGACTGAATGCTTGAGCTGCCTCCGCGACTGAGGCGCCCGAGCTCCCGCATGCGTCTGTCTTCCCTGATCTCACGCCGCCGTCCGCTGACCAAGGAAAAAAATCAACGAAATTTCTCAAAATTTCACTCATTTAATATCGAGGGTCTGCGAAATATTTGTATTTAGTTTAGACTATTTTGGTGTTTTAAATCACACTTATAAAAGATAGGTGGAATCCTTCTAAACCACACTTCTTAGCTTGCCTATGAGATAGGCAGTTGTTCTTCCATACTTTATTATTTATGTTGTATGAAAATTTGGCAAAAATAGTTAGGCCACTTGGATTCGAACCTGGGTTACATAGATCGAAGTAACGGACACACCATTACATAGAACCATCCCAGACCAGGCACGGCTTCGCCGGCCAGCCGTCTGACGGCGGCAATGCGGGAGTGGGAGGAGGAGCCTTACAGCGGCAGTGGCTAGGGTTTCCCCTGTCTCACCAGGGGAGAGCGACGCGGGGGATGGGCCTGGAAGCACTTCACTGCTTGTACCTATCGTATGCTTTGCGAACGAGCCACCAGTTCCTCTTCTCCCAACTATAAAATCTTTATTTGGCTCACGCTATAACCGGATCAGGAGAGACTTGCAATACCTTGCATAATAGGTAGAATAACTCCAGGAACTATTTTTTAAAAGGCCACACCGTTAAGGATTTGATTCACTGGTCATGTTAACATGCCAGTCTTTGAAATCTAAGAAAGGCTAGGGTATCCAGCAACTACAGGAGGATGAGCGTAGCTTTTCTCTTGTCTGAACTCCATCTTTGGGTATTTTCTGCTGGGCGGAAGAAGCGGCTATCTGTGTGACTAGTTAAGAGCAACTCCAACACAGTGATTCAAACGGCACTAATAAATCTATTAATTAAACTCATGTTTCTATAATCAATTCGATTTTCCGGGCCGATGCTTTACCACTTGGCTATACTCCAAACAAACGGTAGGTTTCTAGAGAACCGTGGAAACTAGTTAGTTCAAATCGAACTCAAAAGCAATGCGCATTATCTACACTTTTTTTGATTCACCAAGACCCGCTAAAGGCTGATAAAAATGAATAGTGGGAGTTCTTTCTTACGAATATAAATGGAGGAAATATCCCTAGTACCTTTGTCCTCTGCAAAGATCATAAGATCAGATGGAGTTGGATTGATTTCTCACATCTATTAGATAAGGTGACACTCTACCCTGAGTTATATCCCTTCCCCGTCCCATCGAGAAAGAAAATTAACGAATCCTAAGGCAAAGGGGCGAGAAACTCAAGGCCACTCTTTCTCCGGGCTTTCTTTCCGCGCTATTATGGATAGTCAAATAATGGGAAAAATTAGATTCAATTGTTAACTGGTCCTATCGAAAGTGGATTGACTATGGATTCGACGTCAATTTTGTCCGCCTTTTGTCCGTTTGGATCACCCGTCCAAACATCTGGTGGGCACGGAGGCTCACGCATTTTGTGCATGTCCATGTCAGCATTCAGTCAAACACCTGGTGGGCGAGCTCCCGCGCCACCTTGCCCTGTCCCCGCGCCCGCGAGCTCGCCTCCGCCGCCTCGCCGGCGAGCTCCACTGCCTCGCCTACCGCGCGAGCCCCACCCCTGCCCCGCAGCTCACCCCGGCCCTCGCGCCCGCTCGTGCGTGCCACTCCCGTCCCGCAGCTCGGCCGCACCCCCGCGAGCTCGCCTCCACCGACGTCCGTGCTCCACGTCGCATGCTCTAGGTCGCGCCCACCAGCGCTCCCCACGCGCGCTCGCGCCCTTGCTCCGTGCAATGTGCTCCGGGTGTCGCGCGCGGCCAGCGGCGAGCTAGCTAGGAGCCGAGCGGGGCAGCAGCACCAGCATGCATGCACGGCCAGCGGCGGCTAGCTAGCACGCATGCGTGGCAACAACACCAACACGCACGCGCGCGGACGGTGGCGGCTGCTTCTGGGTCGTCGCCGGGCAGGAGCGCAAGGTGGCGGCGTGGGTGCCATGAGCAACGGCCAGTGGCAGAGGGGTCGGGCGCAGCCGGGCGCGGCGAGGGAAGGCTGGAGCAAGGCGAGTCGAGGACGGGCGTGGGCGGGCGCAACTGGGCGCGGCGAGGCGAGCCCGGGCGCAACTAGACACAGCAGCTGGGAGCGCGAGGTGAGGCCGCGGCGAGTCCACGAAGGGCACGCCGGGTGTAGCGGGGCATGCCGCGGCGAGGAGTTGGGTTGAGGAAGCAAAGGCCGCGGGTGATCGCGCCGCCGGTCCGCATGGAGCTCTGCTCGTGCCACGGGAGGAGGCCGGCGAGGCGCTCGCGGCGGAGGCATAGTGGCATGGATGGAAGAGAGAAATGACGAGAGAGATGGGTGTGATGGATGGGTGGCCCCTCTTATTTTATTTGGATGACAGGTGGGTCACCACTCGCAAGCACGTGCAGTGGACATAGGCGGATGAGGAGGAGACAGATAACGTTCGCTTTGTGCTCGCCTTGGATCCAAATATGTCTAAAATTTGGGACGGAAATGGGTCCATGCAGACACAAAGCGGAGGTAAAATGAAAATGGGTCTCTGCATTGGGCAGTGTTTTTTGTCCGCGCAGACCCAAACGGACATAGACGGATGAAATGGGTTGTCCACTTGGAGTCGCTCTAAATTAGTACTTTTAGGGCATCTTCAGCGCTTTGCTCTAGAAGCTGTCTACGGAAAGGGGGACCAATCAGCGGACACTGATACCGGAGATGGCCATTTAATGTTGTCTGCATGCGTTTCAGCCACTCTTTGAAATAATAGGATAAGAGTCATGCAAACAAGGTAGATTTTCGTATAAATCGGATGAAATTCATTACATTTTAGATATTTTTTTCATATAAACCATACGAAATTCATTACATTTTTCATACAAACCGCACTAACTCTAATCTAAATGATCGCCGACGCTAGTTCCCCATGTCTGGACATGAGCCCCGAGAACCGTAGCTCCGGCTATTGCCTTCGCCTTCTCTAGTTCCTCCTCGGCGCTCTCCAACTCCACCTTTGTAACCTCCGCTACCAAAGCCCCGGGAAGTGAAGTTGCCCGCCTCCATGTAGCCGCTTGTTGGAGATATGCCCTAAAGGTAATCATGTATGATGATATTTCCTATGTGTTTATGAATAAAGATAGTCCTTGGACATTATCAATGATGCGTATCAGCAAGTACATGACTTCTTTGTGCGACTATGCATTGTATGATGACTGTCCTGAAAGGTCCCTAGTCAAAAGGGTTGTGTGGACGCGGAGCCAACTATACTAGCATATGACACGGTCGATGGTTTGGTCTCACTAGCCATGGAGCATTGGATGCTAACCGGATAATATGGACTTGGAAAGATCTGGTCGGATTCGTCGTAGTCGAATCCGAGTCGAGATAAGGTCCGAGTCGGACAGGCCCAACTATGAGACGCAACGATATGTCATCTGTGAGTCTCGAGTACAACATACGTTCTATGTCCTAAGACCTGAGCTGACGCATGTACTCGGGATGGTGACAGACTTGCTTTGGGCCGACCAAACGCTACTCCATAACTGGGTAGTTATAAAGGTAGGTTTAGGGTTTTCCCCTCCGATCAGGAGAGATATACTCTGGGCCCCTCGTGTGATCTGACCAGAATAAGCACGGCCATGCGACAAGGATTATGAGACAATCCGGTTTGTGGTCGGCATCACTGGAACGAGAAAGAGGTCAGGCTAGCACAAGGATGATAGACTCGCCTTGAGCCCGACAACATATATCATGTGGCAAAAGGAATGGAAGTATGATGTATAGGTTTGCCTAACCAGCTTCATAGTCTGTTTGGTGTTCGGCATGCCTTGCTAGAGGCCGCTACCAACTGTGGAGTTCGGAGGTGATCCGAACTGTGACCAAGCCGGCTTGAACCTAAGGGGTCGAGCGCTTAAGGGAAGGAACCTACGAGGTCGGATCCGAGGACACTGGTCAGATGTGATCCGAGCTGTATTCGGATTGTGGCCGAGTAGACTTATGGGCTTTAGGGTCTGTGCGAGGCCCAAGTGTTGAGCCCACAACTGACGCGTATATAAAGTGGACGTGCCGCACACTCACGCGATTTTGATCGCTTCGGCACTGTCACTAGGGTTTGCATGTGTTGTGAATAGACACCTCTACTCGCCGCCGGTTGTGTGATCGGACCTAGCAGTCCGCCGCACGACGTTCCTCCTGCACGCGCGGATACCGTTAGAGGCGGTGCACTTGCGCCACTCCGGCAAACCTGTACGTGGGAACCGACTACCAGCTGTACAAGGAGGAGACGATCCACGCGGACGCGCTGCCCCAACTCTTCTTCCGCTGCACGGCACTGCGCGTCTAGTTGTAACAAACTGTGATCCATCTCCCGTAGCATGTTCTTGGTTGTTCTGCGGGTAGGAAAATTTTAATTTGTAGTCGACGCACCCTACCGTAGAACCCAAAAGTGGTATCAGAGACTCTTCTATAGGATTTGGATTCAGATGTATGCATATTAGGTATGTGGAGGCGATAGATGAGATCTGTTGTCGTTGATGAGATCGGCTGTGTGCACGGTTGATGAGATCAACTGCACATGGGGTTCGACATGGCTATGTTTTCTAATGATCGGAATCGATGAGGTCGTGACACAACCTACCTCTACCTGTCGGTATCCGCCATCGGGGTTAACAGTGAAACGTAAATCCGAATTGGGCTCGCGATGATCGATAAGATCGGTCAGATCAGTAAATTTGGTGTGATCGGAGTTCAGATGTGATCTGTGATTTTTGAAAACGTCGGGCACTTCCCGCACCCGCGAGGGGCGCTGCCCCTTCGAACCCCGCCTGCTAACCGGCTAGCAGGACCGCCGTGTGCGTAGCGCCTTGTACTTCGTACACGATCACTCAAACCGATAGAATGTGATTCTATGTGCAACTTTGTCTTGTAGGTTTGATGTGAAATAGTATGGCTCATGTGTATGTGATGCATGTGTGTAAATTATACATGGCCTATGTGTCATGTTTGTCAGTCGGCAGGAGCCAAAGTGCTATCATTATATTGTATAACGACCTGCGTGTTGACTTGTGACTCTATGTAAAATTCATTACTAGTTTTAGTAGTTGGATAATAGAGATCAGGTTGGTGGCTTGGCGTCCCGGCATGAAAAATAAGATGGAGTTTCTAGATGGTCATCGGAGTTGGAGCCGACCTGGAAGAACATCCATGAAGGAGCCATACTATTTCACAATATATGTTTTACTTGTGATTGTTATGCTTCTTTGTTTCTATGCATGTTAGAATGGTAGAAAGATCCCTCATGAATATTAAGTAAATTGCCATTCCCGGTGTTGCACCTTTGCACGTCAAGTACGTCTAGTAGTGGGCTCATAAAATTGGGGTGCTGCTAGGTGTCCTTGAACTGAAGGGTTCCTATCGGACACGAACATGCACTGCATTAGGTTAACTTGACAAGGCTATCAAAACGGTTTTGGGCCTGGTGGCAAAAGAGGTCGGGAGCCGGGGTATGAGATACCTAGCCGACCGACAGGAGTCGTATAGAGATATGATTAGCAAGGTGTTGCTTACCGGATAGGCATGTTGTCTAGAAGTGATGCTAAAGCTCACTAGTCACATGTGCTAGTCGGATCCTGAATCATTGAGAGTTTGCGGAGGGATGCTGACTTCAGTGGGAGTATTTCTGTTTAAGGCTAGAATTACTCTACATAAACACATTGCTTAGTGATTGCATATTTTTCTATTGTAGATCAATGGCACCACCTGCTCAACCCAACTTTGCATTGAAATCAATTTTGGAAAAGGATAAACTGAATGGAACGAACTTTACTACCTGGTATAGAAATTTGAGAATTGTTCTCAAGCATGATAAAAAGGAACATGTTCTAGAGGATCCGCTTCCGGAGGAACCTGCCGATAATGCTAGTACCACAACCAAGAATGCCTACCAGAAACTCGTTGATGAATCAAATGAGATCAGCTGCCTCATGCTGGCTTGTATGGAGCCCGATTTGCAGCAGCATTTCGAAGACGTTGGGGCTTTCGATATGATCGAGAGTCTCAAGAGCATGTTTCAGGTGCAGGCTAGGACCGAAAGGTTCAATGTTTGGCGATCCTTGATGGATTGTAAGCTGAAGGAAGGTGATCCACTGAGCCCACATGTGATCAAGATGATCGGATATGTGCAAGCTTTGGATCGGTTGGGCTTCCCGCTCTTGGATGAGCTGGCTACTGATGCAGTTCTGGGTTCTCTTCCGCCCAACTATGGGACGTTCATCTCGAACTATCATATGCATGGCATGGATAAGAAGCTCACTGAATTGCATGGGATGCTCAAAGTGGCAGAGCAGGATATTAAGAAAGGCACGCATCAAGTGTTGATGGTGCAGAAATTGTCTAAGTTCAAGAAGAGTTGGTCCAAGAAAAAGGCTAAGGAAAAGGGCACGGAGACGGTAACCTCCGCCGCTGCGCCGAAGTCTGGACCGGACTCAAAGACCATTTGCTATCATTGCAAGGAAACTGGTCACTGGAAGAGGAACTGTAGCAAGTGGCTTGCAGAGCATGGCAAGAAGGCCGGGAATGCTGCTTCAGGCAAAGGTGTACACTTGTTGCGTACATTATAGACATTTAGCTTGCTGACATACCTAGCAACTCTTGGGTATTTGATACCGGATCGGTTGTTCACATTTGCAACTCGATGCAGGGGCTAGTAAGAACTAGGCGTGTGGCACAAGGGGAGATAGACATCAGGGTCGGCAACAAAGCAAGAGTTGCTGCGTTGGAGGTCGGCACAATGCAGCTCCAGCTTCCTTTTGGATTTATTTTGGAATTGAATAATTGTTATTACATTCCTGCACTTAGTCGGAACATTATTTCTGCCTCATGCTTGATGAGTCAGGGTTATGAATTCAATTTAAAGGACAATGGTTGTTAGATTTATTTGAATGGTATGTTCCACGGCTATGCACCCACTGTTGATGGGTTATTTATATTGAATCTAGAACAGGAACCGGTCTATAACATGAATGTCAAGAGGCATAAGCCTAATGAGATAAATCTAACATACATTTGGCATTGCCAGCTTGGACACATTAGTCTGAAACGCATGAAGAAGCTCCATGATGATGGACTCCTAACTTCGACAGACTTTGGGTCATTCAAGACATGCGAATCATGCTTGCTCGGTAAGATGACTAAGTCTTTGTCAGGACCCCGATCCTAAGCCACACCGATCTAGCATGTAACACATCATATCACTTTGCGGCCTCACGCACGGTATTCCCACGGGTGCCACCTTACCTGGCCCGGGACCGTTTGCGCCTTTTGGCTCACGTATATGATAGTGTCGCTAGCATCCATATGACAAAGAACCCGGGCCGACATGGCTAGCCGTGAACCCAAAGCGGCACTAACCCATGGGGACAGGCATACATGAATCAACTTCGAGCATGTCGGCCAACATCATGTGAATCCGGGCTGTAGCACTGGGCTAACAGGACTCCGGTAACCCGGGCTGTAGCAGGCTAGGCAGGACTCCGGATGTCAACGCATGACATTTCCCCGAAGGGACAGACACAGGAACGAAGTGAAACACATGCCGGCCAGTCAAGTGTCCTAAGCAGTAGTGCTGGGCTAGCAGGACTCCGGTGAACCGGGCTGTAGCGGACTACTATGGCTCAAGGAGGCACTAGACTACATTTCCCCATAAGAGAGGCTGCCAAGGATAAACAACTAGATTGTCGGATCCCACACATAGCAAGCATTTCAATCATACACACAATATGCTCGATATGTGTAAATACAACATGGCATCACAACATAACTCTACGACTCAAGTATTTATTCATTAGGCTCCGAGGAGCGAGATATTACAAACATGGGTCTCATGACCCAACATTCAGAGCATACAAGTCAAAGCACATGCGGAAGCTTAACATGTCTGAGTACAGACATCTACAAATGAAAAAGGCTGAGAAGCCTGACTATCTACCAGATCCTGCCGAGGGCACAAGATCGTAGCTGAGGTATCAAGCTAAACGTCGAAGTCCACACGGAACTACTAGCGAGACTGACGTCTCTCTGCAAAACATAAAATAGGCAAACGTGAGTACAAATGTACCCAGCAAGACTTACATCAGAACTAGCTACATATGCATCAGTATCAATAAAGGGGGTGGTGGAGTTTGACTATAGCAAGCCATCTTTGACTCGGTGGCTATATTAAACTACGACTGCAAGTAACTCTTTTGAGGTGGCGCACACGAGTCCACATATTCACCATTCAATACACCACTATGGATCCGCTCCCGTCTCCCTACGAGAAGGCCATCGATAGCACTCACACTTATCTTGCGCATTTTAAAGTATCCACTTTCACTTGTCTATGAACTATTATAGGCAACCCAGAAGTCCATTACCGCGGACACGGCTATTCGAATAGATGATGTTAACCCTGCAGGGGTGTACTTCTTCACACACACTCTCACCACTTACCGCCGTTTACACGACATGTACTCGGCAACCTTCAAGCGGAAGCCCAACGAGGGTGTCGGCCACGGCCTACCTAAACACTCAAGTCTCTAGTCCAGGTTTATCGCCTATCCAGGTTCCATCCGCAGGGAGTCTGGCCGAGGTTTCCACATACGGCCCCGAACGATGTGAACAGGGTTCCCGAGACACCAAACGAGCGCCCGGTACACTGTGCCATGGTGTATCTACCGCAACATAGCCCACCCCTAGGGTCAGCGCTACACACGGCCGCCAACACATAACCTACAAACACCAGAAACTAGTTGCAACTCCTGGACAGAGTACTAGGGTGATTAAGAAGCCGAGAGGGTCCATTGGTTTCAGGCCCAATGCGTGGTAGTAACTGTTTCATGGATCACAAACACAGTACTCAGTTCCTGAGGACGGCTTCAATGATACAACCCACCATGTACTCTTACATGGCCTCTCACCGCTACCTTTACCAAATCGTGTTCACACACTTAGCTCTCAACAGTAGGACATGTTTACACACCTCCGATTCATCCCCGATGAATCAAACCTGACTCAACTCTAAGCAATAGCAGGCATGACAAACAAGCATGAATGAGTAGGCACATCAGGGCTCAAACAACTCCTACTCATGCTAGTGGGTTTCATCTATTTACTATGGCAATGACAGGTCATGCAAAAGAAGGGGTTCAACTACCGCAGCATGTACAGTTGAATCGTTGTTGTTCTAATGCAGTAAAAGAGAGCAGGAGCAAGAGAGTGGGTTTGTATCGGAATGAACAAGGGGTTTTTTCTTGCCTGGCACTTCTGAAGATATCATTGGGTCTTCATCAGTGTCAACGATCACAGCGTCGGGAACAACGTCTACTGAGAGGGGGCAATTACCGGCAAACAAGGAAGAATACAATCAATGCAATGCAACAATATGATGCATGATCATGACATGGCAATATGTTGTTGATTGAGCTAATGCAACTAGCAACACAATTAAATGAAGTTGGTTTGAATACAAGATTCAAATTCAAACTCCATATATGATTAGTTAAATGCCATTTATTTTTTGTCCAAAACAAAGGACAACATTGTTCAAACATGCATGGAAATGTCATAAACAGATTCCTTGAATTTTTCTGATAATTTTTCATATATAATTTATTTCATTTGGAGTTACGGTTGATTTTCTATGATTTTTGGAAGTTTTGGACATTTTCTGAATTAAATAAATCATTTCCAATTTATTTAAAATCCAGAAAGCATTACTGCGTCAGCCTGACGTCAGAATGATGTTAGCAGGTCAACAGGGGCTGGTCCGGGTCAACCTGACCAGTGGGACCCACTGGTCAGTGACTCAGTCCACTAACTGAGTTAGTTAGTGTTAAACTAACCCTAACCAGGCTGTTAGCAGGGTGGGGCCCGCATGTCAGTGTCTAGTTTAGTTAACTAAATTAGTTAGCTCTAATTAATCTCGAGTTAACTAATTAGGGGCTTGGGCCCACATGTCAGAGGCTAATTAAACTAACTAAATAAGTTAACACTAACCTGGGTTAATTAGCAGGGCTGGCCCCACGCGTCAGTGACCCAGGGTGGTCAAACCCTGGTCAGACGGGGTCAAACCCCGGGTCAGCTCGCCGGAGTTGACCCACGGCTCGTCGCCGGCGACGACAGAGACGACAGAGCGGCTCGGGAATGCTCTAGAGGGCACCGTTTTGAGCGTGGTTTGTTGCTACGGCTTGCTGGCGCTCTCGCGCATCTAGTGGTGGCAGCGGTAGCAGCTGGGATGGCCTAGGTTGACGGCGACGACGACTTGTGCGGCAGCCGGCGTTCGGCCAATGACGGGTTGGTTGCTACGGTGCATTAGCGAGCGGGATGAGGTGCTGGGCGGACTCCACATGGCTCCGGGAGCACGCAGGACTCGATGGTTCGAGCAACAGAGCACGGCATCTAGGTTCCCGGCGGCCATGGCGGACGGCGGCGCTCGGCCATGTTGGGAAAGCTAGTTAGGGGACGAGATAGACACGAGGAAGAGAGGGGTTCGGACCAGGAGCTCACGGCGGGTCGACGGGTAGGCTCAGCGGCTCGGGGGAGGTCCTGACGACGGAGAATCAAGGACGGCGACCGTCGGATGCAGAGGACGATGGCGAGCTCGAGGACGACGTCATAGGGCTCCCTGCATCATGTGACTCGGCGATGAGGAAGAGGGCGTCATGGCAGACCTCGGGGATAGCTCGGAGAGGCGAGGAGGTGGCTGTGGCCGTGGTGGTTTCAGACGGTGGCGACGGACGCGTTCGGTCCGGGCGAGAGAGAGGGAGCAGAGGAGAGGAGGGAGAGCAGCGAGTGAGGGAGAGGAGAGAGGGGTCCAGAGCGGCAACGAGGGAAGGATCAGGGCCCCAGGTGGAAGCAGGAGGTGGAGCTCGGGCGCGCGCGCGCGTCGACACGCCTCTGCCTACTGGAAAAGGTTGAAGACGGTGGGAGTTGGGCTGGGCCTCAGCCACGGTGCTGGGCCAGGTGGCTGCACAGGTAAGTTGGCCCAGGTAAGTTTCTGTCTCTTCTCTGTTTTCTAAATTGTTTCAGTTTTCTATTTTTCTGCAATTGTTTTGGGTTTAGTTTTTAACACCAAACCATTTTATAAAATCCTGAAAATAATTATGTGACTAGAACTAAAATATCCTAAACCACATAAAATGTTCCAGAATTATTGGACATATATTAATTATATAAAGAATATATATCCAATACAAATAGTTATTGAATTAATTCAAAGGCCCAAAATAAATGTTTCTGAGATACCAAAAACATTGGTTTGAATTTTACTTCTTGCCAATATTTTCGGAGACTAAGAGGAACATTTTCTTGGATTTCTTTGAAGACATTTTAATGTTGATTATTTTTGAACTGGTTTCTGAGGATTTCAACAAACCTCAATTCAACTTTCAGAAATTTTAGACATGATGCATGAGTGCAGATGCAACTATTTCACTCAGGTACTCTAGGGCTGTGACAGTCTCCTTTCGCAAAGAGTTGTGAGAGGGCATCCGAGGTGTTGGAACTGATACACAGTGATGTGTGTGGACCAATGAGCACAACTGCCAGAGGTGGCTATCAGTACTTTGTGACTTTTACCGACGACTTGAGTAGATATGGATATATCTATTTGATGAGGCACAGGTCGGAGACTTTTGAAAAGTTCAAAGAGTTTCAAAACGAGTTTGAGAATTGGCTCGGCAAGACTATAAAACTTCTATGATCTGATCGTGGAGGTGAGTACATGAGCCAGGAGTTTGATGATCATCTGAAAAGCAGAGGTATAGTACCTCAGCTCACACCTCTGGGTATGCCACAGAGAAATGGCGTGTCGAAACGGAGGAATAGGACCTTGTTGGACATGGTCCGGTCTATGATGAGCAAATCGGTTTTACCCTTGTCATTCTGGGGTACGCTCTAGAAACTGCAGCTTTCACACTTAACAGGGTACCATCAAAATCCGTCGACAAGACACCACATGAGATGTGGACCAGCAAGAGTCCCACTTTGTCTTTTCTAAAGATTTGGGGTTGTGAAGCATATGTCAAGAAACTTATGTCAGACAGGCTTACACCCAAGTCGAATAAATGCATATTCGTGGGATATCCGAGGGAAACCTTGGGATATAGCTTCTACAACCAGGAAGAGGACAAAGTGTTTGTTGCTCGGAACAGGGTTTTCCTTGAGAAAGAGTTTCTCAGCCGGGAGGCCAGTGGGAGGACGATCCGACTCGAAGAAATTTGAGGACCACTCAGGGACGGCTCGGCTGGTGATGAGATCATACCGGAGTCAGTCAGAGAACCCATAGTGGAAGCGGCACCAGAACCACTGAGGTCGGAAAGATTGCGCAGAGTGCGTGATGTATTGTTCCTAGAAAGTGATGAGCCGGCCACGTATGCGGAAGCGATGGTGAGCCTAGATTTCGAGGCATGGATGGAGGCCATGAGATCCGAGTTAAAGTCCATGGATGAGAATCAAGTTTGGGACTTGGTTGATCCGCTGCCTGGCGTAACATCCATTGGTTGCAAATGGGTCTTTAAGAAGAAAACCGATGTGGATGGAAATGTTCAGATCCACAAAGCTCGGCTTGTCGCTAAGGGTTATGGACAAGTTCAAGGAATTGACTACAACGAGACTTACTCGCCGGTAGCGATGCTGAAGTCGGTGAGGATCGTGCTAGCTATAGCTGCATATTTTGATTATGAGGTATGGCAGATGGATGTCAAGACGGCTTTCCTTCATGGAAATTTAACCGAGGACGTGTATATGATACAGCCCGAGGGTTTTGTCGATCCAACTAGCACTAGTAAGGTATGCAAGCTCAAGAGATCCATTTATGGGTTGAGGCAAGCATCTCGGAGCTGGAACATTCATTTTGATGAGGTCGTCATTGGTTTCGGGTTAATCAAAAGCGAAGAGGACTCTTGTTTATACAAGAAGTTAAGTGGGAGCTCGATAGTATTTTTGATCTTGTATGTGGATGACATACTACTGATCGGAGATGATACTTCGATGCTAAACTCGGTCAAGGAGTCATTGAATGGCAAGTTTTCGATGAAGGACCTTGGTGAGGCAATGTACATTGTAGGCATTAAGATCTATAGAGATAGATCAAGGAGGCTGCTCGGCTTAAGCTAGAGCACGTACATAGATAAAGTCTTGAAGCAGTTCAACATGAGTGAGGCAAAGAAAGGGTTCTTGCCACTCTCACATGGTATAAGGCTAAGCGAGACTCAGAGTCCTTCGACATCTGATGAGTGAAGCAGGATGAGTAGGATTCCGTATGTCTCAGCAATTAGATCCATCATGTATGCCATGATATGTACGCGGCCTGATGTTGCTTTTGCAATAAGCCTAGAAAATAGATACCAGGCCAACCCAGGTGAGAGTCACTGGGCAGCGGTAAAGACTATTTTGAAGTACCTGAAAAGGACTAAAGAGATGTTCCTAGTTTATGGAGGTGAGGAAGAGCTCATTGTAAGGGGTTACGTCGATGCTAGTTTCCAAACCGACAGAGATGATTGTCGATCACAGTCCGGATTCGTGTACGTCATGAACGGAGGAGCAATGAGCTGGATGAGTTCCAAGTAAGATACGGTGGCCGATTCTACTATAGAAGCCGAATACATTGCGGCTTGTGAAGCTGCAAAGGAAGGTGTTTGGATCCGGAACTTTCTGGATGATCTTGGTATTTTCCCAGCCTTGGTAAAACTGTTGGACCTTTATTGTGTTCATTCTGGTGCCATCGCACAAGCCAAGGAGCCAAGGAATCACCACAAGGTCAGACACATAGATCGGAAATATCACCTGATACGAAAGATCGTAAAGAGTGGTGATCTAGAGTTATGCAAATGTTGCGGATCCATTGACTAATCCGCTTCCACAACCCAAGCATGAGGTGCACGTTAGAGCTATGGGCATTCGATGTCTATTTGATTGACTCTAGTGCAAGTGGGAGACTGTTGGAGATATGCACTAGAGGTAATCATGTATGATGATATTTCCTATGTGTTTATGAATAAAGATAGTCCTTGGACATTCTCAATGATGTGTATCAGCAAGTACATGACTTCTTTGTGGGACTATGCATTGTATGATGACTGTCCTATAAGGTCCCTAGTCAAAAGGGCTGTGTGGACGCGCAGCCAACTAGACTAGCATATGACACGGTCAATGGCTTGGTCTCACTAGCCATGGAGCATTGGATGCTAACCGGATAATATGGACTTGGATTGAAGGATCTGGTCGGATTCGTCGTAGTCGGATCTGAGTCGACATAAGGTCCGAGTCGGACAGACCCAACTATGAGACGCAGCGATATGTCATCTGTGAGTCTCGAGTACAACATATGTTCTATGTCCTAAGACCTGAGCTGACGCATGTACTCAGGATGGTGACAGACTTGCTTTGGGTCGACGAAACGCTACTCCGTAACTGGGTAGTTATAAAGGTAGTTTTCGGGTTTGTCCAGAACCATGCTGCGAGACGTGGTCGAGCAAGATGGGATTTTCCCTCCAATCAGGAGAGATATACTCTGGGCCCCTTGTGTGATCCGACCAGGATAAGCATGGCCATGTGACAAGGATTATGAGATAATCTGGTTTGTGGTCGGCATCACTTGAACGAGAAAGAGGTCATGCTAGCACAAGGATGACAGACTCTCCTTGAGCCCGACAAGATATATCATGTGGCAAAAGGAATGGAAGTATGATGTACAGGTTTGCCTAACCAGCTTCATAGTCTCTTTGGTGTTCGGCATGCCTTGCTAGAGGCCGCTACCAACTGTGGAGTTCGGAGGTGATCCGAACTATGACCAAGTCGGCTTGAACCTAAGGGGTCGCTCTCTTAAGGGAAGGAACCTACGAGGTCGGATCCGAGGACACTGGTCGGATGTGATCCGAGCTGTATTCGGATTGTGGCCGAGTAAACTTATGGGCATTAGGGTCTGTGCGAGGCCCAAGTGTTGAGCCCACGACGGATGCCTATATAAAGTGGAGGTGCCGCACAATCATGTGATTTTGATCGCTTCGGCGCTGTCACTAGGGTTTGCATGTGTTGCGAGTAGACACCTCCACTCACCGCCGGTTGTGTGATCGGACCTAGGAGTCCACCGCACGACATTCCTCCTGCACACACAGATACCGTTAGAGGCGGTGCACTTGCGCCGCTCCGGCGAACCTGTACGTGGGAACTGACTACTGGATGTACAAGAAAGATCGGACGAGGAGGAGATGATCCACGCGGACGCGTTGCCCCAACTCTTCTTCCGCTGCACGGCACTGCGCGTCTAGTGGTGAAGAACTGTGATCCATCTCCCGTAGCATGTTCTTGGTTGTTCTGCGCATAGGAAAATTTTAATTTGCAGCCGACGCACCCTACCGTAGAACCCAACACCGCCAAGCAGCTAGTCAGCTATCGATATTCAACCCACCAAACTTGGCCTCAATGGGAGGGGAGGAGTGGTGGCCTTCTTGGGACCCGAGCGACGGCGACCTACAATATACTAATTTTCCTCGCTGCTGGTGGCGCCCTCGGATGTGTCGGCTTCGTGGTCATGGCGGTGGGGCACGGCCTTGGCGGAGCCGGCGATGTCCATCTCTCTGTTGTTCTTGCCCCACACCTCGTCCGCTGCCTCGCCCATCTCCCTGTAGGCAGCCTCTAGTTTGGCCTGATATTGGTGGTATGGCGCCCAGATGAGTTGGGGTGGAGGTCTAGCATTCGTGACCTCTCCTCAAGCGAGGCACATGCCCTCACCACGCGCGCATGATTCTTCAGGACTGTAACGTTGTTGTACTAGGTGCTGACCTCGGGCGCGTAGGAGAGCTTCGTGTTATCGCTGTTGGGGAACGTAGTAATTTCAAAAAAAATCCTACGCACACGCAAGATCAAGGTGATGCATAGCAACGAGAGGGAAGAGTATCGTCCACGTACCCTCATAGACCGTAAGCGGAAGCGTTATGAGAATGCGGTTGATGTAGTCGAACGTCTTCACGGTCCGACCGATCTAAGTACCGAACGCACGGCACCTCCGAGTTTAGCACACGTTCAGCTCGATGACATCCCACGAACTCCGATCCAGCAGAGCTTCATGGGAGAGTTCCATCAGCACGACGGCGTGTTGACGGTGATGATGTTGCTACTAACGTAGGGCTTCGCCTAAGCACTGCTAATATATGATCGAGGTGGATTATGCTGGAGGGGGGCACCGCACACGGCTAAGGGATCAATGATCAACTTGTGTGTATAGAGGTGCCCCCTGCCCCCGTGTATAAAGGAGCAAGGGAAGAGGTCGGTCGGCTCTCTATGGCGCGCCAGGAGGAGGAGTCCTCCTCCTAGTAGGAGTAGGACTCCCCTCTTTCCTACTCCTACTAGGAGGGGGAAAGGAAGGGGGAGAGGGAGAAGGAAAGGGGGGCGCCCCCCCTCTCCTAGTCCAATTCGGACCAGAGGGGGAGGGGCACGCGGCCTGCCCAAGGCCAGCCCTCTCTCTCTCTCCACTAAGGCCCATAAGGCCCATTATTTCTCCCAGGGGGTTCCGGTAACTCTCCGCCACTCCGGTTTTCTCCGAAATCACCCAGAACACTTCCGATGTCCGAATATAGTCGTCCAATATATCGATCTTTACGTCTCGACCATTTCGAGACTCCTCGTCATGTCCATGATCATATACGGGACTCCGAACAACCTTCGGTACATCAAAACAAAAAAACTCATAATACCGATTGTCACCGAACTTTAAGCGTGTAGACCCTACGGGTTCGAGAACTATGTAGACATGACCGAGACACGTCTCTGCTCAATAACCAATAGTGTAACCTGGATGTTCATATTGGCTCCCACATATTCTACGAAGATCTTTATCGGTCAAACCGCATGACAACATACGTTGTTCCCTTTGTCATCGGCATGTTACTTGCCCGAGATTCGATCATCGGTATCTCAATACCTAGTTCAATCTCATTACCGGCCAGTCTCTTTACTCATTCTGTAATTCATCATCCTGCAACTAACTCATTAGTTACAATGCTTGCAAGGCTTATAGTGATGCGCATTACCGAGTGGGCCCAGAGATACCTCTCCGACAATTGGAGTGACAAATCCTAATCTTGATCTATGTCAACTCAACAAGTACCATCGGAGACACCTGTAGAGCACATTTATGATCACTCAATTGCATTGTGACGTTGGGTAGCACACAAAGTGTTCCTGCAGTAATCTGGAGTTACATAATCTCATAGTCATAGGAACATGTATAACTCATGAAGAAAGCAATAGCAGTAAACTAAAACGATCAAGTGCTAAGCTGACGAAATGGGTCAAGTCAATCACATCATTATCCTAATGATGTGATCCTGTTTATCAAATGAAAACTCATGTCTATGGTTAGGAAACATAACCATCTTTGATCAACGAGCTAGTCAAGTAGAGGCATACTAGTGACACTCTATTTGTCTATGTATTCACACATGTATCATGTTTCCGGTTAATACAATTCTAGCATGAATAATAACCATTTATCATGATATAAGGAAATAAATAATAACTTTATTATTGCCTCTAGGGCATATTTCCTTTAGTCTCCCACTTGCACTAGAGTCAATAATCTAGATTACATAGTAATGATTCTAACACCCATGGAGTCTTGGTGCTGATCATGTTTTGCTCGTGAGAGAGGCTTAGTCAACGGGTCTGCAACATTCAGATCCGTATGTATCTTGCAAATCTCTATGTCTCCCACCTAGACTTGATCGCGGATGGAATTGAAGCGTCTCTTGATGTGCTTGGTTCTCTTGTGAAATCTGGATTCCTTTGCCAAGGGAATTGCACCAGTATTGTCACAAAATATTTTCATTGGACCCGATGCACTAGGTATGACACCTAGATCGGATATGAACTCCTTCATCCAGACTCCTTCATTTGCTACTTACGAAGCAGCAATGTACTCCGCTTCACACATAGATCCCGCCATGACACTTTGTTTAGAACTTCTCCAACTGACAGCTCCACCGTTCAATATAAACATGTATCCGGTTTGCGATTTAGAATCGTCCAGATTAGTGTCAAAGCTTGCATCAACGTAACCATTTACGTTGAGCTCTTTGTCACATCCATAAACGAGAAACATATCCTTAGTCCTTTTCAAGTATTTCAGGATGTTCTTGACCGCTGTACAGTGATCCACTCCTGGATTACTTTGGTACCTCCCTGCTAAACTAATAGCAAGGCACACATCAGGTCTGGTACACAGCATTGCATACACGATAGAGCCTATTGCTGAAGCATAGGGAACATCTTTCATTTTCTCTCTATCTTCCACAGTGGTCGGGCATTGAGTCTTACTCAACTTCACACCTTGTAACACAGGTAAGAATCCTTTCTTTGCCTGATCCATTTTGAATTTCTTCAAAACTTTGTCAAGGTATGTGCTTTGTGAAAGTCCAATTAAGCGTCTTGATCTATCTCTATAGATCTTGATGCCCAATATGTAAGTAGCTTCACCGAGGTCTTTCATTGAAAAACTCTTATTCAAGTATCCTTTTATGCTATCCAGAAATTCTATATCATTTCCAATCAATAATATGCCATCCACATATCATATTAGAAATGCTACAGAGCTCCCACTCACTTTCTTGTAAATACAGGCTTCTCCAAAAGTCTGTATAAAACCATATGCTTTGATCACACTATCAAAATGTTTATTCCAACTCCGAGAGGCTTGCACCAGTCCATAAATGGATCGCTGGAGCTTGCACACTTTGTTAGAACCCTTTGGATCGATAAAACCTTCAAGTTGCATCATATACAACTCTTCTTCCAGAAATCCATTTAGGAATGCAGTCTTTACATCCATTTGCCAAATTTCATAATCATAAAATGCGGCAATAGCTAACATGATTCGGACGGACTTAAACATCGCTACGGGTGAGAAGGTCTCATCGTAGTCAACTCCTTGAACTTGTCGAAAACCTTTCGCAAAAAGTCGAGCTTTGTAGACAGTAACATTACCATCAGCGTCTGTCTTCTTCTTGAAGATCCATTTATTCTTGATGGCTTGACGATCATCTGGCAAGTCAACCAAAGTCCATACTTTGTTCTCATACATGGATCCCATCTCAGATTTCATGGCCTCAAGCCATTTTGCAGAATCTGGGCTCATCATTGCTTCCTCATAGTTTGTAGGCTTGTCATGGTCTAGTAATATGACCTCCAGAACAGGATTACCGTACCACTCTAGTGTGGATCTTACTCTGGTTGACCTATGAGGTTTGATAGTAACTTGATCTGAAGTTTCATGATCATCATAATTAGCTTCCTCACTATTTGGTGTAGGTGTCACAGAAACCGGTTTTCTGATGAACTACTTTCCAATAAGGGAGTAGGCACAATTACCTTATCAAGTTCTACTTTCCTCCCACTCACTTCTTTCGAGAGAAACTCGTTCTCTAGAAAGGACCCATTCTTAGCAACAAAAGTCTTGCCTTCGTATCTGTGATAGAAGGTGTACCCAACTGTTTCTTTTGGGTATCCTATGAAGACACATTTCTCCAATTTGAGTTCGAGCTTATCAGGTTGAAGCTTTTTCACATAACCATCGCAGCCCCAAACTTTAAGAAACGACAACTTTGGTTTCTTGCCAAACCACAGTTCATAAGGAGTCGTCTCAATGGATTTAGATGGTGCCCTATTTAACGTGAATGCAGCCGTCTCTAAAGCATAACCCCAAAATGATAGCGGTAAATAAGTAAGAGACATCATAGATCGCACCATATCTAGTAAAGTATGATTACGACGTTCGGACACACCATTACGCTGTGGTGTTCCAGGTGGCGTGAGTTGTGAAACTATTCCGCATTGTTTCAAATGAAGACCAAACTCATAACTCAAATATTCTCCTCCACGATCAGATTGTAGAAACTTTATTTTCTTGTTAGGATGATTTTCCACTTCACTCTGAAATTCTTTGAACTTTTTAAATGTTTCAGACTTATGTTTCATCAAGTGGATATACCCATATCTGCTCAAATCATCTGTGAAGGTGAGAAAATAATGATACCCACCGCGAGCCTCAATATTCATCGGACCACATACATCAGTATGTATGATTTCCAACAAATATGTTGCTCGCTTCATAGTTCCGGAGAACGGAATTTTAGTCATCTTGCCCATGAGGCATGGTTCGCAAGTACCTAGTGATTCATAATCAAGTGATTCCAAAAGCCCATCAGAATGGAGTTTCTTCATGCGCTTTATACCAATATGACCTGAGCGGCAGTGCCACAAATAAGTTGCACTATCATTATCAACTCTGCATCTTTTAGCTTCAATACTATGAATATGTGTATCTCCACTATCGAGATTCAAAAAGAATAGACCACTCTTTAAGGGTGCATGACCATAAAAGATATTACTCATATAAATAGAACAACCATTATTCTCTGATTTAAATGAATAACCGTCTCGCATCAAACAAGGTCCAGATATAATGTTCATGCTTAACGCTGGCACCAAATAACAATTATTCAGGTCTAATATTGATCCCGAAGGTATATGTAGAGGTAACGTGCCTATTGCGATCACATCGACTTTGGAACCATTTCCCACGCGCATCGTCACCTCGTCCTTTGCCAATCTTCTCTTAATCTGTAGTCCCTATTTCGAGTTGCAAATATTAGCAACAGAACCAGTATCAAATACTTAGGAACTACTGCGAGAATTAGTAAGGTAAACATCAATAACATGTATATCACATATACCTTTGTTCACCTTGCCATCCTTCTTATCCGCCAAATACTTGGGGAAGTTCCGCTTCTAGTGACCAGTCTGTTTGCAGTAGACGCACTTAGTCTTAGGCTTAGGTCCAGACTTGGGTTTCTTCTCTTGAGCAGCAACTTGTTTGCCGTTCTTCTTGAAGTTCCCTTTCTTCTTCCCTTTACCATTTTTCCTGAAACTGGTGGTCTTGTTAATCATCAACACTCTCCTTGATTTCTACCTCTGCAGCCTTTAGCATTGCGAAGAGCTCAGGAATTGTTTTATTCATCCCTTGCATGTTATAGTTCATCACAAAGCTCTTGTAGCTTGGTGGCAGTGATCTAAGAACTCTGTCAATGACACTATCAACAGGAAGATTAACTCCCAGTTGAGTCAAGTGGTTATGGTACCCAGACATTCTGAGTATATGTTCACTGAAAGAACTATTCTCCTCTATCTTGTAGCTATAGAACTTATTGGAGACTTCATATCTCTCAATCCAGGCATTTGCTTGAAATATTAACTTCAACTCCTGGAACATCTTATAAGCTCTATGACGTTCAAAACGTCGTTGAAGTCCCGGTTCTAAGCCGTAAAGCATGGCACACTGAACTATCGAGTAGTCAACAACTTTGCTCTGCCAGATGGTCATAACATCTGGTGTTGCTCCTGCAGCAGGTTTGGCACTTAGCGGTGCTTCCAGGACGTAATTCTTCTGTGCAGCAATGAGGATAATCCTCAAGTTACGGACCCGGTCCGTGTAATTGCTACCATCATCTTTCAACTTTGCTTTCTGAAGGAACGCATTAAAATTCAACGGCACAACAGCACAGGCCATCTATCTACAACAACATAGATATGCAAAATACTATCAGGTACTAAGTTCATGATAAATTAAGGTTCAGTTAATCAAATTATTAAATAACTCCCACTTAGATAGACATCCCTCTAATCATCTAAGTGACCATGTGTGATACGTCTCCACAACAAGGATCAAACCGAGCAAATAGTCTCCGGATTGACGTGAACTGTGTTCCGTCAATGGATTGGTTGAAAACTTTGTTGGTTTTAAAAAGAACGCAATAAAAAAGAAAAAAGAATCTAGCAAAGAAAAATGCGAAGCAAAAAGCAATGAGAAAACCGTCGCAAAAAAGATTTATTTGAGCTGATCAAATGGCGTTACCATGGCCGAACACGACCAAGCTCCCGTTCGGTGTAACTATGGTTCTAGTCAGCCAGGTCCCCAAATGAAACCGTGGCAGTTGTGCCGACCAAGTGGCATGGCGATGGTTCGGGTTCGACCAAGCCCCCAAGTGATTCTGTGGCCTTAGGCCGATCAAGGGGCATGAGTGGTTCAAACGTGACCAAGTCCCCAAGTGATCTGGTGGCTCTCGCCTATCAAGAGGTATGGTATTGGTTCGGGCACGACCAATCCTCCAAGTGATATAAAACGATGCTTTTAGAAAAGCGAACTCAAGGGGTAAACCGGAAGCCGCTTTAGAACAACTCCGTGTAACAACACATGATGTAAAAGAACAGATACCCCGCTTTAGCTGAGGTTCCGGTTTATTATAGTTAATATATACATCGTTGTAATATGTACATAAGTAGAACCAATGGCTCAGGTATAATAAGGTCGAAGATGAGCTATGTTCCACGGCCTGTTGGTCTCCTCCTCTGATGTACGTGAGTCCTTATGTTCTCGAATATCGATCAGATAGTATGACCCGTTGTGCAGATTCTTGCTGACCACGAAAGGCCCCTCCCAGGGTGGGGATAACTTATGCATATCAGTCTTATCTTGAATGAGCCAAAGCACCAAATCTCCTTCCTGGAAGGTTCTAGTTCTGACTCGGCGACTATGATAACGAGAAGATCCTGTTGGTAAATCGCTGATCGGGCGGCTGCTATGTCACGCTCTTCATCCAACCGATCCAAAGCATCTTGCCGTGCCGTTTCATTGTCCGCTTCAATATAAGCCATCACACGAGGTGAATCATGACGGATATCACTGGGGAGAACCGCCTCCGCTCCATAAACCATGAAGAACGGTGTGTATCCTGTTGACCTATTGGGTGTTGTATTGATGCTCCACAACACAGATGGTAATTCTTCTACCCAACAACCCGGCGTTCTCTGCAAAGGAACCATGAGCCGGGGCTTGATGCCTCTCAAGATCTCTTGATTAGCTCTTTCTGCTTGACCATTGGACTATGGGTGTGCCACTGATGAAACGTCGAGCCAGATGTGCTCTCGTTCGCAGAACTCCTTCATGGCACCTTTGGACAAATTGGTACCATTATCTGTGATGATACTGTGTGGAAAGCCAAACCAGAAAATCACTTTTTTAATGAACTGAACCGCCGTGGCCGCATCACACTTGCTAACAGGTTTTGCCTCCACCCACTTTGTAAACTTGTCAACCGCCACCAGGAGGTGGGTCTTCTTATCTTTGTACCTTTTGAAAGGCCCAACCATATCCAGCCCCCAAGTCGCAAACGGCCAAGTAATAGGAATCATTCTCAATTCTTGAGCTGGTACATGAGCACGTCTTGAGAACTTTTGGCAACCATCACATCGTCTGACCAGATTCTCTGCATCAGCATGAGCAGTTAACCAATAGAAACCATGGCAAAACGCTTTAGCCACTAGAGATTTTTGAACCGGTGTGGTGACCAAAATCCCCTGCGTGGATCTCACGCAAAATTTCACGTCCTTCTTCAGGAGACACACGGCATTGAAATGCCCCTGATACACTGCAATGATGCAACTCGCCGTTGATAATAGTCATGGACTTGGATCGCCGGATTATCTGTCTGGCCAGAGTCTCATCCTCTGGTAACTCGCCCCGGTTCTTGTACGCCAAGTAGGGAAGCGTCCAATCCGGAATAACATGAAGAGATGCCACCAATTGAGCCTCCGGATCAGGAATAGCCAAATCCGCTTCACCAGGGACCTTGACCGACGGGTTGTGCAGCACATCCAGAAAAACATTGGGCGGAACCGGTTTGCGCTGAGAGCCCAACCGACTTAAAGCATCTGCCGCTTCATTTTTCCGCCGGTCCACATGGTCCACCTGATAGCCTTTGAAATGACCTGCAACAATATCCACCTCACGGCGATATGCTGCCATGAGTGGATCCTTGGAGTCCCAAGTGCCAGACACTTGCTGAGCCACGAGGTCCGAGTCACCGAAGCACTTAACTCGACCTAGATTAATCTCCTTAGCCATCCGGAGACCATGGAGGAAGGCTTCATACTCAGCTGAATTGTTAGTACAAGGGAACATTAAGCGGAGAACATAATAAAACTTGTCACCTCATGGGGAAGTTAATACGACTCCAGCCCCCGAACCTTCCAATTGCCTGGATCCGTCAAAATGGATGGTCCAATATGTGTGATCCGGCTTTTCTTCAGGTGCTTGAATTTCTGTCCAATCATTGATAAAATCAACCAGTGCTTGAGACTTAATCGCCGTCCGAGGCACATACTTCAAATCGTGCGGCCCAAGCTCTATAGCCCACTTGGCAATCCGGCCAGTTGCTTCCCGGTTCTGGATGATATCTCCCAAAGGAGCAGAACTGACCACCGTAATTGGATGCCCTTGGAAGTATTGTTTAAGCTTCTGGCTTGCCATAAAGACTCCATACACCAGCTTCTTCCAATGCGGATACCTTTGCTTGGACTCAATGAGCACCTCGCTGATATAATAGACTGGACGTTGAACCGGATGCTCCTTACCTACCTCCTTTCACTCCACCACAATAGCCACGCTGACCGCCCGAGCATTAGCAGTAACGGCTCCTTGTCAATTGGAGCGGCGAGCACAGGCGGATGGGCCAATTGCCGCTTTAAGTCCTCAAATGCTTCATCAGCAGCAGAACTCCAGACAAACTGATCCGTCTTTTTCAACATCTGATACAAAGGGATTGCCTTCTCACCAAGGCGACTGATAAACCGGCTTAGCGCGGCAATCCGGCCTGCCAGGCGCTGAACATCATTGATACACTTCGTTTTAGCGAGGGAGGTGATGGCTGTGATCTTCTCCGGATTAGCCTCAATTCCCCTATTGGACACCAAGAAGCCTAATAACTTGCCCGCTGGTACACCAAAGACGCATTTGTCCGGATTAAGCATCATCTTGTATGCCCTCAGGTTATCAAAAGTTTCCTTTAAATCACCAATCAGAGTCTCCTTCTCCCTGGATTTAACCACGATATCATCCACGTAGGCGTGTACATTACGGCCAATCTGTTTATGTAGACAATTTTGCACACAACATTGATAAGTTGCCTGGGCACTCTTGAGCCCAAAGGGCATAGACACATAGCAGAAGGCTCCAAAGGGAGTTATGAATGTCGTTTTCTCCTGGTCCTTAACTGCCATTTTGATCTGATGATAGCCAGAATATGCATCCAAAAAACTTAAACGCTCACAACCCGCCATAGCATCAATAATTTGATCAATACGGGGGAGGGCAAAAGGATCTGCTGGACAAGCTTTATTAAGATCTATGTAATCCACACACATGCGACAGGTACCGTTTTTCTTAAGGACCAGCACCGGATTGGCAAGCCACTCAGGGTGAAAAACTTCAACAATAAAACCAGCTGCTAAGAGCCTGGCTACCTCTTCTCCAATTGCCTTGCGTCTTTCTTTGTTAAACCGGCGGAGGAACTGTTTCACCGGTTTGTATTTAGGATCCACATTAAGGGTGTGCTCAGCGAGTTGCCTTGGTACACCTGGCATGTCAGAGGGCTTCCATGCAAAAATGTCCCGATTCACACGGATGAACTCGATGAGCGCGCTTTCCTATTTCGGATCCAAATTAGCACTGATGCTGAACTGCTTGGACGAATCACCAGGTACAAAGTCAACAAGCTTAGTTTATGTTGCCAATTTAAACTTCAGGGCCGGATCATGCTCCGTAGTTGGCTTCTTTAATGGAGTCATGTCTGCCGGATCAACATTGTCCTTATAATACTTCAGCTCCTCGGTGGCACAAACCGACTCTACATAGGCCGCATCACCTTCCTCGCACTCCAAAGCAATTTTGTGACTTCCGTGAACCGTTATTGTCCCCTTGTGACCCGGCATCTTGAGCTGCAAATACACATAACAGGGTCGTGCCATAAACTTGGCGTAGGCCGGTCGCCCAAATAGGGCGTGACACGGACTTTGGATTTTCACCACTTCAAACATCAACGTCTCCGACCTGGAATCATGATCATCCACAAAGGCCACTTCCAGAGCTATCTTGCCAACAGGATATGCTGATCTGCCAGGTACTACACCGTGGAACACCGTATTAGACGGTTTAAGATTTTTATCTGTCAGTCCCATGCGACGGAAGGTCTCATAGTACAAGATATTAATGCTGCTACCTCCATCCATGAGCACCTTGGTGAACTTATAACCTCCCACCTGAGGCGCCACCACCAGAGCCAACTGACCCGGATTATCGACCCAGGGTGTGTGATCCTCTCTACTCCATATGATTGGCTGTTCAGACCAACGTAGATAACGGGGTATGGCCGGTTCAACAGAGTTGACCGCCCGCCTCTGAACCTTCTGGTCTCGCTTGTCCAAGCTAGTGGTGAAAACATGGTACTGCCCACTACTCAACTGCTTCGGGTTGCTCTGGTAACCTGACTGTTGCTGTTGTTGGTTGTAACCACCCTGGTTGTTCTGACTATTTTGACCATTATGTCCGCCCAGATTACCGTTAAATCTTGAACCGGAACTTCCTCCACCGTAACCCGGCCCGGATCCTGAGCCACCGCCAGATTCATGATCATACCAGAAATTATTAGAATTCTTGAACTCCTGCATAATAAAGCAATCCTTCCAAAGGTGGTTTGCTGGCGACTCCTTCGTCCCATGTCTTGGACAGGGCTGGCTTAGTAGATAGTTTAGGCGTTCTGGGTTAGGATTGGGTGCCCCATTACGATTTTTCGGTTTACCCCTGCGTCGCTGGCCATTGTCCTGTGCGTTATTATTAGCCACAAAGTCCATGTTACCATCCGCTTTACGCTTGCCTCCACCACCATTGCCTGCCTAGTGATGCTGCTGACCCTTGGAGTTGCTGTTCCTTCTTCCCTTCCCTATCTTGTCATCATCAGATTCGGGATCCTTGGTACTATCAGAATCAGCATATTTCACCAAAGCGGCCATGAGGGTCCCCATGTCAGTGCAATGATGCTTCATCCATCCCAACTTCAGCTTCAGGGGCCCAAACCGGCAGTTGCCTTCTAGGGTTAATACTGCGGTGTCAGCGTTGATGCGGTCTGATGAGTGCAACACTTGTGAAACCCGGCGCACCCAATGAGTTGTTGACTCTCCTTCCTCCTAGACGCATGCAACTAAGTCCACTATCGACATAGGCTGTTTACATGTATCCTTGAAATTGTTGATAAACCGGGCTCGTAATTGGGCCCATGAACTGATAGAATTAGCCGGCAAGCTTTTTAACCAAGTACGGGCCGTTCCTTCAAGCATCATGGTGAAGTATTTCGCACACGCCGCGTCATCCACATCAAGCATCTCCATGGCCATCTCATAGCTCTCCACCCATGTCTTCGGAGGCTCATCCGCCGTGTAATTTGGTACCTTGCGCGGGCCCTTGAAATCCTTGGGCAGGCGCACATTGCGTAAAGCGGGGATAAGGCAAGGCACCCCCAAAGAACTAGAAGTAACACCAGGTTCGATCGAGATGGTTGGACGAACCGGTGTGAGCTGCCGAGCCTGATGCTGTGCGGCTAACTCGGCCTCCCTGCGCGCTCGGGCCCGGTTCACCACTTCCTGAGCGTCATCAGCACCACCCGTCGGGTTGTTGCCACGGGGTGCTCCACGTTGTTCGTTACTCGACACTGCCAGTTCATCCATATGTCTGCTATAGCTCCGGCTTGGACGGGGGGTCGAGTGGATCCGGTCGCGGCTGTACGAGTATGCTTCCTGTTGGACCAAGGCTGTCCTCAGAAGCTCCTTGACCCGTCGCGTCTCTACTGCCTGCGGCAAATCACCTTCAATTGGAATGGCCTCCAGCCGTGCAGCAGCGGCAACGAGATTGTCCATCGGGTTGGAGTAGTGACCCGGAGGTGTTTAAACAGATTGAGGTATAATGGTGTTTTGACGAGGCGGGTCCATCTGACGAGGCTGAACCGGTGCGCCGGCCCCGGGAGCTTCAGCCCGGTTTCCCTCCATCGGATTGTCGGTTCCTACTCCTGGAGTGTTGAAAAGGTCTCTGGCCTCAAAAACCGGAGGCAAATGGGATCGGTACTTCCTCCTCATGACTTCCTGCGACGCACTTTGGTCCAACATGAGCCTGTAGGCTTGTGCGTCTAAAGCGGCCCGCTCCGTGGCCATCCTGGTGTCCTCGGCTGCCAGATCTGCCTTGGCTTGGGTGATCTATTCCTTTACTTTTGCAATCTCGGCGTTGTGAACGCCCTGATCCGCCGGATTAGCCTCCGCCATAAGCACAGCCAATGCATCAAATAGCTCTGATAGAACTTGAGCCGGCGGGCGCACAGGGCCTCCTGCACCGGCAGCCGTTGCCGCTGCTGAACCGGAGGTCGTTGCCGCAGCGGTCGAAGAATGAAGTGCTGCTTGTGTGCCAGTCATGAATATTCCAACCCGGTTGGGCAGATCAGAGTGGTCCGGAATACTGTCGCCATCGGAACAGCCCCCAATCCGGTCGTCTTGTAGCTGATAAAGAGATTCGGTTTCTCCGGTCGATGACTCGTCATCGGAACAAACGACGGTATCGCCGCGAGATTCCGATCCATCCTCATAACTTCCTCCATGGATGACTCCCACGAAGGCACGCTTCATGGCTGGTTTAACCCGGGCGGATCGCGCACGCTGAGCCATCTCGACGAGGTCAGTGCAGATGTCCACCTTGGGGCCCGGTTCACCGATCTTGCCAATGAAAATGTGAATGCCACCAAAGGGGACCCGGTACCCATACTCAATTGAGCCGGCCTCGGGGCCCCAACCTGCGTCGTCGATGTAGAGCTTGCCGCGACGACTCTTAGTCATCCGGCCTACGGCGTAGCCCTCGAGTCCTTCAAAGCGGCCCTCCAAGAACTTGAAACCATCGTGCGATAGCCCCACGGTGGGCGCCAACTGTCGTGGTTTTGTCACGGCAGATGTCCTAGAGAAAGGACCTAGTCGTGGAGCCATCGCGATGGGTTAGCTTGAAGGGGTTAAAGCGGACACAGGGAAACAAGAGAGTTTATACTAGTTCGGCCGCTTCGATGCAGATAAAAGCCTACGTCTAGTTGTGATGGAATTGATGGGGGTTTCGATGACTAGGGAGCAAACAAGCTTCGCCTATGTCTCAAGTTGTTGTCTGTTATCCTTGAACCGCCGCCGGGTCGTCCCCTTGTATACACGGGTGACTCCCCTCGGCTTACGGAGTCCCAATACCAGCTCATAGATGTGTCCGGTTTGGTCTCTACTTATTCCTATCTTACAATACAAGTTAACTACTAACGTAGGTTTACGGCTACAGGCCTTGAACCGACCATGGGCCTTGAGCCCTCCTTTGTCTTCTTGGGATTTAACATACTTAACTACTGACGAAGTTAACCCGGCCCAGATAGGCCGGTTTACGCCCAGTAGTAATATCCCCAACACTCTATGTGCTTCGCTTATATCTTTTGAGTCATATAATTTTGCTCTAGTGCTTCACTTATATCCTTTAGAGACGGTGGTGGATTTGTTTTATAGAAACTATTGATCTCTCATGCTTCACTTATATTGTTTTGAGAGTCTTAATAGCATGGTAATTTTCTTAAAATCCAAATATGCTTGGTATACAAGATTAATAATAAAACTTTCTTATGAGTGTGTTGAATACTATGATAAGTTTGATGCTTGATAATTGTTTTGAGATATGAAGATGGTGATATTAAAGTTGTGCTAGTTGAGTAGTTGTGAATTTGAGAAATACTTGTGTTGAGGTTTGTGATTACCGTAGCATGCATGTATGGTGAACTGTTATGTGATGAAGTCGGAGCATGATTTATTTTTTTGATTGTCTTCCTTATGAGTGGCGGTCGGGGACAAGCGATGGTCTTTTCCTACCAATCTATCCCCCTAGGAGCATGCGCGTAATACTTTGGTTTGATAACTTGTAGATGTTTGCAATAAGTATATGAGTTCTTTATGACTAATGTTGAGTCCATGGATCATACGCACTCTCACCCTTCCACCTTTGCTAGCCTCTCTAATATCGTGCACTTTTCGCCGGTATCACACACCCACCATATACCTTCCTCAAAACAGCCACCATACCTACCTATTATGGCATTTCCATAGCCATTCTGAGATATATTGCCATGCAACTTTCCACCGTTCTGTTTATTATGACACACTCCATCATTGTCATATTGCTTAGCATGATCATGTAGTTGACATCGTATTTGTGGCAAATCCACCGTTCATAATTCTTTCATACATGTCACTCATGCATCATCGCATATCCCGGTACACCGCCGGAGGCATTCATATAGAGTCATATTTTCTTCTAAGAATCGAGTTGTAATTCTTGAGTTGTAAGAAAAATAAAAGTGCGATGATCATCATTATTAGAGCATTGTCCCAGTGAGGAAAGGATGATGGAGACTATGATTCCCCCACAAGTCGGGATGAGACTCTGGACGAAAAAAAGAGGCCATAAAAAAAGAGAAAAGGCCCAAATAATAAAATAAAAATGAGAGAAAAAGAGAGAAGGGGCAATGTTACTATCCTTTTACCACACTTGTGCTTCAAAGTAGCACCATGATCTTCATAGTAGAGAGTCTCTCATGTTATCACTTTCATATACTAGTGGGAACTTTTCATTATAGAACTTGTCTTGTATATTCCAATGATGGTCTTCCTCAAATTGCCCTAGGTCTTCATGAGCAAGCAAGTTGGATGCACACCCACTTAGTTTCTTTTTGAGCTTTCATATACTTATAGCTCTAGTGCATCCGTTGCATGGCAATCCCTACTCACTCACATTGATATCTATTGATGGGCATCTCCATAGCCCGTTGATACGCCTAGTTGATGTGAGACTATCTTCTCCCTTTTTGTCTTCTCCACAACCACCACTCTATTCCACCTATAGTGCTATGTCCATGGCTCACGCTCATGTATTGCGTGAAAATTGAAAAAGATTTGAGAATGTCAAAAGTATGAAACAATTGCTTGGCTTGTCATCGGGGTTGTGCATGATTTAAATATTTTGTGTGGTGAAGATGGAGCATAGCCAGACTATATGATATTGTAGGGATAACTTTCTTTGGCCATGTTATTTTGAGAAGACATAATTGCTTAGTTAGTATGCTTGAAATATTATTATTTTCATGTCAATATGAACTTTTGTCTTGAATCTTTCATATCTGAATATTCATACCACAATGAAGAAGAATTACATTAAAATTATGCCAAGTAGCACTCTGCATCAAAAATTCTGTTTTTACCATTTACCTACTCGAGGACGAGCAGGAATTAAGCTTGGGGATGCTTGATACGTCTTCAATGTATCTATAGTTTTTGTTTTCTCCATGCTATATTATCTACTGTTTTAGACATTATTGGGCTTTATTATCCTCTTTTATATTATTTTTGGGACTAACCTATTAACCGGAGGCCCAGCCCAGAATTGTTGTTTTTTGCCTGTTTTAGGGTTTCGAAGAAAAGGAATATCAAACGGAGTCCAAACGGAATGAAACCTTCAGGAACGTGATTTTCTCAACAGATAAGACCCGGGAGAGTTGGACCCCACGCCAAGGCACGTAACAGGAGGCCACGAGGTAGGGGGCGCGCCCTACACTACCAGGCGTGCCCCCACCCTTGTGGGCCCCCTGTTGCTCCACCGACGTACTTCTTCCTCCTATATATATCCACGTACCCAAAACGATCAGAACAGGAGCCAAAATCCTAATTCCACCATCATAACTTTCTGTATCCACGAGATCCCATCTTGGGGCCTGTTCCGGAGCTCCGCCAGAGGGGGCATCGATCACGGAGGGCTTCTACATTAACATCATAGCCCCTCCGATGAAGTGTGAGTAGTTTATCCCAGACCTACGGGTCCATAGTTAGTAGCTAGATGGCTTCTTCTCTCTTTTTGGATCTCAATACAATGTTCTCCCCCTCTCTTGTGGAGATCTATTCGATGTAATCTTATTTTGCGGTGTGTTTGTTGAGACCGATGAATTGTGGGTTTATGATCAAGTCTATCTATGAATAATATTTGAATCTTCTCTGAATACTTTTATGTATGACTGGTTATCTTTGCAAGTCTCTTCGAATTATCAGTTTGGTTTGGCCTACTAGATTGATCTTTCTTGCAATGGGAGAAGTGCTTAGCTTTGGGTTCAATCTTGGGGTGTCCTTCCCGGTGACAGTAAGGGCAGCAATGCATGTATTGTTTTGTTGCCATCGAGGATAACAAGATGGGGTTTTCTTCATATTGCATGAGTCTATCCCTCTACATCATGTCCTCTTGCTTAAGGCATTACTCTGTTTTTAACTTAATACTCTAGATGCATGCTGGATAGCGGTCGATGAGTGGAGTAATAGTAGTAGATGCAGGCAGGAGTCTGTCTAGTTGTCTCGGACGTGATGCCTATATACATGATCATGCCTAGATATTCTCATAATTATGCTCACTTCTGTCAATTGCTCAATAGTAATTTGTTCACCCACCGTAGAATACTTATGCTCTCGAGAGAAGCCACTAGTGAAACCTATGGCCCCCTGGTCTATCTTCATCATATTGTTCTCCTACTACTTTGCTATTTACTTTGCCTTTATTTTACTTTGCATCTTTATCATAAAAATACCAAAAATATTATCCTTATCATATCTATCAGATCTCACTCTCGTAAGTGGCCTCATAGGGATTGAAAACCCCTATTTGTGTTGGTTGCGAGGATTTATTTGTTTTGTGCAGGTACGAGGGACTTGCGTGTAGCCTCCTACTGGATTGATACCTTGGTTCTCAGAAACTGAGGGAAATACTTATGCTACTTTGCTGCATCATCCCTCCTCTTCGGGGAAAACCAACGCAGTGCTCAAGAGGAAGCAACATGATCCATATAAACTAAACCATGTCTGATCATCACGTGAGATGGAGCAGTTTTCAACGGTGAACATCAATATGTTGATCATATCTTCTATATGATTCATGATCGACCTTTCGGTCTCCAGTGTTCCGAGGCCATATCTGCATATGCTAGGTTTGTCAAGTTTAACCCGAGTATTCTACATGTGCAAAACTGGCTTGCACCCGTTGTATGTGAACATAGAGCTTATCACACCCGATCATCACGTGGTGTCTCGGCACGACGAACTTTCGCAATGGTGCATACTCAGGGAGAACACTTGTACCTTGAAATTTAGTGAGAGATCATCTTATAATGCTACCGTCGATCTAAGCAAAATAAGATGCATAAAAGATAAACATCACATGCAATCAATATAAGTGATATGATATGGCCATCATCATCTTGTGCTTGTGCTCTCCATCTCCGAAGCACCGTCATGATCACCATAGTCACTGGCGCGACACCTTGATCTCCATCGTAGCATCGTTGTCATCTCGCCAACTATTGCTTCTACGACTATCGCTGCCATTTAGTGATAAAGTAAAGCAATTACAGGGCGATTGCATCGCATACAATAAAGCGACAACCATATGGCTCCTGCCAGTTGCCGATAACTCGGTTACAAAACATGATCATCTCATACATCAAAATATAGCATCATGTCTTGACCATATCACATCACAACATGCCTTGCAAAAACAAGTTAGACGTCCTCTACTTTGTTGTTGCAAGTTTTACGTGGCTGCTATGGGCCGAGCAAGAACCGTTCTTACCTACGCATCAAAACCACAATGATAGTTTGTCAAGTTAGTGTTGTTTTAACCTTCTCAAGGACCGGGTGTAGCCACACTCGGTTCAACTAAAGTTGGAGAAACTGACACCCGCCAGCCACCTGTGTGTACAGCACGTCGGTAGAACCAGTCTCACATAAGCGTACGCGTAATGTTGGTCTGGGCTGCTTCATCCAACAATACCGCCGAACCAAAGTATGACATGCTGGTAAGCAGTATGACTTGTATCGCCCACAACTCACTTGTGTTCTACTCATGTATATAACATCTACGCATAAACCAGGCTTGGATGCCAACGTTGGGGAACGTAGTAATTTAAAAAAAATTCCTACGCACACGCAAGATCATGGTGATGCATAGCAATGAGAGGGAAGAGTATCATCCACGTACCCTCGTAGACCGTAAGCGGAAGCGTTATGAGAACGTGGTTGATGTAGTCGAACATCTTCACGATCCGACCGATCCAAGTACCGAACGCACGGCTCCTCCAAGTTCAGCACACGTTTAGCTCGATGACATCCCACGAACTCCGATCTAGCAGAGCTTCACGGGAGAGTTCCGTCATCACGACGGCGTGTTGATGGTGATGATGTTGCTACTGACGCAGGGCTTCGCCTAAGCACTGCTAATATATGATCGAGGTGGATTATGCTGGAGGGGGGCACCGCACACGGCTAAGGGATCAATGATCAACTTGTGTGTATAGAGGTGCCCCCTGCCCCCGTGTATAAAGGAGCAAGGCAAGAGGTCGGTCGGCTCTCTATGGCGCGCCAGGAGGAGGAGTCCTCCTCCTAGTAGGAGTAGGACTCCCCTCTTTCCTACTCCTACTAGGAGGGGGAAAGGAAGGGGGAGAGGGAGAAGGAAAGGGGGCGCCCCCCCCCCCTCTCCTAGTCCAATTCGGACAAGAGGGGGAGGGGCGTGTGGTCTACCCTAGGCCAGCCCTCTCTCTCCACTAAGGCCCATAAAGCCCATTATTTCTCCCGAGGGGTTCCTGTAACCCTCTGGCACACCGGTTTTCTCCGAAATCACCCGTAACACTTCTGGTGTCCGAATATAGTTGTCCAATATATCGATCTTTACGTCTTGACCATTTCGAGACTCCTTGTCATGTCTGTGATCATATTCGGGACTCCGAACTACCTTATGTACATCAAAACACAAAAACTCATAATACCGATCGTCATCGAACTTTAAGCGTGCAGACCCTGCGGGTTCGAGAGCTATGTAGACATGACCGAGACACACCTCTGATCAATAACCAATAGAGGAACCTGGATGTTCATATTTGCTCCCACATATTCTGTGAAGATCTTTATCGGTCAAACCGCATGACAACATATGTTGTTCCCATTGTCATCGGCATGTTACTTGCCCGAGATTCGATCGTCGGTATCTCAATACCTAGTTCAATCTCGTTATCGGCAAGTCTCTTTACTCGTTCTGTAATGCATCATCCCACAACTAACTCATTAGTTACAATGCTTGCAAGGCTTATAGTGATGTTCATTACCGAGTGGGCCCAGAGATACCTCTCCGACAATCGGAGTGACAAATCCTAGTCTTGATCTATGTCAACTCAACAAGTACCATCGGAGACACATATAGAGCACCTTTATAATCACTCAGTTACGTTGTGACGTTTGGTAGCACACAAAGTGTTCCTCCGGTAATTGGGAGTTACATAATCTCATAGTCATAGGAACATGTATAAGTCATGAAGAAAGCAATAGCAGTAAACTAAAACGACCAAGTGCTAAGCTGACGAAATGGGTCAAGTCAATCACATCATTATCCTAATGATGTGATCCCGTTTATCAAATGACAACTCATGTCTATGGTTAGGAAACATAACCATCTTTGATCAACGAGCTAGTCAAGTAGAGGCATACTAGTATCACTCTGTTTGTCTATGTATTCACACATGTATCATGTTTCCGGTTAATACAATTCTAGCATGAATAATAAACATTTATCATGATATAAGTAAATAAATAATAACTTTATTATTCCCTCTAGGGCATATTTCCTTCAGTCACGGTCGAAGATCTCCTGCAGAGCCTGGTCCCATCTAAGGCCAAACGCCATAACGCGATGGAGGTTTTCTTGTTGTGTTTGTGGTTTCTGTGGAAGAGGGAAGTTGGATGGAGAGTGTCGGTGTCAAAACCAGTGGATCTCAGGTAGGGGGTCCCGAACTGTGCGTCTAGGATCGATGGTAACAGGAGACGGGGACACAATGTTTACCCAGGTTCGGGCCCTCTCTATGGAGGTAAAACCCTACGTCCTGCTTGATTGATATTGATGAATATGAGTGTTACAAGAGTGGATCTACCACGAGATCGTAATGGCTAAACCCTAGAAGTCTAACCTATGTGGGTACGGTAATGAGTATATGTGATGTCCTTTCCGGACTACCCCCTTCGGTTTATATAGACACCGAGGGGATCTAGGGTTTACATGGAGTCGGTTACATAAGAAGGAATCTTCGGTCGCCAAGCTTGCCTTCCACGCTGATAACCCAGAAGTATAGGGGATCGCAATAGTTTTCGATAAGTAAGAGTGTCGAACCCAACGAGGAGCTAAAGGCAGAACAAATATTCCCTCAAGTTCTATCAACCACCGATACAACTCTACGCACGCTTGATGTTCGCTTTACCTAGAACAAGTATGAAACTAGAAGTACTTTGTAGGTGTTGTTGGATAGGTTTGCAAGATAATAAAGAGTACGTAAATAAAAAGTAGGGGCTGTTTAGATCAAGAAACAATAAAGTAAATATAACGAGTGTGGAAAAGTGGTGGTAGGAGTTGCGAAATTGCCCCTAAGCAATTGACTACTTTACTAGACCGATAGCAAGTATTATGTGGGAGAGGCCACTGCTAGCATGCCATCCCTGACTTGGAATTCTATGCACTTATGATTGGAACTATTAGCAAGCATCCGCAACTACTAATGTTCATTAAGGTAAAACCCAACCATATCATTAAGGTATATTGGTCCCCCTTCAATCCCGTATGCATCAATTTCTATGCTAGGTTGAAGCTTCTGTCACTCTTTCCCTCCAATACATAGTCCTATCAACATTCAACTAACCCTAGGGTGTGATCCACGCGCGCAATAATATGATGGGCACCGAAGGACAGCAACATAACCACAAGCAAATTAAATCAATCATAGCAATTCATCAACCACCGATGGGACAACGAAAATCTACTCAGCCATCATAGGATGGCAACACATCATTGGATAATAATATGAAGCATAAAGCACCATGTTCAAGTAGAGGGTACATAGGGTTGCGGGAGAGCGGACCGCTGTAGATAGAGGGGGGGAGGTGATGGAGATGTTGGTGAAGATGGCGGAGGTGTTGGTGTAGATCGCGGTGATGATGATGGCCCCCGGTGGCACTCCGGTGCCACCGGAAGCGAGGGGGAGAGATCCCCCCTCCTTATTCTTCTTCCTTGACCTCCTCCCTAGATGGGAGAAGGGTTTCCCCTCTGGTCCATGGCCTCCATGGCACGGGAGGTGCGAGAGCCCCTCCGAGATTGGATCTGTCTCTCTGTCTCTCTCTGTTTCTGCGTTCCCAAATTCTTCCCTTTCACTGTTTCTTATATTCCTGGAGATCCGTAACTCTGATTGGGCTGAAATTTTGACACGATCTCTATCCAGATATTAGCTTTCTTGCGGCGAAAGAAGGGCATCAACCGCCTTACGGAGCCCACGAGGGTCAGGGGCGCGCCCAGGGGGGAGGCGTGCCCCCTGCCTTGTGGCCACCTCGGGCACCGTCTCGCATGGATTTTTCTTCCCAAAAATCATATATATTCCAAAAAAATCTCTGTCAGTTTTTATCCCATTTGGACTCCGTTTGATATGGATATTCTGTGAAACAAAAAACATGCAACAAACAGGAACTGGCACTGGGCACTGGATCAATATGTTAGTCCCAAAAATAGTATAAAAAGTTGCCAAAAGTATATGAAAGTTGTAGAATATTGACATGGAACAATAAAAAATTATAGATACGACGGAGACGTATCAGCATCCCCAAGCTTAATTCCTGCTCGTCCTCGAGTAGGTAAATGATAAAAAAGATAATTTTTGATGTGTAATGCTACCTAGCATAATCTTGATCATGTAATCTAATCATGGCATGAATATTAAGATACAAGTGATTCAAACCAATAGTCTATCATTTGACATAAAAACAATAATACTTCAAGCCTACTAATAAAGCAATCATGTCTTTCCAAAATAACATGGCCAAAGAAAGTTATCCCTACAATATCATATAGTCTGGCTATGCTCCATCTTCACCACACAAAATATTTAAATCATGCACAACCCCGATGACAAGCCAAGCAATTGTTTCATACTTTTGACGTTCTCAAACCTTTTCAACTTTCACGCAATACATGAGCGTGAGCCATGGACATAGCACTATAGGTGGAATAGAATATGATGGTGGAGAAAACAAAAAGGAGAATATAGTCTCACATCAACTAGGCGTATCAGCGGGCTACGGAGATGCCCATCAATAGATATCAATGTGAGTGAGTAGGGATTGCCATGCAACGGATGCACTAGAGCTATAAGTGTAAGAAAGCTCCAACTGATACTAAGTGGGTGTGCATCCAACTTGCTTGCTCATGAAGACCTCGGGCATTTGAGGAAGCCCATCATCGGAATATACAAGCCAAGTTCTATAATGAAAATTCCCACTAGTATATGAAAGTGATAACTCAAGAGACTCTCTATATGAAGAACATGGTGCTACTTTGAAGCACAAGTGTGGAAAAAGGATAGTAACCTTGCCCCTTCTCTCTTTTTCTCTCTTTTTTTTGTTTTTTTATTTTTTTTAATTTTTTGGTGGGCTTCTTTGGCCTCTTTTTTTATTTGGGCTTCTTTGGCCTATTTTATTTTTTTGTAAAGTCCGGAGTCTCATCCCGACTTATGGGGGAATCATAGTCTCCATCATCCTTTCCTCCCTGGGGCAATGCTCTAATAATGATGATCATCACACTTCTATTTACTTACAACTCAATATTACAACTCAATGTCTAGAACAAAGTATGACTCTATATGGATGCCTCCGGCGGTGTACCGGGATGTGCAATGATCTACCATAGCAAAGATATCAAAAAACGGACAAGCCATAAAAATATCATGCTAGCTATCTTACGATTATGCAAAGCAATATGACAATGAATGCTCAAGTCATGTATATGATGATGATGGAAGTTGCATGGCAATATATCTCGGAATGGCTATGGAGATGCCATAATAGGTAGGTATGGTGGCTGTTTTGAGGAAGGTATATGGTGGGTTTATGGTACCGGTGAAAGTTGCGCGATACTAAAGAGGCTAGCAACGGTGGAAGGGTGAGAGTGCGTATAATCCATGGACTCAACATTAGTCATAAAGAACTCACATACTTATTGCAAAAATCTATTAGTCATCGAAACAAAGTACTACGCGCATGCTCCTAGGGGGATAGATTGGTAGGAAAAGACCAACGCTCGTCCCCGACCGCCACTCATAAGGAAGACAATCAATAAATAAATCATGCTCTGACTTTGTTACATAACGGTTCACCATACGTGCATGCTACGGGAATCACAAACCTCAACACAAGTATTTCTACTAATCCACAACTACCCACTAGCATGACTCTAATATCACCATCTTTATATCGCAAAACTATTGCAAGGAATCAAACATATCATATTCAGTGATCTACAAGTTCTATGTAGGATTTTATGACTAACCATGTGAATGACCAATTCCTGTCATCTCTCTAGATAGATATAAGTGAAGCAAGAGAGTTTAATTCTTTCTACAAAAGATATTCCCATGCTCTAACAAATATAAGTGAAGCAAACTAGCATTCTAAAAATGGCGGTTGTCTATGTAAAGAGAAAGAGGCAATCCAAACTTCAAATGATATAAGTGAAGCACATGAAGCATTCTATAAAGCCATACTCAAAAGATATAAGTGAAGTGCATAGAGCATTCTATAAATCAACCAAGGACTATCTCATACCAGCATGGTGCATAAAAGAAAAAAATGAAAACTATTTGCAAAAGACGCTCCAAGATTGCACATATCGCATGAACGAAACGAATCCGAAAACATATCGATACTTGTTGAAGAAAGAGGGGATGCCTTCCGGGGCATCCCCAAGCTTAGATGCTTGAGTCTCCTTGAATATTTACTTGGGGTGCCTCGGGCATCCCCAAGCTTGAGCTTTTGCCTCCCTTCCTTCTTCTCACATCGAGACCTTCTCGATCATCGAACACTTCATCCACACAAAACTTCAACAGAAAACTCGGTAAGATCCGTTAGTATAATAAAGCAAATCACTACTCTAAGTACTGTTGCAAACCAATTCATATTTTGTTTTTGCATTGTGTCTACTGTAGTATAACTTTTTCATGGCTTAATCCACTGATATGAATCGATAGTTTCATCAAATCAAGCAAACTATGCATCAAAAACAGAATCTGTCTAAAACAGAACAGTCTGTAATAATCTAAACATTCACCATACTTATGATACTTGAAAAATTCTGCCAACATTAGGAAAAATAAACAATTTGTATAGAAAGACAGTGCAAAAATAATCAGAACCATTTGACATTCCAGCTAAAAATGTAAAATCGCGCACTACAGCCAAACTTTCTGTCCTGCACTGTACAGACCATCAAGCAAATGTAAACATCCTAAAGGAAAACCTTGGCACATTATTTTTATAATACAATGGAATTGTACAAGGGGATAATTATTTTTGTTGAAAAGTTTCTGTAATCAAGATTCACAAAGTTGCCGTGAGCATGAACAAAGTTCAAGGAGCTCTCCCACTTCAACAATGTTTGTCTTTGTCACTTTCACTTTCCTTTTTGAAAAAGTTTTGGGTTCCCCTCTTTATTTTATTTTGTTTTTAAACTATATGAAAGCACTCAACAGAAATAATGATGGGGAATGTAGCAGAAATTCAAAATTTTCTACGCAACACCAAGATCAATCTATGGAGTAATCTAGCAACGAGGAAAGGGGAGTGCATCTACATACCCTTGTAGATCGCTATGCGGAAGCATTCAAGTGAACGGGGTGGATGGAGTCGTACTCGTCGTGATTCAAATCATCGGAGATCCTAGTGCCGAACGGACGGCACCTCCGCGTTCAACGTAGTGCCGAATGAACGGACGGCACCTACACAAGTATAGGGGATCACAACAGTTTTTGATAAGTAAGAGTGTCGAACCCAACGAGGAGCTAAAGGCAGAACAAATATTCCCTCAAGTTCTATCAACCATTGATACAACTCTATGCACGCTTGATGTTCGCTTTACCTAGAACAAGTATGAAACTAGAAGTACTTTGTAGGTGTTGTTGGATAGGTTTGCAAGATAATAAAGAGTACGTAAATAAAAAGTAGGGACTGTTTAGATAAAGAAACAATAAAGTAAATATAGCGGGTGTGGAAAAGTGGTGGTAGGAGTTGCGAAATTGCCCCTAAGCAATTGACTACTTTACTAGACCGATAGCAAGTATTATGTGGGAGAGGCCAGTGCTAGCTTATCATCCCTGACTTGGAATTCTATGCACTTATGATTGGAACTATTAGCAAGCATCCGCAACTACTAATGTTCATTAAGGTAAAACCCAACCATGCATTAAGGTATATTGGTCCCCCTTCAATCCCGTATGCATCAATTTCTATGCTAGGTTGAAGCTTCTGTCACTCTTGCCCTCCAATACATAGTCCTATCAACATACAACTAACCCTAGGGTGTGATCCACGCGCACAATCATATGATGGGCACCAAAGGATAGCAACATAACCACAAGCAAATTAAATCAATCATAGAAATTCATCAACCACCGATGGGACAATGAAAATCTACTCAAACATCATAGGATGGAAACACATCATTGGATAATAATATGAAGCATAAAGAACCATGTTCAAGTAGAGGGTACAGAGGTTTGCGGGAGAGTGGACCACTGTAGATAGAGGGGGGAAGGTGATGGAGATGTTGGTGAAGATGGCGGAGGTGTTGGTGTAGATCGCGGTGATGATGATGGCCCCTGGTGGCACTCCGGTGCCACCAGAAGCGAGGGGGAGAGAGCCCCCCTCCTTCTTCTTCTTCTTCCTTGACCTCCTCCCTAGATGGGAGAAGGGTTTCCCCTCTAGTCCATGGCCTCCATGGAACGGGAGGGGCGAGAGCCCCTCCGAGATTGGATATGTCTCTCTGTCTCTCTCTGTTTCTGCGTTCCTCGATTCTTCCCTTTCACCGTTTCTTATATTCCCGGAGATCCGTAACTCCGATTGGGCTGAAATTTTAACATGATCTCTATCCGGATATTAGCTTTCTTGCGGCGAAAGAAGGGCATCAACCGCCTTACGGGTGGCCCATGAGGGTCAGGGGCGCGCCCAGAGGGGGGCAGGCGCGCCCCCCTGCCTCGTGGCCACCTCAGGCATCTTCTCGCATGGATTTTTCTTCCCAAAAATCATATATATTCCAAAAAAATCTCCGTCAGTTTTTATCCCGTTTGGACTCCGTTTGATATGGATATTCTGCGAAACAAAAAACATGCAACAAACAGGAACTAGCACTAGGCACTGGATCAATATGTTAGTCCCAAAAATAGTATAAAAAGTTGCCAAAAGTATATGAAAGTTGTAGAATATTGGCATGGAACAATCAAAAATTATAGATACGACGGAGACGTATCACACGCCAAGTAGAGTCCAATCTGGACACGGTGCAGTCTTCGGGCTTCATGTCTTCACAACCCATCAGTCCGGCCCATGGATAACAGGTCGGACGCCTGAGGACCCCTTAGTCTAGGACTCCCTCACTAGCCCCTGAACCAGTCTTCAATCACGAGGTGCTCAGCACACATACTGTCTATGGCATTGCAAGGAGGGTTCTCCCTTCGACGATCTCCAAGTATGTATTCGGACATTGATCCAATGTCGCCTCCTTGGCTTCCGCGCATTGAATAGTCTTTGTCCTTCATGTGTCGAGTGAATGTGGAAAGTCAGGGTATTTTTGCGAATAACACCCCCTTCATGCGAGGTAGAGCGCCGATTTAAAGAGATTGGACCCCAGATCCATTCAGCGCTACGCAGAAGAAATCCCCAGAGACTACTTTAGGAGAAACCATTCCGGCATGGCCAATGCTCCCAGCTCCTCTGCTCATCCCGGCCCAGAGAAAGGCGAGTGGGAGAGGTGTTTCGTGTCTCATAGCCGTTTGATGAAGTTGCAAACGCAGGGGTTCCTTCCCCATGCAGATCTAGTCCCTTTTCGATCGGGGCTAGCTACCTTCAATGAGGGGACTCAGGCAGAGGACTTCCCCAATCCGTCCGGGGGGAGCGAGTGTGTTTTGTCCCCTACCTGCTAAGAGGCGTCGGATTTCCAATCCATCCGTTCCTCCAAGGGCTTCTAGAATATTACGGCCTCCAGCTGCACAACTTCACTCCCGCCTCTATTCTGCACATTGCGGGTTACGTCGCTTTATGTGAACTTTTCCTGGGCGTCGAGGCTCACTTCGAGTTGTGGAGGAAGTTGTTTTGTCTCGTCCCACGCAATCACGAAGGGTCAATATTTGAAGTGGTCGGAGCCGAAGTGTGGCGCGTCGCCGATACCGGATATCCATCTAGTACACCAAGGAAGGCAACTGATGAATGGCCCTCCGAATGGTTTTATATAGAGGACGTTGCGCTTCCTGACCCGATTCGAAAGGGTCTTCCTGAATTTGCTCGTGTCCCGCTGAAGAAACGCCACAGTTGGCGTCCCCGGAGTCTTGAAGAGGAAGACGGCGCGGAGGTTCGTCAGCTGATGTGCAGGATAAGAGAGCTCACTCAGTTCGGACTCACAGTAATCGAGGTTAGGGCGATTTCCATAGCGCGAGGGGTCCAACCGCTCCAATACAGAGGGCTTCCCATGTGGCACTATAATGGGGAGGACGACGCTTCTCGCTGCGGCCGGAAAGGTCCAGATACCCCTGCCGCTTTGGCTACGATATTAGTCGAACTGTTCAAAGGGGAGGAAAAGGAATTTCTCCACATCAAATCTAGAGACAGGTACTCTATGTATAACCCTCCCAGCTGGGTATGGCCGACCCCTCCATTTTTTACTTCTTCCATCTCCAAATTGCTTTTGATAAACTTCTAGCTTGTTTGCTTATGACAGCACTGGCGAAAGGTCACCGAGGGATTTTATAGTCCCGCCCCACAGCCGGAGGACCACAACCGGGAGCTAGATCATGGGTTCGAAGACGACACAGATACATTTGTGGTGCTTGTGGACGGAGTGTTCTACCAGACCAGCTACGACGGCACAGAAGTGGCCATTACCGCAAACTATCCAGGCCTTCTTCCTGCTTCTCGGGTAAATAATTAAGAAATCGCCTTCTCTAAAAGAGTGCTCTTACTCCGTCTCACCCATCGCACCGTATCATGCTTCACAGGGGAGACGTTCAGTGGCTTCGAAGAGATCGGCTCCCGCGCCGGACAATCTTTCCAAGAGGAAAGCAAATGAAGACACGGCCGTGCCTTCATCAAAGAGGTATGAATTCGCCAACCTGCCCCTGAGCAGTCACGTCCAGCCGTGACCTTACCGTTTTCCATTTGTCAGGAGTAAGGCACGCCGGACTGTATCCGGGGGTCCGAGCAGCCGTACTTCCCATAGCCAGCATTCAAATCCCGCCGTGAAGACGGGGGCTGATGCAGGGGTGACACTGGACTGTCTTCCGGCCGAGGATTCAGACGATGTATCGGTCACCAACTCGGAAGTGGAGAGTGCTATGAATCATCGGCACCGCCGGGCCATTTTACAAGATCCTGGCTTTTTGGAAGAGTCGTTTAACGCCTTCAACGCAGCTGATGCGTACATCCGGGCTACTCAAGATGGGATTAGCCGGGCCACAAAGCAACATCTGAAAGATGTGCAGGTAAATTCGCTTTGTCTGACTATGACAACCATATGCCAGTAGCCCCCGAGACTTAAAGGAGTTGAATCAACTAATTTAAGGATCAATGTACAACCAGGTTCTTACGGAGAAGAATACCCAACTGGCTCAGGAACTAGAAAAGTGTTCGTGCCAGCTGCTTGCTGCTAACGCCGAACTGGATAAATACAAAGCATCTCCAGGTAATATTTTCCTCCATCGAAAATTCATAAGGCTACACCGATAGTATGAATCTAGCTTCTAATTTTTGTGTTGGGTCGTTTAGACCAAGTACAAGAGCAGCTGGACACCGCTCCAAGCAAAGAACACGGAGCCAAAAAGCTGCTAGTAGCGGGTGAGCGTGTATTGACAAAGGTCGTTGAAGAGAAAACGAAACTCCAGGATTCTAACATCAACCTAGGCGAAGAACTAAAAGATGTGAGAGCACAGCTAGCCAACTCTGTGAAGGAGAACAAGAAGCTCCGAGGCGGCATATTCAGTATGTGGCCTCTTTTATCTTACAATAGTTTGGAGGTAGCGGTAGCTGATATAGCTGTAATTGCAGGTTTGTTGACGAACCGCCCCAAAGAGGAAGTGTCTGGATCATCAAATGATCTTCTACAGGAGCTATCGCAGTTGCACGAGCAAGCTCGGCAGGCTATGCGGAGTGTAGCCAAGGCTTTATGGCCATCTGACTCCCCTCCAGGAAGCATGGAGAAGCTGGTAGAGCTGTTCAAGGGAGAGCGGCGGCGTATCTGGGTGTGGAAGATATCTGCCTACTGAGAGGGTGCGCGAGAGGCCTGGGTGAATGGTGTGTTGACTAAAGGTGGAAAGAAATACTTCATGACATTGATAGATGATTCCACTACATATTGCTATGTGTATCTGTTAAATACTAAAGATGAGTGAGGGAGTCCTGGATTAGGGGGTATCCGGACAGCCGGATTATATCCTTTGCCCGAACTGTTGGACTATGAAGATACAAGATTGAAGACTTCGTCCCGTGTCCGGATGGGACCCTCCTTAGCGTGGAAGGCAAGCTTGACAATACGGATATGTAGATCTCCTTCCTTGTAACCGACTCTGTGTAACCCTAGCCCCCCGGTGTCTATATAAACCGGAGGGTTTTAGTCCGTAGGACAACATACAATCATACCATAGGCTAGCTTCTAGGGTTTAGCCTCTCCGATCTCGTGGTAGATCAACTCTTGTACTACTCATATCATCAAGAATAATCAAGCAGGACGTAGGGTATTACCTCCATCAAGAGGGCCCGAACCTGGGTAAAACATCGTGTCCCCTGCCTCCTCTTACCATCTGCCTTAGATGCACAGTTCGGGACCCCCTACCCGAGATCCACCGATTTTGACACCGACATTGGTGCTTTCATTGAGAGTTCCTCTATGTCGTCATCATTAGGCTTGATGGCCCCTTCGATCATCAATAGCGGTGCAGTCCAGGGTGAGACTTTTCTCCTCGGACATATCTTTGTATTCGGCGACTTCGCACTGTGGGCCAACTCGCTTGGCCATCTGGAGCAGATCGAGAGTTACGCCCCTGGCCACCAGGTCAGGTTTGGAAACTTAAATTACACGGCCGACATCCGCGGAGACTTGATCTTCGACGGATTCGAGCTCCTGCCGAGTATGCCGCACGGTCACGATGAGCATGATTTAGCTCTACCATCGGACAGTGTGCAGGAGATCGCACCGACAACCGCTCCGACCCTCAATTTGGAGCCAATGGCGCCATCCACGGATGGGGGGATAGACCCCGCCAAGGAGGCCGCATTCTCAGCGGAAATCGAGCCGAGTATCGACCTTACCCTTCACGAGAGTCGTGACGCCAAATTGTCGGATTCTTCCCCGGCTACGGACTCCGAACCGCCTGCGCCCGTGCCTATCGAATTCGACTAGGCGCCGATCATGGAGTTCACCTCCATGGATATCTTTCGGCACTCGCCCTTCGGCGACATGCTGAACTCATTAAAGTCTCTCTCCCTGTTAGGAGAGTCCTGGCCGAACTATGTTCGGCAGGATTGGGGTGCGGAGGACGAAGAAATTCGCCGCCCACCCACCACCCACTTAGTAGCCACTGTCGACAATTTGACCGACATGCTCGACTTCGACTCTGAATACATCGACGGTATGGACGACAATGCGGGAGACAAAGAGGAACCACTGCCCATAGGGCACTGGACAGCCACCTCATCATACGATATATACATGGTGGACACACCCAAAGAAGGCAATGGCAACGGGATAGCGGAGGATGACCCCTCCAAGAAGCAACCCAAGCGCCGACATCAGCGGCGCCGCTCTAAGTCTCGCCAAAGGAAAAGCGGTGATACCGGCACAGGAGATAATAGCACTCCGGACAGTGCCGAAGACGACAACAATCCCCTCCAGCAAGATGTAGAGCAGGAGGATGGAGAAGCCAGCCCTGTCGAGAGAGCGACCGATGGAGAGGCGGAGGACGATAATTACATGCCACCCTCCGAAGACAAGGCAAGCCTCGACGATGACGAATTTGTCATGCCGGAGGATCCCGCCGAACAAGAGTGCTTCAAGCGCCGGCTTATAGCCACGGCAAATAGCCTTAAGAAAAAGCAGCAGCAGCTTCAAGCTGATCAAGATTTGCTAGCTGATAAATGGACTGAAGTCCTTGCAGCCGAGGAATATGAACTCGAACGCCCCTCCAATAGTTACCCAAAGCGCAGGTTGCTACCCCGATTGGAGGAGGAAGCATTAAAACCTACATCTCCAGCATATGACGTGGCTGATTGGCCACCTCATGGCCACGACAGAGAGGCATTTCAGCAAACTCAGCCCGCACCCCGACGCCACTCAAATAAAAATGACAAGGCACGGGGAAACACGCTAGACCTGTGAGACGTATTGGAGGACAAAGCAAAACACGCAAGATCGATCTACGGATCACGAGGGCGCGCCACTACACGAGACGATAACCGTCACGTCGGATATAGTAAAAGTAAATCCAGGCGGGCCAAACACAGCAGACAAGACTCATTCGAGCTGCGTCGCGACATAGCCCACTACAGAGGCGCCACACACCCCATATGCTTCACAGACGAAGTAATGGATCACCAAATCCCAGAGGGTTTCAAACCCGTAAATATCGAATCATACGACGGCACAACAGATCCTGTGGTATGGATCGAGGACTTCCTCCTGCACATCCACATGGCCTACGGTGACGATCTACACGCTATTAAATACCTCCCACTCAAGCTCAAAGGACCAGCTCGGCATTGGCTCAACAGCCTGCCAGCATAATCCATTCGCTGTTGGGAAGATCTGGAAGCCGCATTCCTCGACAACTTCCAAGGAACTTATGTGCGACCACCAGATGCCGATGACTTGAGCCACATAATTCAGCAGCTAGAGGAATCGGCCAAGCAATTTTGGACACGGTTCCTGACAAAGAAAAATCAAATCGTCGACTGTCCGGATGCAGAGGCCCTAGCAGCTTTTAAGAACAACATCCGCGACGAGTGGCTTGCCCGGCACCTTGGCTAGGAAAAGCCAAAATCTATGGCAGCCCTCACGACACCCATGACCCGCTTTTGCGTGGGACAAGACTGCTGGCTGGCTCGTAGCAATAACATATCAAAGAACCACGGTACTTCAGATACCAAGGATAGCAATTGCAGGTCACGTCACAACAAACATAAGCTCCGCGTCAATAGCGACAATACCGAGGATATGACAGTCAATGCCGGATTCAGAGGCTCTAAACCCGGTCAGTGGAAAAAGCCATTCAAAAGAAGCACTCCGGGCCCATCCAGTTTGGACCGTATACTCGATCGCTCATGCCAAATACATGGCACCCCCGACAAGCCAGCCAACCACACCAACAGAGAATGTTGGGAGTTCAAGTAGGCCGGCAAGTTAAACGCCGAAAACAAAGATAAGGGGCTACATAGCGATGACGAGGAAGAGCCCCGACAGCCGAACACCGGAGGACAGAAGAGGTTCCCCCCACAAGTGCGGACGGTGAACATGATATACGCAACCCACATCCCCAAGAGGGAGCGGAAGCGTGCGTTAAGGGATGTATATGCGTTGGAGCCAGTCGCCCCAAAGTTCAACCCATGGTCCTCCTGTCTAATCACCTTCGATCATGGGGACCATCCCACTAGTATCCGTCATGGCGGATTCGCCGCACTGGTCCTAGACCCAATCATCAACGGATTTCACCTCACTCGAGTCCTTATGGACGGCGGCAGCAGCCTGAACCTGCTTTATCAGGACACAGTGCGCAAAATGGGTATAGACCCCTCAAGGATCAAACCCACAATAACGAAATTCAAAGGCATCATACCAGGTGTAGAGGCCCATTGCACAGGCTCAGTCACACTGGGAGTGGTCTCCGGATCCCCGGATAACTTCCGAAGCAAGGAGTTAATCATCGATATAGTCCCGTTCTGCAGTGGCTATCACGCACTACTCGGGCGAACCGCATTTGCGAGATTCAACGTGGTATCACATTATGCATACCTCAAGCTCAAGATGCCAGGACCTCGGGGGGTCATCACAGTCAATGGAAACACAGAGAGCTCTCTCCGCACGGAGGAGCACACTGCGGCCCTCGCAGCAGAAGTGCAAAGCAGCCTCTTAAGGAAATCCACCAGTTCGGCGATTAAAGACACGGACACCTTCAAGCGCGCTCGGAGTAATCGGCAACAAGACCGCCTGGCACGTTCCGAGCTCGCATAGCAATGCGGCCCCCACCCCAGTCCCAGCCAAACGGCGAAATCCGTGCCACGCGTGCATAATTACACATTGAAAATACCATGGGCACAGGTGGGGAGGGGGGCACGACTATGGCACGCCCCGAGACACGGCTCAACCGCACTAGGGGCTTCCCGCTTTGTTATTTTTCTCTCTTTCAGGACTTTAATCTCTGGAAACCACGTCCGGCAGTATGATTGCCGGACACACGATGCAACAACCAAGGAGGCAGAAAGTTACATCGCACCACGGAACTCCCAGGTGGTCTCTGATAACAAGTGAAATATTTGCTTTAAATACCATTCCTCAGGTTGCCCTTGGAGGGGACATGTCAAATAGTCCTACTTTTAGCTTATCGCACTACTTGTATCATTCTGCTTCGACGTACCTTTTTGAATAAACAATGCATAGCACTAGACTATTACCGCATTCTCTATTCCTTTATATATATATATATATATATATATATATATGTTCATTCACAACATTCCGCACCCGTACACTGTGGTACGGCCAATATGCCAGGGGCTTAAGCATACCCCATAATACGGTGTGAGAAGTCCGAACACTTTCAATAGTGCGGCACCCCGAACTTATAGCATTATATGCATCAGCTCTGAATCATGTCTTGGGTCAATAGTTGGGTTTGCCCGGCTCCCATGTTTTGGTACCTTACGTTCCGCTATATCGGCTAAGGTAGCACTGGGAGAACTACTGCGATTGTGCCCCGGTTCATCTGGGCAAGCACCTCAGTAGAGAAAGCTAAAACTGACTGTCATGATAAGGCGAGAGCTCGTCGCTATTCGAGAGGTCTCAAGTCCCTAAAGACTTATGCCGCTTAGAGCGAGGAGTCGGCTTTATCCGGCTTAAGGCGTGTATAGCGCCCCGAAATCGGCCTTCCGAATAGTAGGGGCTTCGCCAAAATTTTAAATTGTAGACTTCTATGGCTAAGTGAGAGTGATAAAGCATTATAGTCTGATTGCCTCGTTCGTTGTGCTGAGCACCTCCCTCGAAGGACCCAACTATGGGAAAAAGAGTGCTCAGATTTATCCCGAACACCCCAGCACTCATGGCATGGGGGCAGAAGCCGACGACTGGCCATCTCTCAGATTTAATAAACAGCCGCACAGAAGGTAATATTTTAAATTCAAACAAGCGTTGCATAGCGCATATGAACAAGTTTTCATAATACATGATCACACAAGTGAGTTCATTCAAATATTACATCCTTCGCACACTCGTCCGCCACAAGACGGGCACCCTTCAGGACACCCTCATAATACATTTCGGGGTCGCGATGCTCCTTGCCCTGCGGCAGCCCCTCCTTCACCAGCTTCTCGGCGTCCATCTTGGCCCAGTGCACCTTTGCACAGGCAAAAGCCCGGCTGGCACCTTCGATACAGACGGACTGCTTGATGACTTCCAGCCATGGGCAGGCATCCACAAGCCGCCTCACCAGGCCGAAGTAGCTGTTGGGAAGGGAGTCGCCAGACCACATCCGGACTATAAGGCCCCTCATGGCCTGTTCGGCCGCCTTGTGCAGCTCGACCGGTTGCTTCAGCTGGTCGCTCATAGGCATCGGGTGTTTGGTCCCAGTATACCGAGACCAGAACAACTTCTCCGTCGAGCTTCCCTCCTCGGCCTGGTAAAACTTAATGGCATCCGACACGCTGCGGGGCAAATCTGCGAATGCTCCTGGAGAGCTCCAGACTCGGGTAAGTAGCAAGTAATTTACTTTCACATGCTTGCTTTGCATATTGAATGCCTTACCCGCCGCTATCTTCCTCATCGCCTCAATTTCCTGGAGGGCCTTTTGGGCTTCAACCTTAGCATACTTTGTGCTCTCGAGGGCCGCGGCAAGCTCGGACTCTCGCGTCTTCGAGTCAAGCTCCAAAGTCTCGTGTTTCTTCACGAGAGCCTGGAGCTCTTGCTGCACCTTGCCCACCCGTGCCTCTTGTCTCTCCCGCTCGGTGCGCTCCTTAGCCGCTTTGTTTTCGGCCTCGGACAACGCTTGCTTCAGGGTCGCCACTTCGGTCGTGGCCCCTGGCACATTCATGATGACACTGTCAGTTCGCAACCACATTTTATTTTTTATATAGACAAGGTATTTGTTGGTGTCAAAACCGGCGGATCTCGGGTAGGGGGTCCCGAATTGTGTGTCTAGGCTGGATGGTAACAGGAGGCAAGGGACACGAAGTTTTACCCAGGTTCGGGCCCTCTTGATGGAGGTAAAACCCTACGTCCTGCTTGATTAATATTGATGATATGGGTAGTACAAGAGTAGATCTACCACGAGATCGGAGAGGCTAAACCCTAGAAGCTAGCCTATGGTATGATTGTTGTTCCGTATGTTGTCCTACGGACTAAAACCCTCCGATTTATATAGACACCGGAGAGGGTTAGGGTTGCACAAAGTCGGTTACAATGGTAGGAGATCTACATATCCGTATCGCCAAGCTTGCCTTCCACGCCAAGGAAAGTCCCTTCCAGACACGGGACGAAGTCTTCAATCTTGTATCTTCATAGTCCAGGAGTTCGGCTGAAGGTATAGTCCGGCCATCCAGACACCCCCTAATCCAAGACTCCCTCAGTAGCCCCTGAACCAGGCTTCAATGACGACGAGTCTGGCGCACAGTTTGTCTTCGGCATTGCAAGGTGGCTTCCTCCTCCAAGTACTTCATAGAAGATTTTGAACACAAAGATAGTGTCCGGCTCTGCAAAATAAGTTTCCACATATTGCCATAGAGAGAATAATATTTACACAAATCTAATCTGCTGATGTATTCCGTAGTGTGACATCACACCACGGCCAAGCCTTTATTCGAATCGTTTTATTGTCCCACCTCGGCATGTCATGCAAGGCGGTTTCCTTGGCACGTCTTGTTAAAGCAGAGATTGTGTCCCCTTATTCCGCGATCTCATCAATACGGACGTGGGTAACCCAACCGCTTCTAGGACTCCTAGACTATAGGCAAGTCCAAACGGCCACGGAGAGGACGCCTGATATGCACCCTCTTTATAAAGGGACAAGGCTTTTATTTTTTCCCTCCCGTGCTCAATCGAATCCTTCCCCCACCTCAAGCTCAAACGCCCAAAGTTCAGGTTAGGTGCTCCAAACCTTCAATCATGTCTGGAACTAGCCTTCAAGGCTGATGGATGCCTTCCTCCGTCATGGATGAAGACATCAAAAAGTTGAGGGAGGCCAGATATCTGACCGCCGAGGTTTTGCATCGGCTGCCTGCCCGAGGGCAGGCCGTCCCCTCCCCCGAACCCAACGAGAACGTCGTGTTCGTCTCCCACTTCCTCCGAGGTCTAGGCCTTGCTCTGGATCCTTTCGTCAGGGGTTTGATGTTTTATTACGGGCTAGATTTCCATGGTCTAGCTCCGGACTCCTTTCTTCATATCACGACATTTATTGTCATGTGTGAGGCCTTCCTCCGGGTTACCCCTCACTTTGGCCTGTGGCTCAAGACCTTTGAAGTAAAGCCGAAGATGATCGAGGGGCAACAGGCAGCGTGAGGAGGTGCCTCAATACGCAAGATGACGGGAGCTCCATGGCCCAAAGGTTCCATTCCAGAGGTGTCTGAATTGTGGCAACAGGAGTGGTTCTACATCACGGCTCCTAGAAGTGCCAAGTGGGCGGATGCCCCTGTTTTCCGCTCGGGCCCTCCACCACAACTGATGTCATGGATCAGCAGAGGTCTTAGCCGGGGTCCAGCCAAGGACTTGCCTATACTGCAAAGCCGCATTCGAGATCTCTTCGATGGAGATTTTAGTTTGGTTGCGGTAATACAAGTTATGCTGGTTCGTCAAGTCCAGCCTTGCAAACGCCGGCCCCTTCGCTTGTGGGAGTTCAATCCCGAGGGACCGCGTGTCATTCAAAATTTCCTCGGCCTGACGCACGAGGAGATGTACAAGTCATTCTTCGGCCCTCAGGTAGAGTGTCCGGAAATCACCGAGGACGTGGGCCTGAGTAGTAACCGCGCCCCCGAACAGGTAAGGAATCTTCTGGCCGAACATACTATCTCTCATTTGTTACGAAGTTATTTCTGAGAGTTCGCTTTTTGACCAGGACTGGATAACAAAGGCGAAGTTGATTCGGTGTTCGGCCCCCCTCCCTGAGGGTTTGGACAATCCGGTATTGGAAAAGATGCTCCAGGTCGCACCTTGCCCGGAGCCCTTGAAGGAAGATACTAGGGAGGATAATACGGGCGTGTTGGAAATATGCCCTAGAGGCAATAATAAATTGGTTATTATTAAATTTCCTTGTTCATGATAATCGTTTATTATCCATGCTAGAATTGTATTGATAGGAAACTCAGATACATGTGTGGATACATAGACAACACCATGTCCCTAGTAAGCCTCTAGTTGACTAGCTCGTTGATCAATAGATGGTTACGGTTTCCTGACCATGGACATTGGATGTCATTGATAACGGGACCACATCATTAGGAGAATGATGTGATGGACAAGACCCAAACCTAAGCCTAGCACAAGATCATGTAGTTCGTATGCTAAAGCTTTTCTAATGTCAAGTATCATTTCCTTAGACCATGAGATTGTGCAACTCCCGGATACCGCAGGAATGCTTTGGGTATGCCAAATGTCACAACGTAACTGGGTGGCTATAAAGGTACACTACAGGTATCTCCGAAAGTGTCTGTTGGGTTGGCACGAATTGAGACTGGGATTTGTCACTCCGTGTAAATGGAGAGGTATCTCTGGGCCCACTCGGTAGGACATCATCATAATGTGCACAATGTGATCAAGGAGTTGATCACAGGATGATGTGTTACGGAACGAGTAAAAGAGACTTGCCGGTAACGAGATTGAACAAGGTATCGGGATACCGACGATCGAATCTCGGGCAAGTATCATACCGCTAGACAAAGGGAATTGTATACGGGATTGATTAAGTCCTTGACATCGTGGTTCATCCGATGAGATCATCGTGGAACATGTGGGAGCCAACATGGGTATCCAGATCCGCTGTTGGTTATTGACCGGAGAGTCATCTCGGTCATGTCTGCATGTCTCCCGAACCCGTAGGGTCTACACACTTAAGGTTCGGTGACGCTAGGGTTGTAGGGATATGTATATGTAGTAACCCGAATGTTGTTCGGAGTCCCGGATGAGATCCCGGACGTCACGAGGAGTTCCGGAATGGTCCGGAGGTAAAGAATTATATATAGGAAGTGCTATTTCGGCCATCGGGACAAGTTTCGGGGTCACCGGTATTGTACCGGGACCACCGGAAGGGTCCCGGGGGTCCACCGGGTGGGGCCACCTGCCCCGGGGGGCCACATGGGCTGTAGGGGGTGCGCCTTGGCCTATATGGGCCAAGGGCACCAGCCCCAAGAGGCCCATGCGCCTAGAGATAGAAAAGGGGGAAGAGTCCTAAAGGGGGAAGGCACCCCTAGGTGCCTTGGGGAGGAGGGATTCCTCCCTTGGCCGCCGCCCCCCCTAGGAGATTGCATCTCCTAGGGCCGGAGCCCCCCCTAGGCTCCCTATATATATAGTGGGGAAAGGAGGGCCTCTCTACCTACGCCTTTGGTGCCTCCGTCTCCCTCTCCAACACCTCCTCCTCCTCCATAGTGCTTGGCGAAGCCCTGCCGGAGTACTGCAGCTCCACCACCACCACACCGTCGTGCTGTTGCTGGTGCCATCTTCATCAACCTCTCCTCCCCCCTTGTTGGATCAAGAAGGAGGAGACATCGCTGCTCCGTACGTGTGTTGAACGCGGAGGTGCCGTCCGTTCGGCGCTAGGATCATCGGTGATTTGGATCACGACGAGTACGACTCCATCAACCCTGTTCTCTTGAACGCTTCCGCGCGCGATCTACAAGGGTATGTAGATCCACTCCTCCCTCGTTGCTAGATGACTCCATAGATTGATCTTGGTGACACGTAGGAAAATTTTGAATTATTGCTACGTTCCCCAACAGTGGCATCATGAGCTAGGTCTATGCGTAGTTTCTATGCACGAGTAGAACACAAAGTAGTTGTGGGCGTTGATTTTGTTCAATATGCTTGCCGTTACTAGTCTTATCTTGATTCGGCGGCATCATGGGATGAAGCGGCCCGGACCGACCTTACACGTACTCTTACGTGAGACTGGTTCCACCGACTGACATGCACTAGTTGCATAAGGTGGCTAGCGGGTGTCTGTCTCTCCCACTTTAGTCGGATCGGATTCGATGAAAAGGGTCCTTATGAAGGGTAAATAGCAATTGGCATATCACGTTGTGGTTTTTGCGTAGGTAAGAAACGTTCTTGCTAGAAACCCATAGCAGCCACGTAAAACATGCAAACAACAATTAGAGGACGTCTAACTTGTTTTTGCAGGGTATGCTATGTGATGTGATATGGCCAAAAAGGATCTGATGAATGATATATGTGATGTATGAGATTGATCATGTTCTTGTAATAGGAATCACGACTTGCATGTCGATGAGTATGACAACCGGCAGGAGCCATAGGAGTTGTCTTAATTTATTTATGACCTGCGTGTCAACATAAACGTCATGTAATTACTTTACTTTATTGCCAACCGTTAGCTGTAGTATTAGAAGTAATAGTTGACGAGACAACTTCATGAAGACACGATGATAGAGATCATGATGATGGAGATCATGGTGTCATGCCGGTGACGATGATGATCATGGAGCCCCGAAGATGGAGATCAAGAGGAGCAAAGTGATGATGGCCATATCATGTCACTATTTGATTTCATGTGATGTTTATCATGTTTATGCATCTTGTTTACTTAGAACGACGGTAGTAAATAAGATGATCCCTCATAATAATTTCAAGAAAGTGTTCCCCCTAACTGTGCACCGTTGCGACAGTTCGTTGTTTTGAAGCACCACGTGATGATCGGGTGTTAGATTCTAACGTTCACATACAGCGGGTGTAAGACAGATTTACACACGCGAAACACTTAGGTTGACTTGATGAGCCTAGCATGTACAGACATGGCCTCGGAACACAAGAGACTGAAAGGTCGAGCATGAGTCGTATGGTAGATACGATCAACATGAAGATGTTCACCGATGATGACTAGTCCGTCTCACGTGATGATCGGACACGGCCTAGTTAACTCGGATCATGTAATCACTTAGATGACTAGAGGGATGTCTATCTGAGTGGGAGTTCATAAGATGAACTTAATTATCCTGAACATAATCAAAAGGTCTTCGCAAATTATGTCGTGGCTCACGCTTTAGTTCTACTGTTTAGATATGTTCCTAGAGAAAATTTAGTTGAAAGTTGATAGTAGTAATTATGCGGACTAGGTCCGTAAACTGAGGTTTGTCCTCATTGCTTCATAGAAGGCTTATGTCCTTAATGCACCGCTCAGTGTGCTGAACCTCGAACGTTGTCTATGGATGTTGCGAACATCTGACATACACATTTTGATAACTACGTGATAGTTCAGTTAAACGGCTTAGAGTTGAGGCACCGAAGACGTTTTGAAATGTCGCGAAACATATGAGATGTTTCGAGGGCTGAAATTGGGATTTCAGGCTCGTGCCCACGTCAAGAGGTATAAGACCTCTGACGATTTTCTTAGCCTGCAAACTAAGGGAGAAAAGCTCAATTGTTGAACTTGTGCTCAGATTGTCTGAGTACAACAATCGCTTGAATCAAGTGGGAGTTGATCTTCCAGATAAGAAAGTGACGTTTCTCCAAAGTCATTACCCCCAAGCTGCTAGAGCTTCGTGATGAACTATAATATATCAGGGACATATATGATGATCCTTGAGATATTCGCGATGTTTGACACCACAAAAGTAGAAATCAAGAAGGAGCATCAATTGTTGATGTTTGGTGAAACCACTAGTTTCAAGAAGGGCAAGGGCACGAAGGGATACTTCATGAAATGGCAATTCAGATGCTGCTCTAGTGAAGAAACCCAAGGTTGAACCCAAACCCGAGACTAAGTGCTTCTGTAATAAGGGGAACAGCCACTGGAGCAGAATTACCCTAGATACTTGGTAGATGAGAAGGCTGTCGATAGAAGTATATTGGATATACATTATGTTAATGTGTACTTTACTAGTACTCCTAGTAGCACCATGGTATTAGATACCGGTTCGGTTGCCAAGTGTTAGTAACTCGAAATAAAAGCTACGGAATAAACGGAGACTAGCTAAAGGTGAGTTGACGATATGTGTTGGAAGTGTTTCCAATGTTGATATGATCAAGCATCGCATGCTCCCTCTACCATCGAGATTGGTGTTTGCGTTGAGCATAGACATGATTGGATTATGTCTATCGCAATACGGTTATTCATTTAAGGAGAATAACGGTTACTCTGTTTATTTGAATAATACCTTCAATGGTCTTGCACCTAAAATGAATGGTTCATTGAATCTCGATCATAGTGATACACATGTTCATGCCAAAAGATATAAGATAGTAATGATAGTACCACCTACTTGTGGCACTGCCACTTAAGTCATATCGGTATAAAACGCATGAAGAAGCTCCATGTTGATGGATCTTTGGACTCACTCATTTTTGAAAGGATTGAGACATGCGAACCATGTTTGTTGGTAGATATGCATGAAGAAACTCTATACAGATGGATCGTTTGGACTCACTTGATTTTGAATCACTTGAGACATGCAAATCATACCACATGGGCAAGATGACTGAAAGCTTCATTTTCAGTAAAATGGAACTAGAAAGCAACTTGTTGGAAGTAATACGTTTTGATGTGTGCAGTCCAATGAGTGCTGAGGCATGTAGTGGATATCGTTATGTTCTTACTTCACAGATGATTTGAGTAGATGTTGAGTATATTTACTTGATGAATCACGAGTCTGAATTATTGAAAGGTTCAAGTAATTCAGGGTGAAGTTGAAAGATCGTTGTGACAAGAGGATAGAAGATCTATGATATGATCATAGAGATGAATATCTGAATTACGAGTTTGGCACAGAATTAAGACATTGTGGAAATTGTTTCACAACTAATACAGCCTGGAACACCATAGTGTGATGGTGTGTCCGAACATCATAACTGCACCCTATTGGATATGATGCATACCATGATGTCTCTTATCGAATTACCACGATAGTTTATGGGTTAGGCATTAGAGACAACCACATTCACTTTAAATAGGGCACCACGTAATTCCGATGAGATGACACCGTATGAACTATGGTTTAGAGAAACCTAAGCTGTCATTTCTTAAAAGTTTGGGGCTGCGACGCTTATGTGAAAAAGTTTCAGGCTGATAAGCTCGAACCCAAAGCGGATAAATGCATCTTCATAGGACACCCAAAACAGTTGGGTATACCTCCTGTCTCAGATCCGAAAGCAATAAGGGATTGTTTCTAGAATCGGGTCCTTTCTCGAGGAAAAGTTTCTCTCGAAAGAATTGAGTGGGAGGATGGTGGAGACTTGATGAGGTTATTGAACCGTCTCTTCAACTAGTGTGTGGCAGGGCACAGGGAGTTGTTCCTGCGGCACCTACACCAATTGAAGTGGAAGCTTATGATGGTGATCATGAAACTTCAAATCAAGTCACTACCAAACCTCGTGGGATAACAAGGATGCGTACTACTTCAGAGTGGTACGTAATCTTGTCTTGGAAGTCATGTTGCTAGACAACAATGAACCTACGAGCTATGGAGAAGCGATGGTGGGCCCGAATTCCGATAAATGGCTCAAGGCCATAAAATCCGAGAGAGGATCCATGTATGAAAACAAAGTGTAGACTTTGGCAGAACGGCTCAATGGTCGTAAGGCTATTGAGTACAGATGGATTTTAAAAGGAAGACGGACAATGATGGTAAGTATCACCATTAAGAAAGCTCGACTTGTCGTTAAGATGTTTTCCGACAAGTTCAAGGAGTTGACTACGATGATACTTTCTCACTCGTAGCGATGCTAAGAGTCTGTTGGAATTATATTAGCGATTACTGCATTATTTATGAAATCTTGCAGATAGGATGTCAAAACATTGTTTCCTCGACGATTTTCTTGAGGAAAGGTTGTATGTGATACAACCGGAAGGTTTTGTCAATCCTGAAAGATGCTAATAAGTATGCAAAGCTCTAGCAATACTTCTAAGGACTGGAGTGAGCATCTCGGAGTTGGAATATACGCTTTGATGATGATCAAAGATTTTGGGTTTATACAAAGTTTATGAGAAACTTGTATTTCCAAAGAAGTGAGTGGGAGCACTATAGAATTTCCGATGAGTATATGTTGTTAACATATTGTTGATCAGAAATGATGTAGAATTTCTGGAAAGCATACAGAGTTACTTGAAAAGTGTTTTTCAATGGAAAACCTGGATTAGGCTACTTGAGTATTGAGCATTAAGATCTATAAGGATAGATCAAAACGCTTAATAGTACTTTCAAATGAATACATACTGTGACAAGATTTTGAAGGAGTTCAAAATGGATCGGCAAAGAAGGAGTTCTTGGCTGTGTTATAAGGTGTGAACATTGAGTAAGACTCGAAACCTGACCGCGGCAGAATAGAGAGAAAGGACGAAGGTTGTCCCCTATGCTTTAGACGTAGGCTCTACACTATGCTATGCTGTGTGCCGCACCTGAAGTGTGCCTTGCCATGAGTCAGTCAAGGGGTACAAGAGTGATCCAAGAATGGATCACAGGACAGCGGTCAAAGTTATCCTTAGTAACTAGTGGACTAAGGAATTTTCTCGATTATGGAGGTGGTAAAAGAGTTCGTCGTAAAGGGTTACGCCGATGCAAACTTTGACACTAATCCAGATTATTCTGAGTAGTAAACTAGATTCGTATAGTAGAACAGTTATTTGGAATAGCTCCAAATAGAACGTGGTAGATGCATCTAGGAGATGACATAGAGATTTGTAAAGCACACACGGATCTGAAAGGTTCAGACCCATTGACGATAACATCTCTCACAAGCATAACATGATCAAACCCAGAACTCATCGAGTGTTAATCACATGGTAATGTGAACTAGATTATTGACTCTAGTGAACTCTTTGGGTGTTAGTCACATGGGGATGTGACCTTGAGTGTTAATCACATATCGATGTGAACTGGATTATTGACTCTAGTGCAAGTGGGAGACTGTTGGAAATATGCCCTAGAGGCAATAATAAATTGGTTATTATTAAATTTCCTTGTTCATGATAATCGTTTATTATCCATGCTAGAATTGTATTGATAGGAAACTCAGATACATGTGTGGATACATAGACAACACCATGTCCCTAGTAAGCCTCTAGTTGACTAGCACGTTGATCAATAGATGGTTATGGTTTCCTGACCATGGACATTGGATGTCATTGATAACGGGATCACATCATTAGGAGAATGATGTGATGGACAAGACCCAAACCTAAGCCTAGCACAAGATCATGTAGTTCGTATGCTAAAGCTTTTCTAATGTCAAGTATCATTTCCTTAGACCATGAGATTGTGCAACTCCCGGATACCGTAGGAATGCTTTGGGTATGCCAAACGTCACAACGTAACTGGGTGGCTATAAAGGTACACTACAGGTATCTCCGAAAGTGTCTGTTGGGTTGGCACGAATTGAGACTGGGATTTGTCACTCCGTGTAAACGGAGAGGTATCTCTGGGCCCACTCGGTAGGACATCATCATAATGTGCACAATGTGATCAAGGAGTTGATCACAGGATGATGTGTTACGGAACGAGTAAAAGAGACTTGCCGGTAACGAGATTGAACAAGGTATCGGGATACCGACGATCGAATCTCGGGCAAGTATCGTACCGCTAGACAAAGGGAATTATATACGGGATTGATTAAGTCCTTGACATCGTGGTTCATCCGATGAGATCATCGTGGAACATGTGGGAGCCAACATGGGTATCTAGATCCCGCTGTTGGTTATTGACCGGAGAGTCATCTCGGTCATGTCTGCATGTCTCCCGAACCCGTAGGGTCTACACACTTAAGGTTCGGTGACGCTAGGGTTGTAGGGATATGTATATGCAGTAACCCGAATGTTGTTCGGAGTCCCGGATGAGATCCCGGACGTCACGAGGAGTTCTGGAATGGTTCGGAGGTAAAGAATTATATATAGGAAGTGCTATTTCCGCCATCGGGACAAGTTTCGGGGTCACCGGTATTGTACCGGGACCACCGGAAGGGTCCCGGGGGTCCACCGGGTGGGGCCACCTGCCCCGGGGGGGCACATGGGCTGTAGGGGGTGCGCCTTGGCCTATATGGGCCAAGGGCACCAGCCCCAAGAGGCCCATGCGCCTAGAGATAGAAAAGGGGGAAGAGTCCTAAAGGGGGAAGGCACCCCTAGGTGCCTTGGGGAGGAGGGATTCCTCCCTTGGCCGCCGCCCCCCCCCCCTAGGAGATTGCATCTCCTAGGGCCGGCGCCCCTCCCCCAGGCTCCCTATATATATAGTGGGGAAAGGAGGGCCTCTCTACCTACGCCTTTGGTGCCTCCCTCACCCTCTCCAACACCTCCTCCTCCTCCATAGTGCTTGGCAAAGCCCTGCCGGAGTACTGCAGCTCCACCACCACCACGCCGTCATGCTGTTGCTGGTGCCATCTTCATCAACCTCTCCTCCCCCCTTGCTGGATCAAGAAGGAGGAGACGTCGTTGCTCCGTACATGTGTTCAACGCGGAGGTGCCGTCCGTTCGGCGCTAGGATCATCGGTGATTTGGATCACGACGAGTACGACTCCATCAACCCCGTTCTCTTGAACGCTTCCGCGCGCGATCTACAAGGTATGTAGATCTACTCCTCCCTCATTGCTAGATGACTCCATAGATTGATCTTGGTGACACGTAGGAAAATTTTGAATTCTTGCTACGTTCCCCAACAGGGAGGACGCGGGCCCCCAACGCTGCCCACTCTAACTGAGGGAGCGAGCGTCTCCATGAAGGAAGACGACTGGAGGAGGAAAAGGACTACGCCCGGGGATTCGGAAGCCGAAGCTTCCAAACAGGAGAAGAAGTCTCCCACAGAGGGTCCTACCTTGGGGGGTGCTTTTGCCGCACAAAGTCTGCGGGGGGATCAATTCTCCAGCGAGTCGTAAGTGACCCGAAATACTTTAATAGTACAGGCCTCCTCTTCGGAGAAAATAACCACCACATTTATTTTTGCAGTTCGGGCCTTAGCCCCTCTCAAATGAGCTCGTCTTCGGGGGATCTTCTTCCAGAGATGATGGAGAGCGAAATGCCTATTCCGGACTCCTCCGCTCCAGAAGCGGGTGACGCCGAAGTGTCGTCATGGAGGGCCTCTCCGAGGCCGGTGAGGCCAGAAGATAATCCCATTGAACCCCGAAGCTCCCAGTGTCCGGCTCTCGAGGAGAGCAGACAAAAGGGTCCGGCACCGTCTGGTGTGCGATCGGATGTTCTGAGGGGGTTGGTGGGGCGAGCGGCCATCTCAGATGAACACTGTATGCTGATGGATACGGTGATGGAGAGAATCTCGTCCGCCAAAAGTGGATTGCATGAAGCTTTTATGAGTCTACTGACACACTTTGAGGTACGTAAAATAATGTATGATAGTCCTGCACATGCTAGGTGTGCCTTGTGTAGACAGTAGCCCCTGAGACTCTGGTTGTCGTCGGAAACGACGACGAACAGAGGATCATATTCCCAGGTAATAACCATACTGCCTCTATGTGCAGGTGATGGAAGCTCCGGTGGCTAGCCGGACTAGCGAGTTTGCCCCTTTAAAACGGCAGTTGGATGCGGCAGACGCCGACATCGAGCTTGTTAACAAAAGGCTTGACGAGGCACAGGGTAAGTGTCATTATCTGGTAAACGCCACATAGTAAGAGCAGCATGATGCCAGTATTTTTAATATGTTGTGACTGCAGATGGAGCTGCCACTGTTGAAGCCTTGTGGGCAGAACTTGCCCGAGCCAAGGAACAAGCGAGGTTTGGAAATGCGGCTACTTTGAAGGCGGCCGAAGAGTTGAAAGCCGAGAAGGCCGCGCATGGCGAGAGCCGAGATAAGATGGCCAAGATGGCCATAGAATTAAAAGCCGCCGCCAACCGTTGTCGGGTTCTTGAAAAGGAAAACCTAGTGAAGGCATCGGACTTTGAGAAGGCTGCTGCGACAAGGAAAGACATCCGCTCTGCTATGAGGGCGAAGAAGGAGGAGCTGCGGGAAGCCGGGGATATTGTAGCTGGGAAATCCTTTATGTTGCGGAGGAAGTTCGGAGATCCACGGTATGCCCCTCTGGATCGGCTGTGGAGTTCAGAGGATGTGTATATGGATTTGGCGGCGAGCGCTGCCGATGCGGTCAAGTACTTCCAGGGTCAGACGGACCGTGAAGTGGACCAGCTGTTTTGGACACAATTCCATTCTCCCAAGCGTCCGCTTTCGTTGACTGACCAATTAGCCGAATGGGCCGAGCTGAATAGGTTGTCCGGACGCGCCATGAGGTCTATTGTGGATCAGCTGTGGCTGGAAATGCCAAAACCGAACAGCTATTTCAGCTTGGTGCAGCAGTTCCTTGACGTAATGCCACGCATTAATGCGATGAAGAGGTCGGCGTGCATAGAGGGCTAACGGATGGCCTTTGCCCGTGTTAAAGCATACTGGGCGGAGATGGATGCTACCACTGTTGCAGCGCGGGATTCCGCCATAGGCCGAATGGCTGCTGAGCACTACTTTGAAGAAGTTCTTGAGGGTGCTCATTTGATAGAGACCCAGTGCTCAAAAAATATTATGTTTGAGTGATATGTAATCTCATTGTAAGCGAAATGCTTTTATAGATTTTTATAAGGCTATTTTTACACGTTTGCCTAAAAGTAATATGATGCCTCCTGGGTGGCCGTTTATGTATACATGTGTATAACCTGAAAGATTGCAGCCTTCGTCTTCAACCCCCACGCATATAATGCGGAGGTGCTCACAAAAAACACGCGTTCACACTTAACCCAACATCTTGGTCCTATTAAGGAGGTGATAGCGGAGCGAGCGAGGCAACCGGACTATAATGCTTTAGCACTTTCACTTAGCCATAGGAGTTTGACAGTGGGGCTACTAGATAGCCCCTGGTGGCTCCGCACTCTCCTGATTCCGGGGTGCATACATGCCTGGCCGGAAAACGGCCCTTCGTTAAGGCGGAGGAATTCTAACATTCCAACAGGTCATCGAGTGGTTGACCAGTCTCACGCTATATCATGACAGTCAGATTTCGGCTTTCTCTACTGAGGTGCTCGTCCGAATGAACTAGGGCACAATCGCAGTAGTTCTCCTGGTGCTACCTTAGCCGGTAAAGTGGAACGTAAGGCACCAAAACACAGGAGCCGGGCAAACCCAACATTTGACCAAAGACAATGATTCGGAGCTGATGCATATAGGGCCAAACTCGCGACGCCGAACACTCCCTAAGGTATTCGGTCTTTGTGGTATAAACCAGGCCTAAATAATGGCCTTTGTAAGAAGCCCCTTGTGTCTAGGTACGTGCATTGTTCTGGCATGGCCACATGCCAAGACGTCAGCATCCTCCTCAACGGTGGATATATATCAACAAGAGACAGTAAAAAAGGTTTACACAGGGTCTTAATCTAAAAAGAATCCTTGGAGCGGGTCCCTGCTGCACGTCTGCGCCTGTGTCTCCATTGTGCCGTATCCTGGACGGGTGTAGCACGATGATCGTCTGTAAAAGAGAGGAACTTAGGTGAAAAAGTTGTCGTGCAAAAAGATAGTTTTTAAAGAAACCATGTATAATTCAAGATGAGAAAAAATTGCCACTTGTCTGCGTGCGTTGAGCCCCTTGTATTGACAAATAGGGGTGTGACCGCTTATTCGGTATAAATAGCGGCGCCGGACTTGATTAGTTGTGTCTGAGGTCTTGATGACCTATTGGATGCTTTCGCTGGTCCGGGCGCCTTTAGTGTGCGGCTGCCAAGGCAGCGGCACTCTCTTCGGCGCGCAGAGATCGCTTGATATTTCCGTTCACTGAAATGATGCCACGTGGACTGGGCATCTTGAGTGTGAGGGAGGTGTAGTGTGGTATTGCATTAAAGCGAGCGAAAGCTTCGCGTGCGAGCAGTGCTTGATAGCCACTTTGGAACGGAGCGATGTGGAAGGTTAAATGCTCGCGACGGAAGTTATCGGGGGAGCGGAATATAACTTGTAGTAGGAGGGAGCCCGTACAACGAGCCCCTGGGCCTGGCGTTACTCCTTTAAAGGTAGTATTGCTATGGCGAAATTTTTTTGGGTCTAACCCCATCCCGTGGATTGTATCCTGATATATTAGGTTTAGATTGCTGCCACCGTCCATCAAGGCTCGTGTGAAGTGATATCCGCCAATTACTGGGTCTAATACCAGGGCAGCCCATCCTGCGCGTCGGATACTTGCTGAGTAATCGCGATGGTCAAAAGTGATCGGTTGAGACGACTAGTGGCAGGACTTCGCGGTGACAGGCACTTGGGTATATTTTCCTGGGAGTGTCGCGTTGTTTTTTCCCTTGATCACGTGTAACACATTTACTGTTTTGACTTCTGGTGGAAATTTCTTTTGTTCCCCAGTGTCTTGCTTGGGAGGCTCGTCCTCGTCTTCACTTGCTGTATCCTCCCCCTTGTGTACGGCGTTGAGCTTGCCGGACTGCTTAAAACCCAACATTCTCTGTGGGTATGATTAGCAGGTTTACCAGGGGTACTATGGATCTGACATACTTGGTCCAGAATTTTGTTGAGGCTGGACAGTTCATCCTTGGTGCCTTTAGAGGGCGGCTTTTGCTGACCTGGCCGAGAGCTTTTGAATCCGGCGTTTGCTGCCGTGCCCTTCGTGATGTCTTCTTTATTCTGGCGTTTGTTATTGCTGTTGCGCCATGATTTCCCGTTTCCATCTCTAACTTCAGATGTACTGGGGTCGCTGGTGCTGCATCTGGCTAGCCAGCTGTCCTCACCCGCGCAAAAGCAGGTCATGAGGTTTGTTAATGCAGCCATCGTTCTCGGCTTATTTTGGCCGAGGTGTCTGGCGAGCCATTCGTCACGGACGCTATGCTTAAAAGCTGCCAAGGCTTCAGCGTCCGGACAGTCGAAAATCTGGTTCTTTTTTGTAGGAAACCTGTTCCAAAGCTTTCGGGCTGACTCTCCGGGCTGTTGAGTTATATGACTCAAATCGTCCGCATCCGGAGGTCGGACATAAGTCCCTTGAAAATTTTCCTGAAAGGCGTCTTCGAGTTCTTCCCAACTTCCAATGGAGCTTTCAGGGAGCCCTTTAAGCCAGTGACAAGCTGGCCCTTTGAGCTTGAGGGGTAAGTACTTGATGGCGTGGAGATCATCTCCTCAAGCCATATGGATATGAAGGATTTAGTCCTCAATCCAGACCCCAGGGTCTGTTGTTCCGTCGTATGCCACTATGTTTACGGGTTTGAATCCCTCTGGAAATTCATGGTCCAGCACCTCATCGGTGATACATAGGGGGTGTGCGGCACCCCTGTAGCTGGGTGTACCGTGTTGTTCGGATGTTTGTTGTGTTGCATTGTATGCTGGGGCGCGCTTGCGTGGTCCATAAATGGATCTTGTTGTGTCGTCCTTTGGGTGCGAGCCCTCGCATGGGTCGCGTGTTGTATTGTGAGTGGTGTTGTATGCCGCTCTGTGTTGGTAGAGGGGTCGTCTATCCGGCCTGGTGGATGATTTGATATTTGGTTGTGCAGGGGTCTGAAGCCTCCTCATCGAATTCAGGTAGCAGCTTCCGCTTTGGGTAGCTCTTGGAGGGGCGATTGTCGCCGTACCTTGCTGCTGTGTTGAGTATTTTACTCCATCTGACTTGGAGTGTGTTTTGCACAGCCTTGAGCCTTTGCTTCTGCTTTTTAAGACTCCTCGCGGTGGCAACAAGCCTTTTACGGGCATTCTGCTGCTCCGGGTGCATGTCCGGCATTATGTCCTCCGGACTATTATCCTTGATAGAATTTGTTTGTTCGGTTTGATTATCCGGATTGCCGTCGTCCGACAGCGGTTCGCCCTGCTCCAGCGCTGGGTCTGTGTGATCATTATTTCTGTCGAGGCGGGATTTGGGGCGGTGCTTGCGTCGCCGCTTTGACTGCTTCTCGAGGGAACAAGCCTTCGGTGCGTCCTTCCGCGCCTCGTCGTCATCTTTTGGTGTGTCCACCATGTATACGTCATATGATGAGGTGGGTGGTGGTTCTTCTTTGCCTCCCGCATCGTCGTCCATACTGTCGATGTTTTTAGAGTCGAAGTCGAGCATGTCGGTTAAATCGTCGACAGTGGCTACAAAGTGGGTGGTGGGTGGGCTTTGAATTTGTTCATCGTCCATATCCCAACCTTGCTGACCGTAGTCTGGCCAGGGCTCTCCTGATAAAGAGAGAGACTTTAGTGTCTTCAGAATATCGCCGAAAGGCGAGTGCTAAAAGATGTCCGCGGCAGTAAACTCCATGATCGGCGCCCAGTCTGATTCGATCGGCAGGGGCGCGGAGGGTTCAGAGTCCGGAGAGGAGTCCGGCTCCTCGGGGTCACGAGTCTCGCGGAGTGCGGGGCTGGTGTTCGGCTCGATCGCCATTGGGATCGCAGCCCCCGAGGGGTGTCCAACCACCCATCCTCGATCGGCGAAGTTGGCTCCGAATTAAGGGTCGAAGCAGATGCGGGTGCGGCCTCCAAGGCACTGTTTGGCGGCAGAGCTAGATCATGCTCGTCGTGACCGTGCGGCGCGCTCGGCAGTGGCTCGAATCCGTCGAAGATCAAGTCCCCGTGGATGTCAGCCATGTAGTTTAAACTTCCAAATCTGACCTGACGGCCAGGGGCATAGCCTTCGATCTGCTCCAGATGGCCAAGTGAATTGGCCCGCAGTGCGAAGCCGCCGAAGATGAAGATCTGTCCGGGGAGGAAGGTCTCACCCTGGACTGCATCGCTATTGATGATCGTAGGAGCCATCAAACCTCACGGCGACGACACCGAGGAACTCTCAATGAAAGCACCAATGTCGGTGTCAAAACCGGCAGATCTCGGGTAGGGGGTCCCGAACAGTGCTTCTAGGCCGGATGGTAACAGGAGGCAAGGGACACGAAGTTTTACCCAGGTTCGGGCCCTCTTGATGGAGGTAAAACCCTACGTCCTGCTTGATTAATATTGATGATATGGGTAGTACAAGAGTAGATCTACCACGAGATTGGAGAGGCTAAAACCCTAGAAGCTAACCTATGGTATGATTGTTGTTCTGTATGTTGTCCTACGGACTAAAACCCTCCGGTTTATATAGACATCGGAGAGGGTTAGGGTTACACAAAGTCGGTTACAATGGTAGGAGATCTACATATCCGTATCGCCAAGCTTGCCTTCCACGCCAAGGAATGTCCCTTCTGGACACGGGACGAAGTCTTCAATCTTGTATCTTCATAGTCCAGGAGTCCGGCTGAAGGTATAGTCCGGCCATCCGGACACCCCCTAATCCAGGACTCCCTCAGTATTACTTACCTTTGTTCTCCTCGAGCTGCCTCTTGGCAAGGCCGAGCTCTTTCTCGGACCGCTCGAGGTTCTGCTTCAGTGCGGTGACCTCCGCGGTCAGTGCGACAGAGGTCAGCAGCGAAGCCTGCATACACATACAGACATAATTATATTAGACTCCTGAAGATATTATTTGATCCTTTATTCGGCTTTTCTTTGTGAACACCAAACAAAGCATCAGGGGCTACTGTCTATGCGGTAATATTTTTCCTATATTTTAAATACTTACCTCAAAGCCTGTTAGAAGGCTAGCACAGGGTTCAGTCAGTCCGCTCTTGGCGGACTGAACCTTCTTGATCACCGCTCTCATAATAGTGCGGTGCTCTTCGTCAATGGAAGCGCCGCGAAGCGCTCCCAGCAGGTCATCCGGTGCCTCTGGTTGGACAGAGGTCACCAGCACAGACGGCTTTCCCCTCTTGGAAGAGGGCCGCCTGCCCGAGTCCGGAACCACTGGAGGTTCCGGCGTGGTGTTCGGCTGAGGGCCAAACTTGGAGCCCTTGGGAGCCTTGCTCCCTTTGCTCCAGGAGTCCGGAAGGTCGCCTTGAGGCGCCTCCGGGACTATCTCCCCCGGCTCGATGCCCCTTGAGACAATACCTCGGCATTGTCCGTAGGGCAAGGAGAGGAAGCGGTTGGAAGTGTATCAGTGTTCATGTCCAACGAGTCCAAGGAACCGTCCGACGAGGATACGTCGATACGGGCTTGGGGCGGACTGCATAATCATATTTGACATTAGGAGAAGCAGTGCAACAAAAGTATGCTATAAGTTACTTTGGTATCCGAATACTTACGACTTCGCCAGGGGCTTGGCCCTAAGCAGCCACTCGTCTTCGCCATCGGCGGCGGTGGTGGAGCAGTCCGGAAGGAGAGTCCTTCCCTTATTGGACCCTTCGGCCTCCCTGGTTGGGCGGCCTTCTGTTTCTTGTTTCCCCCGGCTGGAGGGGGAGAATCTTCATCTTCCTTCTCCTTGTTTTCACGGGAGGAGTGCGTCTTGGAGTTATCGGACAATGTCTCCGATACCACCTGGCACCGGGAACACTTTCGGGTTCCCGTGGCCTTCTTCTTGGTCTTCTCCGGCACCTCATAAGGAGCCGGAGTCCGCGTCTCCGTCAGGAGAGCGTCTGCGGGGTCTTCGGGCAGAGGGGCCGAACAGTTAATCTGCTGCGATGTCTCCACCCAGTCCTGTCAAAGGCATGGGAGCTCAGACCCCGCAGATGATTAAGCTATGGGAAATAAATACCCTATGTACAGAGATTACCGGATTCGCAGGGCGCTTCGCGCTTAACCTGCTGTCCTCGGTAAGAGAAGGGGGGACCTCGGCGCCCTTGAACAGCACCTTCCAGACGTCCTTATGCATCGTGTCGAAGAGCTCGCGCGGAGTCTGGTGCTGGGCCGGGTCGAACTCCCATAAGTTGAAATCAAGTTGTTGACACGAGAGGATCCGACGGAAGAGCATGACCTGGACTATGTTGACAAGCTTAAGTTTCTTGCTTGTCATGTTCCGGATACACTTCTGGAGTTCGTCCAGCTCCACCAATGAGCCCCAAGACAGGCCCTTCTCCTTCTAGGAAGTGAGCTGCGTGGGGATTCCGGATCAAAACTCGGGGGCCGCCACCCAGTTGGCGTCGCGCGGCTCAGTGATGTAGAACCACTCCGATTGCCACCCCTTTATGGTCTCCACGAAGGATCCCTCAAGCCATGTCACGTTGGGCATTTTGCCCACCATGGCGCCGCGGCATTCCGCTTGTTGGCCGCCTACTACCTTCGGCTTGATACTGAAGGTCTTCAGCCACAGGCCGAAGTGGGGCCGGATGTGGAGTAAAGCCTCGCACACGATGATGAACGCCGAGATGTTGAGGATGAAATTTGGGGCCAGATCATGAAAGTCCAGCCCATAATAGAACATAAGGCCACAGATGAATGGATGGAGGGGAAACCCCAGTTCGTGGACGAAGTGGGGGAGGAAAACCACCCTTTCGTGAGGTTCCGGTGTAGGGACGATCTGTCCCGCGGATGGCAGCCGGTGCGCGATATCCGCGGCTAAGTATCTGGCTCCACGTAGCTTTTTGATGTGTCCCTCCGTGACGGAGGAGGCCATACACTTGCCTCCCGCTCCGGACATGTTTGGAGAGAGTTGAGGAGAGGGATGTGGACTTGGGCGCTGGAGCTCGAGTGCGTGAGAATGGATGAGCTAGGAGGAAGAAGGCGTGGGTAGAAAAAGGTGAGACCTTATCCCTTTATAAGGGCGGACGAAACTATGCGCCCCCACCAGCCTGGTAAAACTCGCTTATCCCCCAAGCGCCATAATTGATGGCGCGGTTGGGTTACCCACGTCCGTATTAATGGGAATCCCGTAATAAAGGGACACGATATTTGCTTCGACAAGACGTGCCAAGGAAACCTCCTCGCGAAACACGCTGAGATTGGTTATGAAAAATGATTCGAATAAAGACCTGGTTGTGGTATGATGCCACACTATGGGGTACGTCAGCAGATTAGATTTGTGTAAATATTATTCCCTATACAATGATATGTGGAACTTATTTTGCAGAGACGGACACGATCCTCATGTTCGAAATCTTCTATGAAGTATTCGGAGGAGGAACCTGCCTTGCAATACCAAAGACAATCTATGCGCCGGACTCATCATCATTGAAGCCTGGTTCAGGGGCTACTGAGGGAGTCCTGGATTAGGGGGTATCCGGACAGCCAGATTATATCCTTTGGTCGGACTGTTGGACTATGAAGATACAAGATTGAAGACTTCGTCCCGTGTCCAGATGGGACTCTCCTTGGCGTGGAAGGCAAGCTTTGCAATACGGATATGTAGATCTCCTTCCTTGTAACTGACTCTGTGTAACCCTAGCCCCCCGGTGTCTATATAAACCAGAGGGTTTTAGTCCGTAGGACAACATACAATCATACCATAGGCTAGCTTCTAGGGTTTAGCCTCTCCGATCTTGTGGTAGATCAACTCTTGTACTACTCATATCATCAAGAATAATCAAGCAGGACGTAGGGTTTTACCTCCATCAAGAGGGCCCGAACCTGGGTAAAACATCGTGTCCCCTGCCTCCTATTACCATCTGCCTTAGACGCACAGTTCGGGACCCCCTACCTGAGATCCGTTGGTTTTGACACCGACAGCCATGGTGAAGACGCGCTACACCAAGCTGGATCCTAATCACATGGCTCATGTCGGGCCGGTAGGGCCGAATGGGCAAGAAATTCACGTTAGTATAGTATATGACCAAGTAGAAGTGGCTGCCAAATATTCTCAATAGGATTGTAAGTTAGACTGCCTGTTGGAAGGTCTAGAGGAAGAGGTGTTCGAGTCCAAGTGACTGTGTCCTTTTCCTCATCTAGCTGAATTGTATATCATTTGTCATGGCAGACCTTTTCGCTTCAACCTCCGAACTCTAAGGTTCGGACTGTTTTCGAATACCATCACGGCCGAATAGGCCGGGGTATGCTTGGAAAACTAGGCGTAGGGGTCATAGTTGCTTGAACAGACCAGTTGTATCCGGCTAGCTATGTTATATTACATGGATATCGTAAGAAACATCTTCCAGAGAGAATAGTTCCGTTAAGGGTTCCTTTCCCTTGGTGTGCATGCATTTAATGTACATGTCGAGATTGTGATGCGAGCACCACAGTTCGTATAACTTCTGGGGGTGCACAATGGAGTGAGTTTAGAGAACATCTTTAATTCGCCGACCGAATATTCCCTTAAGAATGCTAGCTTTCGGTTTCACCCAGTCTGAGGTACACATCCGGATGACCCGGCAGTAACAATCGCAAAGGTGCTCCCTTTATGCCCTAGCCGAACTAACGGGAACGTAGGGCATAAGCATAGGAGCCAGGCAACCCAGCTTGGCCAAAACTTAAGTCATATCGATGCATATAGTGGCGAAGAAAAGGTACATATGGAAAAACTCATATGTGAGGAGCTTGATGCTCAAGGAATGGCAAGAACTTCTGTCCGAGAAGCCCCCAGGTACAAGTGGCATACATGTTTAAAGATGTATCTGCCAATGATGTGCGGTCTAGCCGTACTTAAAGCTTTTTAAAGAGAGAAAGAGAGAGTAATCAGAAAAGAGAGTGAAAATAATGGAAACTACAGGGGAGGAGACGAACAATGAGTTTAGCGCTAGGCGTAGAATCTCCGGAGTCTGGTCGCATTCCAGGGGTTCGGCTTGAGGCGATTGTCTGATGCATCGCGAAGAAGGTACGCTCCTCCGGTGAGAACTTCGTCAATTATGAAGGGACCCTCCCATTTGGGCTTGAGTTTGTCCTTTTTTCTATTCCGGGAGGCGTAGAACGAGTTCGCTGACGTTGTAAGCCTTGGCCCATACTTCTCTTCTTTGATATCATCGAGCCAGCTGTTGGTAAACTGCTGAACGAGCTTTTCCGACATCGCATTCCTCCTCCAGGGCATCTAGGCTGTCCTGCCGATCGAGCTTGGCTTCTCTCTCTCTTCGTACATACGCACTCTAGGTGAGTCGTGAATAATAACGCAGGGCAATACGGCCTCTGCACCATACACCATGAAGAAAGGTGTGTATCTGGTAGTACGGTTGGGCGTGGTCCGTAGCCCCCAGAGTACAGAGTCGAGCTCCTCAACCCAGTGTTTGTCTGATTCTTTCAAAGACCGCACTAGTCTGGGCTTGATGCCGCTCATAATAAGACCGTTGACGTGTTCTACTTGACCGTTGCTTTGTGGGTGGTAGACGGAGGCGTAATCGAGTTTGATACCCAGAGCAGTACACCAGGTTTTTACCTCGTCGGCTGTGAAACTGGAGCCGTTATCAGTGATGATGTTGTGTGGGACACCATAACGATGCACAACATCGGATATGAAGTCTATCACCGGGCCGGACTCAGCCGTTTTGACTGGTTTAGCCTCTATCCACTTAGTGAATTTGTCCACCATAACCAGCAGATATTTTTTCTTATGGCTTCCCCCTTTAAGGGGTCCAACCATGTCGAGTCCTCATACCGCGAAAGGCCAAGTGATGGGGATTGTTTGTAGGGCAGTGGAGGGCATATGGCTTTGATTGGTGTCGGGGGTTGGGTGCGACATATGCCAATGGATGGCTTATCATGGTGGGGGCGAGTAGAACGTAGCCGGTGCCTGGAAATGGGATGAGGTGTAGACACGTACACCGGCGAACTTTACCCAGGCTCGGGGCTCTCCTAGGAGATAACACCCCTAGTCCTACTCTGCGGGGTCTCCGCATGATCACTAAGGCAAGAGTGAGTACAATGGTGCTCCTCGAGCTGTATCTGTGGACAGGAGGAGGCTAGGCTAGTTCTCTTCCTTCTCTAAGGTCTAGTCTAGTTCTAATGGGTCCGAAACCTTTGCATGGGTGCCCCGGGGGTTTATATAGGCCTACCCCCCGGGGTACAACGGTAAACCAACTGGGCGGAGGGCCCAGCCGTCAGTCTCTTCGCATGCTGTCTTCTCTGCCGACTATAGGGGCCCGCCGGCTGGTAGGCCCCGCCGACTGGTCTAGTAAGGAGCGGACAGGCCATACCCGCCGCTTGCGGGTCTTGGCGGCTGCCGATTACTGTAGCCGTGCTTCTAATGACGCAGGCTTGGTCATGGGGTCGTGGCTACAGCCCTGCTACCTGGCGGGCGATTACTGTAGCCACTCCCCGTCTCGTCTGGTTAATGGCGCGTGGGACCCGTGGGAGGGGCAGGCCAACTTCCGGGGGCCGGCTCCCTTCGGGTCCGGCTGGTGGCGCTCTTGCCGTCTTCTGGACTCTCGCTGGCCGGTAGGGCCCATCGTCCGTGGACTGTACCGATAGACCGTCATGGGTGCAGGATTCTGCCTACTATTGCTGATGTCATGGATGGCACGGCAACAGTGCCTCACCGGACGGAGATCTCTGCTGATACGACGCACTGTGGCCTAGCCATCCCATGAAAAGGGGAGGGAGTGGACTTTACTGTGGCCACTCCCGTCCCATCCCCCCTTATGAGGGCAAGGTCTTTGTTGGTGTCGTGGGCCGACTCCCCATGGCCGGCTTTTCTGGGAGCCGCCAGGCGGGAGTCGGCCCTTCTTGACCTTGCCGCCAGGACTCGGCCGCATGCGGGCAGTCGGCTCTTCCTTTAGCCGGCCTCTGGAAGGCGTCTCTCCATCCTGGTGTCTTGAGGGGCGCAGTCAGCCCCGATGTCTTGAAAGGTTCTGGGCCTCGGGTTAGCCTACCCGTGGCCCATTACTCCGACAGTAGTCCCCGAAGCTGGTGAGGCGCCATGGAGGATCAGCCGAGGAGCCTCAGCAGTTTCTTTCTCCGAGTGCTTGAGGTGAGACCTCGTTTGACTTCCGTCGGGCCGACTAGTAGGAGTCGGAGTCGCCTGACTTTGACTTGTCCAAAAATGCTTTCGAATTCCCCGGCGGGAACTCAGTAGCGTGTAAGCTATGCTTCTTGACCGCCACCCACTCCGTGCCCACCACGTGGCAACCAGTGGCCGGGCCAGCCCGCCTACCCATCCGCGAGATGGGACATGTCTGCAGGCGGGGCCCGCCACTACCATGCCTCGGCATGCGAGGGGATCCGCTGTGGCCGTGGGGGGCGGTTGAGATTCCCACGAAATTAGCGCACAGTAACTTTGCCCGATAAACGTGGGGGCGTGGAGTAGTGGGCGCAGTAAATCCCACAACTGCCCCCTCGACTTCGCAGCCCACTGGGCTATAAGTAGGGGGAGTAGGGGAGATGGTGGAGCACGCGCGTCCCACCTCCTCACTGCTTCTTCTTCTCTCTCTCCACCGCACCTCAAGCTACGTCGAGCGCTACGGCAGTCTGCTCACGATGAGCTCCTCCTCCGCCGTCACGCCCCCTATGGCGCATTCTGGTACCTGGGATGGTTCGGAGGTTCACGATGACCACGTCGATTTCCTCCGCAAGACGCGTCGGTTGCCCAGCGAGGACCTCGTGAGGGTCCGCCTCGCGTAGAGGGGAGAGATCTCGCCGGCGCCGCAGGAGGGCGAGCGGGTCGTCTTCCGCTCGCACTGCCTGTGCGGCCTGGGCCTGCCGGCAAACAACTTCTTCTGCTCCTTCCTTGAGTTCTACGGACTCCAGCCTCACCACCTCACCCACAACACGGTGGTGTTGTTGTCCGCCTTCGTCACCCTGTGCGAGGCCTTCATCGGCGTTCTCCCCACCATGGAGCTCTGGGGGTAGTTCTTCTACTCCAAGCTCGGCACCCAAGCCGCGGGCGTGCCGGCTCAGTGTGGCGCGTTCATCACCGTGCGAAGGTCGGGGGCCGACAACCCGTTTCCCTCCATCAAGCTGATCAAGTCGGTGAAGATGTGGCAGGGGTCGTACTTCTACGTGAAGAACGTCTCCACATAGGGCGACTGGATCAACCTGCCGGCCTTTGTAGCCGGCCCGCCGGCTGGGAGGCAACCCAACTGGTCGTACCGGGCCCGGACGTTGACGCAAGCGGGAGCCGGTGCCGTTGCGCAGCTTCGAGTACTGGCGCAGTCGGAGGGCCTGACCGGGCCGGACTTGCTGGCCGCCTTCGTGGCCCGCTGAGTGCTCCCTCTTCAAAGTCGCCCCCACATGATCTGCCAGATGAGCGGGCACCGGGACCCAAGTCGGATGTGCACCAAGGAGATGCCTCGCGAGGAGGTGGCCTATATGGTGAATTATCTGGCGAACTGTGACCTTCGAGAAGAGTGGCAATTCGGCAAGGAGCCGTATTCACGTGCCGCCCTCCGCCTCTGGTGAGTCGTTTTCTTTTTCTCTTTCTCTCTGACTTCTTCATTGCCGAGTCTGTTTTGTCCGTTTGACCAGTCAGCTTTGGTCAGAACCCCCTCCACCAGCCAGCAGCCGGCACCGCGGGGCCGGACCGCGAATTCCTCCCTGACCGGGCGGAGAGTGACGTTGACGACCCCGACCTGGAGCCGGCGGGCCTGGAGGACGACGCCGAGGGAGGAGGAGGCACAGCGGGCGGCCCGAGACTTGGGGCCAGTCTCGAGGACTGGCCCGATGATGACGAGGAGGTCGTCCCACGCCACCAGCCAGGAGCCAGCCAGTCGGGCACGGGCTCGTCAGCTCCGTTGGACGCACAAGGCGGCAGCAAGAAGCGCAGGGCCGAGGCGAGCCTGTTTGGCAGCCGGTCGAAGAAGCCCAAGGGCTCAGCCGCGGCGACCAAGCGGGACGAGGCGGCCGCAAAGGCCAGCCGCTTCCGCAAGGCGGTGAAGACGCCGCAGCTTATTTCAGCGTAAGCACCACCTCCCCTCGTATCTTCATATTTCTTTATTGAGTCTGTCTGAAATTTCTTTACTTTGTTTTCCGGCTTTAGGGCCCCTCTCTCTCTTGAGAAGTCGGCTGTCGGCTTCGTCGTGAAGTCGGCGGAGACCTCCTCCACCACCCGGCGGGTTGACCCCACCACCGACCTCCGGGAGGCGACGGAGCGGAACGCGCAGGAGGCGCGTGAGGAGCGGGACGCTGCCCGCCTGAAGAAGGCGGAAGCCAACAAGGTGGAGGCCACCGCTCTGAAGAAGCTAGCGGAAACCGAGGCCGCCGATGCGGAGAAGAAGTGCGTGGAAGAAGCCGCACGCCACCAGTCGGCAGTGTTTGTCGTCCCCTTGAACTCCGCACCGCCGCCACCAGAGTTCTCGGCACAGACTGGGGAAGCCGGCGACGAGAACCCGTTCATGGAGAGGGACGCCGATGTCACCGCTACGTCGGAGGTCATTGCGCCACCACCGCCACCCTCCGGAGGCGCGCCAGGCAGACAACCGGCGGATCCGCCAGTGCCGCCAACCGGAGGTGCGGCGGCGACGGGCCTGGCCCTCGAGGTCGGTACGCCGACGCGCCGCCGTCTCGCGAAGGTGGCCTCAGCACCGCGTCCTCTGGATACCGGCGCTGCGAGCTCCTCAATCCCGGACACCGAGGTGTCGAGCGCCGCGCCCACCGGGTGGGTGCGGGGAGGCGGGATGGGCCCGTTGAACCGGGCGCTCTTGGATGTCCAAACCAAGCTCCGGGCCGAGGGCGACGCCATCAAGGAGTGCACCAAGGCATACCTGCCGTCTCGAACGGCCATCCGGGTACGCATCCTTTCGTTGCTTTGCTTCCTTGTTTTTTCTTTGTGGGGGCGTGCCAGTGCACCCACTAGGTGTAGTCCCCGAGTTTCAGGCCGGCTGCTGAGGAGGCGGCTCAGAACTCTAATCGGCAAGTTCCATGTGCCAACGCTTTTTTCTGAAATTTTGATGCAGGATTACCACAATCTTCGCGTGACCTCCTTCAACGCCAATGTTGAGGAGCTGGCCAAGCGGACCGCTGACTTGTTGGGCAGCCGGGGTGAGCTTTCTTCTTTCTCTGCGGGGGCGCGCTGGCGCACCTGCGGGTTGTAGTCCCCGAGATTCGGGCTAACTGCTGAGCAGTCGGGCCGGATCTCCCCAGCGACATTTCTTCTTTGCTGACGACTGACATCCCTCCCCCTCTTTTTTCAGAGGCCAACGACGCCCTTCAGCAGCAGCTGGGCGAAGTCAAAACCGCACTGCGCGTCAGGGAGGAGGAGTGCGGCCGGCTAATGGAGGAGCACGACCGGCTGGCTACGCAGCTGGCGGAGCAGAAGGAGCTGCTCCAGAGGGCCCAGAAGGAGGCGGAGGACAAGGAGACAGCCCTTCTCGCTGAATTTGCATCCGAGTGCTCCTCCTGGACCGACAAGGAGGCGACGCTGGTCTCCGGCTTCCAAGCAATCGAAGATCTTGTCGATGGTGAGCTTCCACTTATTTCCTTTTCTGGGCTGCCGACTGCTAGTCGAGTCGGCCTTAAATTTTTAACTTTGTTTATTTGCTCTTCTTCCTTAGCAGACTTCTTCCCCGGCCATTCTGATGCCGCCAATCAAGCCATCGAGGTTAATCGTGAAGCACGGAGGGCGGACGGCGCACAAGTCATCGCCGACGCCCCCCGAACTCTTAACGAGAAGATTCTAAGCATCGAGGCCCGTCTTCGGCCAGCCCACCGGATGTTGCGCCGGCTTCAACACGTCGGAGCCCAGGCGATTGCCGCCCTGTGGCCGTACATGCAGGCGCCACGCACCCCCAGTCGGACTTCCGACTGGTTGGAGGTGGCAGTCGGCCGTCTTGAGGCCTGGAAGGGTTCTGCAGCCCGGGCTGGAGCCCACCAGGCCTTGGAATTCGCCAAGGCGTGGTATCCTGGGCTGAGTTTAGCCTAGTTAGCCACGTTCCAGCTGGAAGCTCGGGCGGAGCTAGCAACGATGGAGGACAATCTCGTCAGGCGCGCCACATTGATCGTTGAGTACACCGACACCAGTGTCTTCATCCCAGAGCGGGCTGAGAACGGCGGGGAGGCACCACCGGAGTGGTTCGGGCTGAACCCGGATGACGGCGAGGACTCGGCGGAGGTGATCGACTGCAGTGGCGAAGAGGAAGGCGAGGAGGAGGACGAGGGGGACGAGGAGGAGGCGCCAGAGGTCGAGGCAGACGGCCAGCCCCAGCCTGAGCGCGCCTCCAGCAATGAGCCACGCACAACTGAGCCAGCTGTCGCCAGGGGTGATCAGGCGGAGACCAACCAGCCGAGTGCCCCGCCAACTGGCACCGCCGACCCCTCTGGTCCTTCGAGTCCGTCTGCGGCTTCCTAGGCTGCCACTTTATCTTTCTTTTTCCTGCTTAGTAGTCTCAACGAACTTGTTATTTTGCACAATTCCACCCACTGGGTGTGGCTGTATCTTGAACTCCCATTTGATGATTCGGCCAAGGGCCTTTCTATGTAAATATGTATCCGTGTTCTATCTCTTCTTGCTTATTGCTCTTTGACTTTTTTCCTTTGCCGCCTTCCCTTAGTTGCCGTTTTGCTAGTCGGACAGCCGCTCTGCGGACTGCCGCTAGATCAAATACTTGGCTTCTTTGGGAGGCAAGTACTTAGCCATTTAGAGTTTTTAGCAAGTTAATTTAGAAAACGGCGAGCCGGTTGCTCGAGAGTTGGTTGCAAAAAGGCTGGAAACCGGCTTAAGCTATGTGCATGCTTTGAGTCCTTAGCCATTTTTCAAATGGACACCCATTCTACCTTACTCCTGCTTGCCAGTCAGTCGCTCTGCGATCTGTGGCTTCTAACAGGAGACGGCTTGAGTGCCACACACTACTTGTCCGGCTGCAGGAAGTCATTTCATAGCTCAAGACGGCAAGTCCCCGGGCCGACTAGTCGAACCCGGTGCCAAGCGATAAAGAATAACATACTCATAGGCATAACTCATTATCATATAGATAAAAGAAGGCAGTCCCCGAGATCGTCTCGAGGGGCCCGAAGTCTTCATACTTTAATACAAAAGGTAGCGTCATACATACTGCATTAACTGTAAAATCTTCGGAGGATATTTGCATTCCATGGTCGCTCCGTCTCCTTGCCGGAGTCGTCTCTTTTGCGTGCTCGGGGCTTCTGAGCGTCGATCAGGTAGTAGGAGTCATTGCCCAACACCTTGCTGATGATGAAGGGGCCTTCCCAAGGTGCTGAGAGCTTGTGCTGGCCAGCTGTTCGCTGAATCAGCCGAAGTACAAGGTCTCCTTCTTGGAAAGATCGCGGCTTGACCTTCTGATTGTAGTATCGGCGTAGGCTCTGCTGGTAGATGCTGGACCGGCTGAGTGCCAACAGCCGACCCTCTTCCAGCAGATCGACGCCATCTTGACCTACTTCCTCTGCTTCCTCCTTGGTGTACATGGTGACTCGAGGGGAGTCGAACTCTATTTCCGTTGGGATGACGGCTTCGGCACCGTAGACGAGAAAGAAGGGTGTGAAGCCGGTTGACTTATTTGGAGTCGTGCGCAGGCTCCAGAGGACGGCTGGCAACTCATCAAGCCAGCAGCCGACCGAGCGCTCCAGAGGCTCGACCAGCCGGGGCTTGATGCCGGACAGGATTAGGCCGTTTGCTCGCTCTACTTGGCCGTTGGACTGCGGATGGGCAACGGACGCTAAGTCCATTCGGATGCCCTGCGTCGTGCAGAAACGGGCCAAGGCACCTTTGGCAAAGTTTGTGCCGTTGTCGATGATGATGTTGTGCGGTATGCCGTACCGAATTGTGATGTCGGAGATGAAGGTCACAGCAGTCGGACCATTCAAACTCTTGATTGGCTTGCTTCTATCCACTTGGTGAACTTGTACACTACAACAAGTAAATGAGTCAAACCACCTCGCGCCTTCTTGAATGGTCCGACCATGTCCAGGCCCCAAACAGCAAAGGGCCGGGCAATAGGAATAGTTTTGAGCGCCGAAGCCGGTTGATGAGGCTTAGAGCGGAACTTCTGGCACCCCTTGCATTTTTGGACTAGAGACTTGGCGTCCTCAAGAGCAGTCGGCCAGAAGAGGCCATGGCGGAAAGCTTTGGCGACGAGTGCTCTTGAAGCCGCGTGATGGCCACATTCGCCTTGGTGGATGTCTTTGAGGATTGCCTGGCATTGCTCTGGCTCCACACACCGCTGGTGAATACCAGTGACACTGCGCCTTACGAGCTCTCTATTGATGATGGCGTACGCTGCCGCCCGGCGTTGCACTTGCCGAGCCGAGATCTCATCGGCTGGCAGCTCTTTGTTCACCAAGAATTTGAGGATGGGTTGGGCCCATGAAGGTGCTGCAATTTCTGCGACCGCCAAGACTGTGACTTGGACGAGGGTGGGTGGGCTGGGAGGTGGCGGGTTGGAGTCGGCAGCCGCTTGCTGTGTCGATGAAGTCCCCTGGCAGAGTGGCGCAGTCCTTGAGCTTGGCTCCGAAGTCTCCTGGCCGGGCTCCGCAGTCCCTGGGCCGGGTGCGACTGCCACAATCTCCACGCCGCCTGCCGGAACACTCGCGCCGTCTGCGGGGGCTCTTGAGTCGGATCCGACTACTTCAGGAGGAGCCGGCACGAAGATGGAGTCTGACTCCGGTGATGGCTTGACGGACGGCTTGCGGAGGTGCTGAAGGGCGACGCCGGACGGTATCGCCTGACGGGTGGAGCCGATTCGCGCCAAGGCGTCTACTTGGTCGTTGTCATTTCTTGGTACATGGAGAAACTCACATCCCTCGAAATACCCACTGAGTTGCTATACGAGGAAGCGGTAGCTTGCCATGTTTGCGTCCTTGGCGTCCCAATCGCCTGACGACTGCTGGAGCACCAAGTCGGAGTCACCATAACACAGGATCCGGTGAATGCCGAGCTCTTTGGCTAGACGGAGCCCGTGAATGAGTGCCTCGTACTCGGCGACGTTGTTGGAGGCGGCAAAATGGATTTGCAGCACATACTTGAGCTTGTCGCCCTTGGGAGAGGTGAGGACGATGCGGGCTCCCAAGCCGGTGCGCATCTTGGAGCCATCGAAGTGCATTCGCCAATGGGTGGAGTCGGGCGCTGGTGGTAGATACTGGGTTTCGGCCCAGTCGACGAAGAAGTCGGCCAGCGCTTGTGACTTGATGGCAGTGCGAGGTTGGTAGTAGATGGTGTAGGGGGCCAAATCTATGGCCCACTTGGCCACTCGTCCCGAAGCGTCTCGGCTGCCGATGATCTTGGCTAGAGGAGCCGTGCAGACCATAGTGATTGGATGCTCTTGGAAGTAAGGCTTCAGTTTCTTGGCGGCAAAATGCACACCATAGCACATCTTCTGGTAGTGGGGGTAGTTTTGCTTGGAGGTCGACAGTACTTCACTCAAATAATATACCGGTCTCTGAACTGGTAGTGCTTTGCCTTCCTCCTTGCGCTCAACTACAATGACCGTGCTGACCACTCGGCTGGTGGCGGCGATGTAGAGGAGCATGGGCTCCTTAGGAGTCGGAGCCACCAGAACAGGTGGAGTCGCCAGCATCTTCTTCAGTTGGACAAATGCTTCGTCCGCCTTGTGGTTCCACTCGAAAAAAGTGGTCTTCCTCATGAGTTGGTACAGGGGAAGGGCCTTCTCGCCCAGCCGACTGATGAACCGGCTGACGGATGCCAAACAGCTGGTGAATTTTTGTAGGTCTAGCATTCGGCTGGGTACCTCCATCCTTTCAATTGCCTTGATCTTCATAGGGTTGCATTCTATGCCGCGTTCGGAGACCAGGAAACCAAGGAGCTGGCCGGCTAGTACTCCGAAGACGCATTTCTCTGGGTTGAGCTTGATCTGGAATCAGCGTAAGTTGTCAAAGGTCTCCTTGAGGTCTTCCAGTAGTGTTCCACGCTTCTCCGTCTTTACCACCACATCATCCACGTAGACGTGAGCATTTCTGCCGAGCTGCTTGAGGAGACACTTCTGCATGCATCGTTGGAAGGTGGTGCCGGCGTTCCTCAAGCCGAACATCATGGTTAGGTAGCAGAAAGCTCCAAACGGCGTGATGAAGGCAGTCTTTAGCCTGTCGGCTGGGTTTAACTTGATTTGGTGATACCCTGAATATGCATCCAAGAAACTCAACAGCTCGCATCCGGCTGTGGAGTCTATCTATTGGTCGATCCTTGGCAAGGCGAACGGATCCTTGGGGCATGCTTTGTTGAGGCTTGTGTACTCAATACACGTTCGCCATTGCTTGTTCTTCTTCAGTACGAAGACCAGGTTGGCCAGCCATTCTGGGAAAAATACTTCCATGATGAAGCCAGCTGCGAGCAGTCGGACTATCTCTTCTCCAACAACTCTCCTCTTCTCTTCTGACAAGCGGTGTAAAGGCTGTCTAACTGGTTTGGCATCAGATCGGACGTGTAATTTGTGCTTGGCGAATTCTGTCGGGACACCTGGCATGTCCTTGGGGGACCATGCGAAGATGTCTCAATTCTCACGGAGGAAATCGACGAGCTCGCCTTCCTATTTGCTGTCGAGGTTGGCGCCTACGGCAGCGTACCTCTCTGGGTGCTCCGGGTCCAAAGGTATCTTCTTTGTTTCCTTGGCCGGCTTGAACGAGCCCTCAGCTTCCGACTCTTTGGGATTAGGCGACATCTCTGGCTGCTTGCCTGCCATAGCCACAACTCGATCTAGCAGCCGCTTCTCAGCTACGATCACGAGGGACTCGGCCAGCCGACTGCTCTCTGATGCGCATGCGGACGACTTCTTGTAGTCGCCAGTTATGGTCAGAATCCCTTTGGAACTCGACATCTTCATCTTGAGGTAGGCATAGTGGGGGACGGCCATGAACTTGGCCAGGGCTGGCCGGCCAAGCAATGCATGGTATGAGCTCTCTAGGTCCACCACCTCGAACCATATTGACTCACGGCGGAAATGATCTTTGTCTCCGAAGAGGATGTCGATCAAGATCTTGCCGATTGGCGAGCAGGAAAGGCCAGGGACTATGCCGTGGAACACCGTCCGGCTGGACTGCAGTTGCCTCTGCCTGATTCCCAACTTCTCCATGGTGTCTTTGTACAAGATGTTGATGTTGCTGCCGCCGTCTATCAGGATTCTGGAAAAACGAGCAGATCGCTTTTCGGTGGCAAAGGTGGCGTCCAAATCCAAGGCATAGGAGCCGGGTCTGGGCATTACTTCGGGGTGGTCAGCCCGACTCCAGCTGATGGGCTTCTTAGACCAGTGCATGAACTCAGGTGTGTCAGAAGCTACTACATTCACCTCCTGCTGCTGCAGCCCTCTGCTGCGTCGATCGTCAGCCACACTGGTGAACACGACGTATGCTCCCTTCTCTTTCGGGTACTCGTCTCGCACTGCCTCGACTGGTCTGGCCGCCGGCTGCTTGGGCGGAGGGGGAGGCGGCCGCCCAGAAGGTGGGGGAGGCATAAGGCCGTCTCCCTTGGCGATCCTGGTGAGCCAGTGGCATTTCCGAGTGGTGTGGTTGGACGGCTTCGCGCCACTGTGGAACTTGCAGGGTCCATCCAGAGTCTGCTCATATGAGAAAGCTGGTTGCCAGTTGGACTTGCCGCCCTTCTGACGTCTGAGCGGAGGCTGCCCTTCCGGCTGTTGGTCTTCAACTGTTGCCACCTGCCAACTGATGGAAGTCGGCGGGGGGCTTTACGCTTGTGGTCGTTCTGCTGTTGACGCCGACTGATGTCTCCGGCTGGGGTTCGGGGAGCCTGAGGAGCCACCTTGCCGGTTGCACTGACTTGAATCTCTGTCTTCGTGGAGGAATTGGCCGTGGCGTATTTGTCTGCTAGGATCAGCAGCTCGTTGAGGGTTTCCGGCTCATCGCAGAGAAGCTTGTGCTTGAGTAGGGTGCCTTCCCGGCATCCTGTAGTGAAGTACTCAATGGCCTGCACCTCGTGCACGCCCTCGCAAGAGTTGCGGAGCTCGGCCCAGCGCGTGAGGTAGTCGCGAGTTGACTCGTTGGGGCCTTGCACGCACAAGGAGAGCTAACGGGGTTTGGGAGGTCGCTTGTACGTGCTGGTGAAGTTGCGGACGAAGGCGTCGGTGAAGTCGACCCAACTGTTGATGCTGCGGGGCCTTAAGCTATTCAGCCATGTCCGGGCCGTGCCCTGGAGCATGAGTGGAACGTACTTCACAGCAACACGCTTGTTGCCGTTTGCTATGCTGACGGCCGTGGAGTACTCAACCAGCCAGTACTCCGGCTTCACGGAGCCGGTGTACTTGAGTGTGTCTCTGGGGAGCGTGAACCCTTTGGGGAAGGGCTCATCTCGGATGCGGGGGCCAAAACACGGCGGACCCAACTCATCTTCCTCCTCAAGCGCCAGGGATCGGTGGAGACAGTCGATCCGATGGAGGGCGTCGTTCTCACCGACTCCCTCTCGGCGGCCAAGGCGGTCGTAGAGCGTCAGGTGATCAACAGGCGGCAGGGAGACTCGCCTTTCCCTTCGAGGGGGAGGAGGCGGACAGTCATCCCGTCGTTCACTGTTCTTGGGCGGCCGTCTCGGTCGCGCTCCACGGTGACGCGAGTCCGACTGCGGCTGGCAGCCGGCTCCTTGTCTTTTCTTCCGCGGACGCTGCCAGTAGGCGTCCGAGACTCCGCGCCTTGGTCTCGGCGCGGAAATAGGTTCTCATTCCGTCGGCGCGGCGCATCAGTGTGGCAGCCGGCCTTGTTCTGCTCAGCAGCCGTGTCAAGGAGTCGCTGCACGCGCTCCGTCATCAGGCGACGCTCTTCGCCCTCGAACTTGTCCAGCTCATCCTCCGCCGCCTGGGCGGCTCAAATATTCTCCGCAGGTGTGGCATAGATGGGGCGATTCGCCCCGAACAGATCGGCGATAGCCGCACCGCGCTGCTGGACCGTGCCAAGGCGGCTAGGCCCAGCTGGAGCCGGCGTGCCGATCACCGCACGGTCCATCTCGCGCTGGTAGGCTTCTGACAGGTGTCTCATGCTGGCCAGCTTTTTGGTGCCTTCGACTAGCTGAAGGCGGTGTGCCTCCAGCGTCTCGGCGTCGGCATCTTCAAGGATGGGCGCTGCCAGGTCTTCCAGCGCCGCATGGAGCGGGTCGTAATCACCCCCGCCGGAGTGCTCGCCATGATCAATGACAAGCACTTCCGTGATGGTGCTTCCGCCGCTCTCCGCGCGAGGAAGTGGCTCGTCGTAGACCACCACGTTGGTGGGGAACGTGTCAAGCGACACGGTGTCGGAGTCGACGAGCATCGGATCAGTGGAGCCTACGGACTCCAAGTCCCCAACTGGCTCACTAGCGACGTGAAGTTGATCGAGGAGGCCTGCGAGGAGGCCCTCGGGGCCGCCTGTGCCCGCGTCGGATGTGGGCTCGTCGGAGAGGCGGACCTCGCCTACAAGATCGGCAAGGCAACTGGCCGCGCAGGCGATTTCAGCGCCATGCAGCGCGTCGGCGCAAAATCCGTCTGGCGTGCCGGGCTGGCTGCGCTCGCCAGGGAGGAAAAGGGTTCCCATCCAGAACAGGTCTCCGGACGACGGTGCACCAGGCCCCATGGTGGGCGCCAAATGTTGGGGGTTGGGTGCGACATATGCAAATGGATGGCTTATCATGGTGGGGGCGAGTAGAACGTAGCCGGTGCCTGGAAACGGGATGAGGCGTAGACACGTACGCCGGCGAACTTTACCCAGGTTCGGGGCTCTCCTAGGAGATAACACCCCTAGTCCTGCTCTGCGGGGTCTCCGCATGATCACTAAGGCAAGAGTGAGTACAATGGTGCTCCTCGAGCTGTATCTGTGGACAGGAGGAGGCTAGGCCAGCTCTCTTCCTTCTCTAAGGTCTGGTCTAGTTCTAATGGGTCTGAACCCTTTGCATGGGTGCCCTGGGGGGTTTATATAGGCCTACCCCCCGGGGGTACAATGGTAAACCGACTGGGCGCAGGGCCCAGCCGTCAGTCTCTTCGCCTGCCGTCTTCTCTACCGACTGTTGGGCCCCGCCGGCTGGAGGGCCCCGCCGACTGGTCTGGTACGGAGCCGACAGGCCGTACCCGCCGCTTGCGGGTTTTGCCGGCTACCGATTACTGTAGCCGTGCTTCTAATGACGCAGGCTTGGTCATGGGGTCGTGGCTACAGCCCTGCTACCTGGCGGGCAATTACTGTAGCCACTCCCCGTCTCATCTGGTTAATGGCGCGTGGGACCCGTGGGAGGGGCAGGCAGACTTCCGGGGGCCGGCTCCCTTCGGGACCGGCTGGTGGCGCTCTTGCCGTCTTCTGGACTCTCGCTGGCCGGTAGGGCCCATCATCCGTGGACCGTATCGACAGGCCGTCGTGGGTGCAGGATTCCGCCTACTGTTGCTGATGTCAGGGATGGCACGGCAACAGTTCCTTGCCGGACGGAGATCTCCGCTGGTATGGCGCACTGTGGCCTAGCCATCCCATGAAAAGGGGAGGGAGTGGGCTTTACTGTGCCACTCCCGTCCCATCCCCCCTTATGAGGGCATGGGCTTTGTTGGTGTCGTGGGCCGACTCCCCGTGGCCGGCTTTTCTGGGAGCCGCCAGGCAGGAGTCGGCCCGTCTTGACCTCGCCGCCAGGACTCGGCCGCATGCGGGCAGTCGGCTGTTCCTTTAGCCGGCCTCTGGAAGGCGTCTCTCCATCCTGGTATCTTGAGGGGCGCAGTCATCCCCGATGTCTTGAAAGGTTCTGGGCCTCGGGTTAGCCTACCCGTGGCCCATTACTTCGAAAATTGGCAAAGAGTTGGCATCCGACACAATGTTGGACAAGGTCTTGTGCATCCGCTCGGGCCGTTGGCCAATAAAACCATGTACGGAAGGCCTTTCTAACAAGGTCCCGAGCTGCGGCGTGGTGACCGCCGAGTCCGGCATGAATTTCAGCCAATAGCTGCCGCCCCTCTTCCTCGGATATACAACATTGAAGGACTCCAGTGGTTCTTTTCTTGTAGAGTTCTCCATCATGAACCTTGTAGGCCTTCGAACACCGGACAATGCGGTGGGCCTCATTCTGGTCCTTAGGAAGCTCCTTCCTATTAAGGTAGGCTAGGAAGGGTTCGTTCCATGGGGCAATGACTGCCATGATGAGATGCGCCGATGGTGTTATGTCAATGTTTCCGGGATCTCGGGTTATGTTTGGGTTCAGACTAGCTTTGCCGTTTTCTCCCTGCCACACCACGGATGGCTTGAAGAGCCTTTCCAGGAAGGTATTAGGTGGGACGGGGTCGCACTTAGCGCCAATACGAGCAAGAACATAGGCCGCTTGATTACTTTCTCGAGCCACGTGATGGAACTCGAGCCCCTCGAACCGGGCTGACATTTTTATGACTGCGTTGCGATACGCTGCCATCTTCGGATCTTTAGCGTGAAAATCTCCATTTATTTGAGATATTGCAAGGTTTGAGTCCCCGCGCACTTCTAGGTGTTGTATGCCTATGGAGACAGCCATCCGGAGACCATGCAATAAGGCCTCATATTTGGCTGCGTTATTGGAGTCTGTGTATAGTATTTGTAGAACATACTGGACGATGTCTCCGATGGGGACGTTAAAACGACACCCGCTCCTAACCCTGCCAGCATTTTGGAGCCGTCGAAGTGCATGACCCAATTGGAGTATGTGCCGTACTCTCTAGGGAGCTCGGCCTCTGTCCATTTGGCGATGAAGTCGGCCAGAACTTGGGATTTGATAGCTCGACGTGGTTTGTATGTGATCTCGAATGGCAAGAGTTCAATGGCCCATTTGGCAATCCGGCCCGTAGCATCGCGGTTGTTTATAATGTCGTTGAGTGGTACTTCGAAGGCCACCGTGATCGAACACTCCTGAAAGTAGTGAAGGAGCTTTCGGGATGCCATGAAGACCGCGTATGCTATTTTTTGATAATGAGGGTACCGGGATTTGCATGGTGTAAGTACAGTAGAAACGTAGTATACTGGCTTCTGAAGCGGGAATTTATGTTTGTCCTGTTCTCGTTCAATGATGAGTACGGCGCTCACCACCTGATGTGTTGCCGATATGTATAATAACATCGGTTCGCCGGTGTTTGGTGCGGCCAGGATTGGATTGCTCGCAATAAGGGTTTTTATTTCTTCTAGTCCGACTGTTGCCGCGTCCATCCACTTGAAGTGGTCGGTTCGCCGTAGAAGGCGATAGAGTGGCAGTGCCTTTTCTCCTAATCTGGAGATAAAGTGGCTTAGAGCTGTCACGCAACCTGCAAGTTTTTGAACTTGTTTAAGGTCTATTGGCTTAGCCAATTGTGACAAAGCTCGGATTTTGGCTGGGTTTGCTTCGATTCCCCTATTTGAGACGATGAAGCCCAGCAGTTTTCTAGCGGGGACGCCGGAGACACACTTTTCCAGGTTGAGCTTGATGTCATACGCCCTGAGGTTGTCGAAGGTAAGACGTAAGTCGTCTATTAGTGTTTCCACGTGCTTGGTTTTGATGACGACGTCATCAACATAAGCTTCTACTGTTTTGCCAATCTGTTTCTCCAGGCATGTTTGATTCATGCATTGATATGTGGCGCCGGCCTTGAGCCCAAAGGGCATGGTATTGAAGAAGAATGGCCCGTATGGGGTAATGAATGTTGTTGCAGCTTGATCGGATTCTTTCATTTTGATTTGATGGTATCCGGAGTATGCATCAAGGAAACACAGTGAGTCGTGTCATGCGATGGCGTCAATGATTTGATCAATGCGGGGGAGGGGGAAGGGATCTGAGGGAGTCCTGGATTAGGGGGTGTCCGGATAGCCGGACTATACCTTCGGCCGGACTCCTGGACTATGAAGATACAAGATTGAAGGATTCGTCCCGTGTCCGGAAGGGACTTTCCTTGGCGTGGAAGGCAAGCTTGGGGATACGGATATGCAGATCTCCTGCCATTGTAACCGACTCTATGTAACGCTAACCCTATCCGGTGTCTATATAAACCGGAGGGTTTTAGTCCGTAGGACAACATGCACATCAACAATCATACCTTAGGCTAGCTTCTAGGGTTTAGCCTCCTCGATCTCGTGGTAGATCTACTCTTGTACTACCCATATCATCAATATTAATCAAGCAGGACGTAGGGTTTTACGTCCATCGAGAGGGCCCGAACCTGGGTAAAACTTCGTGTCCCTTGCCTCCTGTTACCATCCGGCCTAGACGCATAGTTCGAGACCCCCTACCCGAGATCTGCCGGTTTTGACACCGACATTGGTGCTTTCATTGAGAGTTCCTCTGTGTCGTCGCCGTCAGGCTCGATGGCTCCTACGATCATCAATAGCGATGCAGTCCAGGGTGAGACCTTCCTCCTCGGACAGATCTTCGTCTTCGGTGGCTTCGCACTGCGGGCCAATTCGCTCGGCCGTCTGGAGCAGATCAAAAGCTACGTCCCTGGCCGTTAGGTCAGATTTGGAAGTTTAAACTACACGGCTGACATCCGCGGAGACTTGATCTTCGACGGATTCGAGCCACTGCCGAGCGCGCTACTCTGTCACGACGAGCATGATTTAGCTCTGCCGCCGAACAGTGCCCTGGAGGCCGCACCCGCATCAGCTCTGACCCCTAATTCAGAGCCAACTGTGCCGATCGAGGATGGGCGGTTGGACGCCACCTCGGGGGCTGCGACCCTAACGGCGATTGAGCCGAACACCAGCCCTGTACTCTGCGAGACTTGTGACTCCAGGGAGCCAGACTCCTCTCCGGACTCCGAACCCTCCGCCCCCCTGCCGATCGAATCTGACTGGGCGCCGATCATGGAGTTCACTGGCGCGGACATCTTTCAGCACTCGCCTCTCGGCGATATCCTGAAGTCACTGAAGTCTCTCTCTTTATCAGGAGAGCCCTGGCCGGACTATGGTCAGCAAGGTTGGGGTACGGACGATGAAGAAATTCAAAGCCCACCCACCACCCACTTTGTAGCCACTGTCGACGACTTAACCGACATGCTCGACTTCGACTCCGAAGACATCGACGGTATGGACGCCGATGAAGGAGATGATGAAGAGCCAGCGCCTACTAGGCCCTGGAAAGCCACCTCGTCGTATGACATATACATGGTGGACACCCCAAAAGAGGGAGATGGCGATGGAACAGTGAAGGATGACCCCTCCAAGAAACAGCATAAGCGCCGGCGTTAGCGGCGCCGCTCAAAATCCCGCCAAAACAAACACGGTGATTCCAGCACGGGAGGTAATAATACTCCGGAAAGCGCCGAAGAAAACCCCCTCCAGCAAGATTTAGCACAGGAGGATGGAGAAACCAGCCCTCATGAGAGAGCGGCAGACAGAGAGGTCGAGGACGATAGTTATATGCCTCCCTCCGAAGATGAGGCAAGCCTCGACGATGACGAATTCGTCCTGCCGGAGGATCCCGTCGAGCAAGAGCGTTTTCAACGCAGGCTTATGGCCATGGCAAGAAGCCTCAAGAAAAAACAGCAACAGCTTAGAGCTGATCAAGATTTGCTAGTCGACAGATGGACTGAAGTCCTTGCGGCCAAAGAGCATAAACTCGAACGCCCCTCCAAGAGCTACCCAAAGCGCAGGTTGCTACCCCGATTAGAGGAGGAAGCAGTTGATGCGGCCGACCAACCACCTCGTGGCCGCGACAGAGAGGCCTCTCATCCCTCCACTCAAGCCGCACCCTGTACCAAGGCACGGGAATATGCGCCGGACTTACGAGACATGTTGGAGGACAAGGTAAGGCAAACAAGATCGATCTACGGATCGCGTGGGCGCCCCACGGCTCGAGACGGCAACCGTCACGCCGGCCACAAATTCGGCAGGGCCAAACACAGTAGACAAGGCTCACTGGAGCTACGTCATGATATAGCCCAGTATAGAGGCGCCGCACACCCACTCTGCTTTACAGACGAAATAATGGATCATCAAATCCCTGAGGGTTTCAAACCCGTAAACATCGAATCATATGATGGCACAACAGATCCTGCGGTACGGATCGAGGATTATCTCCTTCATATCCACATGGCCCGCGGCGATGATTTCCACGCCATCAAATACCTCCCAGTCAAGCTTAAAGGACCAGCTCGGCATTGGCTTAACAGCTTGCCAACAGGATCAATCAGTTGTTGGGAGGACCTGGAAGCTGTATTCCTCGACAATTTCCAGGGCACTTATGTGCGACCCCCAGACGCCGATGACCTAAGTCACGTAATTCACCAGCCAGAGGAATCAGCCAGGCAATTCTGGACACGGTTCCTAACAAAGAAAAATCAAATAGTCGACTGTCCGGACGCTGAGGCCCTAGCAGCCTTCAAGCACAATATCCATGACGAGTGGCTGGCCCGGCACCTTGGTCAGGAAAAGCCGAAATCTATGGCAGCACTCACGACACTCATGACCCGCTTTTACGCGGGAGAAGACAGCTAGCTTGCTCGTAGCAACAATATGACCAAGAACCCTGGTAATTCAGACACCAGGGACAGTAGTGGCAGGTCGCGTCGCAACAAGCAGAAGCGCCGCATTAACAGCGACAATGCTGAGGATACGGTAGTTAATGCCGGATTTAGAGGCTCTAAATCCGATCAGCGGAAAAAGCCATTCAAAAGGAATCCTAGGGGCCCGTCCAGTTTGGACCGAATACTCGACCGCTTGTGCTAGATACATGGCACCCCCGAAAAGCCGGCCAATCACACCAACAGGGATTGTTGGGTGTTCAAGCAGGCAGGCAAGTTAAACACCGAAAACGAAGACAAGGGGCTGCATAGCGATGACGACGAGGAGCCCCGGCCGCCGAACAACAGTGGACAGAAGGGTTTTCCCCCACAAGTGCGGACAGTGAACATGATATATGCAACCCACGTCCCCAAAAGGGAGCGGAAGCGCGCGTTAAGGGACGTATACGCGGTAGAGCTAGTCGCCCCAAAGTTCAACCCATGGTCCTCCTGCCCGATCACCTTTGATCGAAGGGACCATCCCACTAGCATCCGTCATGGCGGATTTGCTGCATTGGTCCTAGACCCAATTATTGACGGATTTCATCTCACTAGAGTCCTTATGGATGGCGGCAGTAGCCTGAACCTGCTTTACCAGGATACAGTGCGGAAAATGGGCATAGATCCCTCGAGGATTAAGCCCACCAAAATGACCATTAAAGGCGTAATACCAGGTGTAGAGGCCAACTGTACAGGCTCAGTCACACTTGAAGTGGTCTTCGGATCTCCGGATAATTTCCGAAGCGAGGAGTTAATCTTCGACATAGTCCCGTTTCGCAGTGGTTATCACGCACTGCTCGGGCGAACCACATTTGCTAAGTTCAATGCGGTACCGCATTACGCATACCTTAAGCTCAAGATGCCAGACCCTTGAGGAGTAATTACGGTCAATGGAAACACCGAACGGAGGAGCACACGGCGGCCCTTGCAGCGGAAGTACAAAGCAGCCTCTCCAGGCAGTTCTCCAGTCCGGCCACGAAATGACCGGACACCGTCAAGCGCGCCCAGAGTAACCTACAACAAGACCGCCTGGCACGATCCGAGCAGGCGTAGCAATGCGGCCCCAACCCCAACCCTCGCAAAAAGGCGACGCTAGTACTTCGCGTACATAACTACGCTCTAGAGATACCATGGGCACAGGGGGAGGGGCACCATCACGACACGCCCAAAACACGGCTTAAACCGTACTAGGGGCTGCCAATTTTTTAATTTTCTCTTACTTTCAGGACTTCATCCTTCGGATGGCCTGTTCGGCAGTTCAATTGCCGCACAAACGATGCAAGAACCAGGGAAGCAGACAAGCCACGCCGCATTACGGAACTCCCAGGTGGTCTCTATCACGAGCAGTATACCCGTTCCACATACTATTTCGCAGCTTGCCCCTGGAACGGACATGTTAACTAGTCCAACCTTGCACTTATCGCATTACTTGTATCGTTCTGCCTTGATCACGCACCTTTTTAATAAACAATGCATAGCTTTCGTCTATTTTCGTATTACCCTTTTTTTATATATGTTCTTTAACGACATGTTGCATCCGTACACATTGGTACGGCCAAAATACGCCAGGGGCTTTAGTACCCCTCAATATGGTGTGAGAAGTCCGAACACTTTAACAAGTGCGGCACCCCGAACTTATAGCATTATATGCATCGGCTCCGAATCATGTCTTGGGTCAATAGTTGGGTTTGCCCGGCTCCTATGTTTTGGTGCCTTACGTTCCGCTATATCGGCTAAGGTAGCACTAGGAGAACCACTGCGATTTTGCCCCAGTTGAGCTGGGTCGAGCACCTCAGTGGAGAAAGCTAAAACGGACTGTCATGATGAAGCGAGAGCTGGTCGCTGTTCAAGAGATTTTTTCGAGTCCCTAAAGACTTATGCCGCTTAGGGCGAGGAGCCGGCTCTGTCCGACCAAGGCGTGGATAGTGCCCCGAACTCGGTCTTCCGAATACCAGGGGCTTCGCCGAAATTTAAAATTATAGAATTCTATGGCTAAGTGAGAGTGTTCATGCACTATAGTCCGATCGCCTTGTTTGTTGGGCTGAGCGCCTCCCTCGAAGGACCCAAACATGGGAAAAAGAGCGCTCAGGTTTATCCCCGAACACCCCAGCACTAGCAGCACGGGGGAAGAAGGCAGAAGCCGACGACTTGCCATCTCTCAGAATTGATAAACAGCCGCAAGAAGGTAATATTTTAAATTCTAACAACATTGCTTAGCGCATATAAACAAATTTTCAGCGCACAGGACAAAACGAGCAAGTTTCACTCAAAAATTACATCCCTAGAACATTCATCCGCCACAAGGCAGGCACCCTTCAGAACATCCTTATAGTAATTCTCGGGCTTGCGATGCTCTTTCCCCGGCGGTGGCCCGTCCTTCACAAGCTTCTCAGCATCGAGCTTCCCCAGTGCACCTTAGCATGGGCAAGGGCCCTACGGGCACCCTCAATGCAGACGGAGCGCTTGATGACTTCGAGCCTTGGACAGGCCTCCACTAGCCGCCGCACTAGCCCGAAATAGCTCCCAGGCAGAGCCCCTCCAGGCCACAGCCGAACAATGAGGCCCTTCATGGCCTGTTCGGCCGCCTTGTGGAGCTCGACCAGTTGCTTCAGCTGGTCGCTCAGGGGCACGGGGTGTCCGGCCTCAGCATACTGAGACCAGAACACCTTCTCTGTCGAGCTACCCTCCTCGGCTCGATAGAATGCGGCGGCATCGGACACACTCCGGGGAAGATCTGCGAACGCTCCTGGAGAGCTCCGGATTCGGGTAAGTAACAAGTAACTCACGTTTATGTGTTTGCTTTGTATAAAGAATGCCTTACCCACTGCTATCTTCTTCACCTCATCCAACTCCTGGAGGGTCTTCTGGGATTCGGCCTTGGCAGACCTGGCATTTTCAATAGCCACCGCGAGCTCGGATGCTCGCGTCTTTGAGTCAAGCTCCAAACTCTCATGTTTTTCCATGAGAGCCTGGAGTTCTTGCCGAACCTTGACAACCTCGGCCTCATACTTCTCCCGCTCGGTGCGCTCCGAGGCCGCCCTCTTCTCGGCCTCGACCAGCGCTTGCTTAAGGGTCGCCACTTTAGACGTGGCCCCTAAAATAGCCACGATAATCCTGTCATTCTTTGCAATTGCACCTTTTTATATATATATTTAAACAAGGTATTTCTTACCTTCCTCCTCCTCGAGCTGCTTCTTGGCACGCCCGAGCTCTTGCTCGGACAACTCGAGGTTCTGCTTTAGCGTGTCCACTTCCGCAGTCAGTGCGGCGGACGCAAGCAGAGAAGCCTGCATACGCATATTGACTCTTTTTTAGACTCCTGTGAATTCTATTTGATCCTCTATTCGGCTTTTCTTCCCGAACGCCAAATAGAGCATCAGGTGCTACGGTCTATGCGGTAATATTATTTACACATTCTTTACTTACCTCAAAGCCTGTTAAAAGGCTAGTACAAGCTTCGATAAGTCCACTCTTGGCGGATTGAACCTTCTGGACCACCGCACTCATAATGGCACGGTGCTCCTCATCGATGGAGGTGCCTTAGAGCGCCTCCAACATATTGTCCGGCGCCTCCGGTTGGACGGGGACCACCGGCACAGTGGGTTGGCTCCTCTTGGAAGGAGGTCGCCCTCCGGACTCTGGAACCTTTGAAGGTTCCGGAGCAGTGTCCGACCTAGAGCCAGACTTGGAGCCCTGGGGGGTTTCATCCCCTTTGCTCCTGGAGTCCGGGAGGTCACCTTGCGGCGCCTCCAGGACCACCTCCTCCCGGCTTGGAACCTGTTGGGACAACACTTCAGTGTCGTCCGTAGGGCGGGGGGAGGAAGCCGTCGGAAGCGAGTTCACATCCGACGAGTCCAGTGAGCCGCTCGATGATGCGTCGAGCCGGTCTTTGGGTAGGCTGCATAAACATATTCGACGTGAGGGAAAGCTGTGCAATAAATGAATACTATGAATTACTCTGGTATCCGGATACTTACATTTGGCCAGGGGCTTGGCCCTGGGCGCCCACTCCTCTCCGCCGTCATCGGCGTCGATGGAATAGTCCGGAGGAAGGGTTTTCCCCTTCTTGGACCCTTCGGCCTCCCTAGCTGGGGCGGCCTTCCTTTTCTTCCCTTCCCTCGTTGGAGGGGAGGGGTCTCTTCTCCCTCCTCCTCGTCTTCGCGGGAGAAGTGCGTCTTGGATTCGTCGGATGATGAATCCGACACCTCCGGGCGGCGGGCACTCTTTTGAGTCCCCATGGCCTTCTTCTTGACCTTCTTCTCCGGCACCACATAGGGTGCCGGAACCAGCAGCTTCACAAAGTGAGCGTCCGCTGGGCCTTCGGGCAAAGGAGCCGGACAGTTGATCTGTCCGGACGTCACCTGCCAATCCTGTCAAAGGTAAGGGAGCTTAGATCCCACATGGAGTCAAACTATGAAAAATTGATACCCTGTGAAAGGAAAAAAAATAGCCTACCGCAAGAGCGTGACGCTGCGCACTGAATCCGCGATCCTTGGTAGTGGATGCGGGAGCCTCGGCGCCCTTGAAAAGCACCTTCCAGGCATCTTCGTACGTCGTGTCGAAGAGCCTGCTCAGGGTTTGGTGCCGCGCTGGGTCAAACTCCCACAGGTTGAAAGCCCGTTGTTGACACGGGAGGATCAAGTGGATGAGCATAACCTGGACTACGTTGACAAGTTTGAGCTTCTTGTCCACCAGGGTTTGGACGCATGTTTGGAGTCTGGTCAGCTCTCCTTTTTTACCCCACGACAGGCCCGTCTCCTTCCAGGAGGTGAGCCGCGTAGGGGGTCCGGATCGAAACTCGGGGGGTGCGACCCATTCGGCGTCGCGTGGCTCGGTGATGTAAAACCACCCCGATTGCCACCCCTTCAGGGTCTCCACAAAGGAGCCCTCGAGCCATAGGACGTTGGCCATCTTGCCCACCACGGCGCCTCCGCACTTCGCCTAGTTGCCGCGCACCACCTTCGGCTTGACATTGAAAGTCTTGAGCCATAGGCCGAAATGGGGGCAGATGCGGAGAAAAGCCTCGCACATGACGATAAACGCCGAGATGTTGAGGACAAAGTTCTGGGCCAGATCATGGAAATCCAGGCCGTAGTACAACATGAGCCCCCGGACAAATGGGTGGAGAGGGAAGCCCAGTCCGCGGAGGAAATGGGGGAGAAACACCACCCTCTCATGGGGCCTAGGGGTGGGGATGAGCTGCCCCTTTTCGGGAAGCCAGTACGCGATGTCGTTAGACAGGTATCCGGCCTTCCTCAGCTTTTTGATGTGTCCCTCCATGACGGAGGAGACCATCCACTTGCCTCCCGCTCCGGACATGGCTGGAGAAGGTTAAGGTGGGGAGTACGAACTTGGGCGCTGGAGCTCGAGTGCGCGAAAATGGATAGGCAAAGGAGGAAGAAGGCGTAGGTGAAAAGATGGATCCTTATCCCCTTATATGGATGGATGCGACTACGCGTCCCCACCAGCCTGGTAAAACTCGCTTATCTCCCAAGCACCGTAATCAATGGCGCGGTTGGGTTACCCACGCCCGTATTGATGAGAATCCCGGAATAAGGGGACACGATCTCTGCTTTAACAAGACGTGCTAAGGAAATCGCCTCGCATAACGCGCTGAGATGGGACAGTAAAACGGTTTGAATAAAAGCTTGGCCGTGGTGTGATGTCACACTATGGAATACGTCAGCAGATTAGATTTGTGTAAATATTATTCTCTCTATGGCAATATGTGGAAACTTATTTTGTAGAGCCGGACACTATCTTTGTGTTCAAAATCTTCTATGAAGTACTTGGAGGAGGAACCCGCCTTGCAATGCCGAAGACAATCTGCGCGTCGGACTCGTCGTCATTGAAGCCTGGTTTAGGGGCTACTGAGGGAGTCCTGGATTAGGGGGTGTCCGGATAGCCGGACTATACCTTCGGCCGGACTCCTGGACTATGAAGATACAAGATTGAAGACTTCGTCCCGTGTCTGGAAGGGACTTTCCTTGGCGTGGAAAGGCAAGCTTGGCGATACGGATATGCAGATCTCCTGCCATTGTAACTGACTCTATGTAATCCTAACCCTATCCGGTGTCTTTATAAACTGGAGGGTTTTACCGTAGGACAACGTACACATCAACAATCATACCATAGGCTAGCTTCTAGGGTTTAGCCTCCTCGATCTCGTGGTAGATCTACTCTTGTACTACCCATATCATCAATACTAATCAAGCAGGACGTAGGGTTTTACCTCCATCGAGAGGGCCCAAACCTGGGTAAAACTTCGTGTCCCTTGCCTCCTGTTACCATCCGGCCTAGACGCACAGTTCGGGACCCCCTACCCGAGATCCGCCAGTTTTGACACCGACAGGATCCTTAGGGCAGGCTTTGTTGAGGTCTTTGAAATCGACACACAGGCGCCAGGATTCGTCATTCTTTGGTACCATCACCAGGTTTGCCAACCAGTGCGGATGTTTAATTTCTCTAATGAATTCGGCCTCGATGAGTTTGGCCAGCTCCTCCCCCATGGCTTGTCGCTTGGGTTCGGAAAAGCGCCGCGGTGTTTGCTTAACCGATTTAAACCCCTTTAATATATTGAGGCTATGTTCGGCCAGCTTGCGTGGGATCCCTGGAATGTCCGAAGGGTGCCAGGCAAATATGTCCCAATTTTCGCGCAGGAATTCTCGTAGTGCGGCGTCAACTGTTGGGTTTAGTTGAGCTCCGATGGATGCTGTCTTCTTGGGGTCCGTTGGGTGGACCTGGAATTTGACTATTTCCTCTGCCGGTTTGAAAGAGGTGGATTTAGGGCGTTTGTCCAGGATCACGTCGTCCCTGTCCACTGTGGAGCGTAGTGCGGTTAATTCTTCGGTCGCGAGGGCTTCGGATAGCGCCTCTAAGGCTAAGGATGCGGTTTTGTTTTCAGCGCGGAGTGCTATGTCCGGATCACTGATGAGAGTGATTATACCATTTGGTCCGGGCATTTTGAGCTTCATATATCCGTAGTGAGGTATAGCTTGGAAGCGTGTAAAACCATCCCGCCCCAACAAGGCGTGATATCCGCTGCTGAAAGAGGCCACCTGGAAGGTTATTTTTTCGGACCGATAGTTCTCCGGTGATCCGAATACCACGTCAAGTGTGATTTTGCCCATGCACTGCGCCTCCCGACTAGGAATGATTCCCCGGAATGTTGTGTTACTTTGTTTGATGCGACTCCTGTCTATTTCCATTTTATGGAGTGTGTCCTTATAAATGAGATTTAATCCGCTACCGCCGTCCATGAGGACCTTGGTGAGTCGGAACCCATCCACGATGGGGCCGAGGACTAACGCGGCTGGTGCTCGTGTTGTTCTGTACTTTGGTTCGTCACCGGCGTTGAATGTTATAACCGTGTCGTTCCATGGGTTTATTACAGCAATTTGGTGAGAGTGAAGAGTGATTGAATGCAGTGTCCACACTGGGGTTTTCTGGAAGAAGGAGAAACCGAACGGGCGGTTGCCTATCCATCGAACGAGCGCTTGTTTTTTTAGGGGTAAAAAAAGCGCTTAGTTGGGTTTGAGAATGAGCAGAGCGAACATGCTGGCTCAGTTGACGAACAAGCCCAGTAAACGGAAACGAGTGAACACTCCGGCCCGGACCAGCATCTTCATCCTGAGCGCTGGAAAAAAATGACAGCGGTTAACACCGCTACCCGCTGGCTCGTGATCAGCCACATCAAAACGAGGTCATTTTTTTACTTCGTGTTTTTGCCAATATCGAAATTTCGGTTCGGTGTGAAATATCACAACACGTAAAGTGGTGGTTTTCGGCTAATCATGACACGAATGTGGTGGTTATGTGGATTTAACTCGAAAAACATAGGCTGATTTTGGGGGGTGTTGTGTTGATGTTTCTAGAGAGAGGGACAACATGGATTTAAAATGCAATGCTATTATATGGCAATTTATATCATGTGCCGAAAAAGCAAGAGATAACTATATTCCTCTTGTATTTTTTAGGAAAAGAAAAGAAAATTTGTCATTTTTTTAGGTTCCTAATATACAGTGTCCCACGCATCATCTCTTTTGTTCAAATAGAACATCTTGTTGCCTACGCGTTTGCACCGAGTATGAATAGACCTTCTGCCGCAACTCTCGGTGGAGAAGAGGTCAATTTAATACTTAGAATTATACCGATAAATCAAAGACATGCTAAAATGGTTGGATTGTCTGGTTAGAAAAAGCAAATGATAAGTGTCAAACATGTGGCACGAAGTAACACATGCCTGACGTTTTTACAACTCAAATTCCCATCCGAAAAAAACTGCAAAAAAAAAGAACTCACGGTCCAAACAGAAAGCTGTCATGCTTCACAATTATAGTTGCCATCCTCCGGTAACTAAAGTTGTCATCAAGAAACACCAGGGTGGAATTGCTTCATGCCACACATATGACACTTATCAGGGTCATATTTTTATCTGTATTGAAGCCTGAAATAGCTCCCCCTGTTCCTTGCCGAAGTTAGTACTCATTACTCAGACAGTTAACCTCAAAACCATCAAGAGACACCGGTTTCTTTTCTGCCAACTGTAAAATCTATATCTGGCTGGCGCCATAGCCTGATCAGGAGAGAAGTTTTCCTGTAATTATTGTCGCTTTCTTCTACTCCAAATTGGTACGCAAATTCGTACTCTACAAAAACGAAAAAAACATGTTGACATTCATAATCCAAAGTGCGTCATCTTCTGAAAAAAATGGGAGAATTGATTATAACCCACCCCCCCCCCCTCCCCAGCTCGTTTGCCTTGGATCTTAAGCCCCTTTCTTCGTCTCCCTTCCTTCTAACCCCCTCAGTTTTGTTTCGTTGTTGCTAATTTCCCCCTTTGGCATAGTTATCTCTTCATTAAGCTAATATAAATCCAATATATTAGTCTAATTATATTCTGAAATGACCACACGATCCGCCCTCGTATGTTTTCTTCAAGTCGCAAGACAGAGAAGTCGCTCGTTCGTTTATGTTTCTGCTCGTCCAGTCAGTCGCGAGACAGAGATGGCTTGCTCGGCCATGTTCGGCGTCACACTAGACTAGGTGCCAGGGAAAACGGAGGAGGAAGGGAGATAGTAGAGTTGGGTGCGCGCGTGCTCACTCCGGTTCGTTCAGTAGCGGCGGACGACCAGGAGACGCGGGGTCGACCCGGAGGCGGGCGGGCGGGGCCATGGATTGGGGCCAGGAGCACGCCCGGCAGCTGGTTGGAGTAGAGATTGGTGGTGACCGGCGGAGCTGAGGCTTGGCGGCGGCCGGCTGAGCTGAGATCTGCGTCGATCTGGAGCTGGGTAGAAACTGAAGAGCAGTTCTATCTAATCAGGTGCCCTTTGGTTGGTTATATATTGACAAATATGTTAAGGCATTGTACAATGGGAGATGCTTAGAGGGGTGCTTAGAAAAATAAACCGAGATTTTCTGAAGCACCGGTGCCTATTTCTATAAAAGAGACGCTTAGGTAAGCGTCTACCCTGTACAAATAAGCACCGGTGCTTAAGAAAAGTCTGCTTTATTTGTGTAAGCACCTCCCATTGTACAAGGCGTAAGGATGCCAAAGAGGGGAATTAGCAACAACAAAACCGAACTGGGGGGCTTAGAAGGAAAGGAGATGAAGAAAGGGGCTTAAGATCCAAGGCACACGAGCTAGGGGGGGAGGGGGGGGTTATAACCAACAGGTTTGCTATTTCACATCTAGATGTGAAATAGTATCTTACATCTAAGTCTTTTACCATTGGTTTTTTGTCTTTAAAATTCGTGCAAGGGAGATCTCGTGCTTGTCCCGCGTCACGCTTTCTTGTCTCGCCCGTCGGCCCTTTTCAACGACACGGAGATGGGTGGGCTGTTTTCCTTTCCCGCAGCAAGCCGATTTCTGTAGTTTTTTTAGGGGGATTTCTGTAGTTTGTTTGTTCGCTAGCCCGTTTATTTGTTTTTTCTTGTGTGTTTTATGGGCTCATGGATCGTGCATGCATTTTGTTGTGATGGATCGATAGATCGCATCATTATGTCCACACGGCCAGATACAACTTCTTTTTTTGCATTTTGTATTTTCTAAAATGTGTGACGGGGAGAAGATGGAAGGGAATGCTGGGCGTGCTGTGGTTTCTTTTTTTTTCCCTGAGCGTTTTTTGTATTTTCTACATATTTTAGTGTGTTTTTTTTGTTAAGAATTATCATCTAGTTGTTTTTATTTTTCTTTCTTTTCTCTATTGTCTCTATTTGGTTTTCCATTTTCTTTGACCTTTTTTATTTTACGGGGTTGCTATAGATGTGAAATGGTGCCTTACATCTAAGTGCATTATAGTAGGATACAACTTTGCTATAAAGTTGTTTGGTTTTCCCTTGTTTGTTTTTTCCTAATTTATTTTATTTTGGTTCTTAAACTTTTGTTTTTGGTTTTATTTATTTATTTGGTCTTTTTAATCCATGATTTTTAAAATTTTATAAGTTTTAAAATTCATCGGTTAATTTAGTTCCTGTAATTTTCATGAAAGCGTTCTCTCTACCTTTCGCCTTGTTTGTTGTCTAGGCCTGTTCAGCTCAGCTTTTGCCATCCCTCGACTCGCAACTGAGGCCTGACTTTTTTGTCCCAGTTGCAAGTACGCCCTCGACTCGCAACTGGAGCCCAACGTTCTTTGTTCGAGTTGCAAGTCCACTCTCGTCTCGCAACTGGAACTCGACCTTTTTTTTCTAGCTGCAAGTCCATCGTCGACTCGCCACTGGGTCCGATTTTATTTCTAGTTGCAAGTGCACCTTCGACTCGCAATTGAGGCCCAAACTTTTTTGTTTTTGTTGCAATACCCCCTCGACTTGTAACTAGGACATAACATTTTTTTGTCCCAGTTGCAAGTCCACCCTCAACTCGCAATTGGGGTCCAACATTTTTTGTCCGAGTTCCAAATTCACCCTCGAGTCGCAACTGGGCCATGGCCTTTTTTTCCCGGTTGCCATTGCACTCTCGACTCGCAACCTGGCCTCGACACTTTTGGTCCTAATTGCAAGTATACCCTTGACTCACGACAGGGCTCCGGCGTTTTTTATCCCAGTTGAAAGTCCATCCTCAATTCTTAACTAGGCCTCAATCATTTTTGTCCTAGTTGCAAGTTCACTCTCGACACAAATGGGGGTAGATTTTTTTTCCCAAGTTGCAAAGCCACCCTCGACTCGCAACTGGTGACCAACCTTTTTTGTGTGAGTTACAAGTTCACCCTTTACTCGCAACTAGGGCCCAACCATTTTTGTCCGTGTTGCAAGTCCACCCTTAACTCACAACTGAGCCCAACCTTTTTGTGTTCGAGTTGCAAATCCACCCTTTATTCGCAACTAGGGCCCAACCTTTTTCGTCCGAGTTGCAAGTCCACCCTCGACTAGCAACCGGGGCCCAACCTTTTGTGTCTGAGTTGCAAGTTCACCCTTGACTCGCAACTAGGGCTCAACCTCTTTTGTTTTCACATCCACACTCGACTCACAATTGGGGCCCGAAATTTTTTAGTCCCAATTTGGAGTCCACCCACGATTCGCAACTGGGACCTAATCTTTTGTCCCAGTTGCAATTCCACCATTGACTCGTAACAGGAGCTCGACCTTTTCTTTTCTTAGTTGCAATTCCACCCCTTGACTCGCAATTAGGGCCCAACCTTTTTGGTCCCAGTTCCAAGTCCAAACTCGACTCGCAACTCGGGTCCGACCTTTTTTATTCCCAATTGAGAGTCCACCCTCGACTTCCCACTACGGGTCCGACTTTTTTTTGTCCTAGCTGCAAGTCCACCCTCATCAGTGAACAAACTGCAGATGAGCCGGCCCAATTAGTTAGGATACGTTTTTTGTTTTGTTTTCTTCATGTTTTTTGTTTTTTATTTATCATTTTCTTCATTTTTTTGCTTTGCTTTTATTTTTCTATTTTTCAAAAATTTATCTCATTTTTATGATTTTTTTTCTTTTTTCATAAATTCACAAGTTTCAAATATCTAAATTTGTTCATTTTTCTAAAACTGTTCATGTTTATGATTTAAAAGAAATCAAAATGTGTTCATTTTTGTTCTCTTCTTATTTATCTGTTTACTCTATTTGGTTTTCTCGTTTCTTTTGTTTTTTTCCTATTTGCTTTTAGTTCAATGTATATAAAAAAGTTCGCTTTTAGTTCATCATATATAAAAAAATTCACTGTATATCAAAATAGAATGTTCACCGTATATTGCAAAAAAAAATGTGTGTATTCAGAAAGTGGTCATCATATATTAATGGATTGTTCACCGCAATTAGAATTTTTTTGGTATTCGTTAACATTTTTCATAATTTGAAAAATATATAAATTCATGAACATGTTTTTTGAAATATGTTTTGACCAAACTTTGTTCCTTACAGAAAATTAATTATAAAATAATAAAAGTGGAAAACGCAGCTAGTGACCACTGACCAGATCTGATGCTGACCGAGTTATTAAATGTTCGCGTCTGTGACTACACAAGAATAGTCCTTAGTTGTAGTGGCTGTAAGTGTGTGTGCAGGAATAGGAGGTTGTACGTTCGACACCTGGTGTGCGCCTTATTGTTTTGCGTCTTTTTTTTTCCAAAAACTGAGCTGGATAGAAAACCAACAAACAATAAAACAACAGCTTGGCTGGACAATAAAAAAAATGGCATCATCTTAGATGTGAGATATTATCTCACATTTAGATGTGACATAGACAGATTCTATAACCAAATTACGCGAATGTTTAATTCGGGGGTGTGCGCCTTATTGTTTTGCGTCTTTTTTTTTCCAAAAACTGAGCCGGATAGAAAACCAACAAACAATAAAACAACAGCTTGGCTGGACAATAAAAAAAATGGCATCATCTTAGATGTGAGATATTATCTCACATTTAGATGTGACATAGACAGATTCTATAACCAAATTACGCGAATGTTTAATTCGGGGGTGTGCGCCTTATTGTTTTGCGTCTTTTTTTTTCCAAAAACTGAGCCGAATAGAAAACCAACAAACAATAAAACAACAGCTTGGCTGGACAATAAAAAAAATGGCATCATCTTAGACACCTGGTGCGTGCGCCTTATTGTTTTGCGTCTTTTTTTTTCCAAAAACTGAGCCGGATAGAAAACCAACAAACAATAAAACAACAGCTTGGCTGGACAATAAAAAAAATGGCATCATCTTAGATGTGAGATATTATCTCACATTTAGATGTGACATAGACAGATTCTATAACCAAATTACACGAATGTTTAATTCGGGGGTGTGCGCCTTATTGTTTTGCGTCTTTTTTTTTCCAAAAACTGAGCCAGATAGAAAACCAACAAACAATAAAACAACAGCTTGGCTGGACAATAAAAAAAATGGCATCATCTTAGACACCTGGTGCGTGCGCCTTATTGTTTTGCGTCTTTTTTTTCCAAAAACTAAGCCGGATAGAAAACCAACAAACAATAAAACAACAGCTTGGCTGGACAATAAAAAAATGGCATCATCTTAGACACCTGGTGCGTGCGCCTTATTGTTTTGCGTCTTTTTTTTTCCAAAAGCTGAGCCGGATAGAAAACCAACAAACAATAAAACAACAGATTGGCTGGACAATAAAAAAAATGGCATCATCTTAGATGTGAGATATTATCTCACATTTAGATGTGACATAGACAGATTCTATAACCAAATTACGCGAATGTTTAATTCGGGGGTGTGCGCCTTATTGTTTTGCGTCTTTTTTTTCCAAAAACTGAGCCAGATAGAAAACCAACAAACAATAAAACAATAGCTTGGCTGGACAATAAAAAAAATGGCATCATCTTAGACACCTGGTGTGTGCGCCTTATTGTTTTGCGTCTTTTTTTTCCAAAAACTGAGCCGGATAGAAAACCAACAAACAATAAAACAACAGCTTGGCTGGACAACAAAAAAAAATGGCATCATCTTAGATGTGAGATATTATCTCACATTTAGATGTGACATAGACAGATTCTATAACCAAATTACGCGAATGTTTAATTCGGGGGTGTGCGCCTTATTGTTTTGCGTCCTTTTTTTTCCAAAAACTGAGCCGGATAGAAAACCAACAAACAATAAAACAACAGCTTGGCTGGACAATAAAAAAAATGGCATCATCTTAGACACCTGGTGCGTGCGCCTTATTGTTTTGCGTCTTTTTTTTTCGAAAAACTGAGCCGGATAGAAAACCAACAAACAATAAAACAACAGCTTGGCTGGACAATAAAAGAAAATGGCATCATCTTAGATGTGACATATTATCTCACATTTAGATGTGACATAGACAGATTCTATAACCAAATTACGCGAATGTTTAATTCGGGGGTGTGCGCCTTATTATTTTGCGTCTTTTTTTTCCAACAGCTGAGCCAGATAGAAAACCAACAAACAATAAAATAACAGCTTGGCTGGACAATAAAAAAAATGGCATCATCTTAGACACCTGGTGCGTGCGCCTTATTGTTTTGCGTCTTTTTTTTTTCCAAAAACTGAGCCGGATAGAAAACCAACAAACAATAAAACAACAGCTTGGCTGGACAATAAAAAAAATGGCATCATCTTAGATGTGAGATATTATCTTACATTTAGATGTGACACAGACAGATTCTATAACCAAATTACGCGAATGTTTAATTCGGGGGTGTGCGCCTTATTGTTTTGCGTCTTTTTTTTTCCAAAAACTGAGCCGGATAGAAAACCAACAATAAATAAAACAACAGCTTGGCTGGACAATAAAAAAATGGCATCATCTTAGACACCTGGTGCGTGCGCCTTATTGTTTTGCGTCTTTTTTTTTCCAAAAACTGAGCCGGATAAAAAACCAACAAACAATAAAACAACAGCTTGGCTGGACAATAAAAGAAAATGGCATCATCTTAGATGTGAGATATTATCTCACATTTAGATGTGACATAGACAGATTCTATAACCAAATTACGCGAATGTTTAATTCGGGGGTGTGCGCCTTATTATTTTGCGTCTTTTTTTTTCCAAAAGCTGAGCCAGATAGAAAACCAACAAACAATAAAACAACAGCTTGGCTAGACAATAAAAAAAATGGCATCATCTTATACACCTGGTGCGTGCCCCTTATTGTTTTGCGTCTATTTTTTTTCCAAAAACTGAGCCGGATAGAAAATCAACAAACAATAAAACAACAGCTTGGCTGGACAATAAAAAAAAATGGCATCATCTTAGATGTGAGATATTATCTTACATTTAGATGTGACATAGACAGATTCTATAACCAAATTACGCAAATGTTTAATTCGGGGGTGTGCGCCTTATTGTTTTGCGTTTTTTTTTTCCAAAAACTGAGCCGGATAGAAAACCAACAATAAATAAAACAACAGCTTGGCTGGACAATAAAAAAATGGCATCATCTTAGACACCTAGTGCGTGTGCCTTATTGTTTTGCGTCTTTTTTTTTCCAAAAACTAGGCCGGATAGAAAACCAACAAACAATAAAACAACAGCTTGGCTGGACAATAAAAAAATAGCATCATCTTAGATGTGAGATATTATCTCACATTTAGATGTGACATAGACAGATTCTATAACCAAATTACGCGAATGTTTAATTCGGGGGTACTTGCTACCCGCGCAAACGTCCGGTCCGAGGACGCATCAAGCGCATCTATCCGCAGCGGCCGGCCAGGACTGGCAGCCGGACATCCTTGATCCTGCTCTCCAGCCTCGCTCGCAACGTGTTGTTGATGCGGCCACAGGTGTGACAGCCGCCGGCGTTGAGCAGCCGGAGGCGTGGGCAGTGGTCGGCGAAGGCAGCCAACGAGCCTGGCTCGATCAGGCCGTCGGACAGCACGAGCTGCTCCAGCAGAGGGAGCTTCTTCACCACCATCGTGATGAAGATCTCGCTTTCCATGCGGGTGCGGCCCATGTCGTACGGGCACGTCACGTGAAGGCTCCGCAACAATGGCGCCCTGTGGTTATTAAGAGACGTTGATCAGGGAGATGCATGTGTGACCAGATCGTAGATCAACTGATCGATGGCCGCGTGGGGTGCCTACCTGTCTGCCAAGTAGAGCAGGAAAATGTCGTCGACGGGGCCGCGGAAGGACTCGCAATGGCCGGCGCTGCGCCGCACGGCAGCACACGCCGTCGCCTGCCACCCTGCCGGTGGGTCTGAGTTTGAGTCTGTGTCCGAGTCTGTGTCCGAGTCCGAGTCTATGTCCGAGTCCGAGTCCGAGTCCGAGTCCGAGTCCTTGCCCTTGTCCTTGTCCTTGTCCTTGTCGGCGGCGAGGTCGATGTGCCGCCACAGCAGCGGCTCGTCGACGGCCAGCCGCCGCCACGAGACGCACACGCACCCAGCGCCGCGGAGGATGTCGGCCTGCGGGAGAAGGCTCAGGATGAGCCACAGTACGTCGCGGGGGAGAGCCGCCCAGTCCCTCCACATCACCGACCAAGGAAAACTATGCACGTCCAACGTGCGGCGGCGGCGGTGGCGGCGGCGGCGGCACGGTGGATCAGTTGATGCGGCTCTGGTTCGCCTCCTCGACCTTGTTCCCATCTTGTTTCGTTAGGTTTGTTCGTCCGCCCAGATGGCCAGCCAGCAATAGGCCTGCCTGCCGTCAGCCCGATAATATAAGGAAGTTGTACAGATAGTAGGAAATCCTAAACCTGAACGTGAAAAGAAACGTGAATATCTGACCGTCGACGCTAATTAACACGGACGGCCACGAATCATATAGAACAGCAAAAGGATAGCCTCGTCCGAGTTTACTTTGACTACGTTTGTATCAAAGTTGCAAAGAAAGGTACGTGCATCAAGAGGAGCGACACGACGCATCAAACAATTTTAAGCCAAGCTGATTCTCACCATCCAAGTTCAACCTTTGGTCTTTTTTTTCTTTAGAAAAACTTTTAAGCTATTCATCAACTATCATGATAGTGCAAAAAACACGAGAAATAACAGATATTACAAGTGATGACTAACAAAACAGCTCGGCCATATTGTAAACAAAGCATTTGTGTGTTCAGCTTCTTGCAAATTCCTATACAAAAGCTTCCCACTGGCATACTAGCCTCGAAAACCATGATTTGAGGATCTATTTTGTCACTTCCCTGAACTTGCGTCGGATTTTACAAATTCCTATAGATAAGGTTTAAAATTGTGGTTTTACTTGCCTTTAACAAATTAAGGTTTTTGAAGTTTTATGACGAGGTCTACTGAAATCTACTACCTCTGTTCCTAAATATAAAACGTGTTGACAGTTCAAATTGAAACAGAGTATGTACCGTGTAAGCTTTTACTTGTGGTGTTTTAATCTCCCCTAATATAATAATAAAGCGATTACTGCTTCTGGTCGTACGTCATCGATGTTTTTGCGAAAAAGCCCCTTTGTTTCTTTGAAATCAACCCGCACTCCCTATTTAAGTGGCACTCTGGAAAAATGTTTCATTTTTACGCAAAAACCACTGCATTTGTTGGAAATTATGCACGCGACCCTTATCTCTTATTGGACTGGCTCACCACCGCGCGTACGCTTATTCTGCCGTTCTCCACCGCCGGGCACGCGCCACCGCTTGCCGCCAGCGTCGACCCATGTTAAAGGCTGGTCGCAGCGGAGGCCTCGGTAGGAAGATTCGAGGCGGTCTCGGGCGCGACGGGGAGCTGCCGGAGCGCACGGACGACGGGGGCTCGTGCAGGAGGCGAAGACCGACGGGGAAGTTCTGAGGGGCGGCTGGTGTGGCCAAGCTGAGCAGGCGGCGGTCTGAGCCGGCTTGAGCGCACGGACGACGGCTCTGCTTGCTGGCATCGGCCGGAGGCGGACGGGGCTGGCTCGCGAGATCCACACGGGCACGAGAGGAGGCTGGAGGAGAGGGCCAGGCATGGCTTGGCGGGCGCGAGAGGAGGCTGGAGGAGAGGCCGAGGTGTGGCTTGGCGTCTACAAGAGCCACGAGGCCGTCGCCGCAGGCGTCGGGCGTCCAAGTCAGTCGTGGCAAACGGCCGTTGCAGGTGTAAGGACCAAAGCAAGGCAGCGACACAAGGCCGGGCATCGGAGCAGAGCAAAGAAAATAAGAGACACGCACAGAGGAGGGGAGAGGGACGAGCGATCTAGCGGCGGCGCTCGCTCCGGTGGAACGTGGGGCGCCAGCAACTTTGGTGGAGGCTTCACATCTGCTGTGACGCCCCGAGACTGATGTGCCAGGTGTCCTCCAGTTATTCGCTGTTGTTGCCTTGTCATTTGCTTGCGTGTTGCATCTTGCCATGTCATCATCCGCATTGCATCATCATGTTTTCAAAACTTGCATCCGTCCGGGTTCCCCCAATTCCGTCCGTTGTCCGTTCTGAGCCCAACCACACTCGCACGCGCACGCGACATCTTCGAAATAGTATTTTATAAGTGGCCGGAAAATGTTCTCGGAATGGGATGAAAGTTGGCATGTGGTGTTGTTATGTTGTTAGTAGGTCGCCTGCCAAGTTTCATCGCATTCGGAGCTCGTTTGATAGCCCAACCGTTAAACTATAGCGGCAATATAGTCGGTCTAACGTCAGACGTTTTTCGGTCTCCGGAAACAGTCGTCGGGCCTCCCTCTCTTCTCTTCTCTCAGCTCGAGACCGTCTACACAGCTCACTACCTACCGCCAGGCCCTACCTAAACTCTCTTGTCAGCCCGCGGCCCTCCTCGCGCGCGTCCGAAAGTTCTCCCGAACCCGACCCGGGCAGTAATCACCCTTGGGCCCGGATCATCCCCAAACGTCTACAAAACGTTTTTGTTTTCTTAATTGAGCTTCCTAGCCTAGTTATTCGCGACCGTCCGATTACAATTGAAGGGACGAGGTAGCCCCTAAACTAAATTCATCTGTATATTTATAGCCCAACCCTAGATCCTAGGGAGATGTCCCATCCCGCCGCCACTCTACCCAAATCCTCTCGGGATCCCCTCCCTCGATCCCCGCAGCCTCCTCCCACCTCTCTTCGAATCCAGATCCAGCCAACCACCACAGCCACTTTCCACCCGATCTGGACCACCGGATCTCAGATCCGACGACCCAGAGCCTCTGCAGCCCCAACGCCTCCCAGCTCCCGCACGAGCCCGAGAGCCTCCTCCCGCTCGACCGCATTAGCGAGCGCCGCCGCCGGAGCTGCTCCGTCCGCCGCCAGAACCTGCCAAGACAAGCTCCAGCAGGGCCGCCCTCTCCTTCCCTGTCTCTCTTTTCTTCTTCCCTTCTCTTTCCCGTCTCACCTTCCTGCCTCTTCTCCACAGGAACCGGGGTGCCGCCTGACTCCCTCGATTTGCAATGAGAGACTCCTCAAGCCGCCACCATCTTCTTCCAGGAGCCCGCGGCCTTCTCTGCTTCCCCTCCCCGTGCCTCGCCGGCAGCAAGCTCCGCCATGCCAAGTCTGCCGCCGTTCCCGAGTCTCCTGCTGCCATGGACTTCCTCCGCCGCTCATCGAAGGCACAGGACACCGGCGCCCCCAACCTCCTCATCGCCGCACGCCTACAGGTCCCCTGCCTCGCCGCCCTATGCTTGGATCCGGCCGTCCCCGCGCCATCACGGCCCTGCAGAGCCGCGCCCAAGACCCACCTGCGCCGCCCGCAAGTCCCCGGCGTCGCTCTGCAACCCGTCGCTGCCGTTTGTCTTCAGAGACGAGGAGAGCAGTTCCCCCGCGCCTGGAACCGCTCGATCTCGCTGACCATAGCCACGCGCTCGTGCAGCGCCTCGCTGGGTCGCTGCCAAGGCCCAGCCTACTCCCCCCTGACCCAGCCTCCTCCAGTCCTAAACCGAGCGGGCCAAGGCCCACTAGGTGAAGCAGCACCCCCCAGGCGCCCCACCTTCCTTTCCTGCTGTTGGCCCAGTTCATGTTTCGGCCCATATCATGTTTTTTCCAGCATCTGCGAATTTGTGTATTAATCCTGAGACAACAGTTTTGCAGTTTAGTCCCTAGAGTTCATGCATTTAATAACTATTTAACCGTGCATCAGATTAAAACAATTTATATATGAAAGATGCTTAGAATTTCATCTAGTTTAATAATATGCCACTTTCATCCATGTTTAAAATGTTTAAAATGTTGTTTGTGTAATATTGCCCATATGCCATGCTAAAATGCTTTAATTCATAACTAAATAACCGTAGCTCCAAACCTAATAATCTTTATATGTAAATGGGGTAGAATTTTGCCTAGTTTAACATGGTGGCTTTACTTTGCATGTTTAGTAACTCTAAAATTGTGTTTAGGGCAGATCAGTACCACAACCAAAATATGCACATGAGGATTTTTCCGGACTTGTTGCTTGTTGTTCCGGCCTCATTTAAACTTGCCGAGTTAGGTAGTTTTCATATGCTTCACCTCTTGCCATGTTTAACAACATTTAATATTGTTGGGTACATAAACGAGAGAGAACTAAATAAGTCATGTGGTGTTTTCTTCAATATGTAACTCCGTTGCATAATGAGCTCCACTTAATTTGTAGTATTGTTTGTGCACTTTGCCATGCCATGCTTCATTAAACCGGACATGCATCATACTCGATTGTGCATCATGCCATGTTGATGTGTTGGTTGTTTACTATGTTGTTTGCTTCTTTCCGGTGTTGCTTCTTCAGGTTGGTTCCGATAACGTCGTGTGTGTGAGGATCCGTTCGACTACGTCCGTTTATCTTCTTCATGGACTCGTTCTTCTTCCTTGCGGGATTTCAGGCAAGATGACCATACCCTCGAAATCACTTCTATCTTTGCTTGCTTAGTTGCTCGCTCTTTTGCTATGCCTATGTTGCGATACCTACCACTTGCTTATCATGCCACCCATATTGTTGAACCAAGCCTCTAACCCACCTTGTCCTAGCAAACCGTTGTTTGGCTATGTTACCGCTTTGCTCAGCCCCTCTTATAGCGTTGTTAGTTGCAGGTGAAGATTGAAGTTTGTTCCTTGTTGGAACATGGAGATGTTGTTCCTTGTTGGAATATGTTTACTTGTTGGGATATCACAATATCTCTTATTTAATTAATGCATCTATATACTTGGTAAAGGGTGGAAGGCTCGGCCTTATGCCTGGTGTTTTGTTCCACTCTTGCCGCCCTAGTTTCCGTCATATCTGTGTTATGTTCCCAGATTTTGCGTTCCTTACGCGGTTGGGTTATAATGGCAACCCCTTGACAGTTCGCCTTGAATAAAACTCCTCCAGCAAGGCCCAACCTTGGTTTTACCATTCGCCACCTAGCCTTTTTCCCTTGGGAGTCGTGCATCCCGAGGGTCATCTTTATTTTAACCCCCCCCCCCCCCGGGCCAGTGCTTGTCTAAGTGTTGGTCCGAACTAGAGTCCTTTGCAGCGCCACCTCGGGGAAACTTGAGGGCTGGTTTTAGTTGTACGGAGCGCTCATCCGGTGTTGCCTTGAGAACGAGATATGTGCAGCTCCTATCAGGATGTCGGCGCATCGGGCGGTCTTGCTGGTCTTGTTTTACCTGTCGAAATGTCTTGTAACCAGGATTCCGAGCCTGATCGGATCTTCCCGCTAGAAGGAATATCCTTCGTTGACCGTGAGAGCTTGTGATGGGCTAAGTTGGGACACCCCTGGAGGGATATGATCTTTCAAAAGTCGCGCCCGCGGTTATGGGCAGATGGGAATTTGTTAATGTCCGGTTGTAGAAAACCTGAAGTTGACCTTAATTAAAATACATCAACCGCGTGTGTAACCGTGATGGTCTCTTCTCGGCAGATTCCGGGAAGTGAACACGGTGTTGGAGTTATGCTTGACGTAGGTTGTTCTAGGATCACTTCTTGATCATACTTTTATCAACCGTGCTCTGCCTTCTCTTCTCGCTCTCATTTGCGTATGTTAACCACCATATATGCTAGCCGCTTGCCACAGCTCCACCTCATACCTTTTACCTTACCCATAAGCTTAAATAGTCTTAATCGTGAGGGTGTGAGATTGGTGAGTCCCCATGACTCACAGATACTTCCAAAACCAGCTTGCAGGTGCCGTTGAACCATGCAGATGACGCAACCAAGCTCAAGGAGGAGCTCGATGAAGATCTTGCCCTTTGTGTTGTTTCGTTCTAGTTGATCAGTAGTGGAGCCTAGTTGGGGTCGATCGGGGATCTGTGTAGCATTTGGGGTAGTCTTCTTTTATTTTGGCTCCGTAGTCGGGCCCTGATTGTATTTGGATGATGTAATGCTTTATTCATGTATTTGTGTGAAGTGGCGATTGTAAGCCAACTATGTATATTTTCCCTTATTTTATTACGTGGGTTGTTTGCGAAGATTATCTCACTTGCGACATTGCTTTCAATGCGGTTATGCCTCTAAGTCGTGCTTTGACACGTGGGATATATAGCCGCATCGAGGGCGTTACAAGTTGGTAATCAGAGCCTTCCCCGACCTTAGGAGCCCCCTGCTTGATCGAATAGCTGGCGTTGTTGAGTCTAGAAAATGTTTTGAGTCATTTACGATTATATATATCGGAGAGTTAGGAATTCTTTTTACTCCTCAGTCCCTTCGTCGCTCTGGTGAGGCATCCTGACGTAGAGTTTTGACTCTTCTCTTCTCAAATTTTCACAAAAAAAATTTAGGATCAGGCGGGTATCTTGGAATCGTTCCGATGGTTTTGTGACGAGAATATTGTTCTTGGTGCCTCCTGTCATTTAGGGGTTGTGGCAGTGTCCCGGGGAGTTGAGCTCCGAGGTGTTGTCGTCACAATTTTATCGTTGCAGTTCTGGAATACCTGAGTTTAGTTTCGCCGACATCGAAAATCTCTTTTATGCAGTTGTTGGTGAGATAACCTCGACGCCACCCAGTACTGGGGCGGGAGTTCGGGAGTTCGGGAGTATTTCCATAACTCGTATAACGGATGCTTTTCGAAGGTTGAGGTAAACGATTTCCGAAGGTTTCTTGGTTATGTGTTGAAGGATGGATACAGTGTTGGGGATCGTAGCAGAAATTAAAATATTTCTACGCATCACCAAGATCAATCTATGGAGTATTCTAGCAACGAGGGGCATAGGAGTGCATCTATATACCCTTGTAGATCGCGAGCAGAAGCGTTCAAGTGAACGGAGATGATGGAGTCGTACTCGCCGTGATCCAAATCACCGATGACCAAGTGCCGAACGGACAGCACCTCCGCGTTCAACACACATACAGTTGGGAAGACGTCTCCTCCTTCTTGATCTAGCAAGGGGGAAGGAGAGGTTGATGAAGATCCAGCAGCACGACGGCGTGGTGGTGGATGCAGTAGGATCCCGGCAGGGCTTCTCCAAGCACAAGCGGGGAGAAGAGGTGTTACGGAGGGAGAGGGAGGCGCCAAGAGCAAGGTGCGGCTGCCCTCCCTCCCTTCCACTATATATAGGGGCTAGGGGGGCGCATGCCCCCCTGGAGATCCCATCTAAAGGGGGGGCGGCGGCCCCCTAGGGTTTCCAACCCTAGGTGCCTTGGGCCCTTGGGTGGGGCGCACCAGCCCATCAGGGGCTGGTTCCCACGCCACTTCAGCCCATGGGGCTCTCCGGGATAGGTGGCCCCATCCGGTGGACCCCCGGGACCCTTCCAGTGGTCCCGGTACAATACCGGTAACCCCCGAAACCTTCCCGCTGGCCGAAACTGGACTTCCTATATATAAATCTTTACCTCCGGACCATTCCAGAACTCCTCGTGACATCCGAGATCTCATCTGGGACTCCGAACAACTTTCGGGTTACTGCATACTAATATCTCTACAACCCTAGCGTCACCGAACCTTAAGTGTGTAGACCCTATGGGTTCGGGAGACACGCAGACATGACCGAGACGCCTCTCCGGTCAGTAACCAACAGCGGGATCTGGATACCCATGTTGGCTCCCACATGCTCCTCGATGATCTCATCGGATGAACCATGATGTCGAGGACTTAATCAATCCCGTATTCAATTTCCCTTTGTCAATCGGTACGTTACTTGCCCGAGACTCGGTCGTCGGTATCCCAATACCTTGTTCAATCTCGTTACTGGCAAGTCACTTTACTCGTACCGTAATGCATGATCCCATGACCAACCCATTGGTCACATTGAGCTCATTATGATGATGCATTACCGAGTGGGCCCAGAAATAGCTCTCCGTCATACGGAGTGACAAATCCCAGTCACGATTCGTGCCAACCCAACAGACACTTTCGAAGATACCTGTAATGTACCTTTATAGTCACCCAGTTACGTTGTGACGTTTGGCACACCCAAGGCACTCCTATGGTATCCGGGAGTTGCACAATCTCATGGTCTAAGGAAATGATACTTGACATTTAGAAAAGCTACAGCAAATGAACTACACGATCTTTGAGCTAAGCTTAGGATTGGGTCTTGTCCATCACATCATTCTCCTAATGATGTGATCCCGTTATCAATGACATCTAATGTCCATAGTCAGGAAACCATGACTATCATTTGATCAACGAGCTAGTCAACTAGAGGCTCACTAGGGACGTGTTGTGGTCTATGTATTCACACATGTATTACGATTTCCGGATAATACAATTATAGCATGAATAATAGACAATTATCATGAACAAGGAAATATAATAATCATTTTATTATTGCCTCTAGGGCATATTTCCAACAGTCTCCCACTTGCACTAGAGTCAATCATCTAGTTACATTGTGATGAATGGAACACCCATGGAATTCTGGTGTTGATCATGTTTTTCTCTAGGGAGAGGTTTAGTCAACGGATCTGCTACATTCAGGTCCGTATGTACTTTACAAATTTCTATGTCTCCATTTTGAACACTTTCACGAATGGAATTGAAGCGACACTTGATATGCCTGGTCTTCCTGTGAAACATGGGCTCCTTGGCAAGGGCAATAGCTCCAGTGTTGTCACAGAAGAGAGTCATCGGCCCCGACGCATTGGGTATGACTCCTAGGTCGGTGATGAACTCCTTCACCCAGATTGCTTCTTGTGCTGCCTCCGAGGCTGCAATGTATTCTGCTTCACATGTAGATCCCGCCACGACGCTTTGCTTGCAACTGCACCAGCTTACTGCCCCACCATTCAAAATATACACGTATCTGGTGTGTGACTTAGAGTCATCTAGATCTGTGTCGAAGCTAGCGTCGACGTAACCCTTTACGACGAGCTCTTCGCCACCTCCATAAACGAGAAACATATCCTTGGTCCTTTTCAGGTACTTCAGGATGTTTTTGACCGCTGTCCAGTGTTCCTTGTCGGGATTACTTTGGTACCTACCTACCAAACTTATGGCAAGGTTTACATCAGGTCTGGTACACAGCATGGCATACATAATAGACCCTATGGCTGAGGCATAGGGGATGACACTCATCTCTTCTATATCTTCTGCCGTGGTCGGGCATTGAGCCGTGCTCAATCGCACACCTTGCAATACAGGCAAGAACCCCTTCTTGGACTGATCCATATTGAACTTCTTCAATATCTTGTCAAGGTACGTACTTTGTGAAAGACCGATGAGGCGTCTCGATCTATCTCTATAGATCTTGATGCCTAACATATAAGCAGCTTCTCCAAGGTCCTTCATTGAAAAACACTTGTTCAAATAGGCCTTTATGCTTTCCAAGAATTGTATATCATTTCCCATCAACAGTATGTCATCCACATTGTCACACCCTAGCTAGTCCAAGCATTAGAATGTGCATCATGTTTAAATTCTTCTTAAATTTGAATTGGGGAAGACAGAACCCCCAACACCCCCCCTGGAAACAACTAGGGTTTACTAAAAATATTTTCAATGAACCTGAAATGCCCTTCTAAAAAGTTCACCCTCTTTGTCTTAGGTTAGAACCTCTGGCAAAATTGGTGCACAATTTTCTAGGTCAACAGAAGGTCATTGAATTAAATCATAAGTATTTGAATTTGGAGATTTAAATGATATAAAATAATCTAAATGCTCAAATAATTCTGGGAATAAATGTTTCCTATTGGAAATAATCTAAACAGAGGCCACATTTATTTTCAGGATTTTTGGAAATGTTTTAGTATTTTAAATAAAGCTAAACAGTTGCAGTTTAATAGAAAACAGAAACTAAATCTAAAAAAAGGAGAAAGAAGCCCACCTGGGCCTTACCTGGCTCGGCCCAGCCTACTGGCTCGGCCAGTCACCCCCTACCTCGCGCCAGGAGGCAGGGGCGCGTGCTCGCCGCGCGCCGGCCACGCGCCGGCCACCTCCTGCTTCTGCCGACGCCAGGAGACGCCCAGAGGACGCCACGCGACCCCCACGTCTCCCTCTCATCCTCTCGCACTCTCCCCCTCGTCTCTCTCACTCTCCCCCGCGACGGCCGAGCACGTCCCTCTCCGCCGATCGCCGTAGTTGCCACTACAGCCACTACCTCGCCCCTCCGACGAGCCATTAGCTCCGCCACGACTCCCTCGTCCTCCCCATCGAGCCACGCTTCGCCGGAAGCCCTGCAACGCCGCGTTTGCCCTCGTCTTCAACCTCGGGCACCCGAGCCATCTCCGGTCGATTCGCCGCCGCCAGGACCTCCCCGAGCTCGCTGACCCCCTCTCCGACTCTGCTGTGAGCTCCTCTTCCTTTCCCCCTAGCCCCCGTGCTCTTTTGGCCCCTGTAGCCGCCGTTTCCACCGCACCCGAGAGCTCCTCGCCGCCGGCCATATCGCCGTCGTGGCTACGGCCGTGCAAGCACACGTCCGAGCGCCTCACCGTGCTCAGCGCAACACCAGGAACCCGTAGCCACCACCAGTTCTTCCTCCCGTGCACCGTAGCCTCGAAACCGTCCTCACCCGACTCCGGCGACCGCCAAGCTCGTCGCCGGCGACGTTTCCGGCCACCCCGAGCCCAACTACCACCACCAAACGCTGCGGCTCGTTCCCAGCTATCCGTAGATAGTCTCCGCCATCGATTTGGTCGCCTGAGGGCGTTTTCCGAAGCCCTCCGCTGTCTCAGCCTCGCCGGCGACTCAACGCCGGCGGGATTAGCCCTGCTGACCGGCGGATTTGACCACTGACGTGGACTGGGTGGGCCCAGTTGACTCCCCTGAGTCAATGACAAGTGGGCCCCCCTCTGCTAATTATCCAGATTAGTTTCTAACTAAAAATTAGTTAGTTTAATTAGTATAGTCACTGACTAGTGGGCCCTGCCCAATAATTAGGCTAACTAAACGTAGTTAGTGCACTGAGAGGCTGACGGCAGGGGCCCACCAGTCAGGTTTGACCTGGGCTGGCGCCTTTGACCTGCTGAGGTCAGCATGATGCAATGCTGACGCAGTAATGCATTTTCTGGATTTATTTTATACAGGAAATTCCAGAAAATGTTTAAAACTTCTAAAAATCATAGAAATTCAACCGTAACTCCAAATGAAATAATTTATATATGAAAAATTATCAGAAAAATTCAATCTATCCATCTGTAATGGTTTCATGCATGACAAAACAAGTTCACCTTGCTGTTTAAGCAGAATAAGGAAATACACTATTAAGGCCATGTTTAATGAGCTAATATTTGAATCTTTGATTCAAATGAGTTCATTCCTTTCTAATATAACTTGCATTAGGCCAAGACACATTCATATTGCCATGTCATAGCATGCATCATATTGTTGCATATCGTCATGTGTTGATTGTATTCCGATGTGTTCTTCGTGGTAGGTTCTGCCTCCGAGGATATTCACGAGTATCCAACTGAAGGGCAGTATCCCGCTACCACTCCATCAGGCAAGCAACCATTGATCATTCCGATAAAAACCCATGTTTTCGCTTCTGCTCTTGTGTACTGCATTAAGACAACGCGATTCAAACTGCTGTGTGCTACGGTAGTTGAACCCTTATCCTCTGCATGACCTGTCATTGCCACAGTAACTAGATGAAACCCACTAGCATGTGTAGGAGTTGATTGAGCCATGTATGTGATTCCTACCTTGTTATGCCTGCTATGCTTAGAGTTGTGTCAGGTCTGGTTCATCTGGGTGATGGGCTAGAGTGAAATTCTTATGTCGGTAATGTGAGGGATGCGTGGAACATGTTTTGGTAAAGGTATCGATGAGAGGCCATGTAGGAGTACATGGTGGGTTGTTTCATTGAGGCCGTCCCTAAGAACTGAGATCTGTATGTGTGATTTAAGATTCAGCTACTACCATGCATTGGGATCCTTAATTGACCCTCTCGGCTTCTTAACCACCCTAGTACTCTGTCCAGGAGTTGCAAATAGTTTCTAGTGCTTGTAGGTTATGTGTTGGCGGCCGTGCGTAGCGCTGACCCTCGGGGTGGGCTATGTTACGGTAGATACACCGTGGCACGGTGTACCGAGTCACCCGTTTGGTGTCTCGGGAACCCTGTTCACATCGTTCGGGGCCGTATGTGGAAACCTTGGCCGGACTCCCCGCGGATGGAACCTGGATAGGCAATAAACCTGGACTAGAGGCTTAAGTGTTTAGGTAGGCCGTGGCCGACACCCTCGTTGGGCTTCCGCTTGAAGGTTGCCGAGTACATGTCGTGTAAACGGCGGTAAGTGGTGAAAGCGTGTATGACGAAGTACACCCCTGCAGGGTATAAAACTATTCGAATAGCCGCGTCCGCGGTAAAGGACTACTTGGTTGCCTATACAGTTCATAGACAAGTTAATGGACACTACTAAAAGACTCAAGATAAGTGTGAGTATCGAGGATGGCCCTCTCGTAGGATGACGAGGGAGGATCCACGGTGGTGTATTGTGTTGGTGAGTAGTGGACTCGTGTGCGAAAACTATTTTACTGGTGAAGTTCCGTAGGATAGCTTAGCCAAGAGTCAAAGCTGGCTTGCTGCATTAACCCCACCACCTTCTTGAGAATAAGCATGTTTAGTAGGTTCTGATGTAAGACTTGTTGAGTACCTTTGTACTCATGTTTGCTTAATTACTGTTTTCAGACGACAACACCGCCCCCTCCGATGGGTTTTATGTAGACCTTGACGTCGACGAGTGACTAGCCACCTAGGTGGTGATCCTGGCCATGGAGGGCCCTATGTAGATAGACAGGCTTCGAGAAGCCTTCTTTCTTTCTAGAGTCTGTACTCAGACTAGCTGCTTCCGCATGTGCTTGTGTGTTTGTATGACTTGAGTGTCGGGTCATGTGACCCCTATCTGTATGAACATGCTATGTATGGCTCCCTGGAGCCTTTAAATAAAGTACTTGAATTGTAGAGTTTTGTTGTGATGCCATGTTGTATGTACTCATATCGGGCATATTGTGTGTATGATTGAAATGCTTGGTATGAGAGGGATTCGACAATCTAGTTGTTTATCCTTGGCAGTCTTTCTTATGGGGAAATGTAGTCTAGTGCTCCTCGAGCCATAGTAGTCCGCTACAGCCCGGTTCACCGGAGTCCTGCTAGCCCAGCACTACTGATCAGGACACTTGACTGGCCGGCATGTGTTCCACTTCGTTCCTATGTCTGTCCCTTCGGAGAAATGTCACGCGGTGATTTCCGGAGTCCTGCCTAGCCTGCTACAGCCTGGGTTCCCCGGAGTCCTGTTAGCCCAGTGCTACAGCCCGGAATCACTCGCTGATGACCGACATGCTCGATGTGATTCATGTATGCCTGTCTCCATAAGTCTGTGCCGCTTTGGGTTCACGACTAGCCATGTCGGCCCGGGTTCTCTGTCATATGGATGCTAGCGACACTATCATATACGTGAGCCAAAAGGCGCAAACGGTCCCGGGCCATGGTAAGGCGACACCCGTGGGTACCGTGCGTGAGGCCGCAAAGTGATATGAGGTGTTACCGGCTAGATCGATGTGACTTGGAATCAGGGTCCTGACACACATATAATATGAGAAATGCTACAGAGCTCCCACTCACTTTCTTGTAAACGCAGGCTTCTCCATAAGTCTGCATAAACCCAAACGCTTTGATCATCTCATCAAAGCGAATGTTCCAACTCCGAGATGCTTGCACCAGCCCATAGATTGAGCGTTGGAGCTTGCACACCTTGTTAGCATTCGTAGGATCGACAAAACCTTTCGGCTGCATCATATACAATTCTTCCTTGAGAAAGCCGTTAAGGAATGCCGTTTTGACATCCATTTGCCATATCTCATAATCATAGAATGCGGCAATTGCTAACATGATTCGGACGGACTTCAGCTTCGCTACGGGTGAGAAAGTCTCATCGTAGTCAACCCCTTGAACTTGTCGATAACCCTTAGCGACAAGTCGAGCCTTATAGATGGTCACATTACCATCCGTGTCTGTCTTCTTCTTAAAGATCCATTTATTTTCTATGGCTCGCCGATCTTCGGGCAAGTCAGTCAAAGTCCATACTTTGTTTTCATACATGGATTCTATCTCGGATTTCATGGCTTCTAGCCATTTGTCGGAATATGGGCCCGCCATCGCTTCTCCATAGTTCAAAGGTTCACCATTGTCTAACAGCATGATTTCCAAGACAGGGTTGCTGTACCACTCTGGTGCGGAACGTGTCCTTGTGGACCTACGAAGTTCAGTAGGAGCTTGATCTGAAGTATCTTGATCATCATCATTAACTTCCTCTCTAATCGGTGCAGGCACCACAGGAACATTTTCCTGAGCTGCGCTACTCTCTGCTTCAAGAGGCAGTACTTCATCAAGCTCTACTTTCCTCCCACTTACTTCTTTCGAGAGAAACTCCTTCTCTAGAAAGGATCCATTCTTGGCAACGAAGATCTTGCCTTTGGATCTGAGGTAGAAGGTATACCCAATGGTTTCCTTAGGGTATCCTATGAAGACGCATTTTTCCGACTTGGGTTCGAGCTTTTCAGGTTGAAGTTTCTTGACATAAGCATCGCATCCCCAAACTTTTAGAAATGACAGCTTAGGTTTCTTCCCAAACCATAATTCATACGGTGTCGTCTCAACGGATTTCGATGGAGCCCTATTGGCAGTCTCTAAAGCATAGCCCCAAAATGATAGCGGTAAATCGGTAAGAGACATCATAGATCGCACCATATCTAATAGAGTGTGATTACGACATTCGGACACACTATTATGCTGAGGTGTTCCAGGCGGCGTTAGTTGTGAAACTATTCCACATTTTCTTAAGTGTGTGCCAAATTCGTGACTCAAGTATTCTCCCCCACGATCTGATCGCAAGAACTTGATTTTCCTGTCACGTTGATTCTCAACCTCACTCTGAAATTCCTTGAACTTTTCAAAGGTCTCAGACTTGTGTTTCATTAAGTAGACATACCCATATCTACTCAAGTCATCAGTGAGGGTGAGAACATAACGATAGCCATCGCGAGCCTCAACACTCATTGGACCGCACACATCAATATGTATGATTTCCAATAAGTTGGTTGCTCGCTCCATTGCTCCTAAGAACAGAGTCTTGGTCATTTTACCCATGAGGCATGGTTCGCACGTGTCAAATGATTCGTAATCAAGAGACTCTAAAAGTCCATCTGCATGGAGCTTCTTCATGCGTTTGACACCTATGTGACCAAGGCGGCAGTGCCACAAGTATGTGGGACTATCATTATCAACCTTACATCTTTTGGTATTCACACTATGAATATGTGTAACATTACGTTCGAGATTCATTAAGAATAAACCATTCACCATCGGAGCATGACCATAAAACATATCTCTCATATAAATAGAACAACCATTATTCTCGGATTTAAATGAGTAGCCATCTCGAATTAAACGAGATCCTGATACAATGTTCATGCTCAAAGCTGGCACTAAATAACAATGATTGAGGTTTAAAACTAATCCCGTAGGTAAATGTAGAGGTAGCGTGCCGACGGCGATCACATCGACCTTGGAACCATTCCCGACGCGCATCGTCACCTCGTCCTTCGCCAGTCTCCGCTTATTCCGCAGCTCCTGCTTTGGGTTACAAATGTGAGTAACCGCACCGGTATCAAATACCCAGGAGCTACTACGAGTACTGGTAAGGTACACATCAATTACATGTATATCACATATACCTTTCATGATGCCGGCCTTCTTGTCCGCTAAGTATTTGGGGCAGTTCCGCTTCCAGTGACCACTTCCCTTGCAATAAAAACACTCAATCTCGGGCTTGGGTCCATTCTTTGGCTTCTTCCCGGCAGCTTGCTTACCGGGCGCGGCAACTCCCTTACCATCCTTCTTGAAGTTCTTATTACCCTTGCCTTTCTTGAACTTAGTGGTTTTATTCACCATCAACACTTGATGTTCCTTTTTGACTTCTACCTCTGCTGATTTCAGCATTGCAAATACTTCGGGAATGGTCTTTTCCATCCCCTGCATATTGAAGTTCATCACAAAGCTCTTGTAGCTCGGTGGAAGCGACTGAAGGATTCTGTCAATGACCGCGTCATCCGGGAGATTAACTCCCAGCTGAGTCAAGCGGTTATGCAACCCAGACATTTTGAGTATGTGCTCACTGACAGAACTATTTTCCTCCATCTTACAGCTGAAGAAATTGTCGGACACTTCATATCTCTCGACCCGGGCATGAGCTTGAAAAACCATTTTCAGCTCTTCGAACATTTCATATGCTCCGTGTCTCTCAAAACGCTTTTGGAGCCCCGGTTCTAAGCTGTAAAGCATGCCGCACTGAACGAGGGAGTAATCATCAGCACGTGTCTGCCAAGCGTTCATTACGTCTTGGTTCTGTGGGACGGGTGCATCACCTAGCGGTGCTTCTAGGACATAATCTTTCTTGGCAGCTATGAGGATGATCCTCAGGTTCCGGACCCAGTCCGTATAGTTGCTGCCATCGTCTTTCAGCTTGGTTTTCTCTAGGAACGCGTTGAAGTTGAGGACAACGTGGGCCATTTGATCTACAAGACATATTGTAAAGATTTTACACTAAGTTCATGATAATTAAGTTCATCTAATCAAATTATTAAATGAACTCCCACTCAGATAGACATCCCTCCAGTCATCTAAGTATAACATGATCCGAGTTAACTAGGCCGTGTCCGATCATCACGTGAGACGGACTAGTCAACATCGGTGAACATCTTCATGTTGATCGTATCTTCTATACGAATCATGCTCGACCTTTCGGCCTTCTGTGTTCCGAGGCCATGTCTGTACATGCTAGGCTCGTCAAGTCAACCTAAGTGTATTGCATGTGTAAATCTGTCTTACACCCGTTGTATTCGAACGTTAGAATCTATCACACCCGATCATCACGTGGTGCTTCGAAACAACGAACCTTCGCAACAGTGCACAGTTAGGGGGAACACTTTCTTGAAATTATTACGAGGGATCATCTTATTTAAGTTACCGTCATTCTAAGCAAATAAGATGTAAAACATGATAAACATCACATGCAATCAAATAGTGACATGATATGGCCAATATCATTTGCTCCTTTGATCTCCATCTTCGGGGCTCCATGATCATCGTTGTCACCGGCATGACACCATGATCTCCATCATCATGATCTCCATCATCGTGTCTTCTTGAAGTTGTCTCGTCATTGACATGCAAGTCGTGATTCCTATTACAAGAACATGATCAATCTCATACATCACATATATCATTCATCATTCATCACAACCTTTGGCCATATCACATCACAAAACACTTGCTGCAAAAACAAGTTAGACGTCCTCTAATTGTTGTTGCAAGTTTTTACGTGGCTGCTATAGGTTTCTAGCAAGAACATTTCTTACCTACGCCAAAACCACAACGTGAATTGCCAATTTCTATTTACCCTTCATAAGGACCATGTTCATCGAATCCGATCCGACTAAAGTGGGAGAGACAGACACTCGCCAGCCACCTTATGCAACTAGTGCATGTCAGTCGGTGGAACCGGTCTCACGTAAGCGTACGTGTAAGGTTGGTCCGGGCCGCTTCATCCCACGATGCCGCCAAATCAAGATAAGACTAGTAACGGCAAGCAAATTGACAATATCGACGCCCACAACTACTTTGTGTTCTACTCGTGCATAGTAACTACGCATAGACCTAGCTCATGTGCCACTGTTGGGGATCGTAGCAGAAATTAAAAAATTTCTACGCATCACCAAGATCAATCTATGGAGTATTCTAGCAACGAGGGGAATAGCAGTGCATCTACATACCCTTGTAGATCGCGAGCGGAAGCGTTCAAGTGAACGGGGATGATGTAGTCGTACTCGCCGTGATCCAAATCACCGATGACCAAGTGCCGAACGGACAGCACCTCCGCGTTCAACACACGTACGGTTGGGAAGACGTCTCCTCCTTGTTGATCCAGCAAGGGGGGAAGGAGAGGTTGATGAAGATCCAGCAGCACGACGGCGTGGTGGTGGATGCAGCAGGATCCTGGCAGGGCTTCGCCAAGCACAAGCAGGGAGAAGAGGTGTTACGGAGGGAGAGGGAGGTGCCAAGAGCAAGGTGTGGCTGCCCTCCCTCCCTTCCACTATATATAGGGGCTAGGGGGGCGCATGCCCCCTTGGAGATCCCATCTAAAGGGGGGCGGCGGCCCCCTAGGGTTTCCAACCCTAGGCGCCTTGGGCCCTTGGGTGGGGCGCACCAGCCCATCAGGGGCTGGTTCCCACGCCACTTCAGCCCATGGGGCTCTCCGGGATAGGTGGCCCCATCCGGTGGACCCCCGGGACCCTTCCGGTGGTCCCGGTACAATACCGGTAACCCCTGAAACCTTCCCGTTGGCCGAAACTGGACTTCCTATATATAAATCTTTACCTCCGGACCATTCCGGAACTCCTCGTGACATCCGGGATCTCATCCGGGACTCCGGACAACTTTCGGGTTACTGCATACTAATATCTCTACAACCCTAGCATCACTGAACCTTAAGTGTGTAGACCCTACGGGTTCGGGAGACACGCAGACATGACCGAGACGCCTCTCCGGTCAATAACCAACAGTAGGATCTGGATACCCATGTTGGCTCCCACATGCTCCTCGATGATCTCATCGGATGAACCACGATGTCGAGGACTTAATCAATCCCGTATTCAATTCCCTTTGTCAATCGATACATTACTTGCCCGAGACTCGATCGTCGGTATCCCAATACCTTGTTCAATATCGTTACCGGCAAGTCACTTTACTCATACCGTAATGCATGATCACGTGACCAACCCCTTGGTCACATTGAGCTCATTATGATGATGCATTACTGAGTGGGCCCAGAGATACCTCTCCGTCATACGGAGTGACAAATCCCAGTCTCGATTCGTGCCAACCCAACAGACACTTTCGGAGATAGCTGTAATGTACCTTTATAGTCACCCAGTTTTGTGAAGTTTGGCACACCCAAGGCACTCCTACGGTATCCGGGAGTTGCACAATCTCATGGTCTAAGGAAATGATACTTGACATTCAGAAAAGCTACAGCAAACGAACTACACGATCTTTGAGCTAAGCTTAGGATTGGGTCTTGTCCATCACATCATTCTCCTAATGATGTGATCCCGTTATCAATGACATCTAATGTCCATAGTCAGGAAAACATGACTATCCTTTGATCAATGAGCTAGTCAACTAGAGGCTCACTAGGGACGTGTTGTGGTCTATGTATTCACACATGTATTATGATTTCCGGATAATACAATTATAGCATGAATAATAGACAATTATCATGAACAAGGAAATATAATAATCATTTTATTATTGCCTCTAGGGCATATTTCCAACATACAGCTGGATGTAGGATTTGCTAGTTTTGGGTGAGATGTTATGCTTCCCCTGCATCCCCAACACCTGATTGCATAACCGGAAAATTTCGGGAGTTTATAAGTGGGAATTCAAGTAGCTCTTAGGATATCTTTCCGTCAGATGTATGATATGAAATTGGGGTTCGACGTCTAGTGGTCCGCCTATCCACGGTTGGTTTTACCGTGGTCTCGTTGTGTCTTAAAGAGTCCTTGGCTATGCTGACTCGGGGACGCTTCGTATGTCATGTGCACTGCCTTGTACATGATGGTGCTATACGATCGAGTCCGTGTAGGCCCTACCATGAAAACTTTGGACAAATTCTCTATCATATGTTTGTTCCGGCTTATTCTGCAAGCCAATCCTTTGTTTTGTTTTCAGTTGTGGTATTCGAGTTGCTTCAATGTCAAATGTTGATTCCATACCTTTCCTAAGTGGTGTTCTCACATTTCTATGTGAATACAGATCCTTCATGATAATCGAGATTGTCATGTCAATCCTTTTCACCGGTGTGTTTCTCTTCAAGTGAATCCGATCACGTCAACATCCGCAAGATCAATTATCAGTTCTTCTCAACGGTGTTTGTTTCATCTTTCCCAAGGTGCCTTAATTTTCCCACCCTCCCACCCTTGGTTCTTCAATGACTCAGATTTCTTTATCGAGTATCTATCTTATTGATGTGAAGTCTCTCCATTCTTTTCCGTCAATGTCCTTATCCGGTGATTCTCATGAAGATCCTAACGGAACCTCAAGTTCATCATTATTCATTCTTTTTCTTCTCCGGTGGATTCAAGTCAAGATTTCAGTGTTGATCATATTCTTTTCCGTATTTCAAATGCTTTTCTTATGCCGGTGCACCTCATAATCTTTCACTGCTCGCTATTCTATTGTTCCGGAGTGCTGAAGATACCTCAGAAGATGTTAGTGTTTATTCTCATTCTTTCAAGATGTTTCGAGAATGTTATCTTATTCAAACCATTTAATTCAACCGGTGCTTTCTCTCTTAAATCATTCAACGGTGTTTCTTTTCAGTGGGCCCTAACCCACAGGTCTTTTCCCAGGATCTTACCTGACTCTTCTAATTCTCTCGGAGCTATCCTCAAAAATTCTTTTCGAAGTTTGACGTCGGAATGATTTTCATCAGTCAAGTGCCTTTCTCCAAGATCTTTCAAATTCTTTTCATCATTGGTTCAACTTTTCCATTCTTGTTCATTACAGAGTGCTTCAACAATTCTTCATGGTGTGTCCCGTCGTAATTCTCAGAATTTGAAGTTCGAAGAAGAGTTTTCTCTCAAGTCTTGCCCCATTCTCGACCATCATCTCATAGTTGTTTTTGGATTGTGAGAATTTTTTCACCAATCCGGAGCAATTCAAGATTCTTTTCAGTTTGTTTCTCCGGAGCCCATCATCTCAGAATTTATTCATTCTCAGCTTTCGGCTATGGTTCTCCAAAGCTTACCGGTGCTTCGTTCAAGTGATCTCTAATCAGTTCGTGATCCCTTCGTTCTCATGTATCTAGATTCTCTCGAGCATCTCCGTTCATTTGCAAATTCTTCCCGGTGATTCGTTATCTTTTATTCGTTCTTTTTCAGTTCTTACGGTGGTTCGTTCAAGATTCTTCTTACCTTGTTATCATATCAATTCATTTGTTGTTTTCAATCCTACCGGTGGATTTGTCGAAGACCTTCCCAAGTTTGCGCTATATCTCGCTTAATCCTTTCTACGAGAATAAGTAGTATGCCAATTCCATTGCTTATCATCAATTTGAATTGGTGAAGGGTAAGCATAATGTAATTATTATTCTTGTTTCTTCCAAGTGATTCAATTCCTTATTCCGGAGGTTCATTGAAAAATTCTTGGTTTCTTTTGCTCATCTTTCTTTTCCGGGGTACCAAGTTTCCACTTTGTCTTGTCGCGAAGCTCCATTTGAATCATCGCAAGGCTTCACCTTGTGTTTTCAACTTCTCTTTTTTCTCGTTATCCTTTTGTTGCCGGAGTTCTTCATGAAGGTTCTACATGATGGTTCATAAAGGATTTAATTCCTTCTCGAAGTGTTCATCGAGATTCTTTTCTAAGGAGCTTAAGTTTCTTCATCTTGCAATCCGGAGTGCAATTCTTTCTTCCTATCATTGGAGGTGGTATTATGTCATTCTTGATAATTTGAGTTCATGTTTCATGATTCACATGTTGTTAAGAATGAGTTACTTTAAATCCATCAATCTCTTCTTTGGAGTTATCTTGGGTGATAGTTCACCTAAAGCCTTCCCTAAGGATTGTTGCTGTTTATGGTGCTCATAAATGACCCAAGTTCTTCTTTTATCCTTCCGGTGAATAAGTTTCTCGTCTTCTTGTTCATATAAATCCAATCTTTTCCGTGAGTGGCAAGTTGTCACCTCATAATGTTGATATGCCTTCCATAAGCCCACTTCAAGCTTGTCCTTCCGTTGTTGGTGTTCCAACAACTCCGTTCGACCCTTCTCCTAAGTATGCCTTTTCAAGCTCTTTCATGACAGAAGTTGGCATTTTCTTCTCCATTCTCCTATTTCATTTATATATCTTCTATTCTTTCGTTCCGGAGGCTTTGCGATGTTGTTCTTTTCACCCATCATCTTGTTTGGTCAAAGATCATGTTCTTTTCATGCCTATCCATTTAACTGTAGTGTTGTGCCCTTTTGCTCAAGTTCTTTTCGCCTTATCTAGCCTTGCACCTCTTTTCAACCAGAGTGCTGTCTGAGATCTTTCTTACCTCTTGTTCCATTCATTCAATAGTTCCGGAGGCTGTATGTTGTTGATCTCTTCAAGTATCTTCTCATCTTATCAAGTTATTATTCAATTCCTTTTCTTTTCAATCGGAGTGCTGCCCGAAGTTGTTCTTCCTTGTTCCTCTTCCCTACAGGAGTGTTTTCAATTTTGTTCATCTCCGTTGTATTCTTTTCTCGAAATGACTTAACCTTTCAAGGTTCTTTGATTTCACTCATTTGTCAAAGAAGCAACTTAGTTTTACCTCTTCTCTTTCTCTTCCGTTCTTCCCTCCGGTGCCATTCTAGATCTCGGGACGAGATCCTCTCGTAGTGGTGGAGTGTTGTGACGCCCCGAGACTGATGTGCCAGGTGTCCTCCAGTTATTCGCTGTTGTTGCCTTGTCATTTGCTTGCGTGTTGCATCTTGCCATGTCATCATCCGCATTGCATCATCATGTCTTCAAAACTTGCATCCGTCCGGGTTCCCCCAGTTCCGTCCGTTGTCCATTCTGAGCCCAACCACACTCGCACGCGCACGGGGCATGTCCGAAATAGTATTTTATAAGTGGCCAGAAAATGCTCTCAGAATGGGATGAAAGTTGGCATGTGGTGTTGTTATGTTGTTAGTAGGCCGCCTGCCAAGTTTCATCGCATTCGGAGCTCGTTTGATAGCCCAACCGTTAAACTATAGCGGCAATATAGTCAGTCTAACGTCAGACGTTTTTCGGCCTCTGGAAACAGTCGCCGGGCCTCCCTCTCTTCTCTTCTCTCAGCTCGAGACCGTCTACACAGCTCACTACCTACCGTCAGGCCCTACCTAAACTCTCTTGTCAGCCCGCGGCCCTCCTCGCGCGCGTCCGAAAGTTGTCCCGAACCCGACCCGAGCAGTCATCACCCTTGGGTCCGGATCATCTCCAAACGTCTACAAAACATCTCCATTTTTTTAATTGAGCTTCCTAGCCTATTTATTCGCGACCGTCCGATTACGATCGGAGGGACGAGGTAGCCCCTAAACTAAATTCATCTGTATATTTATAGCCCAACCCTAGATCCTAGGGAGATGTCCCATCCCGCCGCCACTCTACCCAAATCCTCTCGGGATCCCCTCCCTCGATCCCCGCAGCCTCCTCCCACCTCTCTTCGAATCCAGATCCAGCCAACCACCACAGCCACTTTCCACCCGATCTGGACCACCGGATCTCAGATCCGACGACCCAGAGCCTCTGCAGCCCCAGCGCCTCCCAGCTCCCGCACGAGCCCGAGAGCCTCCTCCCGCTCGACCGCATTGGCGAGCGCCGCCGCCGAAGCTGCTCCATCCGCCGCCAGAACCTGCCAAGACAAGCTCCAGCAGGGCCGCCCTCTCCTTCCCTGTCTCTCTTTTCTTCTTCCCTTCTCTTTCCCGTCTCACCTTCCTGCCTCTTCTCCACAGGAACCGGGGTGCCACCTGACTCCCTCGATCTGCAATGAGAGACTCCTCAAGCCGCCACCATCTTCTTCCAGGAGCCCGCGGCCTTCTCTGCTTCCCCTCCCCGTGCCTCGCCGGCAGCAAGCTCCGCCATGCCAAGTCTGCCACCGTTCCCGAGTCTCCTGCTGCCATGGACTTCCTCCGCCGCTCATCGAAGGCACGGGACACCGGCGCCCCCAACCTCCTCATCGCCGCACGCCTACAGGTCCCCTGCCTCGCCGCCCTATGCTTGGATCCGGCCGTCCCCGCACCGTCACGGCCCTGCAGAGCCGCGCCCAAGACCCACCTGCGCCGCCCGCAAGTCCCCGGCGTCGCTCTGCAACCCGTCGCTGCCGTTTGTCTTCAGAGACGAGGAGAGCAGTTCCCACGCGCCTGGAACCGCTCGATCTCGTTGACCACAGCCACGCGCTCGTGCAGCGCCTCGCTGGGTCGCTGCCAAGGCCCAGCCTACTCCCCCCTGACCCAGCCTCCTCCAGTCCTAAACCGAGCGGGCCAAGGCCCACTAGGTGAAGCAGCACCCCCCAGGCGCCCCACCTTCCTTTCCTGCTGTTGGCCCAGTTCATGTTTCGGCCCATATCATGTTTTTTTCCAGCATCTGCGAATTTGTGTATTAATCCTGAGACAACAGTTTTGCAGTTTAGTCCCTAGAGTTCATGCATTTAATAACTATTTAACCGTGCATCAGATTAAAACAATTTATATATGAAAGATGCTTAGAATTTCATCTAGTTTAATAATATGCCACTTTCATCCATGTTTAAAATGTTGTTTGTGTAATATTGCCCATATGCCATGCTAAAATGCTTTAATTCATAACTAAATAACCGTAGCTCCAAACCTAATAATCTTTATATGTAAATGGGGTAGAATTTTGCCTAGTTTAACATGGTGGATTTACTTTGCATGTTTAATAACTCTAAAATTGTGTTTAGGGCAGATCAGTACCACAACCAAAATATGCAAATGAGGATTTTTCCGGACTTGTTGCTTGTTGTTCCGGCCTCATTTAAACTTGCCGAGTTAGGTAGTTTTCATATGCTTCACCTCTTGCCATGTTTAACAACATTTAATATTGTTGGGTACATAAACGAGAGAGAACTAAATAAGTCATGTGGTGTTTTCTTCAATATATAACTCCGTTGCATAATGAGCTCCACTTAATTTGTAGTATTGTTTGTGCACTTTGCCATGTCATGCTTCATTAAACCGGACATGCATCATACTCGATTGTGCATCATGCCATATTGATGTGTTGGTTGTTTACTATGTTGTTTGCTTCTTTCCGGTGTTGCTTCTTCGGGTTGGTTCCGATAACGTCGTGTGTGTGAGGATCCGTTCGACAACGTCCGTTTATCTTCTTCATGGACTCGTTCTTCTTCCTTGCGGGATTTCAGGCAAGATGACCATACCCCTCGAAATCACTTCTATCTTTGCTTGCTTAGTTGCTCGCTCTTTTGCTATGCTTATGCTGCGATACCTACCACTTGCTTATCATGCCACACATATTGTTGAACCAAGCCTCTAAACCACCTTGTCCTAGCAAACCGTTGTTTGGCTATGTTACCGCTTTGCTCAGCCCCTCTTATAGCGTTGTTAGTTGCAGGTGAAGATTGAAGTTTGTTCCTTGTTGGAACATGGAGATGTTGTTCCTTGTTGGAATATGTTTACTTCACTACTAGGAAAAGGGCTATAGATGGAATTGACCCTAATGGCGCACCAGACATGTGGTGCGCCATTACTATATACTAATGGCGCACCATCTGTTGGTGCGCCATTAGTGTGGAAGACACTAATGGCGCACCAGGCACACGGTGCGCCACTAGTAACAAAATGTTTTTTTAATTTTTTCAAGCATACTAATGGCGCATCCGGGCAGAGTGCGCCATTAGTAGTTAGAACTACTAATGGCGCACCAGCCATAGAGTGCGCCACTACTGTATTTTTTTTTACTTTTTTGCAAAACTACTAATGGCGCACCGTTGCATAGTGCGCCATTACTAGTTTAAACTAGTAATGGCGCACTGTGCCACGGTGCGTCATTAGTATAAAAATTATTATTTTTTTTACTTTTTTGCAAAACTACTAATGGCGCATGTCTGTGTGGTGCGCCATTAGTATGTTGGGTTACTAATGGCGCATGTCTCTGTGGTGCGCCATTAGTAACCTGGGACCAGCTAGATATTTTTGGACAGCCACGCCTACACACTCACTTTCCCCACTTCATTCCCCCCACCTCCTTCTGTAAGCTTGTCGGCTGCCTCCTCCTCCTCACCTCATTTGCACCATAGATTCATCAAAATTAAGTGTTGAAATTACCTTTTTTGATAGGTAAGTAAGGGGAAAGCTATCTTCATGTTGTAGATCTACTTTTTTTCTCCCTAGCTCGCTCCAACAACGTGCACATGCACTTTTTGTGGCCTAGCTAGATCTATGTGTGTTTGTGGTGTTGCATATGTTTGTGGTGTTGCATATATGTTTGTGTTTGCAGGTACCGGTATTTGAAATGCGATAGTTGCCAATATTTTGCCGAAATGTTGATTCATTTCCGTTTCGGCGAGAATTTTGGCACTATGCATTCTTTTTGGTCCTATTTTTAGTTAAAGTCATGCCAAATTTTTTCTTGGTTCTAAAATATCATTTTGCTCTATCCCACAGGCGACCATGGTCCGCACGATGACCGAAGGCATCGTGAATAGGTTTTTGAGCTCCGCGAAGGCCGGGATGCTTCAAAAGAACGAGACGGAGATAAGATGTCCGTGTCAAAGATGCAAGCTAAAGAGCCTTATTGCGGACCCGGATTCCGGGCAGGTGCGGGACCACCTTCTCTTGTGTGGTTTCATGGATGGCTATCGGTGGCAAGGTGATGAAGATGACTATGAAGTCGTCCATGGGGGCCGGGCAAGAAATGAGGAAGGGCAGCAAGACAACCACCGCGGCTCGGGCGGGCGAGAAGACGAAGAATCTCCAGGACATGATCACGACGGTGATGCTGTACACAGTCATCATGTAGAAGATGCCGGACATGATGATGAGGAAGATGCCAGAGCAGACGAAGGGCATGATCATGAAGATCTAGATGTCGGAGGAGCAGACGATGATGGACCAATGATGGGCTGGGTGCAGGACCCTCATATTCAAGAGCTGCTTCTCAAGCAGACGGATAACGCAAGAGCTGCCGCCCGAGAGAAAGCCAAGCTGGATCAACTAGAGATAGACGCGGTTACTCCATTGTATGAAGGATGCAGACCCGAGGATACCCGCCTGAAAGTAACGCTCATGGCTTTGGAGATGAAGGTAAAACACAAAATGACCGATGCATGCAGGGCCGGTCCTGACTTTTCAGAGGCCCGGGGCGAACGTAAAAAGTGGGCCCACTAGTGGGAAAAATCAATTATATATTGATATAAAGCATAAATTTTCTTTTGGATTGAAAGTTCTAGGAAATTGCATTACCAAATAACGCCTCATAATACACCATGGGTAAACAGGAATGCACATGCTTGTCTTGGCAACAACCAACAAAGTCTTAATTCTTATATACCAATGAGGATAGGATTCCTAACACCGGAGAAAACAAGATAAATACTTTTGAGGCAACAATTTTACAGGAAAGGAGCGGGAACACCTGAATTTGTCAGAGGTGAAATGGAAGAAATCCAGCTATCCAATCCCAATCATATTAGATCCTGGTATGATCCTCATATCCTCAAATGAAGAGAAGATCGGTCAGGGAATCGCTGGAAAACCCAAAAAAACAGTACAAAGATGAAGCGCAAAAGGACTGGGAGATTGCAGGAACTTTGTGAGCTGTTGACCCAAGAAAATTACAATTTGCAAAGCGAAAGTACTATGCAGACGATACTTAACTGGCCGATCGATGGACGATGCTTCATCCAGCGGTTCTACTTCAGTTTGTCTTAGGAATGCATGGTTAGATTAGTAGGATCATGCAAGAATCGGCTGAGCACTTTCGTGTGTGTAGCAGCGCTCTTTGCAAAGAGACTAGCGGATGAAGTGTTGCCTGATGCCGCACACTCGATGGGCATATTTATAGGGAAAACCATAGGGAAGTGAGATAGAGAAATTAATAGTGGGTCAAAGAAATCGGCTACTTATTTACTAGCCATGATGTGTGCTTTGGGAGTAGGAGCGCTGGAGCGGGATAAAGAATTCAGTCTAGAGAGAAGAAACGGCGGTGGCGGCTAGATGGAACAGAAGCTGGCTGCCTCCTCACGATTCACGTACATAACATTAGTAAGTTAGATTAGGCTATAGGCTTTAAGAATGATGGCCTTTTTCTGTTACTCTGGTGGCTTGCTTGGTGTATTTGTTTAACAAATGTTGGGCTGTCTAGTATACCTAGTGTATATAGATGCACAGGGTCGGCCCCCCATCAGGCTGGGGCCCTAGGGCGTCGCCCTTCTTGCCCCTACCCAGGGCCGGCCCTGGATGCATGCTTCGACGAGAACATGTCATTCTGGCACGAACATCTTCCCAAGGGGAACAAGTGCCCGACCAGTTTCGAGGAGGCGAAGAAAGTCGTGTGTCCTCTGGATTTACCGCACATGAAATACCATGTGTGCATGAAAAATTGCATCATTTATCGGGGCAAGCACGCGGATTCTACCATATGTCTGGTGTGCGGCGTCACTCGATACAAGAAGAGGAAGAAAGCTCCTTGAAAAGTGGTGTGGTACTTTCCGATCACTCCTCGTCTGCAGTGGTATTTCGCGGACCCTAAGGAAGCAAAGCTCCTACGTTGGCACGCGGATAGGGAGGAGAAGAAGCGAGAAGATGACGCAAATGATCCGAAGATAAATAAAAAAGACAAGATGCTGAGTCACCCTAAGGATGGGAGCCAGTGGCAAGCGTTGAACTTCGAACACCCAGAATTTGGGAAGGATCCAAGGAACATCGTGCTAGGCGCGAGCACCGATGGAGTCAATCTGTTTGGCAGCCAGAGAAGCACACATAGCACCTGGCCTGTGTTTGTGTGGATGTACAACCTTCCCCCCTGGTTGTGCATGAAGAGGAAGTACATTCACATGAGTATGCTAATTGAAGGGCCGAAACAACCAGGGAACGACATCAATCTATATCTGGGGCTGCTGAAAGAGGAGCTAGACACGCTGTGGAAAACGCCAGCTAATACGTGGGACGCCGCAGAGAAAGAATATTTCCCTATGAGAGCCGCACTGCTCATGACGGTGCACGACTATCTCGGTTACGGATATCTCGCGGGGCAGGTGGTCCACGGATTTTCTAGATGCGTCAGGTGCATGGATGACACAATGTATCGCCAGCTAGATAGAGATCCCGGGTCTTCGAAAACCGTGTTCATGGGACATCGAAGGTGGCTTCGCGATGATGACCCGTGGAGGAAACGCAAGGATCTGTTCGATGGTGAAACCGAACTCCGAAGACGCCCGCGTATGAGGAGCGGCGAGGAAATAGACGGGCTGTTGAAAAATTGGAAAGATTGCCCACTGCCGGGAAAGAAGTAAAAGGCGCCAGAGCTAGGAAAGAAGAGAAAGGCGCCAGAGCCGCTGCTGAAGGTATGGAAAATGAGGTCTGTTTTCAGGGACTTGCCATACTGGAAGATCCACCATGTGCCTCACAGCCTTGATGCCATGTATATCACGAAGAACATGTGCGAGAGTCTGCTTGGTACCCTGCTCAACATGCCAGAGAGGACCAAAGATGGGCCGAAAGCAAAGGGCAGACTTGAAATCAATGGGCATCAGGCAGGAGCTTCACGCTAATGATGATGATGATGATGATGAGGCGAAGCAGGACACAGAAAGTCGTCGCAAAGGCAAAAAGGCCAAGAAGACCGGAAATGACTACCCTCCCGCGTGCTTCACTCTAAGTCAGGAGGAGATCGAGCAGTTTTTCACCTGCCTCGTAGGAGTAAAACTTCCTTACGGTTACGCGGGGAAGATAAGAAGATACCCTAGACCCAGCGAAGCAGAAGTTCAGCAGGATGAAGTCTCACGACTGTCACGTGCTGATGACGCAGATACTTCCAGTTGCGATCCGTGGGATCATGGACGCGCACGTCCGTGAAACGCTATTTGGCCTATGCAACTTTTTCGACGTCATCTCTCGGAAGTCGGTTGGCGTGAGGCAACTCAGAAGGCTACAGGAAGAGGTCGTGTTGATACTATGCGAGCTTGAGATGTACTTCCTGCCCGCATTCTTCGACGTTATGGTGCATCTGTTGGTCCATATCGTGGAGGATATCATCCAACTCGGGCCGACGTTCCTGCATAGCATGATGCCGTTCGAAAGGATGAATGGTGTCATCAAAGGGTACGTTCGCAACATGTCACGTCCAGAGGGAAGTATAGCCAGGGGCTTTCTGACCGAAGAGTGCATCTCCTACTGCACGAATTATCTAGGCATTGAGAACCCCGTTGGTCTGCCCGTCAACAGGCACCTCGGCAGGCTCGCTGGATGGGGTCACCGTGAGAGTCGCCGCGAAATGCATGTCGACTTCGAGGGTCGACTCGCCGACTTTGAAAGAGCAAACCTAGTCGCGCTACAACACATAGACGTGGTCGATCCTTGGGTGGTAGAGCACAAAACCTTTATTGAGAAGACGTACAATGACCAAGGCCAACAGAGGACGGACGGAGATATAATCAAAGAGCACAACTCATGTTTCACGCGTTGGTTCAAGCAGAAGCTTCTCTCATACCCTTTACATGAGGATTCTTCCGCGGAAGAACAACTCATATTCGCCTTGTCACAGGGCGCCGAGCACAACCTGATGACCTATGAGGCGTACGATATCAACGGCTACACATTCTACACCGAGGACAAGGACATGAAGAGCGATGGTTATCAGAACTCCGGGGTAACGATGGAATCCTACACCGGTAACGACAAGGACAGATACTACGGAAGGATCGAGGAGATCTGGGAGCTGAGCTACGCTGGAGAGAAGGTCCCGATGTTCCGTGTCAGATGGGCCAAGAGCATCCTAAAAGAAGATCGGTATTTCACCACCATGGTTATACCCGAAGCCAAATCCAAGACCGCGGGTGCAAACGTCACCGCGAAAAATGAGAGCATGGGTACTGGCTTCCCAAGTGGACCAATGCTTCTTCATTACCGACCCGTCAAAGCTCAGTCGTGTTGTCATGAGGAGAGGCAAAAGGAAGATCATCGGAATGGATGGAGTAGCCAATGAGCACGACTTCGACAAGTACGGCAACCCGAAGATCGAACATGACGACGACGATGAAGTAGCAGCATACACCACAAGAGGAAGCAGGACCACCCTACCTAAAGGACGTCCGTTCCACAGAAGAATTCCATTTGCAAAAAAGAAGGGCAAGAAGATTATGAACAGATAGCTAGCTAAGATCGACTGTGTTTAAATCGTAGTCTTCATTTCTCGGATGTATTTCATGGGCACTTTTTGATATCATGAATATTTTTAAATTGCATGGGCACTTTTTGAATTCATGAATATTTTTTCAAATTTGATGATATTTTTTCATATTCAATATGATAAAATATTGAATATTCATGAGGACACTCGGTCTCGATCCCCCTCCATCTCGATCTCGATTCCCCCTCCATCTCGATCTCGATCCCACCCGCACCCTCCCCCGCTAGCTCCACCGCCGCCGACGACCCACCGCACCCTCCCCCGCTCCACCACCGCCGATGAGCACCCCCCGCACCCTCCCCCGCTCCACCACCGCCGACGAGCACCCCCCGCACCCTCCCCCGCTCCACCACCGCCGACGAGCACCCCCCGCACCCTCCCCCGCTCCCTGGTGAGCTCCGCCTCCTCTCCCCTCTTCATTTTTTAAAAAATAAAAAAAAGTGTAGACTACAATTGTTGTTAAACAACAATTATTACTGTTTTTATAAAAAAATATTACTGTTTCATATCATATTCAAATTCATTTTCTAAAAAATTATTACATGCAACAAAAAAAAATTACTTATGGCACACCTCTGCCTGGTGCGCCATTGCTATGTAAAAAAAGATTACTAATGGCGCACCTCTGCCTGGTGCTCCATTGCTATGTAAAAAAAAGATTACTAATGGCGCACCGACCGCGGGCGCACCATAAGTAAGATTCCCCCCTACCTAATTCCCTCCCTCTCGCCAGATCCCCTTCGTCCCTCTCCCTCGCCCCCTAGCTAATTCCCCCCGCTACCCCGACCCACGCCGCCGCCGCCCCCGCGCCTCCGTCTCCGTCGCCGCCCCTGCGTCTTCCTTTTCGACTACGAGGACCCGGACGAGCTCGGCCGCCCTCGAGCCATCCCTTCGACACCCGCCGATTTCCTTCGCCTCGGCCACCATCGCCACCGCTCGACGCCGAATTCGCGCCGCCTCGACTAGCTCCGGCTACCCCGAGTCGCTCTCGACCTCCCCAGTGAGCACCCGAGCCGCTTCCCCCTCTTCCCCCTCTTGATTTCCTTCTGAGATGTGTTCTAGGGTTAGGGGTTGGAGAATTAAGTAGCTAGGGTTGGGGAATTAAGTAGCTAAGGAGATTATGTTTAGAGCATCAATGATGGGTGTTGATATACCTCTGGATAATTTTGATTTTATTCATGTTCTCAAGGAATTGGAATTATCCAGGGAACAAATTAGTAAGAAAACTGAACACTGTTTAGATATTCATGACTCGAATGGAAATGTCGCCTCCCTGTGTCTAAGTTGGCATGATACTATAGTGGAAGAGGAGGAGAAATTTACTGTAGTTTCTAGGAGAAAGAAAAAGTCTCCTGCTAAGAGAAATGTCACTATTTCTTCTCTTACCTCCTCTTCTATACCTTGTACTAGAGGTCAGCAAAAGAATATCAGTTCTACTTTGCCCCCTAGTAGATCTGGATACTATTTCTGTTAGGAGATGGTGTTATATTAAGATGCATATATTGTAATGTTACGCAAATTGTATCATCTTGCCACTTAAGTCAGCCTTCCCTTTAAGCAGAAAATTCAGTTAGGAGCTACTGTTAGGAGCTACTGTCAAAAACTTGAGCTACTGTCAAAAAATTCAGTTAGGTACAGTTAGGAGCTACTGTCAAAAACTTGAGCTACTGTCAAAAAATCAGTTAGGTACAGTTAGCATCATGTAAGAAAATGGCCATAATGTGCCCTGATAATGATGTATTTTGTCATAAAAATATATAGTGTACTACCATGATAATGACATGCTGCTAGTAGTTACTTCCACCATGAGTTTCATTAACAGCAAGTCAGTTTTGTTTATAGTTGAAAGTAAGTGTGTGGTTTGAAATTTTGATCTGATTATGGCATCTAGAAATATGTCAATTTTGTTTTGTAACTAGAAGACCAAAGTGTATTCTGTCCAAACTGTAGTTTTCAGTATTCTGTCCAAACTGAAAACTGTTAAAAAGACCATGTGTTTTTTGGTCGAAATCTGCATGTAAAACTGAAATAATCAGTCATAAAGAATATCCTCAAGACCATGTGTTTCTTGGATTTCTTGATTGTATTTTGTGCTTGCAGGAGTAAATTTCTTGGAGTAATTTTGTGCTTGCAATGTTTGAGTTCTTAAGCCTTTTTACTGAAAATCAAACAGAAATGTTTTCTTAACTCAGAAGCCTGTTACTGCACCTGTACTGCACATTACAAAGTCTCCTAGTACTTAACCCACCCAAGCTATCAGGCAAAAATTTCAGTTAACTGTTATGGACAATTGTCAATTTTCTGTAATGATGATGGAACATTATAAAGCATTGTACTCTAGTGTATATGAAGGATACAAAAAATTTAGCAACTTCTCTGATTTTATAAAGTTGTTCTTATATGGGTGAAACTTCACTTGTTTTTAGGCTAGTGCAGGGTGTTGCTTTATTCTGTCATCATTTGTAACTATGTCACAAATAAATTGTTCCTTCTTCTGTATTTGAAGTAATGACTGTTCATAAGCTGAGGCATGGATTAAGCTGTTTCTTTGCTGTACCATTATATCTGGATGATTTTTTGTTTGGTGACCTATTATATCTGGAATGGAAGCTCACATAAGTTGAGCTGATTTTTTTCCATATGAAAGTAGAGGACCATATGGTCTGTGGCTGGGTTTTGTCTCCGACCATTGTGTCGTGATGAATTTGCAGGTACCCTGAGAGGCCCTTGAGTTTGCCGGAATGTCGATTAACTTCCGTTCCGGCAAATTCGGGTACTTCATATGTCCTATTTTCAGCAAAGGTCATGCTGAAATTTTCCGTGAATTTTAGCATGACTTTGCTAAAAATAGGACATATGGGGTACTTGCGACTAATGCATGGGCCGGGGTATCTTAGTACTTAGTCAAGTAGCATCAACTGCCCCGCCATTCTTGCTGCATTAAACCATAGGTGGCAATAGAGCCAAGTGACTAGGCCCAACTTAGAATTCTCCTTAGCACCGATAAACCCTAGATGATAAACCTAACATAGGTGGCAATAGAGCCAAGTGATTAGTGCCAAGTGATTAGGCCCAACCTAGGGTGCCTCGGCATCGATAAACCCTAAATGATGAAAACTTAACTTGGCTTCTATAGGGTGCCTCGGTGTCGATGAGAACCTAAATGATGTACGCTTAGGCTTTTAGGGTGCCTCGGCGTCGACAAACCCTAAATGATAAAAGCTTAGCTTTTAGGATGCCTCGGTGTCGACAAACCCTAAATGATGAGACCATGATCTTGTTCCTTGATAATAACCAACTTTTTGACCAAACTTTTTTCCTATTTAGAGCGAAACATGGCCCACAACGATGAGGCCGGCGGTTCGGGCGGCAAGCAATTCTGGGAGCTGTCCCAGGAGTTGGAGGAAGAACCTCACCGCTATGAGGACGCCGCGGAAGACACCGATCCTGACTACACAACCCCTAGTGGCGTCGGGGATGACACCACTGATGATGGCGCCGCGGATGCCACCACTGATGATGGCGGCGCACGCACAGATGGTAGCCAACCGAAGAGGCAACGGAAGGACCGGTGCCCGAACGTGCTCGGCACCGTCAGGGAGGAATTTACTGAAGTGAACTCCGACGGGCATCCGACGGCGCCCAAACACGTAGTCAAGGGGTACTCGATTCAGCTCGGGTGCATTCTCCGGAGCACCTCCTCGATCAACACCGAGAACCTAAGGCATAAGGACCGAGGGAATTTGCGCAGCCTCCTCTTCACGAAGCTGCACGAACGCTACAAGTTCCCCGCTGAGTTCACAAACACACGCCTCTTGGGTAATAAAGTGAACGGCGCCGCCCTCACGACGATGAGCACGGCCCTGTCTACTTGGAAAAGCACGGTGAAGGCAATGATTGACAAAGGTGATAGTTATGAGAAGATCAAGGCGAAATATCCTTTGATTAGCGAAGATGACTACAAGGAGTTCAAGATCAAGTGCAATAGCCCCGCAACCTCCGAATCAAGTCAGTGGGGGAAAGAAATGCGGCAGTTGAACATAGGGGTCCACCAACTCGGTCTCGGCGGTTACAGAGTGGCGGAGCCTGTATGGGACAAGGAGGACGCGGAGCGTGCCGAGAAAGGCCTACCGCCCCGCTTCGAGAAATACAATGACAAGCAGACCAGGAACTTTCTCAGGGCCCGGTACAAGGAGGACCCGGTAACAAAGGAGCTTACCACGGATCTGAAGACCAAGGAGCTTGAGCTTGTTCTGGTAAGGAATACACCCCCGCGTAATTAGCTCCATATGGTTGCATTCTAATTAATCCCCAATATTTCTAAATGGTTCACGTTCCTTCCGCGGGACAAAGAAAGCAGTAGCGCGGGGTCGTCTCAGAGCTCCCCTTGCGACACCCCTTTGAATAGGGCGTTGAACGTAATGAAAAACAGGGATAAGCTCAATAAGCCGATGTCAGCTGGTCGTGTGGCCGGCAAAGCCTTGTCCACAAAATGGTCGCCATACTATGCCGCTGGTGGGCGAAAGGAAAAAAAATACCAGCTCGGAAAGCCAGTCGCGCGAGGTTGAAGCGCTCAAGGCGCAAGTGGCGCGGATTCCAGAGATGGTCCAAGAGCAAGTGCAACAACAACTGGGATCGACGCTCACCGGCATTATGCCTACCTTGATTCATGGGATAACGACATGGATTGCGGGTGGCCAACAGGGGCCGCCCCCGATTCCCAGCTTCACGGCCAGCAATTCGCACAACGCGCAGGCGGCGCCATTGGTGTCTCCGGCGGCGGTGGTATTGGTGTCTATGGCAGCGGCGCCATTGGTGTCTCCGGTGGCGGCGGTATTGGTCTCTCTGACACCGGCATTGGAGCTTAATGCACCCGGGTGTACGCCGGCCGGTACCTCGCCAGCAAGCGGCCCCTCCATCAGTTGCACGCCCGCCGTTGGCGGTGCCTCGACATTAGCCGAGCTCGACGGCATCACGGTAACTAAGCCTCTCGGCCGAGGACTTCATCTCCTTGCCTTTGACTGGGCATCCCTGATGCCCTACATGTTTTCGCAGGGCGCCGCCGACGTTCCTTGCACTCTCCTGCACTTCGTGGGCGGCGAGTTGGTCGATGTCGCCAAGGGCAGAATCGTTCAACCGGTCAACCCCGTGTTCCACGGTAATCCGATGCCACCCACAATGTATAGGGTTGAAGTGGTTCGGGTGCTGCCAGGCTGCGACGAGCTGTTACCTCCAATTCGACCCGCTGGGGCCGACGAAGAAGATGAGATGACCCTCAGCGCCTGCGTAAGCTGGCCCCTGCTTTGGCCGAAGAGCCAGATTCGTTTGGGGGCGGGGGTACACCACCCCACAGACAAGACCGCCAGTCGTGCCGGCGCCAAGCCATGGCAAGAACGCTGCAACGCTACCGGACATGCCGGACATCCCTATGGCACAGGATCCGGACATGCATATGGCACAGGATCCGGACGACGACGACAACGACGATGGTACATTTACCAACGTCGATAAGTACTTTGCCGAACATGGGTGCGGTGACGAGTTCTGCGGGCCTCCTTCTCAAGAACCCAAACAAGACGACCGCGATCTAGCTGGTACGGCGGAGAAACCCAATTGCAACAGGCGTCGTCTGGCGTTCAGTTCTCAGGAGACGCCTCCAGCTGCCGCCTTCACCGAGCCTCAGATAGCGGAGGTGCCAAATATTATCAGCCCCAACACGCTCAAGAAGGCGGTCTGTGAGTAGAACTTGGTCCCATTACAGCAGATCAAGAAGAAGGGCCGGAAACAGCAGACTAAAAAGGGTGCCGGTGCGAGCCAGCCGGCACCGAGTACGATCCGTGCTCAGGACGGGCAACCTTCACCTAAGGATATCTCGAGGAGGGTGCATGTGGCGGGTAGGGCGATGCTACCGACAAATATGCTCAATGCTGCAACCGGTGCTATGCGGAGTCTGCACGACAGTGTTCTTTCTTTGGAGAAGCGGCGTCTCAGAGAGAATGATGTGGCATACCCGCTTTTCGTGGCCAAGGTGCCAGAGGGCAAGGGCTTTGTGGATGGCGCCATCGGGGGTACGATCGTCCTGCGGTTTGATGACATCTTTGCTATGTTCAACCTTCATCCGCTGCACTACACCTTCGTTCGGTTGTTTTCGCTGAGTATGGAGATGCGGATCATTAGAGACAAGACCCCGGACATCGTGATCGTCGACCCCTTCTACATGTGTGCCAAGCTCTTGAGCAGCGCTGGGGACCACCAAGTCGCGAGTTCACACCTCGAAGACGTCATTCTGGCAAACCCAGATAAGGATAACTTCCTTGTGGCTTACTTTCCCGAGTAAGTCATCCCTTAACCGCCCCGTAACATATGATTTCTTAGATTTCGATTGTTCTTTTTTTCTAACATTCCGTGTTCTGTGCAGTGACACACATTGCACACTCATCCTCTTAAGCCCGAAATATTCCATGGCCACGTATTTCGACCCGAACCATAACTACAAGATAGACTACACAAATATCAAGAAAGTTCTTGATGATGTTCTCCCCGGCTACGCCAAATCTGGAGGCACCTTCACCAGGGCAGTTCGTAAGTACGGCAAGCACGTGTTCACCCACAATACGACGTTCTGCTGCGTCAAGCAGCCGCCTGGCGGTCAGAAGGATGCCTACTACGCCCTCCATCACATGCAGGCGATCGTAAGGGACCATCATCACCTTCTGCTACTAAATAATCTCAAAGATTGGGCCACGAGCTTGTCGGCAATCCAGGACGCGGACATCAGACAAGAATTCTTTCGCATTCAGTCAGAGTTTGCGGACATCATCCATCAAGATGTCCTTCATACCTCGGGGCAGTTCTTCCTCAGATATCAACCGTCCAACATTGAGATAGACGGAATGCTACAAATGCAGGCTAACAACGCCCGCGATTTCATGACCATCACGACAGACGGCGGCTTCATCCATGCTCCTGTCCATGAGTCGAGTCGAAAGTAGTGATGTGTAGTTCTGAAACATTGATTGGCTCATGTTGTAATTAAACTTTAATGAATTGTATGTCTCTTTGGTTTGGACAGTCGTTCAACTTAGATGTAATCGATGGTATTTATTAGTAGGACCATGAATCGTGCTATTAATGTCTTGCTTTTCTCTTCTGATCCTTTTGTTGCATACTTATATATTGCTTATGTATGTATTGTCTGTTGTTTGGCTTGTGCATAGAGATGCCGTCGTATGTTGTGTACAAGGGTAAGGTTCCCGGAGTCTACGACGACTGGGAGGAGTGTCGGAGACAGGTTCACCATTTCAGCGGTAACAGTTATAAAGGGTACACCACTAGGGCGGAGGCGGAATCTAGATACGCCCGCTATCTAGCGGGAGAGAGGAGGGAGCGTTGGAGGAACCGGATGAAGACCAGTTTCATCGCGATGATGCTCATCGTGATGACCACAGCTCTCTTCTATGTGATGGTAGTTTAGATGATCGATATCGACTTGTAATGTGAAGACAAACTCGATACTCGCGGTCTCGAGACTTGTAATGTTTTATCTTTGTTCGGTCTTTTGAATTCGGAGACTAATATGATGAATTGTATTCGGAGACTAATCTTCTATTATATTCGATATATCTGCTATTGCTATGTGCTAATGTCTATATTCTGTCAAATAATATATTTTGTAACCTGTGCAAAAATCAAAAAAGTAAAAAAAACCTAATATTCATACTAATGGCGCATCACTACAGAGTGCGCCATTAGTATGCCAAAGTATACTAATGGCGCATCACCAAAGAGTGCGCCATTAGTATGTCAAGTATACTAATGGCGCATCCATCCGCAGTGCGCCATTAGTGTGCCAAAGCACATGGTTAAATATGGCCCCTGTGAGGCATACTAATGGCACACCAGTGGTGCGCCATTAGTAATAAATACTAGTGGCGTGATACTAATGGCGCACCAGTGATGCGCCATTAGTAGGCAAAACTGGTGCGTCATTAGTAGGCCTTTTCCTAGTAGTGCTTGTTGGGATATCACAATATCCCTTATTTAATTAATGCATCTATATACTTGGTAAAGGGTGGAAGGCTCGGCCTTATGCCTGGTGTTTTGTTTTCCACTCTTGCCGCCCTAGTTTCCGTCATATCGGTGTTATGTTCCCGGATTTTGCGTTCCTTACGTGGCTGGGTTATAATGGGAACCCCTTGACAGTTCGCCTTGAATAAAACTCCTCCAGCAAGGTCCAACCTTGGTTTTACCATTCGCCACCTAGCCTTTTTCCCTTGGGAGTCATGCATCCCAAGGGTCATCTTTATTTTAACCCCCCCCCCCCCGGGCCAGTGCTTGTCTAAGTGTTGGTCCGAACTAGAGTCCTTTGCAGCGCCACCTCGGGGAAACTTGAGGGCTAGTTTTAGTTGTACGGAGCGCTCATCCGGTGTTGCCCTGAGAACGAGATATGTGCAGCTCCTATCAGGATGTCGGCGCATCGGGCGGTCTTGCTGGTCTTGTTTTACCTGTCGAAATGTCTTGTAACCGGGATTCTGAGCCTGATCGGGTCTTCCCGCTAGAAGGAATATCCTTCGTTGACCGTGAGAGCTTGTGATGGGCTAAGTTGGGACACCCCTGCAGGGATATGATCTTTCTAAAGTCGTGCCCGCGGTTATGGGCAGATGGGAATTTGTTAATGTCCGGTTGTAGAAAACCTGAAGTTGACCTTAATTAAAATACATCAACCGCATGTGTAATCATGATGGTCTCTTCTCGGCGGAGTCCGGGAAGTGAACACGGTGTTGGAGTTATGCTTGACGTAGGTTGTTCTAGGATCACTTCTTGATCATACTTTTATCGATCGTGCTTTGCCTTCTCTTCTTGCTCTCATTTGCGTATGTTAACCACCATATATGCTAGCCGCTTGCTGCAGCTCCACCTCATACCTTTTACCTTACCCATAAGCTTAAATAGTCTTGATCGTCAGGGTGTGAGATTGCTGAGTCCCCGTGACTCATAGATACTTCCAAAACTAGCTTGCAGGTGTCGTTGAACCGTGCAGATGACGCAACCAAGCTCAAGGAGGAGCTCGATGAAGATCTTGCCCTTTGTGTTGTTTTGTTCTAGTTGATCAGTAGTGGAGCCCAGTTGGGGTCGATCGGGGATCTGTGTAGCATTTGGGGTAGTCTTCTTTTATTTTGGCTCCATGGTCGGGCCCTGATTGTATTTGGATGATGTAATGCTTTATTCATGTATTTGTGTGAAGTGGCAATTGTAAGCCAACTATGTATATTTTCCCTTATTGTATTACATGGGTTGTTTGCGAAGATTACCTCACTTGCGACATTGCTTTCAATGCGGTTATGCCTCTAAGTCGTGCTTCGACACGTGGGAGATATAGCCGCATCGAGGGCGTTACATCTGCGGCTGTGTGACACTATTGGCAGATCCGGCGGCGACACTCGCGCTCGCTCCGGTGGAACGGGGGAAGCCAACAACTTTGGGTGTGGAGGCTTCACATCTGGGCCCGCCTCACACGATTGACACACGCCGGCAACCTGGGAACGAACCTCGCCGGGCAGCTAGCTCACAGCGCGGCTAATCCCGCTAGCTGCTTGGTCTAAGAATATCGGTGGAAGCACGAGAATGAGAACGAGAGATGGAGCGAGAGAAAGGAGATGGATGCAGATGCTTCTCGGTGGACACAGAGTCATAGACGAATGGATAAGGATAAGCCGGCTAGCGGTGGAGGTACACGTTGATGGCCTGATGGGTGTTACGTGCCGGTCAGTAGGCCCCAAGCCCCCAACATTGTTTTGTCCCGGTTATAGTATTTCTTTTTCTAATTTTTGCGAGGGGGTTATAGTATTTTTTGCGCTTGGGCCAACATTTAATCTTCCAAATCAAACAAACCTTCCATTAAAAACTACATGATCAAAATCATTAGAATTCAAATCTTTCGATAATTTGATAAAATATTTTAAATGAATTATTAAACTCTCGAAGAGTATGTAAGGGCATCTTCAACACCGAGCCTCGAAACGACCACAACCGTCCAGACCTCATGGTCCAGACGTGTTGTGCCATCCAATGTGGGTCTATATCGGTCTGTCGACCGGCCCGGACTTACTTTCTTCCGCAATCCGAAAACAAATTGGGGGCTTTGCAGGCATCCAAACCGCTGTCACGCTTGATTCTATCTGCCATGGCCCACCCAAAAAACCCTCCTTTGCCCATGTCCCTCCCATCCGAAGTGGCCAGCACCGCTCCAAAGCATCGATCTTGCATTCATGCCGGCTCAGAGCGATGCGACCTCTCAATGGCCCTTTGGCATTGAAGCGGCACCGGACGAGAATGCAGCCCACGCCGTTTCCCGGTGCACACTGCAACTCCACGTTCAAATGATAACTCATCATTCTGCCTCCCTACATTAAACATGCGCGGTTGCCGAAGAACCTACTCCGGTGCCATAGGTCCGTTCGTCTACTGCCCACCATTAACCACCTCTTCGCTTGCCTTGTCATTCTCCGACTATTTAAACTCCAACCCCAGTCATAGATGCATCCATCCTCCTCCTCACCGCACCATGACCGTCATGGCCTCCTTGAGCTCCAAAGCCATCTGGGACAACCTCTCGTTCAACCAAAAGACTGAGATGCCGCCATTGCTGCCGGTTTGCAGGCCGCCAGGCAGACGGTGGCCGGCGCTGCGGACATCCCAATGGAAGATGTGACCAATGACGGGCAACGCCACCCTCCTCGTCGGTCCATGCCGGCATGCCCGTGTGGGAGGCCTTGTTCCGACAGGCTCAAGCCGACCAGGAGTACAATCTCCACCTCCTCAATGAGCTCTGGTGCGTGATGGAGCAACTTGCCACCGGCACGGAGCGCCAGATATGGACCAGGTGGAGGAGAAGGCGATGGTCGACTCCTATCGCATGGCCTACAAATTCCGTCGCGGCCGTTGGCGGTACCGCCAACGTCAGTCGGAGATAGAAGTGGTCTTCAAGGATATCGGTGAGGCGGACGACGAAGTCTATGGAAAGAGCGAGGACGAGGAAGACGTTGCTAGCCCCACCACGCCCGCTCCTCACCATCACGACCACGAAGCCGACACGTCCAAGGGCGCCAGCGACAGCGAGGAAAAGTATATCATGGGAGTTCACCTGTGCTCGGACACCAGGAAGGCCACTGCCCTTTAGCTCCCGCTGAAGCCAAGCTTGACGGGCTCAAAATCGTCGGCCAATTAGCCGCTTGTAGGCTGTGGAGGCGAAGCTGGAGTTTTCAGTTCCCAGGGCTCATGGCCGGCCGGAAATGGGCGAACGGGTGTTGGCGGACATTTAGACTAGGTTTAGAGTAGGATTTAGTTCAAACATGTCAAAATGTAATTAGTTTGCTCTGGTCTATATGAAAAGCATCTGGTTTTGTCTAAAAATTATTCAAGTACGAATGAATATCATCCGGTTTGTTTAAATATCCATCAAATTTGTTGACTTTTGTTAAATTTCTTCCGAAATGCAACCGGACATATGCGGATAGCTTTGGATGGTCATCTTCCGCACCAATGTCCGTGTGCTGCCCCCCCCCTCCCCGGCGACATGCGGACGAATGTGGTGTCCCTTTTGCAGGTCAACGTTGGATATGCCCTAAAAATCACATGTATGTTTCTCCCGCTAAAAGACTATCCCATGCATCTGTAAGACTCAGATTGTATGTTTCTCCCGAAAAAAAACTATTCCATGCACCACTACTCTTTCCTTTGTTAGAAATGCAGAGCGTAAGCATGCGTCAAAGAAGGACGTTAGGGTGACTTCTCACATGAACACTTTATAGTCCAAATAAGTGAAGCGTAGTGACATGTGAAGTTGGGTTTTTTCAATTTTTTCGCCCGTTGCAACGCACGGGCATTTGTACTAGTAGTTTAGTAATAAGAATAAAGAAAAGGAAAAAAAGAAAAAGAAAATGCTTGCACGAATCTTAGCGTAAAATCAATGACATAGGATTTAGATGTGCAATACTTAGAGCACATCTAGATGTGCTTTAGCAAAACTGAAGAATAACATAGAAATTATAAATATGCATATTATACACAGACACCAAAACACTATATTTTTTCTGTTTCCACAATAACTACTTCACTAAGATATGAGTGAAGAAGTGTTGTTATTGAGAAGAAAATGAGGTTTTGATGTGCTGAAAGAAGTTCATTTTCGCCCTTTAAACCTAATATGGTCCTTGGTTTGATTTAAGCAATGAATAAACAACCTATATTAAACAACTTCCTAAATTCGCTTTATATTGAAACGTAGGAGTTAAATGCACAGAACCATCACATTCGTGACAGGATTTACAGAAAACTGTCACTTTATGATTTGTGACATTTCGCACCGAACAGAAATTCTGACAGTGGCAAAAAAACACCGAGCCATTTTTAGCATGTTTTGACGTGGCTGATCCCTCACGGTCCGACAACGGTGACGACATGCCGTTAACGACCATTAACTGCTTCATCTAAAGCGACTGGGCTGAACGAACCCGAGCGCTCCCTCAGTCACTCCCCTCCCCCGCTCTCTTTCCCTCTCCTCTCTCTCTCTCTCTCTCTTTCTCGGGCATGGCGGTGGTGGACTCTGTCGAAGGGAGCTTCAGATCCATCGGCGAGGATGTGTGTGGGGGGGAGGCGTGGTGGATAGAGCATGAAGCATTGCTAGTCGGCGTGGCAGGGGGCACCCGTGGTGAGGAGGAAAGTTATTGCAGCCGCAACATATTACTTTCATCGTCGCCACTACCGGCGGCGGCGGATGTCGCCCGCGCCCTCACGGTGGTGGCCGAGCCCCTAGGTGAGCTTCCTGCCTCTCTCTATTAGCAAATTTCGTTGCTGGAATTAGTGGGTTCCATATTTGGAAACAAGGGTTTGCTGATTTGGGGTTGAAAATGTTTCTGAAACTCGAGTTAATTGAATCTTGCTGTTGCTATTTGACTAAATTAACTAGAGTACTGAATTTCGGACTCTGAATTAACTGAATGTTCATGTCCTGTTTGACTGAATTTTAGGGTTTTGAAATAGAGTTTCAGTCTATCTAACCGGGTGCCTTCAAATGGTTAATTATTCTAGGGTTTGTTACTTTACTGATTGATAGAGATGTAGTTTGCATTTGAACTATCCTTGTGCACTAAATGTAACTGACACTAAATGCCACTACTAAAACTTGCAGGGTGTTGTGTAGTGGCCTAGTGGGTACATGAGTTTAATTTGGGTTGAGTGATGCAATGCACAAGTTGACTATAAAAGGAGCGAGTCAGTGTACATAATTTTAAGTGATTTGACTGATGTGAGGTGTTAGTAGGTGTGCTAAATTTAATGTTCAAGTTGGTTTCAAAGTCATGTTGATTACAGATAGTAAGTGTACCTAACTATAGGAGACAACTTGCAATATTCAGACTTTATTCAAACTCATCATACTATGAAACCCTACAAATAGAATATCATTTCATCTTTGCATTGACACCTTGAGCACACCTATAGTTCCATAGTAAGTTGACTGAAGAAAGTCTAGACCTGTTCTTTGCATTGAGACCTAGAGAACCAAAGTTGACGAACCGCGAGCTCAGTTGACGGTCGGGCGACTGTCTATCGATGGAACGGGCGGCACCACCTTATTGAGCTCGTAGTCCAGGTGGAGTTGCTCGTTCTTAGTCCACTTATCTTTGCGTTCCGAATGGGCGGCTATCTATCGATGGAATGAGCACTTGGTTGGGTTTGGGAATGAGCAGAGCGAACGCGCCGACCCAGTTGACGAACAAGCCCGGTACACGAAAAACGAGTGAACATGTCTGCCTGACCCATCAGCTTCGTCCCGTGCGCTAGAAGAAAAATGATGGCCGTTTACACCACACCGTCACCGCTGCCCGCTAGCTCGTAGTCGGCCACGTCAAAACGAGATCATTTTTTACTTAGTGTTTTTGCCACAACCAGAATTTCGGTTCGATGTGAAATGTCACAAATCGTGAAGTGGTGATTTTCCGCTAATCGTGACATGAATGTGGTGGTTCTGTGGATTTAACTCCAAAAACGGAGGCTGGTTTTGGGCAGTGTTTATGTTTCTAGAGAGAGAACATGGATTAAAAATGCAATGTTATAATATGGCAATTTGTTTTAGAGGAAAGGCATCAACCCGACTTTATAAATAAAGCCACCTAGCAGTGTTCATAGCACAAAATCACCCAGCACAACAAACCAACGGTCACAACAGAGGGATAGGAATAGAACAGTATAGAGGTACATGGCTCCCAGGCCCAGAGACAACACGCAGGCCGCAGACTAGGAATAAAGAAAAACGAATACGACAAAAGGGACCACCAAGTTCCTCTAGCCTCCTGTCTGATGTTGGGATAGAGACAAAGCTGAAGCCCGGATCTTGGAAGATATCAGGTCGAAAGTGTCGTGGTTAGCCTCCTTAGTCAATGATCTCCACTCCTGCAAGAACATGCAAGACTTAAAAAAACAATCAGCAGGTTTAGTAGGAAAAATATCCTTGATGGTGAATTTATTTCTTGTAGTCCAAAGGGCCCAGCAAATAGCCGCAAGACCGACCCAGAACACTCGCTTGGTGGCCCCAACAAGGCCACGAGCAAGATTTCTAAGATCGGAGAAGGTGGAGGGGTTCCATGGTACTTGAAGCCAGGACCGAATACAACACCAGACCATCTTGGCCAGGACACATTTAAAAAAGATATGGTTCGTGTCCTCCAACTCGCCACACAGCGCACAACAATCGGAACCATTACGTTTACGGATTTGATCAGCCGCAGGCAGCCGCCCTCTATAAGCTTGCCATAGAAAGACCTTTACCTTGGGAGGGATCCGAGCACGCCAGATTAGCTTAAACTTAGTAGTAGGAGTGCCGGAAATGAGCTCAGCAAACAACGACTTAACATAAAAGCGCCTGGAGGCGGAATAGGGCCAGACCACCGAGTCCTCCCCCTTCGATAGAATGGGAATGCAGCCAACAAGATGCGGCCACTCATTAAACTCTTTAGGAGACTGAGAACGTCGGAGGGCCAAGTCTCAATTATTATCAGAGAGCTCGGAGATGGAGATCTCCGGATTCGGGCAATAGGAAAAAAGAACCGGAAATTACACCGCTAGAGGAGAGTCACCACACCACCAATCGAGCCAAAACTGGATGGATATGCAATTATGAACCACAAACTTGACATGGGATTTAAACAGCGGGCGGACTTTGACAAGATCTTTCCAAAATTGAGATCCACCCGAGGATGAGGCAAACATGGGACTTGAGTTAGGAAAGTATTTAGCCTTGAGGATATTATACCACAGGGGCCCTCCGCATTTGACATAACTTTCCACCACCATTTGATGATAAGGCACTTGTTCATGACTGCGGTGTTCATAATGCCCAACCCCCAAGGTTCTTGGGCCTACAAATATGTTTCCATTTGACCAGCCTATACTTGCGCTTGTTATCCGCAATGTTCCAATAGAAAGCACCCATATGCTAATCAAACCCACCGTGAATACAACCCGAGAGGAGGTAAAAACCCATCAAGAACATAGGGAGGGAGGAGAGGCAAGCTTTAATGAGGGCAACCTTGCCCGCCTGAGTGTTGTATCTGCCCCTCCACGGCATAACACGATTACCCACTTTAGTCACCGCCGGGGTGAAGTCTTTGGCAAATAATTTATCCGGGGAGATCGGAAGTCCCACGTATTTGAAGGGGAAAGAGCCCAAAGAGCAGTTAAGCAGCTGAGATACCCGCAAGGCCTCATCCTCAGATACTCCAGTAACAATCACTTCGCTCTTAGAGAAGTTGATATTGAGCCCCGATAAGGCTTCAAAGCATAACAACGGGAACTTAAGGTGAGCAGGGCCGGCCCTAGGCCATGGCGAGGAGTGCGACGGCCTAGGGCCCAGCCTCAGCAGGGGCCCATACGCTGTGCACCTATATGCTATATACAATGTATATATTTCTGGAAAAATATACTAGTGCAGAAGAGCAGCAGGCCTGGCCCATTTATTAAAAAGGAAACAAGTCACGCACAAACATCAATCCCTTCTCCTTCGCTGGCTCCTTGAATTACGCCTCGGTAGTCTCCCGTTCTTCATCTTCTTTACCAAAAATTGATTGCCCCGACTTCCTAAGAGGCCAGGCCCCAATTCCCGAAGTTAATCAATAAATTTCTTTGGTTCCTTGCATTCTATAAACAGCCCCAAGGGACCCCGACGGACCTACAACGGCAGGGACGCGAGAGCAACAACCTGCAGCATGGCCGTCCGAGCCGTGTTCATGGTGAAGGGCAGGCGGTGGAGATGTGAAGTCTAGGCACTGTTCAAGGTAAGCACCGAAGCCATTGCTCATTCATATAATTTTTGGATCCCAATTCTTTGATCCGTGTCTGTTTATTTCTGGTATATGATGAGTTGATGTAATAAACAAAATTCATGATAAGCCATTGCTGATGTTTGACCTACTTAATTCCTCTTTTTTTTGTACGAATTGCAGTCAGGTAATTCTGCAGGTTGTGGCATTGCAAGAATTTTCATTATTGGGTAGATGGAGCATATAATTTCTTCTAATTTACTCCAAAACCAAGATTTAAGAAATCAGGTTCTCTCCTTTTTTTTGTAACAATGTTGCCAAAATAGCAATTATATGGTTGTGAGAAAAGAAAAAAGAACTAACATCTAAATCAATTAATTGAATCTCAAAACGGTGCTACATCCTTTACTAGAAGATATTTTTGCGTCTATTATAGGGGCCCATTAGATGAAGCTCGCACAAGGGCCTCTAAGATCTCAGGGCCGGCCCTGAAGGTGAGTAAGACAGTCGTCATTTAGTCAACCATGATGATCGTATCGTCTGCATATTGAAGATGTGTGACGCCCTCGGGATCGTAGACTTTCTCAAAATCTAGCCTAAGATCATGAATGATTTCGTGCAGACACAAGATGCCGTCTAAGATGAATCTTCCTTTGGCAAATGCCGATTGAAAAGGGTTAAGGGCCCGATGAGCGATGGGGGAGAGGCGGTTAGCGAAACATTTTGGAAGGAAACTCCGCAAAATTGTTGATAAGGGCGATAGGTCTAAATTGTGAAATAAGGTCGGCTCCTTTAACCTTAGGAATGAGAGTAATGGCATCATAGTTCAACCGTGAAATATCAACCGTCCCCAAACAGAAGCCTTGGATAATATTACACACAAGGGTACGCAACTACGGCCAGAATTTCCTAAAGAAGGGAATAGAAAAGCCATCGGGACCCGAGGCCGAGTTGGTGTTGGCCGAGCGGATGACCTCTAGGATCTCATCCTCAGATAAAGGAGTGAGCAGGGCCTCGTTCTCCTCACTGGTAATTCTCCCAGAATCATCCCAAAAGGAGCAAGCGATCAAGAAGTCCAATTCGGGTTTAGCCGAGAGGAGGGAGGAGAAAAAAATCCACCACATGAGACATAATAAGATCCTAGTCCGTAGCCCTATATAATGTCGTTGATCAACAGATTATCAATCGTGCAGCGTCTGCGCCTCCCATTAGCTATAGCGAAAAAATACGTCGTAGGGGAGTCACCATTAGCTATAGCAAAAAAATATGGCAAAAATTAGCAAAAGATAAATATATTCCTCTTGTGTTCTTTTAGGAAAAGAAAATTTGTCATTCTTTTAGGTTCCTAAATACAGTGTCCCATGCATCATCTCTTTGTTCAAATAGAACCATCTTGTTGCCCACGCATTTGCACCCAGTATGAAGACACCTGCTGCCGCGGCTCTCGGCAGAAAAGAGGCCATCCACGAAGGTGCGGCAGCCGGAGATCCTTGATCCTGCTCTGTAGCCTGTTTCGTGATGCTCTGTCAATGGGGCACAGGGTCACACAGCGGCCGGTGTCGAGCACCCGGAGGCGTGGGCATTCGTGGGCGAGAGCGACCAACGAGCCTTCCTGGATCAGGCCATGCGACAGCACGAGCTCCTCGAGCAGCGGGAGCTTCTTGGCCACCACGGAGATGAGCCTCTCGCTGCTAATGTCGTGCAGTCGCGTCACGTGGAGGCTCCGCAGTGACGGCGCGCTGCAAGTTATTGTTAGCACTTAGCATAGGTTGATCGTTTTGCAGATTCAGGAGACGAGATCGATCGATCGGCGCGTGCGTACCTGTGGACGAGGAAGGGCAGTACATCGTCGTCGACACGGCCGCGGAAGGACTCGCAGCGGCCGGCGCTGCGCTGCACGGCGGCACGCGCCATCGCCTGGCACGCCGCCGGTGAGTATGTCTTCTCGTCAGCGAGGTTGATGTGCCGCCAAAGCAGAGGCTCGCCGGCGGCCACCTGCAACCACGAGGCGCACGCGAGCCCCACGCCGATGAGGGCGGCGCCGGGACGGTGCAGGCGGATCGGTTGATGGGCTTCTGGCGCGCCTCTTCGAGCCCATGTTGTGTTCTTTCACGTCTGTTTCTCCACCCGATGGAGCCAGATTAAATAGAAGGAATTCCAAAGTAGACTTCAAAAAAAGAGAGAAGGAATTCCAAAGTCCGCTGTCAACATTCAGTTTTATTGATAGATTCCTAAACGTACGAGAGCTCCTTGCTGGCGCCTTAATGCCGAAATCACTAATTAAAAAGTATTCATTGCAAAGAACACTTCATTTTTTCAGATCACGACAAGTGAAGTACATGCAGCGCGCCACTTGTCGAGTTTTCCTTTTTTCGTAGATTCGTTTATTCAAAACGCTTTATCTTTTAAACCGTGCGTCCAAATCTCGAACCGTTTTCACAATTGGATTCTTCGCGTCGAGATCTTCAAAACTAGATCCCATGTTGATAGATTTTGACGAACTTTTTTTTTTCACGAAGAAAACGGACGAGAAAAACCGGACGAAAAAACTGAACCGGGAGCATGGTTTTTTCCCTCTCCGAAAGAGGCACACCCGAACCGGGAGCATGATTGTTGTGCAATTCCAGGCTCTAATCCTTGATTACCAGGTATTGGCAATTAGTTTGCTTCTACTTCATTAGATTAAATGAGGACAACCAAACTGGCAAACTGGCCTAGGTTAGGAGGACGAAATTACGGCAGTATTACTTGACAACACATCTATACTACAGTATATATCAATTTTCGAGGCATGATTTTTCTTTGTGGGAAGCATTATAAAATCGCCATGTATGGGTTGTGCAGTGCCTTAGTTTAACCTAGGTGATGGTAATTGATTTTTATTTTGTTCACACTAATTAGTCAAATTCATGTTTGAACAATGAATCATTACATTTCTTTGGTTTATAGATAGACAATAGGAAGAGATAACAATATAGTAGATTATTTACATTAGCTCTTTTGTTATTCGAATATCTAGGGGCCAATTTTGATTTTCGCCCCGGGGCCCCGAATTTCTGGAGATGGCCCTGGTTACAACTATATGTTAGCAAGTAATTATATGTAAAAGACAAGTTTTTTCCATCATTACTGCTACATAGATTATATAGCACGGTTTCTCAGCTTTGATGGTCTTATGGCCTGCTACCTTCTTTTTAAAGTTGCATATACTAAACAAGAGGAATAACTTCTGTGTACATAAACATGCTATAAGATCAATTGTCATATATCAAACAATGTGCCATATGTATAATGAGATGGCCTTTCTCTCCCCACTACAATGCGTGATAAATGTCAAGATCTAATGATTTGTTGGTGAATTGGAATATTTATAACAATAATTCTCGATGGTACATTACAGTACTGCACTTAAGTGTGCATTTAGTTATTCATTTTTCACATTCAAAAGTTTCAGTCATCTCCAAACTTTTCACTCCGTTTTATGTTCTAATATATTTGAGCATCCAACTATCGTATAATTAATCTAACATGTCACCTCGGTACACAATTAATGTCATTCATGTATAGCTAACCATCTTCCACCACAATGCGTGGGGTACATCAAATACGCCAACAACAGTTCCAATCAAATCATTAATCCAATCAAGAAACGTATATTCCCCTTTATGATTTTAAATATTTATCATTGCATCAACCTTCCCCTATAGAATCCCGCAGCAACGCACGGGGTATCACCTAGTAACGAAGGAAAGTCCGCTTCCTTGCATCTCGTTATGCAGACAACCATGATATGTCTCCAACGTATCTATAATTTTTTTATTGTTCCATGCTATTATATTATCTATCTTGAATGTTTTATATGCATTTATATGCTATTTTATATTATTTTTGGGACTAACCTATTAACCTAGAGCCCAGTGACAATTTCTGTTTTTCCTTGTTTTTGAGTTTTGCAGAAAATGAATATCAAATGGAGTCCAAACGAGCTGAAAATTTATAGTGATTTTTATGAACCAGAATAAGCCCCCGAAGCACAAGAGTTGGGCCAGAAGAGTTCCGAGTCAACGACAAGGGTGGAGGGCGCGCCCCTGCCTTGTTGCTGACTCGTGGACCCCCTGACTTAAAACTGACGGCAAAAATTCCTATAAATCCAGAAACCCCCGGAAAGAAATCTAGATCAGGAGTTCTACCGCCGCAAGCCTCTGTAGCCACAAAAAACCAATCGAGATCCCGTTTCGGCACCCTGCCGGAGGGGGAAACCATCACCGGTGGCCATCTTCATCATCCCGGCGCTCTTCATGATGAGGAGGGAGTAGTTCACCCTCGGGGCTGAGGGTATGTACCAGTAGCTATGCGTTTGATCTCGCTCTCTCTCTCTCTCTCTCTCATTCTTGATTTGGCACGATCTTGATGTACCGCGAGCTTTGTTATTATAGTTGGATCGTATGGTGTTTCTTCCCCCGTCTACCTTTTTGTGATGAATTGAGTCTTGCTCTTTAAGGTTTTGTTATGTTGGATTGGGTATTGGATTTGAGAACACTTGATGTATGTTTTGCGATGGGATATCTGTGGTGACAATGAGATGTTTTATTGATTCACTTGATGTATGTTTTGGCACTCAACTCGCGGATTCCTGAGGTGACATTGGGGTAATCTATGCATATGGGTTTATGCACGTTTTCATCCCACGTTCTCCGATAGAAACTTTGGAGTGATTCTTTATTGCATGCTGAGGGATTATTATATGATCCAATTATATTATCATTGTTGAGAGAACTTGCACTAGTAAAAGTATGAAGCCTAGGCCTTGTTTTCAAGCATTGCAATACCGTTTTCGCTCACTTTTACCACTTGCTACCTTGCTGTTTTTATATTTTCAGATTACAAAAACCTACATCTACTATCCATATTACGCTTGTATCACCATCTCTTCGCCGAACTAGTGCACCTATACAATTTACCATTGTATTGGGTGTGTTGGGGACACACGAGACTTTTTGTTATTTGGTTGCATGGTTGTTTGAGAGAGACCATCTTCATCCTACGCCTTCCACGGATTGATAAACCTTAGGTCATCCACTTGAGGGAAATTTGCTATTGTCCTACAAAACTCTGCGCTTGGAGGCCCAACACGAGTTTACAAGAAGAAGGTTGTGTAGTAGACATCAGACCACCAGATGGTTCTCTCTCAGGGTACTATGCGGTGGAGCTCCTTCAATGTGCAAGCAAGGTTGACTGCAACCCCTCGGGCACCCCTATCGATGTCAACTGCAAACTCTCGGCCCAGGATGGTTCTCTTCTTGACGATGCCACGACCTATCGAAGCTATGTTGGTGCCTTGCAGTATCTGACGTTTTACATGCCCAGATGTCATGCATGCTGTTGAGCAAGCCTGTCTCTATGTGCATGTACCCCGAGAGCCGCATCTCGACTTGGTTAAGGGAATTCTTCGCTACATCGAGGGTATTAGCGACCTAAGTTTACACCTCTCGATCTCCCCGTCCACGACACTCACTGCTTACTTCGTCGCGGACTGGTCTGGATGCACCGACACTCGGCACTCTATGTTTGGGTAGTGTATTTATCTCGGCGATAACCTGGTTTCTTGGTTGTCCAAACGACAGACCACGGTCTCTCGAACCAGTGCCGAGGCAAAATATCGCGTGGTCGCTCATGCTATCGTGGAGTGTTGTTGGATTCGACAGCTTCTCGGCTAGCTTCATCACCCCTTTGACGGCTTCGATAGTTGTTTTTTTTGACAATGTCGACACAGTTTACATGGCTTCTAATACGGTTCAACAAGGACGTACCAAGCACATAGAGATCAAACATTCACTTCGTTCGCGGAAAGGTCTACCTTGGTCATGCCCGGGTTCTTCATGTGCCATCACCTTGTCAATATGCTGATATTATGATGTGACGCCCCCGATTTAATCGTACACTAATCATACACGCAAACGTGTACGATCAAGATCAAGGACTCACGGAAAGATATCACAACACAACTCTACAAATAAAATAAGTCATACAAGCATCATATTACAAGCCAGGGGCCTCGGGGGCTCGAATACAAGAGCTCGATCATAGGCGAGTCAGCGGAAGCAACAATATCTGAGTACAGACATAAGTTAAACAAGTTTGCCTTAAGAAGGCTAGCACAAACTGGGATACAGATCGAAAGAGGCGCAGGCCTCCTGCCTGGGATCCTCCTAAACTACTCCTGGTCGTCGTCAGCGGGCTGCACGTAGTAGTAGGCACCTCCCGAGTAGTAGTAGTCGTCGGCGACGGTGGCGTCTGGCTCCTGGGCTCCAACGTCTGGTTGCAGCAATCGGATATAGGAAAAGGGAAAAAGGGGGAGAAAAGCAACCGTGAGTACTCATCTAAAGTACTCGCAAGCAAAGAGCTACACTACATATGTATGCATTGGTATCAAATGGAATAAGGCTATCATATGTGGACTGAACTGCAGAATGCCGGAATAAGAGGGGGATAGCTAGTCCTTTCGAAGACTACGCTTCTAGTAACCTCCATCTTGCAGCAGGAGAAGAGAGTAGATGGTAAGTTCACCAAGTAGCATCGCATAGCATAATCCTAACCGATGATCCTCCCCTCGTCTCCCTGTGAGAGAGCGATCACCGGTTGTATCTGGCACTTGGAAGGGTGTGTTTTATTAAGTATCCGATTCTAGTTGTCATAAGGTCAAGGTACAACTCCGGGTCGTCCTTTTACCGAGGGACACGGCTATTCGAATAGATCAACTTCCCTGCAGGGATGCACCACATAACCCAACACGCTCGATCCCATCTGGCCAGACACACTTTCCTGGGTCATGCCCCGCCTCGGAAGATCAACACGTCGCAACCCTACCTAGGCACAACAGAGAGGTCAGCACGCCGGTCTAAATCCTATGGCACAGGGGTCTGGGCCCATCACCCATTGCACACCTGCACGTTGCGTACGCGGCCGATGAGCAGACCTAGCAACCTCCATTACAAAGGAAGTTGCGTTTCGCGGTCCAACCCGGCGCGCGCCACTCAGTCGCTGACGTCATGAAGGCTTCGGCTAATACCACGACGTCGAGTGCCCATAACTGTCCCCGCGTAGATGGTTAGTGCGTATAGGCCAGTAGCCAGACTCAGATCAAATATCAAGATCTCGTTATGCGTGTTATTTTGAACTAACCACGGACGCCGACCAGGGCCAGGCCCACCTCTCTCCTAGGTGGTCTCAACCTACCCTATCGCTTCACCACAAAGATCCACTCAGAGGGCCGTCGGGACAAACGTCCTTTCGGATCCAATCCGTGAATCACTCGCGGGTACTCCTACGAGCCGACCCGTCTTTAGTCACCACAAGTATCATATATAAAGTATATAGTATATACTTGTGATCACCTCCCGAGTGATCACGACCCGATAGTATAGCATGGCAGACGGACAAGAATGAAGGGCCACTGATGATAAACTAGCATCATATAGTAAGCATTAGGATTGCAGGTAAAGGTATCAACAGTTGTAGCAATAATGACAGGCTATGCATCATGATAGGATTAACGGAAAGTGGTAACATGCTACACTACTCTAATGCAAGCAGTATAGAGAGTAGAGTAGGCGATATCTGGTGATCGGGGGGGGGGGGGGCTTGCCTGGTTGCTCTGGCAAGAGAGAGGGGTCGTCAACACCGTAGTCGTACTGGGTAGCAGCGGCGTCGGTCTCGGTGTCTAGCGAGAGAAGAGGGGGAAAGAAACAATAAATATTAAGCAAACTTTTGCATAGCGATGCATGACAAAACAAGTATCGATGCTAGGGGTGCCCTAACGCGGTATGAGGTGATACCGGTGAAGGGGGGAAACATCCGGAAAGTATTCCCGGTGTTTCGCGTTTTCGGACAGATGAACCGGAGGTGAAATGTTGCAGGTTCGCTATGCTAGGGATGTGTGGCGGACGAACGGGTTGCGTATCCAGATTCGTCTCGTCGTTCTGAGCAACTTTCATGTACAAAGTTTTCCCATTTGAGCTACGGTTTATTTTATATTAATTTTAAAAGATTTAAATCATTTTTAGAATTTATTTAATTAATTTAATCAACATTATCCAGAACAGTGCACGCTGACGTCAGCAGTCAACAAAGGAGTTGACTGGTCAACTGACGTGTGGGTCCCGTTCGTCATTGGCTGTTTATCTAATTAGGGTTTAATTAAACTAACTAGTTAATTACATTAATTAAACATGATTAATTAACTTATTTATTTATTTATTTTTGTTCGCAGGTGGGCCCCCTCTGTCATTGGCCTAGGGGCATAGCGGGCGCAACGGGTGTCGGCACCAGCCCGAACGGTTCAGGCGTGCGGGCGAAGCCGGCGACGGGCGCCAGCCCGCCCCCGTCAGGGCGCTGCGGGGCTAGGCACCCACTGGGGCAGCGGCGAGGCGCGTGGCATGGATGCTCCAGGGGCGCGCGACGCACGAGCCGGACGTGGCGACCGCGGTGCGGGGGCGCGTGAGCGGCGACCGCGGTACGGTGGCCAGGGTGTGCGGCGACGGGGCGACAGTGGGCGCGGCCAGGGGTGCGCGTGAGCGCGACCACCCGGCGGTGAGCACGAGCGACGGCCGGAGCTCGCTAGCGCGGCAACAGGCGAACGCGTGCGGGACGGCGCCAGCGCGCGCGGCACGAGGCCACGGCCGTGAGCGCATGCGCGCGGGAGACAGGAGAAGGAGAGGGGAGGCGGAGGCTCATGGGGCCGTAAGGAAAAGGCAGTGGGCTCGGGGAGGAGTCGGGGAGGTCCGTCGAGGCAGCACCGGCGACGAGGACGGGGAACGCCGGCGACGGAGAGGACGACGGTGATGGCGTCCGTCAATGGGTCGCAGGGACGAGCGGCGGGGTCGATCCCGCGAGGGAGAGGCGCGGGAGGTCGTGGCGAAGCCCATGTCAGAGGGGCGATGCGAGGACGACGACCTTGGTACGGGGCGGAGGAGGCAGTCCTCCGGCGCGGGTGCACTCGCCGGGGCCGTCGGGAGCACTGGGGGATGCGGTTGGGATGGAGGGGCGCCGACGGGGAAGGGCCCCATCACGGCAGTGGTGGCGGAGGCGGGCGCAGCCCCCCGATCCAGATCGGGACGGGAGAGAAGACGAGGGAGAGAGTGGGGAGTGGGGAGTGGGGAAACGTGGGAGGGTTAGCGGCACTAGGGTTCCAGGGGCGTGGGGTTAAGTGAGTGAGGGGGGCGGCTGGGCCGGCCTGGTGGGCTGAGCCGACTGGGCCGTGGCCCAGTGGGGGGGTTCCTTTTTATTTGTTTTGTTTTATTTCCATTTTTTTCAGTTTTATTTTAGTTACACTTTATTTTCAGTTTAGTAAAATATGACAATAGCTCCGAAAATAGTGTTTCAAAATAACTCACTAACCTAAAAGTTTATACCTCAAAATAAAATAGTTCATCATTTTATAAAATATCAAAGGCGCATATTCAATCGTTTCAACTACCGTTTTAATCATTTTAGAGTATTAAAACATTTTATAAAAGTGGGGCTTCTTCACCACAATTAACTTTGTATTACTTGGCACAACTCGGACATTTTAGTTTTAAGTTTGAAAACTTTTGTTGTTTGCCTCTATTTTGAATTTGAATTTGAATCGGTTCGAACTAACGTGAGATTAGCAACAGTAATCGAGGTGACGTGGCATCATTAGCAAAGGTTACTGTAGCTTGATTATCCGGGCGTCACATATGACAAAATGACTTTCGTCGCAACTCTTTTTCAGATTTCGATCCAGTTTGTGCTTACTGCCCGACAGAAACTGAGAGGATGTTAAAGTATATCTTTGTATTGTTGTTTTGTATGAAATATTAATATTGTGTGATTCAGTTGTGATTTCACTTGGCCTCCAATAATATCAACATGATGGCCGCCCCTAGTGTGGCCTTTTGGCCTAAACATCCTCGTTTACTCTATCACTTATATCCTTTAGTAGAAGAGATCACCGGATAGAGTACTGCTTCATACGTTCACTATTACAAGATGTTCTGACTTTTTTCTAATTCGAATGTATATAGACATATTTTAGTGTGTTAATTCACATAGAAGTATGTAGTAGGTCATATTAACACCCGAGGCTACAAAAGGAGTACGTCCAGGAAATTTGGACCTTTCCACGAGGAAGAAGCCGTCCATTTTAAACGTGCTCCAGGCCCTTCCAGCCGCCGCCCGCGTCCGTCTCCGCGGTCGACGTGGACCAACTCCCGCGGTCGCGTCGCATCGACGGCCGCTACGCCCCAACGCCAGCCGACCCCTTCCTCGTGGCCGTCCGATCGCCCCGCCGAATATCCCTCGGTTCCTCGTGCCACGACCCGCACCTTCCCGGAAAAGGACGAGACATTTTACATCCAACCCCCTTTACAACCTCCTATTACCCTTAACAACGTTCAGTCACGTATCCAGTGCACGTGACAAGGGCTAACATGGGAATACGGTTCTTAGAGGGGCTCCCCGGTGAACGCGGAAAGGAGGGAACCCGAAACTTATTGAACCCTTTTTCGGCCTCGGCTGGGGTGGGAGGAGAGAGAGAACGGAGCAAACGACGCCGAGCCGGAGCACGCGTTCTACGCCCCTCTCCCTCTCCCTCTCTCTCACGGGAGGCGAGTGCGAGGGCGGAGGCGAGGCGAGGCGCGGGGGGTCGGATTTGGGGATCCGCCGCGGGGAGCGTTGCTTGTCCGGCCTCTCCGTCCCCTCCAGGTTTCGTGGGAGGCGCGGGGGCTCCGGGCCGGTTGGTCTTTGATCCCGCGTCCCCGGATCAGCAGGGATCGCGCGCGGATCCTAGGCCGGCCTCGGTCGCCGCTCTCGCCCCGGAGTTCTCCCTGATCCGTCGGACAGGTATGGTGATTTTATTCAGCTTTCCTTTTTTGGTGTAGTATGAGAGTTTTTTTTCTCGTGAATGTGAGTTGGTTAGTGACGATTTTGGTGATTTTGCGGGGAGGGGAGGGGTGGTGAATCCTTTTCAGGCAGAGATTGCTGCTCAGCAAATTTTAGTATGCATGACGTCTGAATTGTTACACGGTTGGGATAGTTGATGCCTACCTTGTGGATTTTTGGGGTTAATTAGGGGGGGGGGGGGGGGGCATTGATTTGTGCCTTTGTTGCGTTAATTGCCCGCTACATGTGGGAATCTGGTCGCTTCGGCACTGTCCTGTTCATCAGCTTACGTATATGTGCCTGCTATCATGAGGGCATTTTGTGTTGATTTGATAGTTTTGTGAATATATGCGAATGCTGCAACTTCCGGGTGCTGATTTGAGTGATAATGTTCTTATTTAGCTGCCATAAAGCTAACTTGAAGGTATTCCAGAGCGATATGTAGAATGTGATTTATAATGTTTTGCAATGCTAGTGTAATTATCATGAACTCACCTACAAGGTAAAAGCCATCAAGTCGATGAAGAATTCTACTTGTTGTTTAGGTCTCTTCTGAACAGCTGGTGTTGTTATTGCATAGCTGATTCATTTTACTTTTGCTCTTATTGACAGATCACTATATAATCCTCGTCCTACATCCACACGCTTGAAAGGCTTCATATATATTCATCTTAGCATGAAGCACGATCGGTTAATTTTCGCCAATATTGGTCATGCCGGGGGATACATGTACCAGTATCCACCAGAGTTTCCAATGTCCCATGATCTTGGGCTGAGTTTGGTAACACATCTCGGAAGATTGTTGGGGAGTTCTTTGCAACATCGCAGGGAGATCTGTTCTTCGGGAAATGTGAAGGCTCAGGAAGCATTCATTTGCCTCAGGAAGTTTGCCAGAGCTTTCTTCTTCTGGTTTTCTAGAGCGTATGACCCCAAGAGTCCCCACGGGTTTTCACATATAAAGCGAGTGACTTCTGGTGTGCAAAATTTGGTGGGATCGCAGTTTGCTTCTCTAAAAGAAGGGCATGCTGTACAGCTGTTGTTAGCCAGACTTGCACAGGCAACCGTTGGACGAATGTGGAATGACATTGAGCAGCAACATGCCAGCAATCTTCTTACTATGGCTGGTTTTGCTGCTATCGTACCACCATTTGAAAACATGTAGGCCTCAATACCAATTATTTGCCCATCATGTGTTCTACTTTCCCTTTTATATTTTTGTTCGCGTTCACGACTTTTCTACTGTATTTCTTGGAAATGCTTACCTCTCATTTTATATCTGTATGAATGTACAAGATCTCCGAAGATGCTTGCAGAGTTGATAACGTTTGGAAATGTTGATGGTTATATCAACATGCCAGCAGAGCAGCCTTGTTTGGACACTAAGCGGCTAAGTTGTTCTTCTGTTGCTGTGCCAACTACGATCTTTCAAGAAGACGCAGTTGAACCAAAAACTGGAATCAAGTTCCCTGCATTCCTTGAAGATGACTCCTGTCCAGCTACAACGGTATACACCCCTTATTTTTAGGAGCTTCTTATGTCATACTGCAGAGTTGTTTTCTTTAACAATGTAGAGTTAAGATTGGACATAAGTCTAGGATAAGTATTACATCGACTAACCAAGACACTTGGTATACTCGGTTATTCCGTGGATGGATTCATGTGACAGTTCATTGATAACTAATGCTTTACTTCTCAACTTTCTAAGTCATTTGTCCTCCCTTGGTTTGTTGATGACTTCATGTGACAGTTCATTGAAAACTAAATTGCAGGTCCTCGTTGGGGTGGGTTTCAAAGGCATGAAAATAATGAGGGTCAAAAATCTGAACCTGTACGCTTTTGGTTTATGTAAGTAAACTGTTTGAAAAGTGATTAGGTTGTTTGTATCCATTTACCAGTAAAATTTGTTTATCCGGCATTCCTCTATTGATTACTGACGATACCATGCCCTCGTAGATATGCAACCGAATTCTATTTGCGAGAAGCTGGGTCCTAAGTATGCTTCAGTTCCAACCACCAACCTGAAGGATGACCCAGATTTCTATGATGATCTTCTGAGGTATGCTCTCCATTGATATGTCACTGACCCAGTGTTACACTCACACATTCTCTGAAGTGCATAAGCTTAGCATGTGCTATTATGGTGTCACAAACTTATCTTGTCGAGCAAGGTCATAAGGATTCTTCTTTAAGCTGGATATATGTTATTGTGGTAGTTGGTTTCTGGTTGTACTGCATGTTGCTATCAGTTGGTATCTTGTTGTCAGGATTTCTGCTTGTACATTTTCATGGCAGCAGATGGGGCACAATTCACCCACATGTCCATATATATCACTAAATCCTCATAAGGAACATTTAGTGGTTGTTTATCTACTATGTGTTCATCATGGAAATATGATAAGAAAGTTGGGACCTTTTTTATTTTACGGATTTCATAGGATTTCGGTAGGATTCCAATCTGTAGAAAATTTTCCTGCACAGGCACTTTGGATCATAGGTGTTGGTTCCAGATTCCAATTTATTGGTTTCCTGTGCCCCAATTCATAGGAATTGCAACGCCCATTCCAAGTTTCCGACCTCTTTTTCCCACTCATTCTCGTAGGATCGATGTACTTTTCTCTTGTTGTATAGCTGAACGTTTGTCCCTACCATTTTCATGTTTTTTCAGTTCTCTGTTTTGTGCTTACATTCTGTTAAAAGTCTGTGTTTTTCATTCTTGCAATCCAAAGTGGACCTTCATACTTCTTCTACATTCTATGATCCTCTGGTTCTAATAACATATGTGTTGTCATTTTTCCAGGGAAAACCTTCATATCAGAGTTAGGTTGGTAGTCAACTACAAAGGCCTTAGCATTGGTGCAGTGAGAGAGTAAGTAGTATGATCTTATTTTGCTGGCATGAATCTCTTACACATATCTATCATGTACTCCAGACTGAACCGGCATTCCTTTTATTCGTTGCAGTGTATTCGAGAAGTCACTTGGCCTGCGTTTGCGAAAGGTCCTTGCTGTTTCAGATGCCACTTCACTTCTCTTACTAGTCCTATAGACTTATGTGAGATTTTGCATTTTACAGATAAATCCCGACACTGACTATCATTGCTTGAAGACCTTTGCTTCTTACTTCACTAAAGATATCCCTATACCTGCTGTAAGGCTCAACACACTAGTTTGTAGTCGGTAACTTTCAGACTTTAGTGGTTAAATTAATGCTATTTGCAGGGCACAAAGATCGACTTCTGCCAAACGTCTGACGGTCAGCTAATAACAGAGAGTAAGTACCTCAGGCCGTGGCTGCTGAGTCGATTTATTTGTTTCGGGATGTTCTCTATGTAATATCGAGTGTATCTTGACAAGAAAGTTTGCTTGCAGTTGATGGCAGGCAGATCAGTGCTGTTCAGAGCAAAGACCTTTGCAGTAAGTATATGTTTCCCTAGCCAAAATTTTGGTAGCTACCATTATTTGCACCCTTGGTGTCTCCACTTTGAACATCCATTAGTAATATGTTGCACCTGAAGAAGTGCTTCTTCCTATGACAAAGCAACTTGGTGATACTGTACATGTTTGCTGCTTGTAATTTTGAACCAAGTCATTTTCTACGCGCAGGGGCTTTCTTCGACATGTACATTGGCGATTCGCCCGTCTCGCTAGAGGCCAAAAGGGAAGTCGCCTGGAATGTTGCCGGGCTCATGGGCAGATGTGGCGGGTGAGACAGGGCCCCGGTGGGTCAGAGAATTCTTTCGTTCTTCCGTTACAGCATGTGGATAGGAGAAAACTAGGCGAGGATCGTTGCGTCGTGTACATACGCTGAGAGATCTGGTAACCTGTAAAGTGGAAAGGGCGATGTTGTATTGTTGTAACACACACACATGGGAGATGCGCATCTGCCTGCTGTGCAAGGCGCCTCCGTCCCCATTTGGATGGAGCTCTTGCCTTTTTGTAGATGAGGAGTTGAGGATGCTTCTCCCATGATGAAAGAAAATATACAAGCCTGCAGGTCTTTCCGTTGGTGGCTTGCTGCCGTGAGTCTTTGCAATGCGATGTGCCTGTTGTTGTGCTCTGCTCTGTTCAGTATCCATTCTTATGCCTTGTTTGATTCGGCTGTGGATTTCTAAAAGCAGCTGTGAAAAATCTACTGTGGAAAAACAGCTGTGGAAAATTTGATGTGAAAAAGATGTAGGTTATTTGGCAAATCAGCTGATACAACTTTTTTAGATTTTTGACCCGCTGAGGAATCAGATTTTGAAAAAGCACGTTTTGGGCTGCTTCCGTTTTTGATTCAGATTTTGACAACGGATTTTTGGAATCGGATTCTGCTGGGTTTGGCTTTTGGTTCAGATTCTGCTACGCGGCAGCGGAATTCATCAGAGTTGCCCTTTTTTGCTCTTTGGCTCTATCTGTATCGCGCGCAGAAATCCTGCAAGCCGATGGAAGTAAAATAATAGATATGTTTGGTCCATGTGACCAAGCAGTTGGTGCAATCTACCATAAACTACACCCAATTTGCTACTCCCTCTGTCCCATAATATAAGAACGTTTTTGACACTATACTAGTGTAAAAAACGTTCTTATATTATGAGACAGAGGGAGTATCATTTATCAGCGTTAAAAAATAACAGACAAGAGGGGCAAACACCATGGAGGCATATTTTTATAAAAGAGTGAAAAACACGGTTGAAATATTGGAAGCGAACCTGGCTGACCTGGAACAAGACTGTGTCCATACTACTAAGGGGGTGTTTGGTTGCAAGGGTAGTCTTTTTCTAGGTCCTTAAGAAAAAGTCCCTCCTGTTTGGTTACATAGGGACTAAAAGAGACTTTTTATAGCCTAGTCCCTGTAACCAAACAGGGCCTGAATCAACGCTCAATTCTCTATTTATCAGTATTAATAAGATAAATTATTCATCCCTCAAAAGAAAAAAAAAGGAACGTTATTCACGTGGGTTTTAGGGACAAATCAAGGATTGAGAAGTGAAATGACACGCATGACTGGCTCACTTTTTTATTTTCGTCTTACCCTCGGATAGAGCTTGACATAAAGCTCGGGGCTCGAGGCTCGGTTGGACTCGTCTTGGGCTCAGCCCGACTTGAAGGTCCGAGCGGGTACATTCATGCTAATCTCTCCCAAAATCCTTCACAACTTATTCAAGTATTCAAGGTTAGGGGCAATGACCCCCCCCCCCCCCCCCCCCCCCATACTTACATAGCTCTATTTGGTCATGAGGTTCACTTCAAGGTCTACTGAAGCATGTATGTTCATTCTAGTTCCCTTCAAGGTTTATAGATTCGTCCCGTTATGACTATTTGGACATGAGGTTCACTGAAAAACCACCACTACCAAAATAAAATGAATCGGGGATCTCAATAATTTTGCACTGGCCAGGACATAATTTAGTGCACTTGATAAATGATGGTAAAAGTAGAAACTAAATGATAAAATGTTTATTTAAAGCAGGAACTTTTACAGTGACGCAAAAGTTATGTGTACATCAACCCTGGCTCCACGGCTTCACGAAAGGCAAAAACACCACCACCCGTTGGACTGTGCATGCACAGCGTGAAGACTTTGCCCGATACTCCAGGAGAATATAATTGTGAAGTAAAGGATATTCCAAATGGTGCGAAGTCGAAAATGTCGTCAAATGAGGCTTGTGACGGTTTCCCTGTCCATGAAGTGGTGCATCTGCTATAAAAAGGATCGGTAAATTGATGGATAGGACAGGTAGTGATACTAGAGGAGTAGACGATGCAGGAGCATACCCCAAAACTATCTTGCAGGGGTAGATGGACCGTCCAAGTGCACCAAATCACTATCTCCATGACCGTACCCAAGGTCATAGACACAACTATTGGTCGAGGCGTGGCATCCTGCAAAATGAGCACTCCCATGGTCTCCACCTCTGATCTGGACGTGTGCGCACCGACATTGATTATCCAGGGTGGAAAAGTCGGGTCTGACAAACAAATGAAAAGTTGATAATTATTTTATGGATTAGATAGAATGGATAATTTCTCGAAAGGAAAAAAAAGTTGTTGTGAGAAGATGGCTTATAGCAAGTCTAGCTGGCATGCAGTGGCGGAGCTTGCTAATAAATCCAGGCCAAGCTCTCCTAAAATCCTTCACAACTTATCCAAGGCTAGGGGCCAATGCCCCCCCCCCCGGATGATATCTACATAGGTCTACCTCTGATTATGTTTACATAGACAACATAAGGAACCAAAATATCATACTACATATAATAGTTACATAAAACTACGTGATTAATGAGTATGAGTTGAATGAAAACATAAACCCCCTTTTCACATGTTTCAAACAAAGTAGTCAGAAGCACAACTTTTTAGTTTCCTGGGCAGTTAGATTAGCTCTTCTTGGTAAAAAATATGCCATGTTAATTTCTTAAGCTATAAATAAGTACAATTAAGTGGAACATGTAGAGTCACTATCATTTCCAAGTTTCTTTGCTCGACCTTTCATGTTCTTAAAAAGACCAGTCACATCATCATTACTACTTACTAACGGTAAAAAAACTACCTACCATTTCCAAGTTTCTTTGCTCGATCTTTCATGTTCTTAAAAAGACAGTCACATCATCATTACTACTTACTAACGGTTAAAACTATCATCCGTCAGCAAATTAGAAAATCACTCATGGATTGATCACCCATTTTATTACATATTTTATTGACAACAATCATAATTCAAAAGAATTTGTTAATTAATTCCATAGAAATCGGCAATACCAGTACTAGCTTTGCAGGTTGATAGACCAAAGTAAAAGTAGTATATATGTTTATTGGTCTTGCACCATTAATTTAGCAAGACCGGTAATTTCTTTAGGACCAACATCATGCCGTTTATCTGAACCAAAATCATCTGGTGTAGCGACCAGACCTCAAACGGTCCAATCTCTGTGCTCCAGTGTCATCCCTGGATCAGTAATGCTGACACCGCACAGTACTTGAAGGATTTATAACAAAGTATCAATCACACAATTATTACAAGGAGTGTCTCAAAAGAGAACTTATTACAATAAATATGGCTTAAGGCCATCTAATAACAATAACAGCGGAAGGCTTGGAAGATAAGTGAGTCCATCAACTCCAATGGCATCACTGAGTATAGAACCACGACCTAAGGCACCTTACTCGTCGTCTGAAAAGTCTGCAACATGAACGTTGCAGCCCGAAACGGGTCAGCACATGGAATATGCTGGCAAAGTAACACATATAGAGCAATGAAAGAGTAATGCTATACTACATGCATATTTGGCTGGTGGAAAGCTCTATGGTTACAGTTTTGCGTAAATCCAATTTTTCCCTACTATAAAGGAATAAATTTTATTTAACTATCATGGTAGTTGTTAAACATTGAGAGTGTAGACACCCTCTCAATCCCAATTAAACATCATCATTAAAAATCCAACAATATTAATTAGAGTAACATGATGAGATTCACATGATAATCCAAGTACTAGATACTCAAGTTGTCCATAACCGGGGACACGGCTAACCATGGTTAGTTTATACACTCTGTAGAGGTTTGCGCACTTTTCCCCACAAGACCCGATCTCCTCCGTTGGGATTCTCGCACTACATGGTGTTTGAGAAACGGACGACCGAGACATAGTCTTTCAGAAACGCTAGCACCTTACGATCGGGTAGACCGTTACACCTACTTTCCCCTACATCTGCTAGTCTACCACTGTAAGAGTTCGCACGACTTATTCAACTATGCTAGAGCCCATAGTAGCTTGTGGCTGCACACGGAAGTTTCTAGTATGAATAATCTCATGATCCCTTTGAGCCTGGGTGGCGGTCCAAAAGAAAAACAGGCAATCGCTGGAATACCCAGGTGCCTCAATCCACCCAGATGTGTGTTTAAGTTGCCACCTTAGATAAATCATTAATTTAACAATCTCACATTTGTCACGGATACACTCACCCAATCTACGTCTACTAGCATAGCATGGCAATAAGCAAATGTAGAAGTAACTCCCAAAGGTTTGATAATGAAACAGGTAATAGGTACTACCTCATCTACTTCCCAAAACCCACAATTTAATTAGATCCTAATCATGCAATGTGTGAGGATTGATCTAATGCAATAAAACTGGGTAGTAGGAGGTATGATCAAAGTGTTACTTGCCTTGCTAATGATCTGCGAAACCTAGCGATTCGAAGTAGCAAGCGGCGCACTCCGGGTACTCTATCGCAAACAAATAAGCATACAATAAGTACTCAACTAATGCACAGGTAAAACTCAAATAAGAGATCTAACTAGAAAGTTCAACTTAAGAACTCCGGTACCAAAAAGAATCAAATCGAACAAAACAACGAAAGTCAAACGGCGAAAGAAACAAACTCCATTTACTATTCTGGATCTAGGTCAAATTTTACTGAAGCAAAAACTTGTTTGAGTTGGTTAAACGGAAAGAGGGTTTCGAGACAAAACTCCAGGCGCTTGAATCGTCTGATTCAGATAAACGAGCGAAAAGTTATACTAGATCGAAAATCGGATCAGAAATAATCGCGGAATAATCCGAGAAAAAGAAAAACGACGGACAGATTAACGAACGAACGTTCGTTATCTGGATCTAAACGATGAACGCGTTCGTTAAAACGAACGACCGAGCGAACGCTCGCTAATTAACCTAAATCGGAAAAAAACCGATCTAATAAAAAAACAGAAACTAAAAAACCGAACGAAAACCAGCGAAAACCAACGGCTTTCTAAAAAAACCGGCGGCGGCGGTCAACCTCGGGGGGCGGGTCTGGCGGCGGCGGCGGCTTGGGGCTGGGCGCAGCGCGGCTTGGGGCTGAAAGCGGCCCGGGGCGGCGCTATATAAAGGGCCCGGCCGGAGGAGTCCCGGCCGATCCCGGCCCGAAGTCGGTTTGTTCTTTTAAATAATTACGCGCAGAAAAACAAAGAAAATAAATACTAAACGGACTCCAAAAATCCCGAAATAAATTTTTCCCGGCTTCTAAAATCAAGCCGCATAGGATGAACATTTATTTGGGGCCTAAATGCAATTTCAAAAAACACGCATTTTTCCTAAATTCAAATAAAATAGCAAATAAAAGCAAAATAAAATCTTATTTGATTTTATTATTAAATCCTTAATATTTCTTTATTTTGGGAAAGTCATTTTATTCCCTCTATCATATTTTTGTGATAGAAATAATTGAAGATAAAATAATTAAAATCAAATGATCCTATTTTCAAAATTTGAGAAAACTTAAATATGAAAATAACGAAATCCCCAACTCTCTACGAGTGTCCTTGAGTTGCGTGAAATTTCTAGGATCAACCAAAATGCAATAAAATATGATATGCAAAGATGCTCTAATGTATAACATTCCAAATTGAAAATTTGGGATGTTACAAACCTACCCCCCTTAAGATGAATCTCGCCCTCGAGATTCAGGTTGGCTAGAAAATAGGTGAGGGTGGTCCTTTAGCAAATCTTCCTCTCGCTCCCAGGTGGCTTCATCCTCCGTGTGGTGACTCCACTGAACTTTGCAAAACTTGATAACCTTGCTGCGGGTGACTCGGCTGGCATACTCAAGAATCTTGACTGGTTTCTCCTCATAAGTCAAATCGCTGTCCAACTGAATCGCTTCCAGTGGCACTGTATCTCTCAGCGGTATATCAGCCATCTCTGCGTGGCACTTCTTCAACTGGGAAACATGGAACACGTCATGAACTCCTGACAATCCTTCGGGCAATTCCAACTTGTAGGACATTTCTCCCATATGCTCCAAAACCTTGTATGGTCCTACAAAACGTGGTGCTAACTTTCCCTTAACTCCAAAGCGCTTAACTCCTCGAAGTGGAGATACTCGGAGATAAACTCGGTCTCCGACTTCGTAAACTGTCTCCTTGCGTTTAGAATCTGCATAGCTCTTCTGCCTAGACTGGGCTACCTTGAGCCTATCACGAATCAATTTCACCTTCTGTTCAGACTCCTTAATCAGATCCGGTCCAAACAACTGTCAGTCTCCAACTTCATCCCACGACAATGGGGTCCTGCACCTCCTTCCGTACAAGGCTTCGAAAGGGGCCATCTTCAAACTGGATTGATAACTGTTGTTGTAAGAGAACTCTACGTATGACAAATTGTCGTCCCAACTAGATCCATAATCTAGCGCACAAGCTCTCAGCATATCCTCCAAAATCTGATTGACTCTCTCGGTCTGGCCATCTGTCTGCGGATGAAAAGCTGTACTGAACTCTAGCCTGGTACCCAAAATTTCGTGCAACTGATTCCAGAACTTTGAGGTAAACCGGGTTCCTCTATTTGATACAATACTCCTTGAAACTCCATGCAGACATACGATCCTGGTCATGTATATTTTTGCCAACTTAGCACTGGTGTAGGTAGTCTTCACTGGGATGAAATGAGCTACCTTTGTCAAACGATCGACTACAACCCAAATTGAGTCATAGCCTGAACGAGTTCTGGGTAATCCCGTAATAAAATCCATGCCTAACTTATCCCACTTCCATTCTGGTATCGGCAATGGCTGTAACAATCCTACTGGCTTCTGATGCTCTGCCTTTACTCTCTGACATACATCACAAACTGCTACATACTCCGCAATATCCTTTTTCATTCCGGTCCACCAGAAGGTATCCTTCAAATCCGAATACATCTTGGTATTTCCTGGGTGAATCGAATATGGTGAATCATGGGCTTCCTGCAGAATCAACTTCTTGATCTCTGGGTCATTGGGCACATAAACACGGTCTTCAAACCATAGGGTATCGTGCTCATCCTCACGAAATCCTTTAATTTTTCCTTTGCTCATCTTCTCCTTTATAGAGGCAACCTCCTTGTCAGTCTTCTGAGCTTCTCTGATCTTATCCATCAAAGTAGACTGAATCTCCAATGCTGCTACATAGCCTCTCGGGACTATCTCCAAACATAGATCACGAAGATCCTCGGCTAACTCTCTTGGTACATCTCCCGTCATTAGGGTGTTGACATGGCTTTTACGGCTCAATGCATCAGGTACTACGTTAGCCTTTCCGGGATGATAATGCAATCTCATATCATAATCCTTGATGAGCTCCAACCATCTCCTTTGCCCGAGATTCAACTCCTTCTGCGTGAAAATATACTTCAAACTCTTGTGATCCGTGTACACCTCACAATGGTTTCCAATGAGAAAATGTCTCCAAGTCTTTAATGCATGCACTACGGTTGCTAATTCCAAATCATGAGTGGCATAATTCAACTCATGTGGCTTAAGTTGTCGTGAAGCATATGAAACAACTCTTCCTTCCGGCATAAGCACTGCTCCAAGTCCTCGACGTGAAGCGTCACAATACACCTCATAATCCTTGTTCTGATCCGGCAGAATCAACACTGGTGATGTAACCAAACGTTTCTTCAACTACTGGAAACTGGCCTCACATTCCTCAGTCCATATGAACTTGGTATACTTCTTCAACAACTCAATCATAGGCTTCGCAATCTTCGAGAAATTTTCAATGAATCTCCGGTAGTATCCTGCGAGTCCAAGAAAACTCCGGATCTCTCCAAATTTTGTTGGTGCTTCCCAATTTGGCACAGTGTCAACCTTGGTGGGATCTACTGCTATACCTTCTCCGGATATAACGTGTCCGAGGAATCCAACTTCCTTCAACCAAAACTCACATTTGCTAAACTTGGCATATAACTGATGTTCTCTGAGCTTCCCAAGTACCAAACGCAAATGCTCCTTATGCTCCTCTTCATTCTTCGAGTAAACCAGAATATCATCAATGAACACTACGACGAACTTATCCAAAAACTCCATAAATACTTTGTTCATCATGTTCATAAAATATGCAGGTGCGTTAGTCAGTCGAAATGACATAACGGTGTACTCGTACAACCCATACCTGGTGGTAAAAGCTGTCTTAGGTATATCCTGTTCTCAAATCTTCAACTGATGGTATCCTGATCGCAGATCGATCTTGGAAAATACCTCAGCTCCTTGCAATCGATCAAACAGATCATTGATCATTGGTAGTGGGTACTTGTTCTTGATTGTTACTTCGTTCAATCCTCGATAATCAACAACCATCCTTAACGATCCATCCTTTTTCTCCACTAGAAGTACTGGCGATCCCCAAGGCGAAGAACTTGGGCGAATATATCCTTTATCCAGTAACTCCTTAATCTGCTTCTTAATCTCCTCCAAATCTTTTGCAGGCATCCTGTATGATCTTTTAGATATCGATCCTGTGCCTGGCAAAATCTCAATTAAAAACTCAATGTCTCTATCCGGTGGCATGCCTGGCATTTCCTCTGGAAACACATCAGGGAAATCCTTTACCATTGGTACTTCCTCTTGCATAACTCCTGTTAGGGAATTTACTTGAATCCTCTTCGGCACATGTTGGGATACATACTTGATCCTTCTTCCTTCTGGGGTGGTGAGCAACATTGATACGTCTCCAACGTATCTATAATTTTTGATTGCTCCATGCTATATTATCTACTATTTTGGGCAATATTGGGCTTTATTTTCCACTTCTATATTACTTTTGGGACTAACCTATTAACCGGAGGCCCAGCCCAGATTTGCTGTTTTTTGCCTATTTCTGTGTTTCAAAGAAAAGGAATATCAAACGAAGTCGAAACAGAACGAAATCAACTGGAGAAGTTATTTTTGGAAGGAAAGCAACCCAGGGAACTTGGAGTGCACGTCAGGGGAGACACGGTCTGCCCACGAGGGTGGGGGCGCGCCCACCCCCTAGGGCGCGCCCCCTGCCTTGTGGGGCCCCCGTGGCTCCTCCGACGTACTTCCTGCACCCATATATATCGTCGTACCCTAAAACTTCCAGAACACAGAATAGATCGGGAGTTCCGCCGCCAGAAGCCTCCGTAGCCACCGAAAACCAATCTAGACCCATTCCGGCACCCTGCCGGAGGGGGCAATCCTTCCCCGGTGGCCATCTTCATCATCCCGGTGCTCTCCATGACGAGGAGGGAGTAGTTCTCAATCGGGGCTGAGGGTATGTACTAGTAGCTATGTGTTTGATCTCTCTCTCTCTCGTGTTCTTAAGATGATACGATCTTGATGTATCGCGAGCTTTGCTATTATAGTTGGATCTTATGTTTCTCCTCCCCCTCTTGTCTCTTGTAATGAATTGAGTTTCCCCCTTGAGGTTATCTTTTCGGATTGAGTCTTTAAAGACTTGAGAACACTTGATGTATGTCTTGCCGTGCGTATCTGTGGTGACAATGGGATATCACGTGCCACTTGATGTATGTTTTGGTGATCAACTTGCGGGTTTCGTGACATTGGGAACCTATGCATAGGGGTTGGCACACGTTTTCGTCGTGATTCTCTGGTAGAAACTTTGGGGCACTCTTTGAGGTCCTTTGTGTTGGTTGAATAGATGAATCTGAGATTGTGTGATGCATATCGTATAATCATACCCATGGATACTTGAGGTGACATTGGAGTGTCTAGGCGACATTAGGGTTTTGGTTGATTTGTGTCTTAAGGTGTTATTCTAGTACAAACTCTAGGGCTGTCTGTGACACTTATAGGAATAGCCCAACGGATTGATTGGAAAGAATAACTTTGAGGTGGTTTCGTACCCTACCATAATCTCTTCGTTCGTTCTCCGCTATTAGTGACTTTGGAGTGACTCTTTGTTGCATGTTGAGGGGTAGTTATGGGATCCAATTATGTTAGTATTGTTGAGGGAACTTACACTAGCGAAAGTATGAACCCTAGGCCTTGTTTACCATCATTGCAATACTGTTTACGCCCACTTTTATCATTCGTTACCTTGCTGTTTTTATAATTTCAGATTACAAAAACTATTTTCTACTATCCATATTGCACTTGTACCACCATCTCTTCGCCGAACTAGTGCACCTATACAATTTACCATTGTATTGGGTGTGTTGGGGACACAAGAGACTCTTTGTTATTTGGTTGCAGGGTTGCTTGAGAGAGACCATCTTCATCCTACACCTCCTACGGATTGATAAACCTTAGGTCATCCACTTGAGGGAAATTTGCTACTGTCCTACAAACCTCTGCACTTGGAGGCCCAACAACGTCTATAATAAGAAGGTTGTGTAGTAGACATCAAGCTCTTTTCTGGCGCCGTTGCCGGGGAGGTTAGTGCTTGAAGGTATATCTTTAGATCTTGCAATCGAGTCTTTTAGTTTTTTGTTTTATCACTAGTTTAATTTATAAAAGAAAACTAAAAAAATGGAATTGAGTTTGTCTCATATGCTTCATCTTTTTAATATCTTTCGTGAGTATGATGGAAAGGATAATTGTGCTCAAGTGCTAGAAGAAATCTATAAAATGTTTGGCACTAAATCTTTGAATGATGAGCATGATTGCAATGTTGTTAGTATTAATTCCTTGAATATCCATGATGCTAATGATATGCAAAGCCACAAGCTTGGGGAAGCTATGTTTGATGAAGATGATGTTTTTTGTCCCCCAAGTTTTGATGTGCAAATTTATTATGCTGAGAGCATGCCTCCTATATATGATGATTATTGTGATGACATGTATGCTTTAAAGAATAAAGATAACCATAAAACTTGTCATCTTGGTCTTAATTTTCAAACACATGATAGTTATTTTGTTGAGTTTGCTCCCACTACTATTCATGGGAAGAATCTTGCTTATGTGGAGAGTAGTAAATTTTCTATGCTTGTAGATCATGAAAAGAATGCTTTAGGTGCTGGTTATATTGTTGAATTCATTCATGATGCTACTGAAAATTATTATGAGGGAGGAATATATGCTTGTAGGAATTGCAATAATATCAAGTTTCCTCTCTATGTGCTTAAAATTTTGAAGTTATGCTTGTTTTACCTTCCTATGCAAGTTGATTCTTGTTGCCATAAGTTGTTTGCTCACAAAATCCCTATGCATAGGAAGTGGGTTAGACTTAAATGTGCTAGTCATATTCTTCATGATGCTCTCTTTATGTTTCAATTCTTATCTTTTATGCGAGCATCATTGACATCATCATGCCTAGCTAGGGGCGTTAAACGATAGCGCTTGTTCGGAGGCAACCCAATTTTATTTTTGTTCCTTGATTTTTTTCCTGTTTAGTAATAAATAATTAATCTAGACTCTGTTTAGATGTTGTTTTATGCTTTTAATTAGTGTTTGTGCCAAGTAGAACCTTTGGGAAGACTTGGGGAAAGTCTTGTTGATCATGCTGTCAAAAACAGAAACTTTAGCGCTCACGAGAATTGCTGCCATTTTTATTTGGAGAGTGCTATTTAGTTAACTCTTTTTGCAGATGATTAATAGATAAATTCCTCAGGTTCAGAAATTTATTTGAGAATTTTATGAGTTTCATAAGTATATGTTTGATCCAGATTACTACAGACTGTTCTGTTTTTGACAGATTCTGTTTTTCATGTGTTGTTTACTTATTTTGATGAATCTATGGCTAGTAAAATAGTTTATAAACCATAGAGAAGTTGGAATACAGTAGGTTTAACACAAATATAAATAAAGAATGAGTTCATTACAGTACCTAGAAGTGGTATTTTGTTTTCTTATACTAACAAAGCTTACGAGTTTTCTGTTAAGTTTTGTGTTGTGAAGTTTTCAAGTTTTGGGTAAGGATTCGATGGACTATGGAATAAGGAGTGGCAAGAGCCTAAGCTTGGGGATGCCCAAGGCACCCCAAGGTAATATTCAAGGACAACCAAGAGCCTAAGCTTGGGGATGCCCCAGAAGGCATCCCCTCCTTCATCTTCGTTCATCGGTAACTTTACTTGGAGCTATATTTTATTCGCCACATGATATGTGTTTTGCTTGGAGCGTCAATTTATTTTGCTTTGCTTTATTTTTGAATAGAATACCAATATCTGAAATTATTAAATGTTAGAGAGTCTTCATGTAGTTGCATAAGTGTTCGACTACTCATTGATCTTCACTTATATCTTTCGGAGTAGTTTGTCATTTGCTCTAGTGCTTCACTTATACCTTTTAGAGCATGGTGGTAGTTTTATTTTGAAGGAATAGATGAACTCTCATGCTTCACTTATATCATTCTGAGAGTCTTCAGTAGCATGGTAATTTGCTTAAAATCCTAATATGCTAGGTATTCAAGAATAATAAAATTCTCTTATGAGTGTGTTGAATACTATGAGAAGTTTGATGCTTGATAATTGTTTTGAGATATGAGGATGGTGATATTAGAGTCATGCTAGTTGAGTGGTTATGAATTTGAGAAATACTTGTGTTGAAGTTTGTCATTCCCGTAGCATGCACGTATGGTGAACCGTTATGTGATGAAGTCGGAGCATGATTTATTTATTGTTTGTCTTCCTTATGAGTGACGGTCGGGGACGAGCGATGGTCTTTTCCTACCAATCTATCCCCCTAGGAGCATGCATGTAGTACTTTGTTTCGATAACTAATAGATTTTTGCAATAAGTATGTGAGTTCTTTATGACTAATGTTGAGTCCATGGATTATACGCACTCTCACCCTTCCACCATTGCTAGCCTCTCTAGTATCGCGCAACTTTCGCCGGTACCATAAACCCACCATATACCTTCCTCAAAACAGCCACCATACCCACCTATTATGGCATTTCCATAGCCATCTTGAGATATATTGCCATGCAACTTTCCACCATCCAGTTTATCATGACACATTCATCATTGTCATATTGCTTTGCATGATCATGTAGTTGACAACGTATTTGTGGCGAAGCTACCGTTCATAATTCTTTCATACATGTCACTCATTAATCATTGCACATCCCGGTACACCGTCGGAGGCATTCATATAGAGTCATACTATGTTCTAGTATCGAGTTGTAATCATTGAGTTGTAAATAGATAGAAGTGTGATGATCATCATTCAATAGAGCATTGTCCCAAAAAAAGAGAAAAGAGAAAGGCCAAAGATAAAAAAGGAAGGCCCAAAAAAATATATTAAAAAATAAAAAAAATAAAAGGGGCAATGCTACTATCCTTTTTTCCACACTTGTGCTTCAAAGTAGCACCATGATACATCGAGTCTCATATATTGTGCTTCAAAGTAGCACCATGTTCTTCATATAGAGAGACTCATATAGAAAAGGCCCAAATAAAAAAATAAAAAAAAGAGAGAAGGGACAATGAGAGAAAAAGAGAGAAGGGACAATGCTACTATCCTTTTACCACGCTTGTGCTTCAAAGTAGCACCATGATCTTCATGATAGAGAGTCTCATATGTTGTCACTTTCATATACTAGTGAGAATCTTTCATTATAGAACTTGGCTTGTATATTCCAATGATGGGCTTCCTCAAAATACCCTAGGTCTTCGTGAGCAAGCGAGTTGGATGCACACCCACTAGTTTCTTTTGTTGAGCTTTCATATACTTATAGCTCTAGTGCATCCGTTGCATGGCAATCCCTACTCACTCACATTGATATCTATTGATGGGCATCTCCATAGCCCGTTGATACGCCTAGTCGATGTGAGACTATCTTCTCCCTTTTTTTCCCTCTCCACAACCACCATTCTATTCCACCTATAGTGCTATGTCCATGGCTCACGCTCATGTATTGCGTGAAGATTGAAAAAGTTTGAGAACATCAAAAGTATGAAACAATTGCTTGGCTTGTCATCGGGGTTGTGCATGATTTAAATATTTTGTGTGGTGAAGATGGAGCATAGCCAGACTATATGATTTTGTAGGGATAGCTTTCTTTGGCCATGTTATTTTGAGAAGACATGATTGCTTAGTTAGTATGCTTGAAGTATTACTATTTTTATGTCAATATGAACTTTTGTCTTGAATCTTATGGATCTGATATTCATACCACAATTAAGAAGAATTACATTGAAATTATGCCAACTAGCATTCCACATCAAAAATTATCTTTTTTATCATTTGCCTACTCGAGGACGAGCAGGAATTAAGCTTGGGGATGCTTGATACGTCTCCAACGTATCTATAATTTTTGATTGCTCCATGCTATATTATCTACTGTTTTGGGCAATATTGGGCTTTATTTCCACTTTTATATTACTTTTGGGACTAACCTATTAACCGGAGGCCCAGCCCAGATTTGCTGTTTTTTTGCCTATTTCAGTGTTTCGAAGAAAAGGAATATCAAACGAAGTCGAAACGGAACGAAATCAACTGGAGAAGTTATTTTTGGAAGGAAAGCAACCCAAGGAACTTGGAGTGCACGTCAGGGGAGACACGGGATGCCCACGAGGGTGGGGGTGATACGTCTCCAACGTATCTATAATTTTTGATTGCTCCATGCTATATTATCTACTGTTTTAGGCAATATTGGGCTTTATTATCCACTTTTATATTATTTTTGGAACTAACCTATTAACCGGAGGCCTAGCCCAGATTTGCTGTTTTATGCCTATTTTAATGTTTTAAAGAAAAGGATATCATACGGAGTCGAAACGGAACGAAATCAACTGGAGAAGTTATTTTTGGAAGGAAACACACTTGATGGACTTGGACCCCACGTTAGAAGATACGGGAGCTGCTCACGAGGGTAGGGGGCGCGCCCCCTGCCTCGTGGGGCCCCCGTGGCTCCCCTGACGTGCTTCTTCGGCCTATATAACTCCATATACCCTAAAACTTCCAGAACGCAACATAGATCGATGTAACATCCCAAAATTCTAAATTTTGGAATGTTATAATAAATAGATAGATTGTTTGTTTATTTGATTGATTGACTGAAAGTGAGTGAATTCGAAACTTTTCGAAAGTTAAATGAGAGGGAATAAAAGGACTTTCCCAAACTTCCAGCTTTTGCATTTTGACCTCCGTGAATTCAAATTCTTTTCAAATACAAAACCCCCGAGAGAAGATGACATGACTTCTTCCATTTAAATAAATGAAAAGGGTTTTGAAAAGATTTGAATTTCATTTGGAAATATTTGTAGTTCAGAAACTTCAAGCAACTCAATAATTTTCATGAGAGAAGATAAAATGACTTCTTCAAATTATATGAAATATGAGTTGGAAGTTTAAAAGGATCAAAATTTAAAATCCTTTTGAAATTATTTTCAATTTGGAGTTATTTGGGTTTTATTCAAATTATTTTTCTCCAAAAATAAAATATACAGAAAATAGGGTAACATGATTCCCTACATCAGAAAATTGGAGAGAAATAAATTTGAATTAATTTTGGTATTTTTATAATGATTTTTATTGGATTTTATTAGACCAGTAGCACTCTTTGAATTATCTAAATTTGTGTGAATTCTATTTGACTCTAGAAAAATGTTCACGTTGTAGACAATCTTTTTCTAAAAATTTTGATATATTATATGCCTATATAATATATTTTTAGTTATTTCATTTTTATTATTTTAATTGTCTGGAAAATGTTTTTTTTAAAAACTTTTCTCCGGACCGGGCCAACTGGGCCAAAGCCCAGCCAGCCGGCCCACTCACCGCATCGCCTCCCTCTTCGCGTGCCCGTGTGGGACTCCCGCCGGAGTCCGCCGCACCCACAGCGCCGGCCGCCCCCTTCCCCAAGACAGGAGCCGCCCCGGCCCCTGTATAAATGCGCCGCCCCCGCCGCCCTCTTCTCCCCCTCTCTCTTCCTCGAGCGCTGCACCCCTCGCCTCACGCCACCACCAATCGCCGCCGCACTTTGCTGCCGCCGTCGCCCCACGCTGCGCGCTGCCGCCGCCCGCACCACCGCACCACCGCGCCACCGCTCCTCGCCGCGCTGCCGCCGCCCGCACCACCGCGCCACCGCTCCTCGCCGCGCCGCCGCTGCAGCGCTGCTGCCTCGCGCCACGCCGCCATTGTCCACGTTGCGCAAACCGCCGCCGCCCCGACGCCGTTCCGGAGTTCGCCGCCAGCCGGATCCGCCCGCCTTGGTTTTTCATCGGAAAACCGCCTCGAGCCGGTAAAACAGATAAAACCACCCGGTTTTATTAACTTCGGTTTTATATTTTAGCCGGTTTTCCTGATCTGGTTAATTAGTGAACGATTCGTTAGTTAGAGTTCGTAGCGAACAATTTTTGTTCGTTTGCAATCGGTAACGAACATTCACTATTTAGTTTTTTTCTTTTATTTCATTAGTTTTCTGTCTAGGGACCTATTTTTCAGTAGTTTCTTTTATAGATTAGTCCCTGTACTTCAAACGACCACATCTTTTCGCTTGTTTGTCCAAATCCAACGAAACCAACGCCCACTTCTTCGTTACGATCTCCTCTATCCAGTAATCCAACTCAAACATGTTTTTGAAAATTTTAAAATTTGAATTAGAACAGATTTAGATTCAAACTTTATTTGATCATAACTTGGGTTTCGTAGCTCCGTTTGAGTTGATTCTTTTTGCAAATCGAAGCTCTTGACCTAAACTTTCTGATAAGGCCAAATTCACTTAATTTTGGTACTGTTAGAAATTGTTTTATGTTGCAAGAGTTATTTGCTTGGTTTTGACGTTTTCCGAATTGTCTTCTTCGTTCTTCCCGATCTTTTGAGTGATTGCTTATGTGTGGTTACTATTGCTTGCTTACGATAGATTGACCAGAGTGTGACAAGTAGAACTATCAAGAGTTTTGAGTGCGAATCATCTACATCAACATTGCAGGCAAGTTCACACTTTGATCATATCCCTTTTATCACCCAGTTTTTATGCATTAGTTCCAATCCTCAAACATTGCATGATTAGGATGTCATTAACATGTGGGTTGGGAAGTAGTTGATGAGGTAGAATCTATTACCATGTTACATTCAAACCCTTGGGAGTTACTTCTACGCGTTGCTTAATTTGCTATGCTATGCTCGTAGACATGGTTTGGGTGAGTGAAATCCATGACAAATGTGAGATTGTTAATTAATGGTTCAACTTAAGGTGGCAACTTAAATACACATCTGGGTGGATTGAGGCACCTGGAGTACCCAGTGTTGCCTGTATTTTTGGAAATCCTGGAGTACCCGTGTGATTTTCCTATGGACCGCCACCCAGGCTCAAAGGGATCATAAGATTATTCATGCTAGAAACTTCCGTGTGCAGCCACAAGCTATTATGGGCTCTAGCATAGTTGAGTAAGTTACGTGAAGCTCTTGAAGAGGTGGATCAGCAGGTAGAGGGTTGTAGGTTTGGTATGGTCTGCCCGGAGTAGAGAGTTAATGTTTCTGAAAGACCGTGTCTCGGTCATCCGTTTCTCAAACACCATGTAGTGTGAGAAATCCAAGGGAGGTGATCGAGTCTTGTGGGGAAAAGTGCGCAAACCTCTGCAGAGTGTATAAACTAATCATGGTTAGCCGTGTCCCCGGTTATGGACAATTTTTAGTCTCTGGTCTTTGGACATTCATGTTGATCTCAACACTCTATTTTAATCAACTTGATTGGGTTAATGATTATTATTATGGGATTGAGTTGGAGGAACCTTCTCAATATTTTCAACCAACTTTGTAGTTAAATAAAATATATTCCTTTGCGGTAGGGAAAATTGGCTTTCTGCAAAAACCTTATAACCATAGAGCTTTTCCACCAGCCATATATGCATGTAGTGATAGCCATTGTTCATCATTTCTCTATGGTGTGAATTTGCCAGTACATTCAATGTACTGACCCTTTGTGGCTGCAACGTCTCATGTTGCAGGAAATCTTACGACGAGTAAGTGATATGTTAGGGTTACGATATCTACACTCAACTTTGCCGTTGGTGTTGATGGGAATCCACAACCTTGTTGTTACTTCCGCTATTTGGATTGAGGTAATAGTATTTTATGTTACTTTATACATGTGATTTACCTCTGTTATAAATCCTCGAGTACTGTGTGTGTCAGCATACCGATCCAGGGATGACACTTAAGCACAGAGACTTGACCTTCTGAGGTCGGGTCGCTACAAGATGGTATCAGAGCACATGTTGACTGTAGGACGTGACCCTAGAAACTGGCAAGCCCATAGCAAAGATTTTTCTCCACAACTTTCCCTTTCAAAAAGATCTTTTACCTCTCTTCTCTTCTGAGCTTATTCAAAAATTCCCTTTTAGTGAGACCGTATCCCTTTTCCCTTTGGATCACTCGAAGATTCAACGGATGAGACCACTCCAAGAAGTACTAGATATTGGACAACTAAGACCGCTTCGGAATGAAGAGGATTTTACTGTGCATCTGAATAATGGAAACTACAACGGTTGAAGACCGAAGACAAGGAGAATTTGAAGGCTATGAAGAATTTCTAGATTAGGATGACCTAAGAAGGCTACCCTTATGGAACTTGGCAGACTATGGAAGTTGTCAATACCCGAGATCAAGGTGTATCAGAGAAAGACTGAAACAAGGAGCATGAGAACTCAAAGTTTTGTCAAAGAAAATCCTAAGGCAGGAGATATCAACTATGGAGAGATAGCTCATGGAAATGACAAGAGTAGAAGCATGGCTATCCATGAGGTTATCGCCCGCTTATGATATTTTCACCATGCTGAGTTAAGCATGCATATGCATGGAAGGATTGGATGGTAGAAGGTTGATGGAGCATCTATCAGCAAGAGGTGAAGTTTTAACCTTAGCTAAGTGTATCACCAGGATCTGGAGTGTTACATCAAGAAGTTAAGATGGACCTACAAGAAGCAGTATTTTGACAAGGAAGTATTTCCTGAGGAACTCAGGACCCTGAAGATGAGAGTAGCCAAGCTGGAGGAGAAAAACCTCGAGAAACCGGAGATTCGTCAGGAACTAGACCATGGTTCATGCCAAGGATGTTGAAACCTAGAAGTTTGAAATGCAACTACAGAATATTAAAGGATATCATGAGAGATTTCATGTCAACAGAAATGATCTGGCAAAAGAACTTGAGAAGACAAGCATGATCGGAAGAAGCCATTGGAGGCATGAACAAGGCTTGAAGAGTTTGGAGACGTTGAAGATTTATTGACATTTAGAAGACCAAACCCCTGTTATATACCTACATTAGATGCGACGTTTGTGAGCTGTCATTTGTTTGATGTTTTTCGACAGCCACAATAAAATCTGTCTTTTCAAAACTTTTGTTTGTATTGTGTGTATCCATCTCTATCTCTCTTATCTCACCCCAAACCCATGGACCCAATAGAGGATGAATGAAGATGAGCTTATATTTTCTGGACTGATGAGTCAATTGGAGACGGACCAATGGATTCAGAACATGGAGGATCACATGAAGAGAAACCTTATAGTCGGAAAGGATATGACCCAACATGCTCTTCAGTGCTTTGAAGGAGGTGCTGCTACTTGGTGGAGAATGTACCAAACCATCAATGGATGGAAAGGAGTAACCACTTGGAAAGAATTTAAGTTGACTTTGCCAAAGTCTCGGCTTGTGTCCCAGAAGTTGAAGCCTTATGGAAAGGATATGAAGAAACCTTGTGCATGCAAGATTTGTGGAGAAATAGGACACACCCATAAAGAACACAAGGATGAATGCCCTAATTGTGAAGGAAGTCACCCAGTTGAAGAATGCCCAACTAGGCAGATTGTTTGTTTCTTGTGTGAAGGGACTACCCACTATCCTGCTCAGTGTCACATTTACCCCATGGTACCACGAACCATCCAACAGAAGAAAGAAGTAATGAAAGGAGCCCTCATGGAAAATTTTGAAGAAGCTGTGATGAAGGAAGAGATGGAGGACACACCTAAAGAAGACCCGAGTAAACCCTGCACTAAGTCTTGCTATTCATGTGGAGAAGAAGGACACATCTCCCAAAATTGTTTGAATGGGGATCTAGTAGAATTCCCGACGGAGGAAGTAGAGTATGACCCACAAGAAATAGAATCCATGATTGGAACGGAAAAGTCCAGGAAGAGAAGTAGATTTGATACCAGGAAGGACCTGAGTCATATCACCTATTACAGGTGCAAGGAGTCAGGGCACTACCTCAGCAGTTGCCCAAAAAGGAAACCTCGAGACTTGTCAGAAGTAATATGTTTTCGTTGTAATAGAGCAGGGCACTTTGCCAGAGAATTCCCCAAGGAGAAGGAAACTTGTGCTAGATAGTTGAGTTTGCAACAAAAGAAATGGAGTAGTAGAAGTGAGAACATTTTCTTTTATATTGAGGTGTTGAGTTGAGACATGTAATGGAAAAGCGAGAGATTGTAATCAATTGAGAGTGAATAAATTTAGCATCGTTGGTACTGATATGGATTTTATGAGTTGTTACTCTATGAAGAAGGATTTTGGCCATTTTGAGGATATGAGAAATATGGTCCATGGAAGATTTGTGCATTAAGGATGGTAGTACCCTGTAAGAACCGTTGACCCCTGGAAAAGATAAGGATACTCCATGGAGTGGATTTCGGACAAAATGAATACGAGTTTTGTCTCGATATGTGTGATACCCCAAGAGTGTGTGGGATGAAGTTGGAGACCGTCAGTTGTTTGGACCAAATGTGATCAAGGAGTCAGAAGAGAATGTTAAGTTGATTCGAGATAGACTGAAGGTAGCTCAGTCCAGGCAGAAGAGTTATGCAGACTCAAAAACGCAAGGAGGTAGCCTATGAAATTGGAGATAGAGCATGTCTTCGTGTGACCCCTCTGCGAGGAGTTAAACGATTTGGAGTTAAGGGACAGTTAGCCCCGAGATTTGTAGGACCATACCAAGTTTTGGAGCATATGGGAGAAGTGGCCAACAAGTTGGAGTCACCCGAAGGACTGTGAGGAGTTCATGATGTGTTTCACGTTTCCCAGTTGAAGAAGTGCCATGCAGAGATGGCCAATATTCCCCTGTACGGACGCCTGAACCTGGAAAGGATAATGATGTTCCACGAAGTGGAATATGGACTTCATAAGTATAAATTTTTATCTCGGTATGTGGGATATCCCACGAGGATGAAGAGATGAATTACTATTGGATATAAAGGAGGTATGATGTTGGTATTATGGAATGATTATAACTCCATGATGAGTTTGAGTAATCACGTCTTAGTCTTGTACAAATAGAAGGAAGGGAGATAATACAATTGGATGGATTTTAAGTATGCTAGGAAGCTGCAAGTTGGATGTTGGAATAATGATAAGTTGCCCAGAGGATAAGTTCAAGGTTTACAAGTGATGAGATGGGCCATAACCCACAGGCCCCAGGACCTGCTAAGAAGCAAGCACATTCTTGCTGAAGGAAAAACCCTGGAGGAAGATACGACGTTTATCAGCAGACGATTTTATAGGACTAATGCAAAACCTGAGAGATGGGAAGGAACGATAGATGTTACTTTGGCTTGCAGAATCAATGGATTTATCCGAATTTAGTTCGTTGACAAGAGAAATTCTGCAATGCTTGTGAGGATGACTGAGTGTAGAATGCGAGATTCACTAAACCGTATACAAGGTAATGATTTGGGTGCGGGATGGATTGATCACCATACCGACTTACTCTTATTATTCGCCTTGCTATGTGGGATGGTAAATATGAGTGACCTACCTATAGTAAAGAGACGATGATCAAAACCCCGTTTAAACCTTAGAATGGTATAGCAATTTTCCCTAGTACAAGGCAATTTTGCCAACCATAGGTCATACGGTGAGGATCAACCCAGACCCTTTTCCTGCAAGAGAAACCATAAATGGTTGACCACCATGAGATATCGATATTTGATTAGTATTGGCGCCAGACCCGTCAGCTAAGAAGACCCAGTCTCAGAATAACCTTACTAGGATGAAAGTACAGAAGAATTGAGGAAAAGGTTATGCCGCTGCCGGAAGAGCTAGAGAAGGAATTATCCTTACGATTTGAGAAGACCGGCCCTGTCAAGAATAAGGATGGAGTATATGAGTTTTGATGGAACCGTAACCATGCTTCTAAGGGTGGTAACACCCCAGACCCCCTCCTGCGATAATTGATGGATTTTGAGAAGACCCCCAAACCTAACCTATTTCTTTCTAGCCTCTTCGAATCTCGAGGACGAGATTCATTTTAAGGGTGGTAGGTTTGTAACATCCCAAAATTCTAAATTTTGGAATGTTATAATAAATAGATAGATTGTTTGTTTGTTTGATTGATTGACTGAAAGTGAGTGAATTCGAAACTTTTTGAAAGTTAAATGAGAGGGAATAAAAGGACTTTCCCAAACTTTCACCTTTTGCATTTTGATCTCCTGAATTCAAATTCTTTTCAAATACAAAACCCTCGAGAGAAGATGACATGACTTCATCCATTTAAATAAATGAAAAGGGTTTTGAAAAGATTTGAATTTCATTTGGAAATATTTTTAATTCAGAAACTTCAAGCAACTCAATGATTTTCATGAGAGAAGATAAAATGACTTCTTCAAATTATATGAAATATGAGTTGGGAGTTTAAAAGGATCAAAATTTAAAATCCTTTTGAAATTATTTTCAATTTGGAGTTATTTGGGTTTTTTCAAATTATTCTTCTCCAAAAATAAAATATACCGGAAATAGGGTAACATGATTCCCTACATCAGAAAATTGGAGAGAAATAAATTTGAATTAATTTTGGTATTTTTATAATGATTTTTATTGGATTTTATTAGACCAGTAGCACTCTTTGATTATCTAAATTTGTGTGAATTCTATTTGACTCTAGAAAAATGTTCACGTTGTAGACAATCTTTTTCTGAAAATTTTGATATATTGTATGCCTATATAATATTTTTTAGTTATTTCGTTTTTATTATTTTAATTGTTTGGAAAATGTTTTTTTTAAAACTTTTCTCTAGACCGGGCCAACTAGGCCAAAGCCCAGCCAGCCGGCCCACTCACCGCATCGCCTCCCTCTTCGCGTGCCCGTGCGGGACTCCCGCCGGAGTCCGCCGCACCCACAGCGCCGGCCGTCCCCTTCCCCAAGACAGGAGCCGCCCCGGCCCCTGTATAAATGCGCCGCCCCCGCCGCCCTCTTCTCCCCCTCTCTCTTCCTCGAGTGCTGCGCCCCTCGCCTCACGCCACCACCAACCGCCGCCGCACTTTGCTGCCGCCGTCGCCCCGCGCTGCGCACTGCCGCCGCCCGCACCACCGCACCACCGCGCCACCGCTCCTCGCCGCGCTGCCGCCGCCAGCACCACCGCGCCACCGCTCCTCGCCGCGCCGCTGCCTCGCGCCACGCCGCCATTGTCCACGTTGCGCAAACCGCCGCCGCCCCGACGCCGTGCCGGAGTTCGCCGCCGGCCGGATCCGCCCGCCTTGGTTTTTCGTCGGAAAACCGCCCCGAGCCGGTAAAACCGATAAAACCACCCGGTTTTATTAACTTCGGTTTTATATTTTAGCCAGTTTTCCTGATCTGGTTAATTAGTGAACGATTCGTTAGTTAGAGTTCGTAGCGAACAATTTTCGTTCATTTGGAATCGGTAACGAACATTCACTATTTAGTTTTTTTCTTTTATTTCATTAGTTTTCTGTCTAGGGACCTATTTTTCAGTAGTTTCTTTTATAGATTAGTCCCTGTACTTCAAACGACCACATCTTTTCGCTTGTTTGTCCAAATCCAACGAAACCAACGCCCACTTCTTCGTTACGATCTCCTCTATCCAGTAATCCAACTCAAACATGTTTTTGAAAATTTTAAAATTTGAATTAGAACAGATTTAGATTCAAACTTTATTTGATCATAACTTGGGTTTCGTAGCTCCGTTTGAGTTGATTCTTTTTGCAAATCGAAGCTCTTGACCTAAACTTTCTGATAAGGCCAAATTCACTTAATTTTGGTACTGCTAGAAATTGTTTTATGTTGCAAGAGTTATTTGCTTGGTTTTGACGTTTTCCGAATTGTCTTCTTCGTTCTTCCCGATCTTTTGAGTGATTGCTTATGTGTGGTTACTATTGCTTGCTTACGATAGATTGACCGGAGTGTGACGAGTAGAACTATCAAGAGTTTTGAGTGCGAATCATCTACATCAACATTGCAGGCAAGTTCACACTTTGATCATATCCCTTTTATCACCCAGTTTTTATGCATTAGTTCCAATCCTCAAACATTGCATGATTAGGATGTCATTAACATGTGGGTTGGGAAGTAGTTGATGAGGTAGAACCTATTACCATGTTACATTCAAACCCTTGGGAGTTACTTCTACGCGTTGCTTAATTTGCTATGCTATGCTCGTAGACATGGTTTGGGTGAGTGAAATCCATGACAAATGTGAGATTGTTAATTAATGGTTCAACTTAAGGTGGCAACTTAAATACACATCTGGGTGGATTGAGGCACCTGGAGTACCCAATGTTGCCTGTATTTTTGGAAATCCCGGAGTACCCATGTGATTTTCCTATGGACCGCCACCCAGGCTCAAAGGGATCATAAGATTATTCATGCTAGAAACTTCCATGTGCAGCCACAAGCTATTATGGGCTCTAGCATAGTTGAGTAAGTTACGTGAAACTCTTGAAGAGGTGGATCAGCAGGTAGAGGGTTGTAGGTTTGGTATGGTCTGCCCGGAGTAGAGAGTTAATGTTTCTGAAAGACCGTGTCTCGGTCATCCGTTTCTCAAACACCATGTAGTGCGAGAAATCCAAGGGAGGTGATCGAGTCTTGTGGGGAAAAGTGCGCAAACCTCTGCAGAGTGTATAAACTAATCATGGTTAGCCGTGTCCCCGGTTATGGACAATTTTTAGTCTCTGGTCTTTGGACATTCATGTTGATCTCAACACTCTATTTAATCAACTTGATTGGGTTAATGATTATTATTATGGGATTGAGTTGGAGGAACCTTCTCAATATTTTCAACCAACTTTGTAGTTAAATAAAATATATTCCTTTGCGGTAGGGAAAATTGGCTTTCTGCAAAAACCTTATAACCATAGAGCTTTTCCACCAGCCATATATGCATGTAGTGATAGCCATTGTTCATCATTTCTCTATGGTGTGAATTTGCCAGTACATTCAATGTACTGACCCTTTGTGGCTGCAACGTCTCATGTTGCAGGAAATCTTACGACGAGTAAGTGATATGTTAGGGTTACGATATCTACACTCAACTTTGCCGTTGGTGTTGATGGGAATCCACAACCTTGTTGTTACTTCCGCTATTTGGATTGAGGTAATAGTATTTTATGTTACTTTATACATGTGATTTACCTCTGTTATAAATCCTCGAGTACTGTGTGTGTCAGCATACCGATCCAGGGATGACACTTAAGCACAGAGACTTGACCTTCTGAGGTCGGGTCGCTACAATCGGGAGTTCCGCCGCCAGAAGCCTCCATAGCCACCAAAAGTCAATCGGGACCCTGTTCCGGCACCCTGCCGGAGGGGGGAACCCTCACCGGTGGCCATCTTCATCATCCCGGTGCTCTCCATGACGAGGAGGGAGTAGTTCTCCCTCGGGGCTGAGGGTATGTACCAGTAGCTATGTGTTTGATCTCTCTCTCTCTCTCTCGTGTCCTTGAGATGATACGATCTTGATGTATCGCGAGCTTTGCTATTATATTTGGATGCTATGATGTTTCTTCCCCCCTCTACTCTCTTGTAATGAATTGAGTTTCCCCTTTGTAGTTATCTTATCGGATTGACTCTTTAAAGATTTGAGAACACTTGATGTATGTCTTGCTGTGGATATCTGTGGTGACAATGGGGTGCCACTTGATGTATGTTTTGGTGACCAACTTGTGGGTTCCGCCCATGAACCTATGCATAGGGGTTGGCACACGTTTTCGTCGTGATTCTCCGGTAGAACTTTGGGGCACTCTTTGAGGTCCTTTGTGTTGGTTGAATAAATGAATCTGAGATTGTGTGATGCATATCGTATAATCATACCCACGGATACTTTAGGTGACATTGGAGTATCTAGGTGACATTAGGGTTTTGGTTGATTTGTGTCTTAAGGTGTTATTCTAGTACGAACTCTAGGGCTGTTTGTAACACCTATAGGAATAGCCCAACGGATTGATTGGAAAGAATAACTTTGAGGTGGTTTCATACCCTATCATAACCTCTTCGTTTATTCTCCGCTATTAGTGACTTTGGAGTGACTCTTTGTTGCATGTTGAGGGATAGTTATGTGATCCAATTATGCTAGTATTGTTGAGGGAACTTACACTAGTGAAAGTATGAAGCCTAGGCCTTGTTTCCACACATTGCAATACCGTTTACGCTCACTTTTATCATTCGTTACCTTGCTGTTTTTATTATTTCAGATTACAAAAACTATTATCTACTATCCATATTGCACTTGTATCACCATCTCTTCGCCTAACTAGTGCACCTATACAATTTACCATTGTATTGGGTGTGTTGGGGACACAAGAGACTCTTTGTTATTTGGTTGCAGGATTGCTTGAGAGAGACCATCTTCATCCTACGCCTCTTACGGATTGATAAACCTTAGGTCATCCACTTGAGGGAAATTTGCTACTGTCCTACAAATCTCTACACTTGGAGGCCCAACAACGTCTACAAGAAGAAGGTTGTAGACATCAAGCTCTTTTCTGGCGCCGTTGCCGGGGAGGCAAGGAAAGCGGCACCAACACACCCCGTCAACTAAGCTCTTTTCTGGCGCCGTTGCCGAGGAGGTGAGTGCTTGAAGTTATATCTTTAGATCTTGCAATCGAGTCTTTTAGTTTCTTGTTTTATCACTAGTTTAGTATATAAAAAAAAACTATAAAAATGGAATTGAGTTTGTCTCGCTTCACCTTTTTAATATCTTCCGTGAGTATGATGGAAAGGATAATTGTGCTCAAGTGCTAGAAGAAGAAATCTATAAAATGTTTGGCACTAAATATTTGAATGATGAGCATGATTGCAATGTTGTTAGTATGAATTCCTTGAATATCCATGATGCTAATGATATGTAAAGCCACAAGCTTGGGGAAGCTATGTTTGATGAAGATGATATTTTTTGTCCCCCAAGCTTTGATGAGCAAATTTATTATGATGAAAGCATGCCTCCTATCTATGATGATTATTGTGATGACACGTATGCTTTGAAGAATAATAATAACCATGAAACTTGTCATCTTGATCTTAATTTTCAATCACATGATAGTTATTTTGTTGAGTTTGCTCTCACTATTATTCATGAGAAGAATTTTGCTTATGTGGAGAGTAGTAAATTTTCTATGCTTGTAGATCATGAAAAGAATGCTTTAGATGCTGGTTATATTGTAGAATTCATTCATGATGCTACTGAAAATTATTATGAGGGAGGAATATATGCTTGTAGGAATTGCAATAATATCAAGTTTCCTCTCTATGTGCTTAAAATTTTGAAATTATGCTTGTTTTACCTTCCTATGCAAGTTGATTCTTGTTCCCATAAGTTGTTTGCTCACAAAATCCCTATGCATAGGAAGTGGGTTAGAATTAAATGTGCTAGTCATATTCTTCATGATGCTCTCTTTATGTTTCAATTCTTATCCTTTCTGTGAGCATCATTGAAATCATCATGCCTAGCTAGGGGCATTAAACGATAACACTTGTTGGGAGGCAACCCAATTTTATTTTAGTTCCTTGCTTTTTGTTCCTGTTTAGTAATAAATAATTCATCTAGCCTCTGTTTATATGTGGTTTTATACTTTTAATTAGTGTTTGTGCCGAGTAGAACCTTTGGGAAGACTTGGGGAAAGTCTTGTTGATCATGCTGTAAAAAACAGAAACTTTAGCGCTCACGAGAATTGCTGCCATTTTTATTTGGAGAGTGATATTTAGTTAATTCTTTTTGCATATAATTAATAGATAAATTACTCAGGTACAGAAATTTATTTTAGAATTTTATGAGTTCCAGAATTATACGTTTGATCCAGATTACTACAGACTGTTCTGTTTTTGACAGATTCTGTTTTTCATGTGTTATTTACTTATTTTGATGAATCTATGGCTAGTAAAATAGTTTATAAACCATAGATAAGTTGGAATACAGTAGGTTTAACACCAACATAAATAAATAATGAGTTCATTACAGTACCTTGAAGTGGTGATTTATTTTCTTATGCTAACGGAGCTTACGAGTTTTCTACTTTAAGTTTTGTGTTGTGAAGTTTCCAAGTTTTGGGTAAGGATTAGATGGACTATGGAACAAGGAGTGGTAAGAGCCTAATCTTGGGGATGCCCAAGGCACCCCAAGGTAATATTCAAGGATAGCCAAGAGCCTAAGCTTGGGGATGCCCCGGAAGGCATCCCCTCTTTCGTCTTCGTTCATCGGTAACTTTACTTGGAGCTATATTTTTATTCACCACATGATATGTGTTTTGCTTGGAGCGTCAATTTATTTTGTTAGGATTTGCTTGCTGTTATTTATAACAATGTTTTTCATCTTTTATTTCAATAAAAGTGGCATTGATAGCCTTTACTATGCCTATGTTACAAGTATACATGTTGCTGTTTGAAAACAGAAAGTTTACCGCTGTTGCAATAATTCCCTAGAAAATTCAGAATGTGATAAAATTTTGAAACCTTTTGAATATTAAGCTCTGATAAATTTACTACAGTGGGAATTTTATTTCATAATTTTTGGAGCTAGGGAAGTATGGATGCTGCAGCATTCTTTACAGACTATCCTGTTTAGGCAGATTGCTGTTATGTTTGCATTGTTTGCATATGTTTGCTTCTTTAATGATTCTATTTGAGGATTGGACTATTAAATATGCAGAGGCATTTAGTATGAAATGTTGAATAATAATTTTAGTGACTTGCTACAGTATAGTACGATAAGGTTTTTGCAATGGTTTATACTAACTTATCTCACGAGTCCTTGTTGAGTTTTGTGTGGATGAAGCTTTTGAGATTTAGGGAGACCGTGATGTGAGAGGAATTAAGGAGACACAAAAGCTCAAGCTTGGGGATGCCCAAGGCATACCAAGATAATATTTTGAGAAGTCTCAAGCGTCTAAGCTTTGGGATGCCCCGGTTGGCATCCCACCTTTCTTCTTCAACAACTATCGGTTAGTATCGGTTGATCCTAAGTTTTGCTTCTTCACATGATGTTTGCTATTCTTAGATGTCATTTTATTTTGCTTTGCTTGCTGTTTGAATAGAATACCAAGATCTGAAATTATTAAATGTTAGAGAGTCTTCACATAGTTGCATAATTATCCGACTACTCATTGATCTTCACTTATATCTTTCGGAGTAGTTTGTCATTTGCTCTAGTGCTTCACTTATATCTTTTAGAGCATGGTGGTAGTTTTATTTTGAAGAAATAGATGAACTCTCATGCTTCACTTATATTATTTTGAGAGTCTTAAATAGCATGGTAATTTTCTTAAAATCCTAATATGCTAGGTATTCAAGAATAATAAAATTCTCTTATGAGTGTGTTGAATACTATGAGAAGTTTGATACTTGATAATTGTTTTGAGATATGGAGATGGTGATATTAGAGTCATGCTAGTTGAGTAGTTGTGAATTTGAGAGATACTTGTGTTGAAGTTTGTGATTCCCGTAGCATGCACGTATGGTGAACCGTTATGTGATGAAGTCGGAGCATGATTTATTTATTGATTACCTTCCTTATGAGTGGCGGTCGGGGACGAGCGATGGTCTTTTCCTACCAATCTATCCCCCTAGGAGCATGCGCATAGTACTTTGTTTCGATAACTAATAGATTTTTGCAATAAGTATGTGAGTTCTTTATGACTAATGTTGAGTCCATGGATTATACGCACTCTCACCCTTCCACCATTGCTAGCCTCTCTAGTACTGCGCAACTTTCGCCGGTACCATACACCCACCATATACCTTCCTCAAAACAGACACCATACCTACCTATTATGGCATTTCCATAGCCATTCCAAGATATATTGCCATGCAACTTTCCACCGTTCCATTTATTATGACACGCTTCATGATTGTCATATTGCTTAGCATGATCATGTAGTTGACATCGTATTTGTGGGAAAGCCACCATTGATAATTCTTTCATACATGTCACTCATGAGTCATTGCACATCCCGGTACACCGCCAGAGGCATTCATATAGAGTCATATCTTGTTCTAAGTATCGAGTTGTAATCCTTGATTTGTAAGTAAATAAAAGTGTGATGATCATCATTATTAGAGCATTGTCCCGGTGAGGAAAGGATGATGGAGACTATGATTCCCCCACATGTCGGGATGAGACTCCGGACGAAAAATAAATAAAAGAGGCCAAAGAACCCAAATAAAAAAAGAAATAAAAGAGGCCAAAGAAGCCCAAATAAAAAGAAAGAAAGAAAAGAGGCCATAAAAATAGAAAAGGCCCAAATAAAAAAATAAAAAAATGAGAGAAAAAGAGAGAAGGGACAATGCTACTATCCTTTTACCACGCTTGTGCTTCAAAGTAGCACCATGATCTTCATGATAGAGAGTCTCCTATGTTGTCACTTTCATATACTAGTGGGAATCTTTCATTATAGAACTTGGCTTGTATATTCCAATGACGGGCTTCCTCAAAATGCCCTAGGTCTTCATGAGGAAGCGAGTTGGATGCACACCCACTAGTTTCTTTTGTTGAGCTTTCATATACTTATAGCTCTAGTGCATCCGTTGCATGGCAATCCCTACTCACTCACATTGATATCTATTGATGGGCATCTCCATAGCCCATTGATACGCCTAGTTGATGTGAGACTATCTTCTCCCTTTTTGTATTCTCCACAACCACCATTCTATTCCACCTATAGTGCTATGTCCATGGCTCACGTTCATGTATTGCGTGAAGATTGAAAAAGTTTGAGAACATCAAAAGTATGAAACAATTGCTTGGCTTGTCATCGGGGTTGTGCATGATTTAAATATTTTGTGTGGTGAAGATGGAGCATAGCCAGACTATATGATTTTGTAGGGATAGCTTTCTTTGGCCATGTTATTTTGAGAAGACATAATTGCTTAGTTAGTATGCTTGAAGTATTATCATTTTTATGTCAATATGAACTTTTGTCTTGAATCTTATGGATCTGAATATTCATACGACAATTAAGAAGAATCACATTGAAATTATGCCAAGTAGCACTCCGCATCAAAAATTCTGTTTTTATCATTTACCTACTCGAGGACGAGCAGGAATTAAGCTTGAGATGCTTGATACGTCTCCAACGTATCTATAATTTTTGATTGATCCATGCTATATTATCTACTATTTTAGGCAATATTGGGCTTTATTATCCACTTTTATATTATTTTTGGGACTAACCTACTAACCGGAGGCCCAGCCCAGATTTGCTGTTTTATGCCTATTTCAGTGTTTTGAAGAAAAGGAATATCAGATGGAGTCGAAATGGAACGAAATCAACTGGAGAAGTTATTTTTGGAAGGAAACACACCTGATGGACTTGGACCCCACGTCAGAAGATACGTGAGCTGCTCACGAGGGTAGGGGGCGCCCCCCTTCTTCAGCCTATATAACTCCATATACCCTAAAACTTCCAGAACGCAACATAGATCGGGAGTTCCGCCGCCAGAAGCCTCCGTAGCCACCAAAAGTCAATCGGGACCCTGTTCCGGCACCCTGCCGGAGGGGGGAACCCTCACCGGTGGCCATCTTCATCATCCCGGTGCTCTCCATGACGAGGAGGGAGTAGTTCTCCCTTGGGGCTGAGGGTATGTACCAGTAGCTATGTGTTTGATCTCTCTCTCTCTCTCTCGTGTCCTTGAGATGATACGATCTTGATGTATCGCGAGCTTTGCTATTATATTTGGATCCTATGATGTTTCTTCCCCCCTCTACTCTCTTGTAATGAATTGAGTTTCCCCTTTGGAGTTATCTTATCGGATTGAGTCTTTAAAGATTTGAGAACACTTGATGTATGTCTTGCCGTGGATATCTGTGGTGGCAATGGGATACCACGTGCCACTTGATGTATGTTTTGGTGACCAACTTGCGGGTTTCGCCCATGAACCTATGCATAGGGGTTGGCACACGTTTTCGTCGTGATTCTCCGGTAGAACTTTGGGGCACTCTTTGAGGTCCTTTGTGTTGGTTGAATAGATGAATCTGAGATTGTGTGATGCATATCGTATAATCATACCCACGGATACTTGAGGTGACATTGGAGTATCTAGGTGACATTAGGGTTTTGGTTGATTTGTATCTTAAGGTGTTATTCTAGTACGAACTCTAGGGCTGTTTGTGACACCTATAGGAATAGCCCAATGAATTGATTGGAAAGAATAACTTTGAGGTGTTTCGTACCCTACCATAATCTCTTCGTTTGTTCTCCGCTATTAGTGACTTTGGAGTGACTCTTTGTTGCATGTTGAGGGATAGTTATGTGATCCAATTATGTTAGTATTGTTGAGGGAACTTACACTAGCTAAAGTATGAACCCTAGGCCTTGTTTACCATCATTGCAATACCGTTTACGCTCACTTTTATCATTCGTTACCTTGCTGTTTTTATAATTTCAGATTACAAAAACTATTTTCTACTATCCATATTGCACTTGTATCACCATCTCTTCGCCGAACTAGTGCACCTATACAATTTACCATTGTATTGGGTGTGTTGGGGACACAAGAGACTCTTTGTTATTTGGTTGCAGGGTTGCTTGAGAGAGACCATCTTCATCCTACGCCTCCTACGGATTGATAAACCTTAGGTCATCCACTTGAGGGAAATTTGCTACTGTCCTACAAACCTCTGCACTTGGAGGCCCAACAAAAATCGACTTACTGGCGCAGTCGATGTTACCTCCATACAACGATTGCCATCCATACCTAGAATTACATCCAAACCTTGTGATTCCAAAATGATTAAATCCGAGGGAAACACATGCCTACCTATACTCAATGGTACTTGAAAACATCCTTTGCTGGCCATGTACTCCGCTCCTGGTGAGCTTACTAACATAGGTGTTCTAAGAACTTTGGTGGGCAGCTTATACTTATCCGCAAACCCCCTTGATATGTATGAATGCGATGCACCAGTATCAAAAAGAATGATTGCAGTAAAAGACTTAACCAAAAACTTACCGATTACTACATCCGGCTGCTCTTCAACCTCCTCCACGTTTACGTGGTTCACCTGTCCCCTATTGAAAGGGTTCGGCTTCTTCCCAGAGCTTCCATTGCCATTCCCATTCTGGGCTTCAGGACATTCATTGGCATAATGTCCGGTCTTCTGGCACTTAAAGCAAGTGACTTGGCTCAGGTCTCTCTTGGCTGGGGTTGATGGGTTGGTATGGTTCTGGCCGTTGCTTCCTCCATTCCCATTACCATTCTTGGGGCCATTATGATTGTGCGAGCTACCTCCCCCATGGGTATGCTGAAAATGCCCTCCTGGTCTAGGGGTAAAACGTGGCTTCTGCTGAGCTCCAGAATTGTACTTCCCTTGTCCATACTTCCTTTTGCGGTTCTCAATTTGCTGCTGCTTCCCTTCAATCATAAGAGCACGATCTACCAACTCCTGATAGTTGTTGAAGGTTGCTACCATCAACTGCATGCTCAACTCATCATTCAGTCCTTCCAGAAACTTCTCCTGCTTAGCTGCATCCGTAGCAACGTCATCTTGGGCATAACGTGCTAGCTTACTAAAGTCCTCCACATACTGGCCAACTGTCCGTCCTCCTTGGTGCAAGTTGCAAAACTCACGCTTCTTCATGGCCATAGTTCCTGCTGAAACATGGGCAGTACGGAAAGCCTGCTGAAACTGGTCCCATGTGACAGTGTCGATAGGGAAAGTGGCTGTGAAATTCTCCCACCATGATGCCGCGGGTCCGTCAAGCTGATGTGTGACAAACTTCACCTTTTCCGCATCTGTGCATCCTGCCGTGGTCAACTCCCTAGCTGTCTTGCGGAGCCAAGCATTTGCTACTATAGGCTCGGTGCTAATAGAGAACACCGGCGGATTCAACCTAAGAAAACGGGCTAAGTGGTCAACAGGTGGTGGTGGTGGTGGGTTGTTGTTGTTGTTCCCCTGATTCTGATTCTGGACTAGCAATTGCATCAACGTATTCTACTGCTGGATCAACTAAGTGAGCTCCGGTGGGAAGGTAAATCCGGGGTCACGTCTTGGAGGCATCTGATGGGTTTAGAAAATATGAGATTTAAGAATAGAGAGGGGTCTAAAGAGAAAACACTACCCATATGCACATGAGGCAAAAGCAAACAATTCACTTCATTCAATCAAACAAGGGCATACAATCGGTCTAACTATCGCAAAAGTGCTCGGACTACTATATTTACATGGTGGACTACTACTACTACTGATGGGGTGGTCTACTAGAAATATTCTTCGGTTGCAGACTCCATGATATCTGCTCCAACTTCATCAACATAGTCATCATCGCTATCGTCTGGGTCCGAGTCGGTGTCATCGATGATGATGTAGTTTTCCGGGCGAATCTCCTTGGGTTCTTCGTCTTCTTCTACTGGTGTAGGGCCTCCCATAAATATTCCGATCTTCTTGATTAGGTCGTCATTCTTCTCCACTAGTACTTCGATTTCCTCTTCATAATCTTCACGTGTAGCCTCCAGTTCTTTGATTCTTGTCCTTGAATTCTTCAGATCTATCATGTCTGCGCACATCTGGTTCTCCTGACGTCGAATGTGCTGGTTTAACTCCTGGATAAAAGCTGCGATTGATCTATCCTTCTTGGTACTAACCATCTCCCAGTGCTCATCTTGGCGCCCACAAATCTGGTAGATAGTATCCTTGAGATCCTTGTGGTAAACTTCTCCAATACGTCCCATGGCGATGTGAGCTGCCATGCTCTTTCCTAGACTCCAGGTTGGTGCATCAAAGGAAAACTCTATGGGTTCAGTGACTGGCATGAACGTCCTTCCTGGAACTTGAACTTGAATCATCTAGAGCTCCTCTTCAGGTAAAGCGGCATTGTAGGTTCCAGTGAAACTTGGTACTCCGATGTTTAGATATCTAGTGACTTCCTTCAAGTGACGTCCAAAGGGTGTATCTTCATCCGGTTGCGTGAACTTGTTCCTTGCATCCGCCATCCTAAAAGAGTAGAAAAGATGGAGAGTCAGAATGGGAAGAGTGAGTAGTGATCTAGGGCTTTAGCTTAGTGGTCGTGTCCTACAGTCAGCGTGTGCTCTGATACCATCTTGTAGCGACCAGACCTCAAATGGTCCAATCTCTGTGCTCCAGTGTCATCCTTGGATCAGTAATGCTGACACCGCACAATACTTGAAGGATTTATAACAGAGTAGCAATCACACACTTATTACAACGAGTGTCTCAAAAGAGAACTTATTACAATAAATATGGCTTAAGGTCATCTAATAACAATAACAGCAGAAGGCTTGGAAGATAAGTGAGTCCATCAACTCCAACGGCATCACTGACTATAGAACCACGACCTAAGACACCTTACTCGTCGTTTGAAAAGTCTGCAACATGAACGTTGCAGCCCGAAACGGGTCAGCACATGAAATATGCTGGCAAAGTAACACATATAGAGCAATGAAAGAGTAATGCTATACTACATGCATATTTGGCTGGTGGAAAGCTCTATGGTTACAGTTTTGCGTAAAGCCAATTTTTCCCTACTGCAAAGGAATAAATTTTATTTAACTATCATGGTAGTTGTTAAACATTGAGAGTGTAGACACCCTCTCAATCCCAATTAAACATCATCATTAAAAACCCAACAATATTAATTAGAGTAACATGATGAGATTCACATGATAATCCAAGTACTAGATACTCAAGTTGTCCATAACCGGGGACACGGCTAACCATGGTTAGTTTATACACTCTGCAGAGGTTTGCGCACTTTTCCCCACAAGACTCGATCTCCTCCGTTGGGATTCTCGCACTACATGGTGTTTGAGAAACGGACGACCAAGACATAGTCTTTCAGAAGCGCTAGCACCTTGCGATCGGGTAGACCGTTACACCTACTTTCCCCTACATCTGCTAGTCTACCACTGTAAGAGTTCGCACGACTTATTCAACTATGCTAGAGCCCATAGTAGCTTGTGGCTGCACACAGAAGTTTCTAGTATGAATAATCTCGTGATCCCTTTGAGCCTGGGTGGCGGTCCAAAAGAAAAACAGGCAATCGCTGGAATACCCAGGTGCCTTAATCCACCCAGATGTGTGTTTAAGTTTCCACCTTAGATAAATCATTAATTTAACAATCTCACATCTGTCATGGATACACTTACCCAATCCACGTCTACTAGCATAGCATGGCAATAAGCAAACGTAGAAGTAACTCCCAAAGGTTTGATAATGAAACAGGTAATAGGTACTACCTCATCTACTTCCCGAAACCCACAATTTAATTAGATCCTAATCAAGCAATGTGTGAGGATTGATCTAATGAAATAAAACTGGGTAGTAGGAGGTATGATCAAAGTGTTACTTGCCTTGCTGATGATCCGCGAAACCTAGCAATTCGAAGTAGCAAGCGGCGCACTCCGGGTACTCTATCGAAAACAAACAAGCATACAATAAGTACTCAACTAATGCACAGGTAAAACTCAAATAAGAGATTTAACCAGAAAGTTCAACTTAAGAACTCCGGTTGGCAAAAAGAATCAAATCGAACGAAGCAACGAAAGTCAAACAGCGAAAGAAACAAACTTCGTTTACTATTCTGGATCTAGGTCAAATTTTACTAAAGCAAAAACTTGTTTGAGTTGGTTAAACATAAATAGGGTTTCGAGACGAAACTCCAGGCGCTTGAATCGCCTGATTCCGATAAACGAGCGAAAAGTTATACTAGATCGAAAATCGGATCAGAAATCGTGATCAGAAATAATCGCAGAATAATCCGAGAAAAAGAAAAACGACGAACAGATTAACGAACGAACGTTCGTTATCTGGATCTAAACGATGAACGCATTTGTTAAAACGAACAAACAAGCGAACGCTCGCTAATTACCCTAAACCGGAAAAAAAACCGATCTAATAAAAAACGGAAACTAAAAAAAACGAATGAAAACCGGCGAAAACCAAAGGTTTTCTAAAAAAACCGGCGGCGGCGGTCAACCTCGGTGGGCGGGTCCGGCGGCGGCGGTGGCGGCGCGGCACGGCGAGGCGGCGGCTGCGGCTTGTGGTTGGGCGCGACGCGTCTAGGGTTTGGGGGCGCGGCTGCTTGGGGCTGAAAGCGGCCCGGGGCGGCGCTATATAAAGGGCCCGGCCGGAGGAGTCCCGGCCGATCCCGGCCTGAAGTTGGTTCGTATTTTTTTAAATAATTACGCGCAGAAAAACAAACAAAAGAAATATTAAACGGACTCTAAAAATTCCAAAATAAATTTTGCCCGGCTTCTAAAATCAAGCCACACAGGATGAACATTTATTTGGGGCCTAAATGCAATTTTCAAAACGTGCATTTTTCCTAAATTCAAATAAAATAGCAAATAAAACCAAAGTAAAATCTTATTTAATTTTATTATTAAATCCTCAATATCTCTTTATTTTGGGAAAGTCATTTTATTCCCTCTCTCATATTTTTGTGATAGAAATAATTGAAGATAAAATAATTAAAATCAAATGATCCTATTTTCAAAATTTGAGAAAACTCAAATATGAAAATAACGAAATCACCAACTCTCTCCGAGGGTCCTTGAGTTGCGTGAAATTTCTAGGATCAACCAAAATGCAATAAAATATGATATGCAAAGATGCTCTAATATATAACATTCCAAATTGAAAATTTAGGATGTTACGTCTGGATATAACTCAGCTAGCTTTAGTAAGCTCCTCACGTTACAATGATCACATAACTCTTCTCCTAATCTCAATCTTGCTTTATCAAGAATTTTTATGCATTCGGGAATTCCCTTTCTATTAGTTGGAATATGAAAATTAATCTAAATCAATTTCTATCCGAATATAAGGCTATGTAGGACAAGCAGTAGCACATCATTTGTTTGCTTGCGCATAAGGGTGGCCTTGAAGTACTTGCTTTATTATCTTGATCTAATGATTGTTCTTTTTGCAAATTGTTGTTCCATGACCTAGATCAAGGTCCGGCCAAAAAAGCAGTCAGATAATTAAGGTTAGATAAGACTTGTACAAGAGTAAGAGCGTGTTCTATCGCATGTACCAATATTTTTAATAGCAAATACCAGTATGCCACTACAGGTTGGCAGCGTGAGGGCGACGGTACCAATAATTTGAACAACAATTGTCGGCTTGTCGCTGCCGGCTGCCAGCTTGAGGGCGATGAAAGAGACAAGAGTATTCGGATTTATTTTCTTCTTCCCATTGCGGTTGTGAAGCACCTCGATTTGAAGATCATGTGGCTAGCCAACTGTGGGATATCAAATTGATTTGTTTTACTTGGGCTTGCACAACTTGCACTAAATACACAGGCTAAAAAGCTTTTATCTAGTGCAGCTAGGGATTCAATGGGTTCATCTATCATCTTTTGTTTGGTTCACACACCAAGGACCAATAAAGCGCTACTTTATCAACTAAATTTCGTTGGTGTCATCTACACCCAATGTTTCTATACTAGCTATGCCTCTGCAGATCAATGATCTATCGATAGCAATGATACACGCATGACTGGACCATTTTCACCTCTTTTTTTTGGAGGAAATCTAGCTCACCAAGCAATTTATCGTAACCAACACCGACATGTGATCAATGTGCTAGAGAATCAATAAAAATTGTTAGCACTGAGCACTTGCTATTCATTGCTCTAATCATCTATCGCCAATGGATTTCCATTTTATTTTCGCCAGGATAACCGCTTCAATTCCCATGCCAGCTTGGCTCTTTTGATAAAACTACCAATATTTCATTTAAAAAAAGGTCAAATACAACACAGAGATTTATGATGCATCATAACACAGATGGATCACACAACATCCGCTCAGTTCATTTTTTAGCGTAGTACCAATCAACCACCTTCATTAACTATCTAAAGTGATACTTGATACTCAAACATGTTCTTGCATGTTACTCTTAAAAAGAAAGGTTTGGTCCATGTGACAGAAGAGTATCGTAAATCCTTGCACCAAGATAGTTGGTGCACTCTAGCGCAGACCACAACCAACTCATTATCCGGGTGCATTCATGTGTGTTTTGGGTATAGATCAATGATTGGTTGATGGTAATAACACACACATGACTGTGCCATTTTTCATCTCGGAGCATAAAACTGCAGAGGCCAGGAGTATACACTCCTTTCAAAAGAGAAAAAAAGTTGGAGCAATGATAAATCATCTAACATTTTATTATAACCAACACTGGCATGTGATCAATGTGCTAGAGAGATGATAAAAATTGTTAGCACAAAGCACCTTTTATTCATTGATCTCATTATCTGTTAGCAACGAGTTTCCATTTTATTTTCATCACGGGAACATCTACTATTCCCATGCCAGTGTGGCCTTTTAGATAAATATGTTAATAAATATTTTATAGAAAATCAAAGATTTACGGTTCCTCATGACACAGACGCATCACACAACATCTACTAGGTTTGGTTTATAGAGTAGTACTGATGCAACCACCTCCATTAACTATCTAAGCGATACTTGACTATCAAACATGTTCTTGCATGTTACTCCAAAACATATATGTTTAGTCCATGTGACACAAGAGTATTGTGCACCCTGGCCAGCTTGCATCAAGATGTTGGTGCACTACTGCACTCTATCGTAAACCACACCCAACTCATTATCCAGGTACATTCATGGGGTTTTGTAGGTACAAAGCAAGGAGCATACAACCTCAAAGGCCAGGGATTATACCCTCTTTTTTCAAAATAAAAAGTTGGAATGATGCTAGATCACCTAGCATTTCATTATAACCAACACTGAAATGTGATCGATGTGCTAGAGAATCGATAAAACTCGTTAGCATAGAGCACTTGTTAATCATTGCTCTCATCACCTGTCACCGACGAAATTCCATTTATTTTTGTTGGTGAACCGCTTCACTCAGTTTGGCCTTTTTGATAAACCTGTTAATATTTCCTTTCTAGAAATATCAAATACAACACATAGATTTATGGTGCATCACGACACAGATGCATCATACAACATTTAATCGGTTTGGTTTTTAGTGTAGTACTGATTCAACCACCTCCATCAACTTTTTAGGCAATATTTGACTCTCAAACATGTTCTTGCGTGTTACAATCATAATAAGTTCATGGCATCATGATAAGTTGGTGTTTGTTTTCAGAAACATCACACACCACGACTTGAAATACACTCACGCAATGTTTAATCAGTCTTTTTTAGGCGGAGCACAGGTTCAAAACACACTCACGCAATGTTTAATCATGATACTTAACTCTCAAAACATATTACCATCATAATTTCATGGCATCACACATGTTAGTTTTTGTTTTCGGAAACAATAATACACACACCTCATAGATTGGCATGCACGATGTGGACACACTCACATGACGTCTACTTGGTCTGGTTTTAGTGGAGTGCGCGTTCAACCGCCTCGCTTAATATCTAAGCGACAATTGACTCTAAAAAAATGTCCTTGCATGTTCTATAACCTCATGTCATTAGGACATGCTAATGGTTTTTCTTTCAGAAACGTCAAATTCTTTGTTTTCACGTCAAATTCAGCACGATAGGTTTACACGCACATCATGACACTAACACACTCACATAATTTCTACCCCATTTGGTCTTTTGTGTACATGTTCGACCACCTTCATTAACTATCTAAGTAATACCCGACTTTCAAATTCTTGTGTATTACAATCGCAACTTCATAAATTCAAAGATCACACGCAAAAAATATCATAAAATCAAAGATAATGTATGCTTTAACGGGCTAGATCTCGTAAGAGATGGTAGTGACTGATATGAAGAGGAATTGACACTAGTGCGTGATTCATGGTCTTTCCTCTTTATTTGGCAAATGATGCACTGAATATGTTGTTTGAAAAAACATGAAAGCAATATATGTCCATCAAATATAGACGGTCGGGATCTACCAAATCGGACGAACGGCTAGGGATGCATGGAAATCAGAGTGCACTGTTGTAGCTAAACCTGCCTTCCGACTTAGGACTAGTTTGGTTTGTGTCCTGGGGTCTGTGCCTGGCTAAAATAGAAGCCTGGCCTGGACGTGAAAGAGTCAAGAAAAGTTGCCTGACCAGGCCAGCCTGGGAGTGATGTGTTTGCTTTACGTCCTCAGCCTGGCGTACCAATCATTCTGCTTCAACTTCATAAATTAATGCTGACCCATCAAGAAAACTATTGTTTATTGCCCAGGCTAGCACCAGGCGTCCCATTCTTTACGCCTGGTTCAGGCTAATGACCATGCCTGGCAGTGGCGGAGCTAGACAAGATTGATTGGGGAGACCAGTAAGAAAATACAGTTTCTAAAGGGAGCAAAAGCTCTATTTTTTTTAATATAAAACTCCCTGTATGAATTTTCTTCACTAAATTTGTTCAGGCTGGGGGGGCCACGGCCCCTGCAGGCATGCACGTAACTCCGCCACTGATGCATGGGGTTGCAGCCAGGCTAATGAGCATGTCAGGAGACCCAGGCCAGGCTACTATTTGATGGGGCAGGACACAAACCAAACATCTTCCAGGCTACTCTCAGGCAGGCTTCAGGCCAGGCAATTTTTTGTGTGGACTCCAACCAAACTAGTCCTTAAACCCAGGCCCACGCGTCATCCCAACAAAAGCCGAGCGGCCAAACCCCCCACTCTCCCCGGACGAGACACGCCTGCTGCAAGGCCAAACACAAGAACCACACTATGCCGGCGCACGGGGCACTGGCTTCCGTCCGCCACCACCCTCTCCTCTCCTGACCGCGAGGCACTGCTCGTCGTGGACGCGAGTGGGGAGAGCAATGCCAATCGCGCTGGAGAGTGACGCCCTGTTTGACCGCGGGGTGCCGGCGGCGTGCGCCTGGTCCTCTTCGGCTGGGCGGGGCAGCAGCAGCCAGGCGGAGGCGGTGCACCTCGGTGAGTCGGAGGAGAGCGAGGCGGAGGTGCAGAGCTCGCTCAGAGGCCCCTTCGACACCATGGACGCGCTCCAGGAAGCCCTGCCCCTCAGGCTAGCCACCCAATCCGCGCAAAGGTCGCGCCTTCGTCGGCCTTCTTGCGCCGTAATCTTACTTCCACAAGTTTATTTTGGGGATTCGTTCATGCTTGGATCGTTTGGAATTTGGAAATCATTGCATTGGACTTTTACGATTCATCTGATGCTATGGAGCAGTGCAGGGTGCGTCATTGAAGTGGAATTTCGGGTGTTTTAGTAGTAGAGTGAAAATTTGTGGGAGAAGTAGTTGTGTCAGACCGGATCTGTTATGAAATATGGGGATTTCCTGGGTGATCAGAGCCTTCTGAAGCCATGAGACGATGGGGTATTTGGTATGTACTGTTATATGGGTACAATACTCCAATGCGCATGTTTTTTTAGGAAGTTCAATTCCAACAGACAAACCTTCTGAGCTTAAGAGTTGAGTTGTTTTAGGAAGTCCAGTTCTTCATCTATTTGATCGGTGGAAGGGCTTTGCAATGTAATCATCTGTGGCATTGGACGATCTTTAAGAAAAAAAATCAATTATTGGTAGTCAGTATGGGGAACTTGTTATTTCTTCTTGGTATTTACTTGTCTTGCACAGAGAATTCATCTTAAATATTATGGGGTGACCTGTTTTAATTTCTATTTAATAATATAGGAGAGAGGCGTCCAAAATCAATAATACGAAGTCTAGTTCTTTGGCAAATGCCGCTGATGTTGTGCTCTCACCTCAATCATCAAATGGCCTTGCTACTCTTGAAAAACCCTCCCTAAGAAACGCAAGGGCCCTCTTCCATTTAGTATCGACCAGGATGAGTCGCGGAGCAAAGAGCTGAGCCCTGTTGGAGATATATATCAACAACAGTGCAGGGCGCCATCGTCTCTGGCTGCCGCAAGCAGTTCACCATGCAAGAGTAGGAGCGAATATGAGCATGGGTGCTGTAAGCCTGTAACGACATGCCTTGCCATAGCCTGCAGAGAAAATCCAGTGACATGAGTGCCTTTTCTTCTCCAGCTGCTGGCCTTCAAACTCATTCATCTTAGTTTCAATGGTTGGTCACCAAGACGTGGGGGCGTCAACTGATGTGATTTCTCCCAGGACAAAGCGCAGGAAGAATTAGCAAAATAAGGTGCATCTGTATTTTCACCTTCAACAACTGGTGTCCATTTTAGACTGCGGAACCAGTGAGAGTAACTCCAACAGCCCCCTTATCTTTAAATTAACCGCAGTTTGCAGGAAGTTAAAACCAAAACCCTCTCCAATAGTTTTGTAAACCGGCCTTAACTTTAGAGAATCCCGTAAGGCGACTGATAGGCGCCGGCACACCGGCGCAAAGGTTCGGCCGATCGCATCTGATATGCCAGTTTGTCTTTTTGCCCACCTGTCAGATCAGCCTTTGCATCGTTTTTTTTGCTCAACAAAAATTGCATCCAGCTGTTTGTCCTGGACACCCGCCATGGACGCTACGAGGCTTGCCTTCAAGCATCACCAGCTCGCCACGGGTCGCGCCGTCCTCACCTGTGACGCCCGGGTAATTAGGCTACAGTAAAACTCTTCTAATGATGTCATGTCATCTTTAATTACTGTTGCTAAACCTTCGTTAATTCAAACCAATTCAAAAATCAATTCAAAAAATCGCAAACAACAAAAGTTTTTAAAAGTTAAAATAAAAATGTTCGGGCAGTGCCATAAATTACATATTTAATTATGGCGTAATAAACACATTTTTATAAAGTACCTAAGAATTTTAAAATAGATTAAAACAGAAAAGAAAATAAAAGAAAGAAAGGAAATACAAAAGAGAAAAACAAACATAAAAAAGGAAAAGAAAACCCCCGGGGCTCCGGCCCAGCAGGCCACCGGCCTAACTGGGCCACGACCCACCAGGCCGGCCCACCCCGCACCCATAAACCCCCCACTCCCTCAGTACCCACCAACACTCCCCACTCCTCTCCGAAAATATCTCCTCCCCCCTCTTCCTCGATTTGGATCGGGATCGAGAAGGAGGCCACCGACGCCGCGCCCCGCCATGCCCGGAGCTCGCCACGCCCGACCTCCCTCGTCGGCCTGCCCCTCTCCGTCGCATCGTCCCCGGCATCCCCCCCGAGCCCCATTGCCCAGTCCCCTACTCCCTCCGTGAGCTTCCCTTCCTCTCTCCCACGCGCTGCGCTCGCTGCTGCCCGCGCGCCGGGCTCGCGCCCATCAGCGCCCGCGCCTCCCTCGCGCTGCTCTGCCTTGCCGCCCGCTTCCCCTGTTGCCGCCCGCACGCGCGCCGCTCCCCTCTGCTGTGGCCGACGCAGCGCCCACATGCCGGAGCTCACGCTCCGGGCCGCCCTTACCTAGTGCCGCTACGCCGCTCGCCCGCTCCCCTGCGCCCGCTCGCGCGCGCCTCGCCTGCATCTGCTGCTGCTGCTTGGCGCACCCTGCCCGACGAGCCCGCGCCCATGGACCCCTTCCCCTTGCTCGCCGCAGCCCCGACACGGCTCTGCCCGCGCCACCGCGCCGTGTTCGGCTGCCCCCGCCCGAGCACGCCCGCTCTGGCCTTCCGCGCGCGCCTGCCGTTGCTGGCGCCGCCCGCTGCAGCTAGCCACCGCGCCGCCCGCCCGTGCCACTGCTGCCCCGCGCCACGCTGCGCCCCACCGCCGCCTCGCTCCGTCGCCCGCACGCTGACCCGGGTCCCCGCACCATCGCCCTGATCCGCCCCGCAGCCACCCGTGCCCGCGGTCGCCTCGCGCGCTGTGCGCCGTCGCCGGCCGCCGTAGCCGCCGTTAACGGGCGCCCGCCCGTTGCCCGTATCCTCCTCGCCCGTTCGGGCTGTACCCGTAGCCCACACCCGCTAGGCTCCCCCAGAGCCTATGACAAAGGAGCCCTGCCCCCAGAACGGTTCTTAAAATAAAAATAAAAATAAAAATATAATAAAAATAAAATAAATAAATAATTAATTAACTAATTAATTAACTTAATTAATTTTGATTAAATTAACTTAATTAATTTTCATTAATTAAACTAAGACAACTAATTAAGCCTAACTAATTAACCTAAACCCTAATTAACTAAAACAATCAATGACAGGGGGTCCCACCCCTGTTGACCAGTCAAACGTTGACTGGTCAACTGGGTCCCTCTGGCCCACCTGTCAGCCACTGGGTACACTTTTGTGTACACTGTGCTGGGTGCGCCTAACAATTTAACATTTATCTTAATTTCAGAATAATAATAAAATCTTTAGAAAATCATATTTTTTAATCCGTAACTCGGATTAAAATACTTTCTACATGAAAATTGCTCAGAACAACGAGACGAATCCGGATACGCAGCCCGTTCGTCCGCCACACATCCCTAACATACCGAACTCGCAACTTTCCCCCTCCGGCTCCTTTGCCCGAAAACGCGAAACACCGGGAATACTTTCCCGGATGTTTTCCCCCCTTCGTCGGTATCACCTCCTACCGCGTTAGGGAATACCTAGCACCGTGTATTGCCTCGTTATGTTTTGTGATGCTTTGTTTGCTCCGTATTTACTGTTTCTTCCCCCTCTTCTTCCCCGGTAGACCCTGAGACTGACACTGCTGCTGGTACCCCGATTGACTATGGTGTTGACGACCCCTCTCTCTTGCCAGAGCAACCAGGCAAGCCCCCCCCCTTGATCACCAGATATCGCCTACTCTCTTTCTACTGCTTGCATTAGACTAGTGTAGCATGTTACTGCTTTCCGTTAATCCTATTCTGGTGCATAGCCTGTCCTTGCTACTACTGTTGTTACCTTTACCTGCAATCCTAATGCTTAGTATAGGATGCTAGTGTTCCATCAGTGGCCCTACACTCTTGTCCGTATGCCATGCTATACTACCGGGCCGTGATCACTTCGGGAGGTGATCACGGGCATATACTATATACTTTACGCTGTTACATTACCTGTGGTACTGTTCGGAGTTGGGGACTGAAGGGGGATGTGGCTCCATCCCGATAGAGGTGTCCCTGGGTTCCCGACGGCCCCCAACTGTTACTTTGTGGCGGAGCGACAGGGCAGGTTGAGACCACCTAGGAGAGAGGTGGGCCTGGCCCTGGTCGGCGTTCGCGGTTATTTCAAGATAACACGTTTAACGAGATCTTGGTATTTGATCTGAGTCTAGCCACTGGTCTATACGCACTAACCATCTACGCGGGGACAGTTATGGGCACTCGACGTCGTGGTATCAGCTGAAGCCTTCGTGACGTCAGCGACTGAGCGGCACGCGCCGGATTGGACCGTTAGGCTGCTCTTGTATTAAGGGGGCTAGTTCTGCTTCCGGCCGCCCTCGCAACATGCAGGTGTGCAATGGGCGATGGGCCCAGACCCCTGCGCCATAGGATTTAGACCGGTGTGCTGACCTCTCTGTTGTGCCTAGGTAGGGCTGTGACGTGTTGATCTTCCGAGGCCGGGCATGACCCAGGAAAGTGTGTCCGGCCAAATGGGATCGAGCGTGTTGGGACATGTGGTGCACCCCCGCAGGGAAGTTAATCTATTCGAATAGCCGTGATCTTTGGTAACAGGATGACTTGGAGTTGTACCTTGACCTTATGACAACTAGAACCAGATACTTAATAAAACACACCCTTCCAAGTGCTAGATACAACCCGGTGGTCGCTCTCAAACAGGGCGACGAGGAGAGGATCGCCGGGTAGGATTATGCTACATGATGCTACTTGGTGGACTTACCTTCTGCTCTCTTCTACATGCTGCAAGGTGGAGGTGGCCTGAAGCGTAGTCTTTGATAGGACTAGCTACCCCCCTCTTATTCTGGCATTTTGCAGTTCAGTCCACATATGATACCCTTATTCCATTTGATACCAATGCATACATATGTAGTGTAGCTCCTTGCTTGCGAGTACTTTGGATGAGTACTCACGGTTGCTTTGCTCCCTCTTTTCCCCTTTCTATACTCGATTACTGCGACCAGACGCTCGAGCCCAGGAGCCAGACGCCATCGTCGATGACGACTACTACTACTACTCGGGAGGTGCCTACTACTACGTGCAGCCCGCTGATGGCGACCAGGAGTAGTTTAGGAGGATCCCAAGCAGGAGGCCTGCGCCTCTTTCGATCTGTATCCCAATTTGTGCTAGCCTTCTTAAGGCAAACTTGTTTAACTTATGTATGTACTTAGATATTGTTGCTTCCGCTGACTCGTCTATGATCGAGCTCTTGTATTCGAGCCCTCAAGGCTCCTGGCTTGTAATATGATGCTTGTATGACTTATTTTTATTTTTAGAGTTGTGTTGTGATATCTTCCCGTGAGTCCCTGATCTTGATCGTACACGTTTGCGTGTATGATTAGTGTAGAATTGAATCGGGGGCGTCACAAGTTGGTATCAGAGCATACTGCCTGTAGGAATCCCCCTTCCACACTCCTTGGCCGAAGTCGAGTCTAGCCAGTGAAAACTGTTTTACTAACATGGCTGTGCGGCCCATGGGCCCACGTCGCCATTGGGTGGTAATATGATCTTTTATTCCTTGTCTATACTCTGGGACTATGTTCTCTCTTCTATTCGGGTTAAATGATTTTACTAACTACATTAGGTTCTCATAACGACTTTCCCCGGAGAGCCCCTTCATTCCAGATGGTTGCCTGCTTCACCAGAAGACTTCAAAGATATTCTCCGATCTACTCCCGAGAACTTGTGTTGATTTCTTTTGCAATCCCTTAACACCGTTGAATCCTTATGAATAACTGTGTACCCTCGCCGTTCATACTTTCATCCCTAGTTGTCCTTGTTATTACAAGATACCCGAAAGTATTCTCCGACCTTCGAGAATCCTTTTTCCGACTGCCATGCAACTCTTTTCCGCCTGAATAACCCTATGGATAATTCCTAGCACTTATCGAGCACATGCTCATCCCCAGTTGTTCATGTGTTTCGCAAAAGTCTTCGAAATACCATTCGGTCTTCCGAAAATCCTGAGAGTCTATTGCTCTTGAAATTCTTGCTTGCTGGTGTTATGGTTAATTCCATAAGTCTCGTAATCTTATTGGCATCCCTTGTCATTATCATTTTGATTCCATTGATTCAATATGTTGCGAATGCTCGCGATCCTCAATCAGATCCTAGAATTCATCCTTCCAGCTCAGACGTCATTTTAAACATGAGCTGGATCTCGACCAATTAAATTTTGCCATCGATTGAGGCTATTCAACCTATCCATCCCTAATCAGAGCATTGCTTCTGATCCCTTGTCTTGGAATACATAATTTCTTTGCATTTGAGCTTTGAGTTAGTTAGTTGTTTCTATAATCCGATGCACATGCATTCCTTCTTCCTTTGATAGAGTATCGATACTCACATCAGCTCCATTGTAGACCACCAGACCTCTTGTTGGATTATTATCCAACAGTGTCCTTCATATTGAAGTAACCTTGTGAGCCTTTCCACGGATATATAAAGCCTTTGGTAAATTGTATCCTCTGCTTTCTCAACCATGCTCTATTTTCAAGCTGGTGGTATTTACTATTGAAGCTTGTGGTATATGTTTCCACGATACCCTGGCGGGTTGAACCTATGCCTTCCTTATTATGTGTGAACTCGAAAGTTTTCACAAGTCATACTCTTCTGATATTTTGCTAGATAAAATTTCTACACTACAGCTTCATCAAAAGCGAGAAGCAAAATGAAAGGTTATGCATGGAAGAAGTGGGAGTCAACCTTGAGCCTTTGCATTCATGCCCATGGACCCGATGTGGAACTTATCACCGAAGCTTCTTGTAAATGATAATAATCCCATTGTTATAAGTTCGTCCTGTATCTATGTTTGGTCCTTTGCAATCGTGGTTCCGGTCATATTTTCTCCTTGATTTTAATTCTCGGACTAGTTAAAGCACTTGTCTTCTGTAGATCAATACACCTCTGCAACCTCTATTATGTTCTACCTTCGAGTATTACCCCGTGGTATCTCGATAAAATCACAGAACCATATTACTTCTTATGATTTCTTCTTCAAGTATTATTTCTCACCGATCCGAATTTTTCCCTGGGTTCTGAGTTGTTAGACACTCAGGGACACCGATAGTGAATCGAGTCCATAATCTGATTCATTAACTCTAAGTAATTTTCGTTGCTTATGAGTTTAATAATCCTTCAAGTCATTCCTAGCCTGATTGGCTATATCATTGTCGTGATGATTTTAACTGTGCTACCTGGTCCTTATTCTCAGAGCACTAATTTGCGACGATAGCTAAGCTTATGTCGATCTTCCTCATCATCCCCTTTCACCTTAAACAACAAGCTGGATTTCGAGTTTGTGTCATAACTGTGGTTCCAATAACCTCTTGCTTCATCATTCCATTGACTTGATGTCATCGCTGATCGATTACATCTTCATGAAATATCTCGACAAAATTTGTCGTGATCATTATCAACATTCTGAACTCTTCCAGGATATCAATTGAATTTAAGAAGAGAAATACCATCCTTGTCCTCGATGATTTGTGTTATCATCGACCACTTTATTGCCTTCCGTTCAAACACAAACTTGTTCGTGTTTCGTGTTATACCTTGAGATCCTTGCTATCCAGCATTTGTTCTTTACCTTGGAGTATTACCATCTTTTATGTCAAGGATGTCGTGATAATTTCACCACCTATTGAGAATCCTTGGTATAATGATACTTCTCACCATCATCATTCTTTCTTGGTCCCCGTGTTGATTCCAACAATTGAACTGTGTTGTTTGGATTCCTTCCTTCTAGCAACCCTATTGCTTTGAAGTTAATGGTTGACATTTCATTCTTAGACCATTGGTTATCGAATCACCATTATAACATCGGTCTTGCTACCTACGCCCATGTTTCGGGGGCACCTTTCAAACAATGTTTAACTGTGAATGTTTTCCTCAAGCATAACTCATTATATCATTTGATCTGACAAATGTTATCTCCTTGTTCACATAACTGTGGAAATCCACCTTTTTGGAAATCTCGAGGATTGTCGCTGACTCCATCAGCTACCCCCTCACCCCGTTCCTTGGTTTAATGATGAACTCTTGTTTCAGAATCGCTTCCATAGTACATTTCCCGAGAATATTACAATGTCATCCCGTCAATTTGTGTTATACCTTTTCTTCTTAGACATCCTGAGTCTGAGATATCCTAACACCAATCAGATATGAATCCCGGTCAGATATGATGGTTGGGACGCATTTTCCAAGAGTTATAACGTTGCTCTTTATATGACCCGGTAAGGTAATGTCATGCCTAGCACACCTGGCTGGAGGGCCTATTGTTATAGTTCTTCCTTTTAGCAAGATTATCCATTCTTCCATGAGGAAATTGTAACCCTTATTCTACAAGTTATTCCTGATGGATCCTTTGTGTTTCCAAAGTCTGATCTTCACCTGATGACCATGTCAATGCTATCTCGAAGCATGTCTATGGTACTCCGATTTTCAACAAGAACATTTGAAGCCCGATGCTAAATGTTTCCTGCTCAATTATCCAAACACCTTTGTTTGGGCTATGTCATGAAGTCATCTCCCCTTACCTAAATGGGTTTCTACTTTCTATCCTGCCATGGATATCATGTTCTGTTTGTCCTTGGAAAGGATATACCCCTGAAATATGTGTTTAAACACATTCTCTTTCCATTGTTCTGTTTAATCTGATAATAATATTTTCCTTTACATTGGTTGGTTTAACGTTTCTTGTGATCTATATGATCTAAGCAGTAATATTCTCCTGCTTATGTGAACACCTCGGTGTACAATTCTGTCAGCAAGACCCAGTTACTATTGTTGAATGATATTCCGGTAGCCACCGATGGACGAGAACTTTGCCTGATGGTCCGCCTCGTTCAACGAGCAGGAAAAAGGTTCTCTTTGTCCCTCGCCGTTGGTACCGACGTTGTTGCTGACATATAACTGACAAGCTACCCGCTGACATGCCTTGCTATCATGATCGTGCAAGACATCACTGTCCTTCCTACTTTTAACACACATGGTGGGCCCATAACCCATAGATCCACAGGATTGAAACCTGACTCTCCTGTACACCCCCTGTTCCCAAAGTTATTCCTCGCGCGTGGCCTCGTATGTAATTCACGGTCCACCGTCCTACTAATCTATTCTGGTATCAGACGCAATACTTATTCTCGTTGCCCTGAAACCCTTTCACCTTCTGATTAGGCATCGAACGATTGCCTATCCATTTGAAACTTCTCATGGTACCTTCTTACTTTGCTCTCGATATCTTCTTAAGTGGTAATTCGAGAGATACTTATGCTTCTTCCCCTGAGTTAACCGTCTGATGCTCGATCTTGTTAGAATCCGTCCTTATAGAGTTTTCCCTTCTTACCATTTCGTAAGTACGGTGAAGATCCTGAAGGAAGGACGACAACTTCATCATGATGACCTGAAGCAGAGAAATGAAGACATCAACGCTATGGATCGACCGCGTCGAGAAGAGCAACCAAGACCGAGAAGATTCATTAGGATTTCGTAACCAGACCTTTCCCCCTTATTCCACCTCTTAAATCTCGGGACGAGGTTTCTTGTAGTGGAGGAGAATTGTGACGCCCGGGTAATTAGGCTACAGTAAAACTCTCCTAATGATGCCATGTCATCTTTGATTACTCTTGCTAAACCTTCGTTAGTTCAAACCAATTCAAAAATCAATTCAAAATAAATTGGAAACAACAAAAGTTTTCAAAAATTAAAAAAAAATGTTCGGGCAGTGCCATAAATTGCATATTTAATTATGGCATAATAAACACATTTTTATAAAGTTCCTAAGAATTTTAAAATGGATTAAAACAGAAAAGAAAATAAAAGAAAGAAAGGAAATACAAAAGAGAAAAACAAACAAAAAAAGGAAAAAGAAAACCCCCGGGGCTCCGGCCCAGCAGGCCACCGGCCCAACTGGGCCACCACCCACCAGGCCGGCCCACCCAGCACCCATAAACCCCCCACTCCCTCAGTACCCACCGACTCTCCCCACTCCTCCCCGAAAATATCTCTTCCCCCTCTCCCCCGATTTGGATCGGGATCGAGGAGGAGGCCACCGACGCCGCGCCCCGCCACGCCCGGAGCTCGCCTCGCCGGACCTCCCTCGTCAGCCTGCCCCTCTCCGTCGCATCGTCCCTGGCATCCCTCCCGAGCCCCATTGCCCAGTCCCCTACTCCCCCTGTGAGCTTCCCCTCCTCTCTCCCATGCGCTGCGCTCGCTGCTGCCCGCGCCGGGCTCGCGCCCATCAGCGCCCGCGCTCCGGCCGCGGACGCGATCACTGTGGCCCTGCCGTGCCCGCGCCTCCCTCACCCTGCTCTGCCTTGCCGCCCGCTTCTCCTGTTGCCGCCCGCACACGCGCCGCTCCCCTTTGCTGTGGCCGTCGCAGCGCCCGCATGCCGGAGCTCACGCTCCGGGCCGCCCTCACCTAGTGCCGCTACGCCGCTCGCCCGCTCCCCTGCGCCCGCTCGCCCGCGCCTTGCCTGCATCTGCTCCTGCTGTTGGCGCACCGTGCCCGACGAGCCCGTGCCCGTGGACCCCTTCCCCTTGCTCGCCGCAGCCCCGGCACGGCTCTGCCCGCGCCACCGCGCCGCGTTCGGCTACCCCCGCTCGAGCACGCCAGCTCTGGCCTTCCCTGCGCGCGCCTGCCATTGCTGGCGCTGCCCGCTGCAGCCAGCCACCGCGCCGCCCACCCCTGCCACTGCTGCCCGCGCCACGCTGCGCCCCACAGCCGCCTTGCTCCGCCGCCCGCACGCTGACCCGGCTCCCCGCACCATCGCCCTGATCCGTCCCGCAGCCACCCGTGCCCGCGGTCGCCTCGCGCGCTGCGCGCCGTCGCCGGCCGCCGCAGCCGCCGTTAACGGGCGCCCGCCCATTGCCCGTACCCCCCTCGCCCATTTGGGCTGTGACCGTAGCCCACACCCGCTAGGCTCCCCCAAAGCCTATGACAAAGGGGCCCCGCCCCCCAGAACGTTTCTTAAAATAAAAATAAAAATAAAAATATAATAAAAATAAAATAAATAAATAAATAAATAAATAAATAAATAAATAACTTAATTAATTCTGATTAAATTAACTTAATTAATTTTGATTAATTAAACTAAGACAACTAATTAAGCCTAACTAATTAACCTAAACCCTAATTAACTAAAACAGTCAATGACAGGGGGGTCCCACCCCTGTTGACCAGTCAAACGTTGAATGGTCAACTGGGTCCCTCTGGCCCACCTGTCAGCCACTAAGTACACTTATGTGTACATTGTGCTGGGTGCGCCTAGCAATTTAACATTTATTTTTGAATTAAAAATAATTTCAGAATAATAATAAAATCTTTAGAAAATCATATCTTTTAATCCGTAACTCGGATTAAAAACTTTCTACATGAAATTTGCTCAGAACGACGAGACGAATCCGGATACGCAGCCCGTTCGTCCGCCATACATCCCTAACATACCGAACTCGCAACTTTCCTCCTCCGGCTCCTCTGCCCGAAAACGCGAAACACTGGGAATACTTTCCCGGATGTTTTCCCCCCTTCGTCGGTATCACCTCCTACCGCGTTAGGGCATACCTAGCACCGCGTATTGCCTCGTTATGTTTTTTGATGCTTTGTTTGCTCCGTATTTACTGTTTCTTCCCCCTCTTCTTCCCCGGTAGACCCTGAGACTGACACTGCTGCTGGTACCCCGATCGACTACGGTGTTGACGACCCCTCTCTCTTGCCAGAGCAACCAGGCAAGCCCCCCCTTGATCACCAGATATCGCCTACTCTCTTTCTACTGCTTGCATTAGAGTAGTGTAGCATGTTACTGCTTTTCGTTAATCCTATTCTGGTGCATAGCCCGTCCTTCCTACTACTGTTGTTACCTTTACCTGCAATCCTAATGCTTAGTATAGGATGCTAGTGTTCCATCAGTGGCCCTACACTCTTGTCCGACTGCCATGCTATACTACTAGGCCGTGATCACTTCGGGAGGTGATCACGGGCATATACTATATACTCTACACTGTTACATTACCTATGGTACTGTTCGGAGTTGGGGGCTGAAGGGGCAGGTGGCTCCATCCCGGTAGAGGCGGGCCTGGGTTCCCGACGGCCCCCGACTGTTACTTTGTGGCAGAGCGACAGGGCAGGTTGAGACCACTTAGGAGAGAGGTGGGCCTGGCCCTGGTCGGCGTTCGCGGTTATTTCAAGATAACACGTTTAACGAGATCTTGGTATTTGATCTGAGTCTGGCCACTGGTCTATACGCACTAACCATCTACGCGAGGACAGTTATGGGCACTCGATGTCATGGTATCAGCCAAAGCCTTCGTGACGTCAGCGACTGAGCGGCGCGCGCCGGATTGGACCGTAAGCGTGCTCTTGTATTAAGGGGGCTAGTTCTGCTTCCGGCCGCCCTCGCAACGTGCTGGTGTGTAATGGGCGATGGGCCCAGACCCCTGCGTCATAGGATTTAGACCGGCGTGCTGACCTCTCTGTTGTGCCTAGGTAGGGCTGCGACGTGTTGATCTTCCGAGGCTGGGCATGACCCAGGAAAGTGTGTTCGGCCAAATGGGATCGAGCGTGTTGGGATATGTGGTGCACCCCCGCAGGGAAGTTAATCTATTCGAATAACTGTGATCTTCGGTAACAGGACGACTTGGAGTTGTACCTTGACCTTATGACAACTAGAACCGGATACTTCATAAAACACACCCTTCCAAGTGCCAGACACAACCCGGTGGTCGCTCTCTAACAGGGCGACGAGGAGAGGATCGCCGGGTAGGATAATGCTACACGATGCTACTTGGTGGACTTACCTTCTGCTCTCTTCTACATGCTGCAAGGTGGAGGTGGCCTGAAGCGTAGTCTTCGATAGGACTAGCTATCCCCCTCTTATTCCGGCATTCTGCAGTTCAGTCCACATATGATACCCTTATTCCATTTGATACCAATGCATACATATGTAGTGTAGCTCCTTGCTTGCGAGTACTTTGGATGAGTACTCACGGTTGCTTTGCTCCCTCTTTTCCCCTTTCTATACTCGATTGCCGCGACCAGACGCTGGAGCCCAGGAGCCAGACGCCATCGTCGACTACTACTACTACTACTACTACTACTACTACTACTCGGGAGGTGCCTACTACTACGTCCAGCCCGCTGACGGCGACCAGGAGTTGTTTAGGAGGATCCCAGGCAGGAGGCCTGCGCCTCTTTCGATCTATATCCCAGTTTGTGCTAGCCTTCTTAAGGAAAACTTATTTAACTTATGTCTGTACTCAGATATTGTTGGTTTCCCTGACTCGTCTATGATCGAGCTCTTGTATTCGAGCCCTCGAGGCCCCTGGCTTGTAATATGATGCTTGTATGACTTATTTTTATTTGTAGAGTTGTGTTGTGATATCTTCCCGTGAGTCCCTGATCTTGATCGTACACGTTTGCGTGTATGATTAGTGTATGATTGAATCGGGGACGTCACATCGCCGCACCGCCATGTCGTCGGCTGTAGCTTTTTTCTCACGCCCATTGAAGCTTTTCCATGGTTGAAGCTTTTTCCGTCCACGGTTCTAGCTTTCGCGGTTGTGTGATGGCCGGTCCCCAAATTCGGTCGCCTTCAATTGAAGTTTCCTAGGACGCTGGTTGTAGCATTTTTTTAATGTTTGCAGCTCCTTCCATGCCATTTACGGTCTCCTTTCTCTCTCTCTCTCTCTCTCTCTCTCTCTTTGAGTGGTTCCAGCAAAAATATCACAAATGGGGAGTAGCAAAAACAAAGACGGTGGTAGCAAAATTCAAACACAGTTGTAGCAAAACTTGGAGTGGTTCTAGCAAAATAAAATGGATCCAGCAAAAAAAATAAAAAATGTGGTGGTAGCAAAAATCAAAGACCATGGTAACAAAAAGTTTGAGTGGTTCCAGCAAAAAGATGGACCTAATTAAGCAAAAAAAAATTCAAAAGACGAACCGCAACGGTAGTAGCAAAAAACAAAACAATGGTAGCAAATTTTCGGATTGGTTGCAGCAAAAATACCACTCAAAAAATATGGATCCTAGTAGAATATGTGGACCCTGGTTGCAGCAAATACAGGCGCCGGTGGTAGCTTTCCCGGTGCCGATTGCAGTAAATCGCAGCACCGGTGGCCACCACCTCCAGCCTCGCCGGTTGCAAAACACCCAACCTCGCCGAGGGGGAGGATGAGGAGATGGATGGCCATGGCTTCCCCTGGTTGCATCAACCCCTGAGTACTTCTCGAATCAGAAAGGAGTGGATGAGTGGACGAGCAGAGCCCCATCTCGACCCGATCTAGATGCAAAAAGGGAGGCCGGGAATAGAGGCGATTTCTCCAGCGATTTGATTTGGGCGCTCGTGCTAGAGGTAGGGGATGGGGAGCGGTGCTGGAGATAGGGGATGAGAAAGGAGTGGGATGAGTGGACGAGCAGAGGGATAAGAATATCTAGAGGAATCGAAATGGATGGGAAGCGGTGGTGGGCCAGGAGGCTGCGACATGGCTATATGGGCTATCAGGCGCCATTTGATCCAGTAGGATCGTGCGACTCGCGCTCGACCGGCCGAGCGTTCGGCCGGCCTGCCGGATGTAAACATTTCCCATCCCATTAAAGTGGTCTTTTCTCCCTGCAGGTTTTTTACGGGAAGATTATCTTCCCGTATCTTTTTGCCGCCGCCTCCACACCACTGTCGCCCATCTTTCCTATCTCTAACATCGGACGGGAATCGTATACCAAATGTCAAATGGAGAGCAATTTCGATCATCATCTTTCCGTATCTCTAATATCGGACGGGAATCGTATACCAAATGTCCTATGGAGAGCAATTTCTATCATCTGTGCACCGAATCGTGTCTCTCTCTTCCTTTTTTTTGAGACACACACTCTCTCTTTTCCTTTCTTTTTTATTCTTTTCTTTTTGTTTCAAAGTTCAACCACCAAAGCTACCGGGCCGGAGGCCCATCCCCATCACGTGCCAGCGCAGCAGGCCGGACACCTAGCCGAGTGCAACGCTTCGCTGGCTTCCTCCTTCAGCGTGCGCGCACACGCATGCACAAGACGAATTATGCTCAAAAAAAAAAACGCATGCACAAGACGAAGCAGCAGAAACGGCAGCATGCACGCACGCGTGATCCCCGCCGCCCCATCGGTCCACGAACTGATTCTGCTACTCGTCCGTTTAAATCCACCTCCAGAAACCGACGCCCCGGATAACGCATTCGTCGCCCGCCCGGCCATCACTCCAAACGTAACCCGCGTCACGCTCACGCGTACGCCCGGATCTCATTTCCCCAATTTCTTTCCTTCGCTTCGCAACCTTCCTACCCCAGAGACTATAAACCGCGCCGTATTTCGCCCGCCGTCGCCGGAGGTAAGCTCTCCGACTCCGACACGTTTTGACATACATCCGGGTCCGGCACCCTCTCGCCATTGCTCACCTCCCTGACATCTGTTCCCGGACGTTCGCGTAGCCAGGCCACCGCTTCCGCTCGGGACTGACACCACCGTCGCCTGAGGACCGGTCCGGCCATTCCATCCGCATCACAGGATTCGCTTCGTTGCCAGGAGGCATGCCAAACACTTGGACAGCGACGGAGTTCAGCGGCAACGACGCAGCACACCGACGCGGACCTCGATACATCACCATCGGCGACATGGCTGGGTAATCAAACCAAAACCTAAACCCGTAGTATGAACCTGAGCGATGGCAGGAGTTTTTCTTTTCTCTTGAGGGAAGCGATGTCAGGACGTGATGGTGGTGATAGTTTTCAAATCCTTTGAGTACAATTTGTGTTCTAGTATATGTTAAATCCAGTCGAAATGGGCACATCTGATTAATTCCCTTGTAGTTTGAGTTCCGTAAAGTTCGTTTGGTGTTTGTTTATTTTTGGTATGGCAATAGAATATTCGGGAATCCACCGGCAATTTTTTTTGGAAATCCCTCAATTGTTATTTCTACTTTTGGAGTATTTAATAATTTCCTAATGTTATTTTTTTTGCAGGGACTAATGTTATTTTATGATCTATTTTATTTATTAAAACCATTTTTACGTATTGTTCTGAGTTGATAATTTTGGTGTTGTACGTAGTCTCATTATATATACCTCTAAACCAAATTTTGTGCTTCATTTCCATCTGAAAAAATCCATAGAATTATTTTATGCTATGCTAAATTTATAGTTGGTGTTTAACTATTATTGAGATTCATCTAAGTATTTATTTTTTGTTAATTATTACTTTTAAGCATGGCACCTTGTTGCTTGAAATGTCCATGGTCTAATATTATTTAATGTATTGACATGCTATGTTTAGTGTTATGTACTTATGTTCAATCTTGATATGTTTCTAGCCTAGGTATACAATGGGAAATAGTAGTGTGAATAGTATATAGTGGGTTATAGTACTGGTCAGTAGCATAATTCATAGTAGAATGGTTAGACTTGTTGGTGAATTGTTGCTTGGCCGCGATGAACCTAGACCCTACGAAAAACCTCTCTACTTACCTCTTCATCATGCTACCTCATGACACTCAATTTGTATACGGATGTTATTTGGAATTATATTTTGCTAGTTTATTTATATTATTTTATTTGTTATTACAATGAGTAGGAGATGACATGACCAGGAAGGAGCACCACCTGGAATAGGGAGATGAGGGACTCGTCAACGTAGGCATGCCTCTCTCTTTGATCATGCTTATATATAACTTGCTTTCAATATTGCATAGTATTTTATGGTTTATAAGCATGCATGCTATTTAATCTTGTAGGTAGTGTCAATTGACACTTTAAAGTGATTTGCTTGTTGCTTGTTTCACTTGATGTTGGAGTGTAATTATGTACTAATGATGCATAAAGTAGAAATACTTAGCCATGCTCAATAATCTATATGTAGTTGCCACTTCGGATGAGTTTCTAGGATCAATGACACTTTGAAACTTACAATTGAGCCCGTCGAGCTAGGACATTGGGCCAGTTGTTGGTTCATCTACCCTGGGCGAAACTTACCAACCAAACACTTATCCATGTGGCAGATGACTCAAGGATTCAAGTAGCAATTGGCTACCCTTCAAAAGCTGAAGAGAGAAATATGCCCCCCCCATACCACATGATGCCTGATAATTCTTGGATTTTAAGATCGTGAATACGGTAAAATCACACACTATATGAGTTCTGGCTCAGTTGCTGATGCCACCATATTGCTTATGGGGTGTCTATTTGTCTGATATGGTGACATACACTTAGGTCTTTGCCCCGGTATCTCACATCTTTGCGGATCTAGCTAAAAGCCCTTGCCATGGCCTCTCCACCAACACACCAAATTTTGTGTGCTATGGTAGCAACGACTAGTGGCAATAAGAAGAAATTGTATTATGTGGTTAAGTGTATAACCTTTGTAGAGTGTAAAACTGTCTGAATGGCCACTTGCAATTAGCCACTTGCAATTAGGGACGACACATGAATCTATTCTGAAAACAACAATCTCAGTATGTTATTGCATCAAACAAAGAGCGTGAGTTGGTCGAGCACCCTCCCTAGGATGAAATATATGCCGGAGATAAAAACCATTTTCTCATCCAAAAAGGCTTTTAACAGAACTATTGTGATGTTGCAAAAAAAAGAGGATGTTTTGGAAATGAACCATGTTAACTTTCTTTGAAGCTACATGTAACTGATAGGTCTCCTCTGTAGGAGGCATGTTGAGTATGTAATGTACTCATGGCAGTACTTTTGTGGTACTTCAGAGCTCTATGAAGGCGAGGGTGTTGACTACGAGTAATACGAGGATCCAAAGGAGTGAGGCTATGTGATCTACATTAATTTTCTGTGGCTGAGGAGTCAATACATATTGTATTTTTCAAGGATTTAAACTTCAAGCTAAGCCAAACTATCTCACTTTCTACTGCTATCCTAGTTACCACCAGTATGGCGGCAAATAATTGTGATATTTGCCATAGGTCACCATCAGCTATAGATAAAACTAATATGTGTAAGTGTACAAGGGATAAAACAATCCATAATCAATCATACATGCAAATTTAATCCAAAACAATCATGTATATACCTAAATAACAAAAGCGACATGTATATAACTCAATAACATGAAAATACAAACTCTAACAAGGTAGCATCTAATCTATCTTTAGAGGACACTTTATTACAGATCTTCGGTCGACCGGCGATTGATTCACGGTGAATCCTATGAGCACTCACGGTGTCACATCCATGCAAGAAAATAAATTATATTTTTGTATATTAATTAGTTAATTGATGGATTCCACACTTGTCATTGGTCTATGGGGTTGGGGTGTTGCTTAACGGAAAGCAGTTTTAGGTTGCATGATATGGAAAAGTAATTGTGCGTTGTGAGTTCTGATAATAGTGAAGCCATTTGGTACACTAGTTGTTGGAGTTGTGGATGTGAGTGTAAATTTCTGAAATGCACATGAGGAGTTGATGGGTTGTATAGAAATTGTTATATTAAATGTAGATTGGGCCATAAATTGTTAAATTTAGCTAATTGTATACAATAGATTTTCTAGTTAGTTCTTGCTAGTAATTTTGCACTTAATTAAATAAAAAGATTCTTTACTAAGCACACAATTTGCACTTAATTATGTGGCACCCTAACTACACTTTCTACTATAAGCACACTAATTTGCACTTACATTTAACTAATAATTAGACAACGTTGATCACTTGAGAAATACTTCGTCCGTCCCATTATATAAGAGCGTTTTTGACACTACGGTATTGTCAAAAATGCTCTTATATCATGGGACGGATGGAGTAGTAAGCAACTGTGTGCCTCGGTGTATTAGCAATAGGACATTTGGTGGGGTTTCTATTTAGTTCAGCTTTTGGCTTATATGCCCAGAAAGCCACAACAAAAGCGTACCAAAGCCGAACCAAAGCTAGCCATTGTCTCATACTTTTGGCCAAATCTTGCCATAGTTATGGCGCCAATTACTTCACCATAATTTTTGTGTCTTGACAAACATAGCTACAAGACATAGCCCATTTGTTGGCGATTAAGGCAACACCTATCGTTGAAGTAGTTAATCTTGTACAAGATCTTTCGACCTCGTAATTTAGATTATACATTACAAATCCATATAAGCAAGAAATCTAAGGCCTAAATTGTAACTTGTTCACCGGACGAGGTAGTATTGCTCCCGCGATTCACCCATCAATTTTTGTGTGTTAGGACCTAATTTGTTCTATCTGTGTATTAGGGACCCAACAACCAATAGTAGGCATCCTACTATCAACACTTGCAACGATGCGACCATCCTCCTCCAACTATTATAGGTAATAGACATATGAGACAATACATTCGAGGCTGGAAGAGAGTTTTTTTGTGGGTGAAAGAGATTTATAGGAAACAAAGATATCGAACATTCAGTCGTAAGGAAGGCAGGTGGACCACAAATGTAACGCCATCACTATCGGCGCTAATTTCTATTGTTAGAGCAAAGAACATGACCAACTTAGATAACAACAATGATAAAATGTGCGACCTCTTCAAGTGTCACGACAACATTAGTCCGAAGATAAAGGAGCCCAGGAACAAAATAGAGGAAGCAGACTCTCAGGTTATCGAAATGAATTTCTAAAACTATTGGCAGTATGTCAATTGAGGTGAATTAATCATAGTTTTTCATAATATACAATCTACCTTGTTTGACACATCTTCACATGAAGTATGGAAAAAACTAATTCAGAGACTTGTTAATGTCCTCAACCGCTTAATTATATCATGCATCAAAGCGAGCACACACTTTCTAACTTTAAAATTGCAAAACCACAGTTACTGGCTACATTCAAGGAAATATGGTTATGTTAAAGTGTTGATAAGTAAAATAACATGTCAACCTTTCTTAAAGGAAATAGGAGTATGTACATGCTCCTCATTAATTCATTGCCCAAAAATGAAGCCAAACACTTTCCATAAATGAACATAAGTTTTGGAACATATTAGTGGGGATCTAAATGTAAAAAATTGGAAACCTAGCACAAGTGGATATAGCCATACAATAAATCACACCAGTCCGTATTTTACATTATGGAAAAGCAAACTAATCTCGCCAACAAAGATCATTTCAAGAAATCTATAAATGATTAGATGATGCTAGTGATAACCATAGTATAATTTTTTTGTGAATGAAACATATTCTCTTAGTGGAGGAACAATTAGTAATGTAGTTCAAGTACCATATCCTCAACACATACACTTCGCTAGAGCTAATCTCTCAAGCTCAAGCTAAATAACAACATAAACTACGGTAATAGGAAGGAGAAAAGAGTTAACATGATTAAAGTTTATTGGACCACTGGTAGAATTTTTTATACATAAAACTTGAGAAGGAATAACTGAACTTCAAGAAGAGAATAGTTTATAGTCAAACTGATCTGATGTGCTGATGTTAAGGGAGCGGGGAGAAAGAGGGGGCTGCGGCTATGGGGTGTCTTGGTGTAAGAAAAGGGAGGGTGGTGAGCACAAGTTGGATGCAGGGATGTGAATGGACCAGGGGCAATAGAGAGATAAATGTGGGTATGGCCACTGGTTCATTGATTCCACTAGGAATAGGCTCAAGGGAGCGGAGAAAGGACAATGGTGAGTAAGCGACACTCGAGTAAAGGGGGATAGAGGGCTAAGGAACCAATCATGCACATTCTTCCTGAGGGAGGGAGGTAGTAGTATGTGATGGTAACCATACGAAAATAAAATTGAATGGACATACACAATCAAGGAGTTGGCAGAGCGAGCTCGGGGTTTATTGGCATGTGTAGCTCATCACCAACTCTATTTGAACACACCACTTCTCCTAGAAAGTTTTTTATTTTTTCATGAATGTGATGTAGTGTAGGTTTCTGTAGTGAGTTATTAATATATTTTAGAGGTAAACCCTGCTACAAGTCTTTAAAAAGTAATTTTCTTGCACATGTGTGCTTGCACATCATCTAAATTTTTGTAGCCATAGCATTTGCTAGCTAGGTCCAATAAAAATCGTTTAATCTGGACAAGAGTCACTCTTCCATGCAACATGCATTAGTACATTGATCATTTGTTTAATCAAATGTACTAATGCTTGTATGAATTGCAATATATTTTAAATCCCACAGAGAAATGGTGGGGAAAATAGCAAAGCAAATCAAAAAATTAATAGCCAATAAAAAACACCATCATGAAAGCCTTTGGACAATCAAACACAAAAGCAAACTTATTCTTCGCTAAAAAAAGATACAATTGTGATGGTGCGCGTTTATCATAGTTGGTCATGTTTTATGTCATGCATATATTGTTGGGGAACGTAGTAATTTCAAAAAATTTTCTACGCACACGCAAGATCATGTGATGCATAGCAACGAGATGGGAGAGTGTTGTCTACGTACCCAACGCAGACCGACTGCGGAAGCGCTGACACGACGTAGAGGAAGTAGTCGTACGTCTTCACGATCCAACCGATCAAGCACCGAAACTATGGCACCTCCGAGTTCGAGCACACGTTCAGCTCGATGACGATCCCCGGACTCCGATCCAGCAAAGTGTCAGGGAAGAGTTTCGTCAGCACGACGGCGTGGTGACGATCTTGATGAACTACAACAGTAGGGCTTCGCCTAAACTCCGCTACAGTATTATCGAGGAATATGGTGGCAGGGGGCACCACACACGGCTAAGGAATAGATCACGTGGATCAACTTGTGTGTCTAGAGGTGTCCCCTGCCTCCGTATATAAAGGAGCCAAGGGGGAGGGCTGGCCGGCCAAGGAGGAGGGCGCAGGAGAGTCCTACTCCCTCTGGGAGTAGGATTCCCCCCCCCCCCCAATCCTAGTCCAACTAGGATTCCTCGGAGGGGGAAAAGAGGAGGAGGGGGCCGGCCACCTCTCCTAGTCCTAATAGGACTAGGGGAAGGGGGAGGCGCGCAGCCCATCTAGGGCAGCCCCTTCTCTTTTCCACTAAGGCCCACTATGGCCCATATAGCTCCCGGGGGGTTCCGGTAACCCTCTCGGTATTCCGGTAAAATCCCGATTTCACCCGGAACACTTCCGATATCCAAACATAGGCTTCCAATATATCAATCTTTACGTCTCGACCATTTCGAGACTCCTCGTCATGTCCATGATGACATCCGGGACTCCAAACAACCTTCGGTACATCAAAATGTATAAACTCATAATATAACTGTCATCGTAACCTTAAGCGTGCGGACCCTACGGGTTCGAGAACAATGTAGACATGACCGAGACACGTCTCCGGTCAATAACCAATAGCGGGACCTGGATGCCCATATTGGCTCCTACATATTCTACGAAGATCTTTATCGGTCAGACCGCATAACAACATACGTTGTTCCCTTTGTCATCGGTATGTTACTTGCCCGAGATTCGATCGTCGGTATCCAATACCTAGTTCAATCTCGTTACCGGCAAGTCTCTTTACTCGTTCCGTAATACATCATCTCACAACTAACATATTAGTTGTAATGCTTGCAAGGCTTATGTGATGTGCATTACCGAGAGGGCCCAGAGATACCTCTCCGACAATCGGAGTGACAAAACCTAATCTCGAAATACGCCAACCCAACATGTACCATTGGAGACACCTGTAGTACTCCTTTATCATCATCCAGTTACGTTGTGACGTTTGGTAGTACCCAAAGTGTTCCTCCGGTAAACGGGAGTTGCATAATCTCATAGTTATAGGAACATGTATAAGTCATGAAGAAAGCAATAGCAACATACTAAACGATCGGGTGCTAAGCTAATGGAATGGGTCATGTCAATCAGATCATTCAACTAATGATGTGACCTCGTTAATCAAATAACAACTCATTGTTCATGGTTAGGAAACATAACCATCTTTGATTAATGAGCTAGTCAAGTAGAGGCATACTAGTGACACTTTGTTTGTCTATGTATTCACACATGTATTATGTTTCCGGTTAATACAATTCTAGCATGAATAAAAAACATTTATCATGATTATAAGGAAATAAATAATAACTTTATTATTGTCTCTAGGGCATATTTCCTTCGGTCTCCCACTTGCAATAGAGTCAATAATCTAGATTATACTGTAATGATTCTAACACCCATAGAGCCTTGGTGCTGATCATGTTTTGCTCGTGGAAGAGGCTTAGTCAACGGGTCTGCAACATTCAGATCCTTATGTATCTTGCAAATCTCTATGTCTCCCACCTGGACTAGATCCCGGATGGAATTGAAGCGTCTCTTGATGTGTTTGGTCCTTTTGTGAAATGTGGATTCCTTTGCCAAGGTAATTGCACCAGTATTGTCACAAAAGATTTTCATTGGACCCGATGCACTAGATATGACACCTAGATCGGATATGAACTCCTTCATCCAGACTCCTTCATTTGCTGCTTCCGAAGCAGCTATGTACTCCGCTTCACATGTAGATCCTGCTACGACGCTTTGTTTAGAACTGCACCAATTGACAGCTCCACCGTTTAATGTAAACACGTATCCGGTTTGCGATTTAGAATCGTCCGGATCAGTGTCAAAGCTTGCATCAACGTAACCTTTTACGGTGAGCTCTTTGTCACCTCCATATACGAGAAACATATCCCTAGTCCTTTTCAGGTATTTCAGGATGTTCTTGACCGCCGTCCAGTGATCCACTCCTGGATTACTTTGGTACCTCCCTGCTAAACTTATAGCAAGGCACACATCAGGTCTGGTACACAGCATTGCATACATGATAGAGCCTATGGCTGAAGCATAGGGAACATCTTTCATTTTCTCTCTATCTTCTGCAGTGGTCGGGCATTGAGTCTTACTCAATCTCACACCTTGTAACACCGGCAAGAACCCTTTCTTTGCTTGATCCATTTTGAACTTCTTCAAAATTTTGTCAAGGTATTTGCTTTGTGAAAGTCCAATTAAGCGTCTTGATCTATCTCTATAGATCTTAATGCCTAATATGTAAGCAGCTTCACCGAGGTCTTTCATTGAAAAACTCTTATTCAAGTATCCCTTTATGCTATCCAGAAATTCTATATCATTTTCAATTAGTAATATGTCATCCACATATAATATCAGAAATGCTACAGAGCTTCCACTCACTTTCTTGTAAATACATGCTTCTCCGAAAGTCTGTATAAAACCAAATGCTTTGATCACACTATCAAAGCGTTTATTCCAACTCCGAAAGGCTTGCACCAGTCCATAAATGGATCGCTGGAGCTTGCACACTTTGTTAGCTCCCTTTGGATCAACAAAACCTTCCGGTTGCATCATATACAACTCTTCTTCCAGAAATCCATTCAGGAATGCAGTTTTGACATCCATCTGCCAAATTTCATAACTCACTTTCTTGTAAATACATGCTTCTCCGAAAGTCTGTATAAAACCAAATGCTTTGATCACACTATCAAAGCGTTTATTCCAACTCCGAAAGGCTTGCACCAGTCCATAAATGGATCGCTGGAGCTTGCACACTTTGTTAGCTCCCTTTGGATCAACAAAACCTTCCGGTTGCATCATATACAACTCTTCTTCCAGAAATCCATTCAGGAATGCAGTTTTGACATCCATCTGCCAAATTTCATAATCATAAAATGCGGCAATCGCTAACATGATTCGGACAGACTTAAGCATCGCTACGGGTGAGAAAGTCTCATCGTAGTCAACCCCTTGAACTTGTCGAAAACCTTTCGCGACAAGTCGAGCTTTGTAGACAGTAACATTACCGTCAGCGTCAGTCTTCTTCTTGAAAATCCATTTATTCTCAATTGCTTGCCGATCATCGGGCAAGTCAACCAAAGTCCATACTTTGTTCTCATACATGGATCCCATCTCAAATTTCATGGCTTCAAGCCACTTTGCGGAATCTGGGCTCACCATCGCTTCTTCATAGTTCGTAGGTTCATCATGATCTAGTAGCATGACTTCCAGAACTGGATTACCGTACCACTCTGGTGCGGTATCTTGTTCTGAAGTTTCATGATCATTATCATTAATTTCCTCACTTATTGGTGTAGGTGTCGCAGAAACAGTTTTCTGTGATGTACTACTTTCCAACAAGGGAGCAGGTACAGTTACCTCGTCAAGTTCTACTTTCCTCCCACTCACTTCTTTCGAGAGAAACTCCTTCTCAAGAAAGTTTCCGAATTTAGCAACAAAAGTCTTGCCTTCGGATCTGTGATAGAAGGTGTATCCAATAGTTTCCTTTGGATATCCTATGAAGACACATTTCTCCGATTTGGGTTCGAGCTTATCAGGTTGAAGCTTTTTCACATAAGCATCGCAGCCCCAAACTTTCAGAAACGACAACTTTGGTTTCTTGCCAAACCACAGTTCATAAGGCGTCGTCTCAACGGATTTTGATGGTGCCCTGTTTAATGTGAATGCGGCCGTCTCTAGAGCGTATCACCAAAATGATAGCGGTAAATCAGTAAGAGACATCATAGATTGTACCATATCTAGTAAAGTACGATTACGACGTTCGGACACACCATTACGCTGTGGTGTTCCGGGTGGCGTGAGTTGCGAAACTATTCCACAATTTTTCAAATGTACACCAAACTAGTAACTCAAATATTCTCCTCCACGATCAGATCGTAGAAATTTTATTTTCTTGTTACGATGATTTTCCACTTCATTCTGAAATTCTTTGAACCTTTCAAATGTTTCAGACTTATGTTTCATTAAGTAGATATAACCATATCTGCTTAAATCATCTGTGAAGGTGAGAAAATAACGATATCCGCCACGAGCCTCAATATTCATCAGACCACATACATCTGTATGTATGATTTCCAACAAATCTGTTGCTCTCTCCATAGTACCGGAGAACGGTGTTTTAGTCATCTTCCCCATGAGGCACGGTTCGCAAGTACCAAGCGATTCATAATCAAGTGGTTCCAAAAGTCCATCAGTATGGAGTTTCTTCATGCGCTTTACACCGATATGACCTAAACGGCAGTGCCACAAATAAGTTGCACCATCATTATCAACTCTGCATCTTTTGGTTTCAACATTATGAATATGTGTATCACTACTCTCGAGATTCAATAAGAATAGACCACTCTTCAATGGTGCGTGACCATAAAAGATATTACTCATATAAATAGAACAACCATTATTCTCTGATTTAAATGAATAACCGTCTCGCATCAAACAAGATCCAGATATAATGTTCATGCTTAACGCTGGCACCAAATAACAATTATTTAGGTCTAATACTAATCCCGAAGGTAGATGTAGAGGTAGCGTGCCGACCGCGATCACATCGACTTTGGAACCGTTTCCCACGCGCATCGTCACCTCGTCCTTGGCCAATCTTCGCTTAATCCGTAGCCCCTGTTTCGAGTTGCAAATATTAGCAACAGAACCAGTATCAAATACCCAGGTGCTACTGCGAGCATTAGTAAGGTACACATCAATAACATGTATATCATATATACCTTTGTTCACCTTGCCATCCTTCTTATCCGCCAAATACTTTGGGCAGTTCCGCTTCCAGTGACCAGTCTGCTTGCAGTAGAAGCACTCAGTTTCAGTCTTAGGTCCAGACTTGTGTTTCTTCTCTTGAGCAGCAACTTGCTTGCTGTTCTTCTTGAAGTTCCCCTTCTTCTTCCCTTTGCCCTTTTTCTTGAAACTAGTGGTTTTGTTAACCATCAACACTTGATGCTCCTTTTTGATTTCTACCTCCGCAGCTTTCAGCATTGCGAAGAGCTCGGGAATAGTCTTGTTCATCCCTTGCATATTATAGTTCATCACGAAGCTCTTGTAGCTTGGTGGCAGTGATTGGAGAATTCTGTTAATGACGCAATCATCTGGAAGATTAACTCCCAATTGAATCAAGTGATTATTATACCCAGACATTTTGAGTATATGCTCACTGACAGAACTGTTCTCTTCCATCTTGCAGCTATAGAACTTATTGGAGACTTCATATCTCTCAATCCGGGCATTTGCTTGAAATATTAACTTCAACTCCTGAAACATCTCATATGCTCCATGACGTTCAAAACGTCGTTGAAGTCCCGATTCTAAGCCGTAAAGCATGGCACACTGAACTATCGAGTAGTCATCAGCTTTGCTCTGCCAGACGTTCATAACATCTGGTGTTGCTCCAGCAGCAGGCCTGGCACCCAGCGGTGCTTCCAGGACGTAATTCTTCTGTGCAGCAATGAGGATAATCCTCAAGTTACGGACCCAGTCCGTGTAATTGCTACCATCATCTTTCAACTTTGCTTTCTCAAGGAACGCATTAAAATTCAACGGAACAACAGCACGACCCATCTATCTACAATCAACATAACCAAGCAAGATACTATCAGGTACTAAGTTCATGATAAATTTAAGTTCAATTAATCATATTACTTAAGAACTCCCACTTAGATAGACATCCCTCTAATCCTCTAAGTGATCACGTGATCCAAATCAACTAAACCATGTCCGATCATCACGTGAGATGGAGTAGTTTCATCGGTGAACATCATTATGTTGATCATATCTACTATATGATTCACGCTCGACCTTTCGGTCTCTGTGTTCCGAGGCCATATCTGTATATGCTTGGCTCGTCAAGTATAACCTGAGTATTCCGCGTGTGCAACTGTTTTGCACCCGTTGTATTTGAACGTAGAGCCTATCACACCTGATCATCACGTGGTGTCTCAGCACGAAGAACTTTCGCAACGGTGCATACTCAGGGAGAACACTTCTTGATAATTTAGTGAGAGATCATCTTATAATGCTACCGTCAATCAAAGCAAGATAAGATGCATAAAAAGATAAACATCACATGCAATCAATATAAGTGATATGATATGGCCATCATCATCTTGTGCTTGTGATCTCCATCTCCGAAGCACGTCATGACCACCATCGTCACCGGCGCGACACCTTGATCTCCATCGTAGCATCGTTGTCGTCTCGCCAAGCTTATGCTTCCACGACTATTACTACCGTTTAGTAATAAAGTAAAGCATTACATCGCGATTGCATTGCATACAATAAAGCGACAACCATATGGCTCCTGCCAGTTGCCGATAACTTGGTTACAAAACATGATCATCTCATACAATAAAATTCAGCATCATGCTTTGACCATATCACATCACAACATGCCCTGCAAAAACAAGTTAGACGTCCTCTACTTTGTTCTTGCAAGTTTTACGTGGCTGCTACGGGCTTTAAGCAAGAACCAATCTCACCTACGCATCAAAACCACAACGATAGTTTGTCAAATAGACTCCGTTTTAACCTTCGCAAGGACCGGGCGTAGCCATACTTGGTTCAACTAAAGTTGGAGAGACAGTCGCCCGCAAGCCATCTATGTGCAAAGCACGTCGAGGGAACCGGTCTCGCGTAAGCGTACGCGTAAGGTTGGTCCGGGTCGTCTCGTCCAACAATACCGCCGAACCAAAGTATGACATGCTGGTAGGCAGTATGACTTGTATCGTCCACAACTCACTTGTGTTCTACTCATGCATATAACATCAACATAAATAACCTAGGCTCGGATGCCACTGTTGGGGAACGTAGTAATTTAAAAAAATTTCCTACGCACACGCAAGATCATGTGATGCATAGCAACGAGACGGGAGAGTGTTGTCTACGTACCCAATGCAGACCGACTGCGGAAGCGCTGACACGATGTAGAGGAAGTAGTCGTACGTCTTCACGATCCAACCGATCAAGCACCGAAACTACGGCACCTCCGAGTTCGAGCACACGTTCAGCTCGATGACAATCCCCGGACTCCGATCCAGCAAAGTGTCGGGGAAGAGTTCCGTCAGCACGACGGCGTGGTGACGATCTTGATGAACTACAGCAGCAGGGCTTCGCCTAAACTCCGCTACAGTATTATCGAGGAATATGGTGGCAGGGGGCACCGCACACGGCTAAGGAATAGATCACGTGGATCAACTTGTGTGTCTAGAGGTGTCCCCTGCCTCCGTATATAAAGGAGCCAAGGGGGAGGGCTGGCCGGCCAAGGAGGAGGGCGCAGGAGAGTCCTACTCCTCTGGGAGTAGGATTCCCCCCCCCCCCAATCCTAGTCCAACTAGGATTCCTCGGAGGGGGAAAAGAGGAGGGGGCCGGCCGCCTCTCCTAGTCCTAATAGGACTAGGGGAAGGGGGAGGCGCGCAGCCCATCTAGGGCAGCCCCTTCTCTTTTCCACTAAGGCCCACTATGGCCCATATAGCTCCCGGGGGGTTCCGGTAACCCTCCCGGTATTCCGGTAAAATCCCGATTTCACCCGGAACACTTCCGATATCCAAACATAGGCTTCCAATATATCAATCTTTACGTCTCGACCATTTCGAGACTCCTCGTCATGTCCATGATCACATCCGGGACTCCGAACAACCTTCGGTACATCAAAATGTATAAACTCATAATATAACTGTCATCGTAACCTTAAGCGTGCGGACCCTACGGGTTCGAGAACAATGTAGACATGACCGAGACACGTCTCTGGTCAATAACCAATAGCGGGACCTGGATGCCCATATTGGCTCCTACATATTCTACGAAGATCTTTATCGGTCAGACCGCATAACAACATACGTTGTTTCCTTTGTCATCGGTATGTTACTTGCCCGAGATTCGATCGTCGGTATCCAATACCTAGTTCAATCTCGTTACCGGCAAGTCTCTTTACTCGTTCCGTAATACATCATCTCACAACTAACATATTAGTTGTAATGCTTGCAAGGCTTATGTGATGTGCATTACCGAGAGGGCCCAGAGATACCTCTCCGACAATCGGAGTGACAAAACCTAATCTCGAAATACGCCAACCCAACATGTACCATTGGAGACACCTGTAGTACTCCTTTATAATCACCCAGTTACGTTGTGACGTTTGGTAGTACCCAAAGTGTTCCTCCGGTAAACGGGAGTTGCATAATCTCATAGTTATAGGAACATGTATAAGTCATGAAGACAGCAATAACAACATACTAAACGATCGGGTGCTAAGCTAATGGAATGGGTCATGTCAATCAGATCATTCAACTAATGATGTGACCTCGTTAATCAAATAACAATTCATTGTTCATGGTTAGGAAACATAACCATCTTTGATTAATGAGCTAGTCAAGTAGAGGCATACTAGTGACACTTTGTTTGTCTATGTATTCACACATGTATTATGTTTCCGGTTAATGCAATTCTAGCATGAATAACAAACATTTATCATGATTATAAGGAAATAAATAATAACTTTATTATTGCCTCTAGGGCATATTTCCTTCATATATGTCCATGACGGTTGTATGATAGAATCAAGATAGCCATACATGTGCGGTCATAGATGTGTCCCATGACAGTAGTGACTTTTTCATAATGGAAGTGTGTTCTTCCATGATAGAAAATGACACGTCATGAAAGAGTTTTGTCAAGGGTAACCGACACGTGGTAACCACCATAACGGTCACCGTCAATCTATCGGGAGTGGGTTTTGGATCTCATACTCGCTAACGACGTGGCCAACTGATGATCCTCCATGTTTATGCTTCTTATTCCTCGACGGGTCCATGCACCAACTCTTCATTTGAACATGTATCGCCCATCCAATGGACGACAAGCACCCATGTTTAATTGACGCGTGGTATAAACCAACAGTGGTTCGTTTAATTAAAATTGTTGGCTCAGTCAAATGCCTGCTTATGGCCCACAAGACATACTCAAAATTTTGCAGACTGCCCATTGATAAGCTTCCTAACGGCCTGCTTACAGTGGCCCATTTACGAGTCGGGTTCATACGGCCCATTAGGAACTATGTGGATTTAGCCCATTACAAACTCATTGGTCATTCATCGTTATGACGACACATTGATAGTTTTTGTCCATTAATGACTTGTGGTGTCTTTGAATCCATTTACGACCTTATGTGACTTATGACATGTTAACGTCTCATTGTGTCCTTGGATCCATTTATGGCTCAATGTGTCTTTTGGCCTATTAGCGGCCTATGGTGGATTTAGAAAATTCCTTGCTAGAAGTGTCTTTCATCCTGCTAGTGGCCTATTACGTATTTGGACCCATTTATGTCTCATGGTGATTTCGACTTGTTTGGGGCCCATGTTATCCTTAGGCCCGTCGACGTCCCAAGGTTATCATGGCCTGTCAAGGCCCATTTGTAGTTTGCCCAGTTAGGGCCCACATATGGCTTGCCCCGTATTTGCCCACATATGGACTAGCCAATTGATGGTCCACGTATGGTCTAGCCCATTGACGAGCCATGTATGGTGTGGTCTATTGACGACCGACGTACGGTCTGATGTGTTGACGATCCACCTTTGGTTTGCCCCGATGACGACCCACGTGTGATCTGGCCCATTGATGGCTCATGTATAGTTTGGCATGTTAACGACCCATGTATGATTTTTTGGTTAAGAAAACCTAATGTAGTATGATCTCGTAAAATGCAAGTTATTACATGACATTGAAAATATATCGCTTGTGTTACATCTCCGCATTTCACACATACACCTCGTAGTTCATGGACACGAATCACACAATAGTGAACCAAGCAAGGCAGACTAACCTTTATATGGCAAACATGACTAATACTAGAGTACACGACAGCTAGCATTAGCAGGGGTTATATTGTAAAATTATAAAGATGGTAGCCTATGTAGCACGCGTACAAAAATCTCCCATTTTTCACAATAAGGAGCATGATAAAGAAATAGACAACATGTTCGGGCAACTCCAAATTACCAATGGGTTACAGATTGAGACCACACACGGCTATATTAAACACTAGACATATCTTGTGTATAATTAAGGAAGTAGTTAAACATTGGGTACCTCATATAAACTTACTGGAACATTGTGTGGTGTGCTTCAAAGGAATTTTAGGGAGCCTAATGAACTACACAAGAATTTCTTTATGCCATAGTTGAGTTCATATAAATCCTTTACAACAAGAAAAACTATTTAGACCAATAGTCAACTCGTTCAGTTGCTGACAAAAAAGCAAATATAGTATGCATCAGATAAGCAAGCAAATAAAGTATGGCTCGAAGAAACAAGCAGTTAAAATGTTGTGTGGCCAACTCTTTCACACCATTGGTATTAAACAGATGGACGCCAGGGTCTAGTTGCTCATAACATCCCTCATTACTGATCACATATGCTTTCTCGGGACCAGAACATACGGGGGCCTCTCACACTGACATAGATCGTGATATGTCGAGAAATCAAAGCTCCACTGAAATAAGTAAAGAAATAGACAACATTTACACATAGCCAACTGGGATGGCGACTAAGATATGTCATGGCTCGGTGGAGATGTTTAGTCTTGAATATGCCATTTGAAAAGGCGACATTCCTAACACCAAGTAGTAGTTACGCGCACCCCTTCCAGTGTGGCTGATGGGTAAGAAAACATAAGGAAAGGCGGAAAAGAAAGATAAAAGTAGCAAACCAGGTGGATGCAATGATGGTCGCAAAAATACCCGACGAGAAAATTAGATAGAGCCAACAAGGGGACCATCCACCTCACCTGCATTGTACAACTCACCACCACACGAGCCACTTTCGATCGACGACCTATCGATAGTGAAGTGTTCATGCGACCATACTTGCACGAGAAGTGGGCACCCACAAATCGTCGAGGATTTACTTTTCCTGTTGCAGTCCTTTCTCAGTGAATGGTACATCGAGCAAAGCACCACACAACTAAAGATAAGCTAAGGCATCTCTGTGTCAGCATTAATGATGATCTTGGCTATGTGAATCACGCGCTTGTCCATGTTATGGCCATGGGGACTAACAAACATCACTCAACCGAATAAAAACAGGATGAACGCCACGAGCTGACGACTAACAAGTTCATCACTTGGTTCGTCCACATTACGTTTCATATTGCCCACCTATCACAAAAAGAACATAACATACATTTTAGACAAAACAAAATCGACACAGATAAAATTGGATAGCAAAAACCTAACGAGATTTGGAAGAATATTATTATATCTTAAACTGATGGAGTCACTTCAACGTGTGCCATGGTTGTTTTTTTGGATTCTCGTAGCTTTGCTATTTTGGCGGTACATCCCTCCTGTACGGGTCAACAAGGTCTATGCGCCTGTCAATAGATGCATCTTGTAGCATGATAACTTCACATGGTATGTGTATGCTGGTGAGTAGTGAGACATCTTGTAAGGTGATCATAATCTTACCCTGCATGGTAGGTGAAACATGTTGGTTTGGGGGCACCATTGGTCGGCAAGAGCCGCAACCATTGATGAGACGTAATTGAAGTGCTTCAGTTGAGCAGTTGTGGGCTCAATTATCCATGCTAGTGGAAGAAGGCTAGCTTTTTGACAATCCGGGTGATGAAAAGTTTGTTATAAAAGGGGCGGTTGCCAAAAAGTCATGAAGGGCAAAGAGGGCCTTAAAGAGTGTCCATCCATCGACGTTCCAACCTATGTGTTTCTTTGCTGGTGCAGATCATAAATGTTTTAAATTCTTGCGCTTGCACTGGCGGTGCATGTCAATCTCACTGTTCGGTAGCTCGTACTGTCCCATGGGAAGTAGCTCTGTGGGTATTGCAGTTATGCCCTATCATTCTTTTATTGAGCAACCACAATCATTCTTAAGAACAAGAAAAAGGCAAGATATTGAGTAATAAAATTATAAGTTGCTCCAATTAAGAATAGTTTGTTTATTCTGGTTGATAATCTTGTTAGTCTATCGTTTATATTCTTGTTCTTAAAAATGATAGTGGTTGCTCAAAAATGATAATGCCTAACGACAATACCCGAAGAGATATTTGTCATGGAACAGTACGAGCAACTCCACCGTGCTATTGAAGGGTGGTTCTTTTGCAGGCGTAAATTTTTTAGAGACATATAGGATGCATACTAGCAAGGAAAAATGGAGGAAGGATCGTCTATGGATGGACCTGTAGACCTGAAGGCACTCTTTGCCCTCTACTCCTTTTTGGCAACCACCGTTTTTACAAGAAAACGTTTGATCAATCAGGTTGTGAAGAACTGACCGTCTTCCATTGGTGCAGATGATAGAGGTAGTAGTTGCTTGGCCAAAGCATTTCAACTACGTCTAATCGATCCCCGCCACTCTTGCTAACTATTAGTGTCCCGATGCGATGCTCACCGATTTACCCATAGCAAGGGAAGCCATAACATGCAAGATGCACCTGATAATTGGCACACATACCTTGTTGACCATTTCAGGAGGAGGGGTCATACCTACAACATATTGAAACCACAAACATCCCAAGAAAAATAACCATGGACCCATGTTTAACTGAGTATAACGATATTTTTCCAATCCTGTCAAATTTTCCCTGTCCAATTTTACCGATGTCGATTTTATTTTGTCTGGAATGTATGTTATGTTATTTTTGTGGTAGGTTGGCATCATGAACTGTAATGTGGATGAAGCAAGTAATGAGCTTATTAGTCATCGGCTTGAGGCGTTCATTCTGCTTTTATTCACATGTATGATGTTCATCAGTCCCATGGCGACACCATGGACCAGTGCAAAATCCACACAGCCAGGATGATCGTGCGTGCCGACCTGGAGGTGCCTTCAACTTAGCTTTGACTATATTGTGCTTTCCTTGACATACCATGAATGGAGTAGGGCTAGCAGTAGGATACGTAAATACTCGATGATTCATGGGTGCTCTCTTCTTGTGTACGTATGGCCATACGAACACTTCACTATCAGTATGCCATCGGTTGAAGGCGGCACATATAAGTCAGTGACTTGTACGACATGGACAAGGTGGATAGTCACTTGCCGTAGGTTGTGTATTGGAGTATCACCAAAGAACTAGCCATGGATAGGGGTGCGTGGAATCTTGCTGTCCATCTGCCAAAAATATGATTTGGTCGAGAGATCTTATGGCTTTCACCTCTAGCCTACCCCAACTTGTTTGGCACTAAAGTGTTGTTGTTCGGGACTAACGTGTTCAGGATTTGGAGGTGATCGAAAAAATCATTTGCTTACAAAAACTGGCTAAAGTGAGACCAAACGGTTCGTTCCTAAGCAAGTGAATTTTTTGATCTCCTCCAAATTAGCCCAATTTTTTTATTCCCATAGTGACATGTATTTTAGTGCCAAAGGCAACATCATCAAGAAAAGGGAAGTGGAGGCCGACGAACTCTTCTCCGGTCCTCGAGAAGATGACACCGAAGTCGGTGGTGATGCCTTCAGCTCTCATTTGGCTCCAGATACTCCTCCTAACACCGAAGCTTGTACTTTTGCTGACTCGTTCTTTCGGAGAAGTTTTTATTTGCCACAGAATTGAAAGCGCGGCTCTGGGCTCGACAACTATGGTAGCGATGTAAGTCTTACTTTTTCCAGGATGAGCATCTCTCTCCTCTTATTCACAGCCTAATTCTTGTTTTCCTAAGCCCGATCCTGGATCGTTGTTCGGGCTCCAAATTCAGTCTCGAACTCGGCCCGACATAAGTACATTTGTGTGTGGAGAGATGGGGAGTGTGACTTCTGGAAGCTTAGTCCAGAGCATGTCCCACCGGACGGTGAGAACGTTGGTGCCCGCGGCGGCCCTGTTGTAGCCACGACGAGCTAAGACCTTGAGCCGGGTGTGATCTGAGAGAGCGTTGCGGCTGTTGCCAGGGTGTGCACGCTGTGCCATCGGGAAGAATGTTCACGCGTTACGCGGCGATGAGTTCATCGGGAACATCAACACATTGAGTTCTTCCACGGAGGTAGCGAAGAGCCCATACATAAGGATATTTTCCCTAGGCGCTCTAAAAAAGCACAGACAGATTAAGTGAAGATCCAATGGTTAGAAAATGACCACAAGTTCAGATTCGACAGCTAGAAATGCTAATGGTTTGAGAGGGCATAAAAATATAATGTATCTAAATGCTACCACCCAAAGTACTTATGTTAGTCCTAGATGTTACCACCCAATATATGTATGTTACCACACAATATAATTCTTTTGCGGATGCTTCCTCCCACAGGCCTGCATTGAGGCATTCGCCCATGCAGACCACTAGATCGAAGCCTTCCACACACGTTGACCTCCCAAGGTTCCACCAAGCCCTGTACATCGAGTCGAGGTCGTCCCAGAGCTCCATCCGCCTTCGACTCGCATAGGGAAAGAAGGGAAAAACCAATATGTCGTTTGTCCAGTTCCCTGACCTCGAAAGCCCGACCCTCTTGGGTTGCAGCGTCGACCTTGCTCCCGTGCTGCCATGCTCGCATGTGCTCCACCTTGACGTCAGCCCATTCCTCGACAAGAGATTTTCCATCATGGTCCACTCGGCATTTGTTGGGGGAATTACCTGCGGTTTAACCCGGCTCATGACGTTAAGTCATCTCTGGACTTAAGCAACTGTATTTAATCATCTCTGGACTTAACCCGATAAACAGATCCTAACCCGATAGAAAGTTGTAACCCGGCGGACAGATCCTAACCCGACAGACGGTTGTAACCCAGCAGATGGTACCCCAGATCCTAACTCGACATCTACGTAGCCATGGAGATGAACCGCATGGAGTTAAGAAATTAAGAAGCCCACGAGGAGAGTCCCAGGATTAAGAAGCCATACATAGGTTAAGTCCTAATTCTACTAGAACTCTACATGTAACCTGCCCCTCCACAACGAGCCCATTGTCCACGTGCTTATTCACCAACGATGGACTGGTCCCTCACTCCTCCTCCTCTTCCCCAATCTGGTGGCGGTGCCCAGGTGATGGCAAGGCTAACCATCTATGGCGTTTCCAGAGACGTCTCGCTACAGCCGTGTAGTTTTGGTGCTCCATAGTTGTCATGTGCAACAGTGTGGCCATGATGCGACTTATAGTGCCTCGTTTGAGCCTTAGACCAAAACTTCAGACTATATATATCTCATGGGGGCATTGTAAGCTTCACATTCTCTCATCTTATGACATAGTTGCCAAGGAATAAATCGCATGTTGGAAGCCAACATCAAATATGTTATGTTGGATGCAGCAAGGGTGGGGCAAAAAAATTAAAAGATTTATGAAGAACTTGAAAGGACACTACTCTTTACCTGGACAGACGGTATTTATCCCACTCCCGCTCATTCTTTGCCCCACTCCTGCTCTTTTCATTTTGTTTGTGGACTTGATGAAACTTTGCATTCCAGAGTACATGCCCTCCCAGTAGGACTGAATTTAGTTCATTATTAGGCCGTTCTGAATGAAGAATTTCACGTTCTACTAGGGTGTCGAACAGAAGAAGGAAGAAATTCACAAAACACATTGACAAACGCACTTCACTAATGTATTTGGATGAACATGGTTGCGGCAACATTCAGTTAGTGAAATATAGACAACTACTGGTGAAGGAAGGATATCTGGAGGTTTTTTCTAATTAAGGACTTTAGTCAACAGTGACCACAGATGGGCAAACATTTGAAAGTCCACAAGAGCATAGCAGGAAAAGGGAGGCAGAATCTGTTGTGGCAAGAGTTACCTTTCTATCATTAACTTAAGAAGCAAAACCATCTAAGCAAATGCTGCTAGTTAGTTCTACCTTTTTTTTAATTCTTATGGGACGGTTTAAATTTGCACGACCTCACCTATATACCAACACTAACATCGATTGGCATTTATCGGCAGCCGTAGGTCTTCTATATTCATAGCGAACGAGCTCCGTGAGCCTACCCCGATGGGCATTCCCCCGTCAGTAGTCCCCAAGTTTGTCAGGGATCCGACGAAGGCTTTGATCTGGTGGTGTGCATGGGCGAATGCGTCAATGCATCTCATTCACCAAGCGATCCCTTAGGGTTTACAAAGTGGACTCCAGTCGGTTTCGAAGACCGGTTGGGGCTATATACGTTCTGGGCCTCCGGTCGCCATGCGCCTTGTGGCCCACCCGCCGTAGGTTCTCTATCTTCATAGCGAAAGAGCTCCGTGGGCCTACCTCATTGGGCATTCCCCCATCACTAGTCCCTGAGTTTGTCAGGGATCCGACGAAGGCTTTGATCTGGTGGTCGGCATGGGCGAATCTAGAAGGAGGGTGAGGCGGACCGCTTGGCAAACACTGATGCAAACCAGCAGACCTAAAATGAAGTAGAGCCACTCGACGTTTATAGCAAGTTGGCGTATCCCAATCAAAATGTGCCACTCGACGCTTAGAACCAGGGTGACACGTCATGACCTCCGTGGAAGAACTCAGTGTGTTTACGTTCCCGATGAATTCATCGTTGTGTAATGCGTGAACATTCTTCCCAATTGCAGATCGTGCATAGCCTGGCAATAGATGCAACACTCTCTCATATCACACCCGACTCAAGGTCTTAGCTTGCCGTGGCAGCAACAGGCCCGCTGCAGGCACCAGCGTTCTCATCGACCGGTGGGACGGGCTCTGGACTAAGCCTCCTAACAAACTCATAATGTTCTCTCCGGAGTTTGTCAGGAAGCTTGGTCCAGAGCCTGTCCCACCGACCGGTGAGAAAGATGGTGCCCTCTGCAGCCCTGTTGCAGCCACGATGAGCTAAGACCTTTAGCCGGGAGTGATCTAAGAGAGCATTGCGGCTATTGCCAGGGTGTGCACGATGTGTCATCGGGAAGAATGTTCACGCGTTACGTGGTGATGAGTTATTCCATGGAGGTCATGATGCACCACCCTGGTTCTAAGCAACGAGTGGCGCAGTTCGATTGGGATACACCGAATGGCTATAAATGTCGAGTGGCTCTACTTCATTTCAGGTCTGCTGGTTTGCATCAGAGTTTGCCAAGTGGTCCACCTTGCCCTCCTTCTAGAATCACCCATGCCGACCACCAGATCGAAGCCTTCGTCGGACCGCTGACAAACTTGAAGACTACTAATGGGGTAATGCCCAATAGGGTAGGCCCAAGGATCTCATTCTCTATGAAGATAGAAGACCTACGGTGGGTGGGCCACAAGGCGCATGGCGGGTGGAGGCCGAGAAGTGTGTATATGCCCAACCGGTCTCTGGAACCGACTGGAATCCACCAGGTAAACCGGGATCACGCGTTGAGTGAGATGCATTGAGGCATTCGCACATGCAGCCACCAGATCAAAGCCTTCGTCGGATCCCTGACAAAATTGGGGACTACTGACGGGGAATGCCCAATGGGGTAGGCCCAAGGAGCTCATTCGCTATGAAGATAGAAGACCTACAACTGCCGATAAATGCCAATGGGTGCTGGTATATAGGTGGCCATGCAAATTAAAACTGTCCCGTAAGAATTAAAAAAAGGTGGAACTAGCCAGCAGCATTTCCTCTGATGGTTTTGCTTCTTGAGTTAATGACAGGAAGGCAAATCCTGCCACAACAGATTCTGCCTTCCTTTTTTGTTGTGCTCTTATGAACTTTCAAATGTTCGCCTATCTATGGTCACTGTTGACTAAAGTCCTTAATTAGAAACACCTCAAGATATCCTTTCTCCGCTAGTAGTTATCTATATTTCACTAACTGAATGTTGCCGCAACCATGTTCATCCAAATACATCAGTGAAGTGTGTTTGTCAATGTGTTTTGTGAATTTCTTCCTTCTTCTGTTTGACACACTAGTAGAACGTGAACTTCTTTCTTCAAAACGGCCTAATAATGAACCAAATTCAGTCCTACTGGGAGGGCATGTACTCTGGAATGCAAAGTTTCATCAAGTTAAGAAACAAAACGAATAGAGTAGGAGTGGGGCAAAGAATAAGTAGGAGTGGGGTAAATACCGTCTGTCCAGGTAAAGAGTAGTGTCATTTCAAGTTCTTCATAAATATTTTAATTTTTCGTCCCACCCTCGCTGCATTCAACATAACATATTTGATGTTGGCTTCCGACATGCGATTAATATCCTTGACAACTGTGTCATAAAATGAGAGAATGTGAAGTTTACAATGCCCTCATAAGATAGTCCGAGGTTTTGTCCTAAGACTCAACGAGACACTATAAGTCGCATCCTGTCTATGCCCTTGCACATGACAATTATGGAGCGCCAAAACTGCACAGCTGTAGTGAGACATCTCTGAAAATGCCATAGCTGGTTAGCCTTGCCATCACCTGGGCACTGCCACCGTATTGGAGAAAGGAGGCAGAGGAGGAGTGAGGGATTACTAGTGCATCATTGGTGAAGAAGCACGTCAACAATGGGCTCGTTGCGGAGGGGCGGGTTACATGTAGAGTTCTAGTAGGATTAAGACTTAACCTATATCTGGCTTCTTAACCCTTGGACTCTCTCCGTGGGCTTCTTAACTCCAGGTGGCTCATATTTATGGCTAAGTAGATGTCGGGTTAGGATCTGGGTGATCATCTGTTGGGTTACAACTGTCAGCCGAGTTAGGATCTGTCAGCCGGGTTACCATCTGTCGGGTTACAACCGCCTGTCGGGTTAGGATGTGTCTGTCGGGTTACAACTGTGTGCCAGGTTAGGATCTGTCTGTCGGAGTCTAGAGATGACTTAATAGGGTTTCTTAAGTCCAAAGATGCCTTACCATCATGAGTAGGGTTAAACCGCGGATAATTTTCCCGGCAGATGCCGAGTGGACCATGACGGAAAATCTCTTATCGAGGAATGGGCTGATGTCGAGGTGGAGCACATGCGAGCATGGGCAGCATAGGAGCAAGGTCGACACTGCAACTCAAGAGGGTCGGGCTTTCGAGGTCAGGGAACTGGACAGATGACATATTGGTTTTTCCCCTCTTCCCCTATGCGAGTCGGAGGCGAATGGAGCTCTGGGACGACCCCGGCTCAACTCGATGTATAGGGCTTGGTGGAACCTCGGAAGGTCAACATCTATGGAAGGCTTCGATTTGGTGGTCTGCATGGGCGAATGCCTCAATGCAGGCCTATGGGAGGAAGCAGTCGCAACAGAATTATATTGTGTGGTAACATACATATATTGGGTGGTAACATCTAGGAGTAATAGAAGTACTTTGGGTGGTAGCATTTAGATACATTATAACTGAGCACTTTTCCTGTCCTCTCAGGCCATTAGCATTTCTAGCCATCGGATATGAACTTGTGGTCGTTTCTAAGAGTTGGATCTTTGCTTAATCCAGCTGTGCTTTTTTAGAGCCCTGAGGGCGAATATCATGATGCATGCTTTTCGCTAATCCCATGACAAAATCCATGGTCTGTCTTTAATTCGGCCTATTGGGCCTTGACTCTTTTCTATGTGACCGATTAATCATCATCTTGAAAAACATGACGTGACCATGAGTAATAGAATTATATTGTGTGGTAACATACATATGTTGGGTGGTAACATCTAGGAGGAGTAACAGAAGTACTTTTGGTGGTAGCATTTAGATACATTATAACTGAGCAGTTTCCTGCCCTCTCGGGCCACATTTCTAGCTGTTGGATTTGAACTTATGGTCGTTTCTAAGTGCTGGATCTTCGCTTAATCCGCCTGTGCTTTTTTAGAGCGCCTGGGGCAAATATCATGATGCACGGGTTGTCCACTACTCCCATGAAAAAATGCATGGCCTGTCATTAATTCGGCCTATTGGGACTTGACTCTATCCCATGTGATTGATTCATCATTGTCCCAAAAAACACAACGTGGCCACTCTGCATCCCTCTTTGGGTGTTAACATTTAGATACATTACAACTGAGCACTTTTCCTGCCCTCTCAGGCTATTAGCATATCTAGACGTTGGGTCTGAACTTGTGGTCGTTTCTAAGCATTGGATCTTCGCTTAAGAAAAGCGCGACGCAACCAGGAGTAACAGAATTATATTGTGTGGTGGGTGGTAACATCTAGGAGGACTAACAGAAGTACTTTGGGTAGTAGCATTTAGATACATTATAACAGAGCACTTTTCCTGCCCTCTCAGGCCATTAGCATTTCTAGCCATCGGATCTGAACTTGTGGTCATTTTTAAGCATTGGATCTTCCCTTAATCCGTCTGTGCTTTTTTAGAGTGCCTAGGGCAAAAATCATGATGCACGGGCTGTCTGTTACTCCTGTGACAAAATCCATGGTATGTCGTTAATTCAGTCTATTGGGCCTTGACTCTTTCCTATGTGACAGATTCATCATCATCTCGAAAAATGCTACACAACCACTCCGCATCCCACTTTGGGTGTTAGCATTTGTTTAGATACATTATAACTGAGCACTTTTCCTGTCCTCTTAGGCCATTAGCATTTCTAGCCATCGGATCTAAACTTGTGGTCGTTTCTAAGCGTTGGATATTCGCTTAATTCGTCTGTGCTTTTTTTAGAGCGCCTAGGGCGAATATCATGATGCACGGGCTGTCCGCTACTCCCGTGACAAAATCCATTGTCTGTCTTTTATTCGGCCTATTGGGCCTTACACTTTCCTATGTGGCTGATTCATCATCGTCCCGAAAAACGTGATGCGACCTCTCCGCATCCCACTTTGGGTGGTAGCATTTATTAGATACATTATAACTGAGCACTTTTCCTGCCCTCTCAGGCCATTAGCATTTCTAGTCGTCGGATCTGAACTTGTGGTCATTTTTAGATTTTGGATCTTCACTTAATCCGTCTTGGTCTATCGTTAATTTGGCCTATTGGGCCTTGCTTGTTTCCTATGTGATAGATTCATCATTGTCCTGAAAAACGCGACGCCACCACTCCGCATTCGCTGCCCCTCTTCTTCCACTCGTGCCCTAGAGGTAATCGCCGCACCGACGAAGCCGAGGTGGACGGTGATGATGGCGAACCACCCCCTGCTAGCAACCCAGATCAACGCCATGTAACCGAGCAACATATGTTGGGTTGTAAGAGGCCTTGAGGAGTGACCGATTCATCATCGTCCCGAAAGATGCAACGCGGCCACTACGCATCCCACTTTGGGTTGTAGCATTTAGATACATTATAACTGAGCACTTTTCCGGCCCTCTCAGTCCTTTAGCATTTCTAGCCGTGGGATCAGAACTTGTGGTCGTTTCTAAGCATTGGATCTTCGCTTAATCCGTCTATACTTTTCTAGAGCGCCTAGGGAGAATATCATGATGCACAGGCTGTCCGCTACTCCTGTGAGAAAATCCATGGTCCGTCGTTAATTCGGCCTATTGGGCCTTGACTCTTTCCTATGTGACCGATTCATCATCGTCCCGAATAACGTGATGCGACCACTCTGTATACCCCGTCTTCTTCCACTCATGCCCTAGGGGTAATCGCCGCACCGACGAAGCCGAGGTGCACGGCGATGATAGCAAACCACCCCGTCCTCGCTTAATCCATTTGTGCTTTTTTTAGAGTGCCTAGGGGCTGTCCGCTACTCCCGTGACAAAATCCATGGTTTGTCGTTAATTCGGCATATGTGACGCGATCATTCCGAATCCCCTGCCCCTCTTCTTTCACTCATGCCCTAGGGGTAATCGCCGCATCGGCAAAGCCAAGGTGGACGGCGAACCACCCCCTCGCTTAATCCCTTTTACCCTTTTTAGAGCGCCTAGGGTGAATATCATGATGCACAGGTTGTCCACTACTCCCGTGACAAAATCCATGGTCTGTCGTTACTTGGGCCTATTGGGCCTTGCCTCTTTCCCATGTGACCGATTCATCATCGTCCCGAAAAACGCGACGCGGCCACTCCGCATCCCCTGCCCCTCTTCTTCCACTCATGCGATAGGGGTAATCGCCGCAATGGCGAAGCCAAGGTGGACGGCGATGACGACGAACCACCCCCTCCTAGCGACCCGGATCAGCGCCATGTAACCAAGCGACATATGTTCGGTTGTAACAGGCCTTGAGGAGTAATAGAATATATTGTGTGGTAACATACATATATTGGGTGGTAACATCTAGGAGGAGTAACAGAAGTATAGGACTGCAAAATCCAAAGTACATAGGAGTGCTCAACACCAAATTACATAAGAGTGCTCAATAGTAGATGCAAATCGTTGCACCGGCGAAGCCGAGGTGGACGGCGATGACGGTGAACCACCCCCTCCTAGTGACCCGGATCAACGCCATGTAACCGAGTGCGCCCCCCTCCTAAAAGCTTGAAGTCGAGCGGTAGAGGCCACCATGACTTGGAAACTCCGCTAGTAGAACCGGTGTCCTAGGCGAGCAACCGTATAGATGGTCATCGCGCTTCCTCCCTACACGCCGATTGTTCCTTCCCCTAGTGTCCTAATTCGTGCCTCTCTCTTAGACGATGACATGCCTAGGAGTAACAGTAGACAGTTTGGGTGATAACATATCATGAAAAGTAACAGAAGTACTTTGGACAGTAATGCAGTATGGGGAGTGATAGACATATGTTGGATTGAACAGTAAGGTACTACGGGGAGTGAAAGACATATGTCGGGTTGTAACAGGCCTCGAGGAGTAACAGAAATTATATTGTGTGGTAACATACCATGAGGAATAACGGAATGTCTTTAGACAGTAACATACTTTGGGTAGTAACAGTCATACACAGTGTGGAAACAGATCATGAGGAGGAACATAATTACTTTGGACGGTAACATATCATGGGGAGTAACAAATTTACTATGAGAGGTAACAGACCTGTAGGAGTAACAACACACGGTTTGGTTGGTAAAAGAAGTACTTTGGATGGTAATGTACAATGGGGAGTGACGGACATATGTTGGGTTGTTACAAGACACAATGAGTAACATAAGCACACATATTTTGCTACCAAAGGTTTGATTCTTTTAGGTGTTGCAAGGTATTAGTGTTGTTCCACTTCCATATCATTTCTCCATAGGAAAGGATGAGCTCTTTGTGTAGAGCCACGTGAAGATTTCATTAGTGCACCTTGTATATAATCTACAATTATAGTTTATATTTTCTATTACATGTTTATTTTTGTTTCTATTGGAGAGGCATCATAGTAATGTAAAATTTACCATCTTTAGTGCCCTATTGAGTGGCTATTTACCATAACCTGCTAGCCAATGTGTATGTCGCCTTGTTATTACCAAGTACGTATGAGATTACTATTTAATATGGACTAACATATATGGTTTTGTTCATGTAAATTTACTAAGTTTCATGCAGCCATATATTTACAGAAATTCCTATACTTTTATTTTACAAATGGGCAGGTGCAGCATCACACGCCATCAATGCTCTAGTATATTACACAACAGGATGGGCCACCAATTTAGATAGGCAAGCAAGCAGACAATTGCATTTGTATGAGAGTATGATCATGAATTCATGATACATGTTTGATAATGATTTCTTCTAACTTCTGAATATATTTGAAAATGATTATATGACATAAGAACTAATAAAGGGCAAATTATGGAATGCTTCCCCTCAACTTGAAAAGGGGCAGGGATACTTACCAACAATTTACTAGAGCAATTGTCCTCCCAGCCAATCAAGTAAAAAGGACAAAGAAATATAAAGTGGCAATAGCAACATAATTATAGAAAGATGGTAGATGATTTGTACTTACTTTAATATTTTATTGTTGCGTCTATTTCCTCTGACCACCCTTGGTCGTACACTTCCGCTGAAAGAGACATAAACAAAAAAGAAGTTGCATCAACAGAAGCACATAGTTCCTTACAAGTTCCTTTTCATACCTTACTCTTTCTCTTGCGCTCAGGAGGTTCAAACAAAAGCTTGCTGACCATGGCATTAGTATACAAATTAATTCTACAAAATTTTCCCATGTCCAAATCATTATCCTCAATGCAGTCCATAAGAACAATCTATAAACCAATGATTCTACAGTTAGTAGTTACCAATGTCAAAGAAAAGCTACTAGTTGCAACTGTTTCTTCTGAAACTATAGCAAGCTTTCTTAAAGCGATCGAAGACTACGTATGCCCAGTCAATGTCTTGCAATTGTTCGAACTCATTCACTGCTTCAAGTGTAGACGGGGTTATATAAAAAGAGAGTCCTGGCAGTAGAAATTTGTCTAGCACCACCCCAAGGATAAGCTTGATGAGCATATCCTTGTCAGTAAGTTTGGAGACTTCCCTGTCTTGGCATTTATCGACCAACAAACGAATGTTTTTCTTGGTGAACACTTTTATTTTTTTGTCGACTTTCACATGATTGGCCTCGGCGTTTCACTCATTATTGTCCTCGAATGCTGCCTCATCAGTATTGCCCTCGACGTTCGCCTGATTGGCCTCGGCGTTTGCCTCATCGTTGTTTGCGGCGCCCGCCTCATCATTATTGCCCTTGGCGCCCGCCTCACCATTATTGTTTCCAGCCTTTCATTTTGCACCTTCTTTGAACTTTCTAACTACGTAGTTCAGCGCTGTGTACATCTTGTCATATTCTTCCATTGCTGATGCTAAACTTGGGAGCTCCTTCTTAGAGCCCACTGATAGCTGAAGAATATGTTGCACTACCTCTTTGGTTATCCATAATGATTTACGTAGTTCAGCACTATGTACATCTTGTCATATTGTGGATAACCAAAGAGGTGGTGCAACATGTTCTTCATCTGCCAGTGGGGTCTAGGAAGGAGCTCCCAAGGTCAGCATCGGCAATGGAAGAATATGACAAGATGTACACAACGCTGAATTACGTAGCTAGAAAGTTCAAAGAAGGTGCAAAAAGAAAGGCTGGAAACAATAATGATGAGGCGGGCGCCAAGGGCAATAATGATGAGGCAGACGCCAAGGACAACGATGAGGCAAATGTCGAGGCCAATCAGGCGGACACCGAGGGCAATACTGATGAGGCGGCCGAGGACAACAATGAGGCAAACTTCGAGGCCAATCAGATGAAAACCGACAAAAAAGAAACGTGTTCACCAAGAAAAACATTCGTTTGTTGGTCGATAAATGTCAAGACAGGGAACTCCCCAAAGTTACTAACAAGGATATACTCGTCAAGCTTATCCTTGGGATGGTACTAGAAATTTTTCTATTGTTAGGACTCTCTTTTTATATAACCCCAACTACATTGAAGCTGTGAATGAGTTCAAACAATTGTAAGACATTGACTGGGCATATGTAGTCTTTGATCGCTTTAAGAAAGTTTGCTATGAGTTTCATAAGAAACAAGATAAGAGAAGGCTAATATGACTGGTTGTGTGGTTGTGCCATTGGTATGTACTAGAGGCTCAGTAGGAGTTGATGCAACTAATAGCTTTTTTCTTTGACATTGGTAAGTACTAACTATAGAATCATTGGTTTACAGATTGTTCTTATGGACTGCATTGAGGATAATGATTTGGACATGGGAAAATCTTATAGAATTAATTTGTATATTGATGCCATGGTTAGCAACCTTTGTTTGAACCTCCTCAGCGCAAGAGAAAGAATAAGGTATGAAAACGAACATGTAAGAAACTATGTACTTTTGTTAATGCAACTTCTTTTTTGTTTATGCCCCTTTCAGCTGAAGTGTACGACCAAGGGTGGTTAGAGGAAACAGAAGAAACTAGAAAATATTAAAGTAAGTAAAAATCATCTATCATCTTTCTATAATTATGTTGCTATTGCTACTTTATATTTCTTTGTCATTTTCAGCTGATTAGCTGGGAAGGCAGTTGCTATAGTAAATCGTTGGTAAGTATCCCTGCCCCTTTTCAAGTCTAGTGAGAGCATTCCATAATTTTCCGTTTATTAGTTCTCCTGTTAAATAATTATTCAAATATATTCAGAAGTTAGAAGAAATCATTATCAAACATGTATCATGATCATACTCTCATACAAATGCAATTGTTTGCTTGCTTGCCTATCTAAATTGGTGGCCCTTTCTGTTGTGTAATATATATACTAGATCATTGATGGCGTGTGATGGCGCGCCCGTCCATTTGTAAAATAAAATTATAGGAATTTCTGTAAATATATGGCCGCATGAAACCTAGTTAAATTTACATGAACGAAACCATATGTTAGTCCATACTAAATAGTAATCTTATACGTACTTGGTAATAACAAGGATCACACATACACATTGGCTAGCAGGTTATGGTAAATAGCCACTCAGTAGGGCGCTAAAGCCGGTAAACTGTACATTAGCATGATGCCTCTCTAATAGCAGCAAAAATAAACATGTAATAAAAATATAAACTATAATTGTAGATTATATACAAGGTGCACTAATGAAATCTTGACGTGGCTCTACACAAAGAGCTCATCCTTTCTTGTGGAGAAATGATATGGAAGTGGAACATCACCAATACCATGCAACACCTAAAAGAATCAAACCTTGGGTAGCAAAGTATCTGTGCTTATATTACTCATCATGTCCTGTAACAACCCAACATATGTTTGTCACTCCCCATGTTACTCATCGTGTCCAAAGTACTTCTGTTACCAACCAAACCGTGTGTTGTTACTCCTATAGGTCTGTTACCTCTCATAGTAAATTTGTTACTCCCCATGATATGTTACCGTCCAAAGTAATTATGTTGCTCCTAATGATCTGTTTCCACACAGTGTATGACTGTTACTACCCAAAGTATGTTACTGTCTAAAGACATTCCGTTATTCCTCATGGTATGTTACCACACAATATAATTTATGTTACTCCACAAGGCCGGTTACAACCCAACATATGACTGTCACTCCCCATAATGTGTTACTGTTACAATCCAACATATGTTTGTCACTCCCCATAGTGTGTTATCCAAAGTACTTCTCTCACTCTTCATGATCTGTTACCACCCAAACTGTCTACTGTTACTCCCACAGGCATGTTATCTCTTGCGACCAACTCATATTTGTGGCAGATGGATAACAAGATTTCACGCACCCCTATCCATGGCTAGTTCTTTGGTGATACTCCAATCCTTTAGATCTCTCTTTAAGGACTCCTCCCATGTCAATTTTTGTCTACCCTGACCTCTCTTGACGTTATCCATACGCTTTAGCCGTTCTATATGCACTGGAGCTTCTGTAAGCCTGCGTTGAATATGCCCAAACCATCTCAGATGATGTTGGACAAGCTTCTCTTCAATTGGTGCTACCCCAACTCTATCTCGTATATCATCATTCCAAACTCGATCCTTCCTCGTGTGGCCACCCATCCATCTCAACATGTGCATCTTCACCACACCTAACTTTTGAACATGTCGCTTTTTAGTCGGCCAACACTCAACACCATACAACATTGTAGGTCGAACCGCCATCCTATAGAACTTGCCTTTTAGCTTTTGTGGCACTCTCTTGTCATAGAGAATGTCAGAAGCTTGGCACCACTTCATTCATACGGCTTTGATTCAGTGGTTCACATCTTCCTCAATACCATCCTTTTGCAGCATTGACCCCAAATATCGAAAGTGTCCTTCTAAGGCACCAACTGCCCATCAAGGGTAACCTCCTCCTCTTCGTGCCTAGTAGTACCTAAACCGCACCTCATGTACTCGGTTTTAGTTCTACTAAGACTAAAATCTTTCAATTCCAATGTTTGTCTCCATAACTCTAACGTCCTATAAACCCTCGTACGACTGTCGTCAGCTAGCACCACTGAAGGAAATATGCTCTAGAGGCAATAATAAAGTTGTTATTTATATTTCCTTATATCATGATAAATGTTTATTATTAATGATAGAATTGTATTAATCGGAAACTAAGTACATGTGTGAATACATAGACAAACAGAGTGTCCCTAGTATGCCTCTACTTGACTAGCTTGTTAATCAAAGATGGTTAAGTTTCCTAGCCATGGACATGTGTTGTCATTTGATGAACGGGATCACATCATTAGAGAATGATGTGATGGACAAGATCCATACGTTAGCTTAGCACTGATCGTTTAGTTTATTGCTATTGCTTTCTTCATGACTTATACATGTTCCTATGACTATGTGATTATGCAACTCCCGAATACCGGAGGAACACTTAGTGTGCTATCAAATGTCACAACGTAACTGAGTGATTATCAAGATGCTCTACAGGTGTCTCCAATGGTGTTTGTTGAGTTGGCATAGATCGAGATTAGGATTTGTCACTCCATGTTTCGGACAGGTATCACTGGGCCCTCTCAGTAATGCTCATCACTATAAGCCTTGCAAGCAAAGTGACTAAGGAGTTAGTTATGGGATGATGCATTATGGAACGAGTAAAGAGACTTGCTAGTGACGAGATTGAACTAGGTATGAGGATACCGAAGATTGAATCTCGGGCAAGTAACATACTGATGACAAAGGGAACAATGTATGTTGTAATGTGGTTTGACCGATAAAGATCTTCGTAGAGTATGTAGGAACCAATATGAGCATCCAGGTTCCTCTATTGGTTATTGACCAGAGATGTGTCTCGGTCAAGTCTACATAGTTCTCGAACCTGTAGGGTCCGCATGCTTAACGTTCGATGACGATTTGTATTATGAGTTATGTGATTTGATGTACCAAAGGTTGTTTGGAGTCCCGGATGAGATCATGGACATGACGAGGAGTCTCGAAATGGTCGATACATAAAGATTGATATATCGGACCATGTTATTCGGACACCGGAAGTGTTGCGGATAGTTTCGGATAAAACCGAAGTGCCGGAGGGGTTACCAGACCCCCCCAGGGAAGTAATGGGCCTTTGTGGGCTTTAGGGGAGAGAGAGGGCAGCAGCGAGGAGGTGGCGCCCCCCCAAGGGGAGTCCGAATCGGACTAGGGGAGGGGGTGTGGCCCCTCTTTCCCTCTCCCTCCCCCCTTCCTTCCTTCTTCTCCTACTTGGACTAGGAAAGGGGGGAGCCGATTCCTACTTGGAGTAGGACTCCCCCCTTGGGCACGTCCCCTAGGGCCGGCCAGCCTCCTCCTCCCCTCCTTTATATACGGGGGATATATGCCTTCTATATCCATCACCAAAGCAAAAATGATAAGGGTTCAAAGCCGACTCTTGATGTAGTCCTATCTTAATCGGGAAGTCATCAATGTTGACATCACTTGTCCAAACACTTGTGACAACATTATCATAAATGTCCTTGATGCGGGTGATGTACTTTGCTTGCACTTTGTGTTTCTTCAAGGCCCACCACATGACATTCCACAATATCTTATCATGGGCCTTCTCCAAGTCAATGAACACCATATGCAAGTCCTTCTTTTGGTCCATGTTTCTCTCCATAAGTTGTTGTACCAAGAAAGTGGCTTCCATGATCGACCTCCCATGCATGAAACCAAACTGGTTTTTGGTCACGCTTGTCATTCTTCTTAAGAAGTGCTCAGTGACTCAAAACCATAACTTCATTGTATGGCTCATTAGCTTAATTCCACTAATTACTACAACTCTGAACATCCCCCTTGTTCTTGAAGATTGGCACTAATATACTTCGTCTCCATTCTTCTAGCATCTTGTATGCCCAAAAATGTGGTTGGAAAGCTTGGTTAGCCATACTATCGCTATGTCTCTGAGGCCTTTCCACACCTTAATGGTGATACAATCAGGGCCCATCCCTTGCCTCGTTTCATCATTTTTAAAGCCAACTTGACCTCAAACTCCTGGATTTGCCGCACAAAATGCTTGCTGGTATTATTAAAGGAGTCGTCTAGTTCTATGGTAGAACTCTCATTCTCCCCATTGAGCAACTTGTTGAAGTGCTCTCACCATGTATGCTTAATGTCCTCTTCCTTCACCAGGAGTTGGTCTGCTCCGTCCTTGATGCATTTGACTTGGCCAACATCCCTCATCTCCTCTCCCGGATCTTAGTTATCTTATAGATGTCCCTTTCGCCTAACTTCGTGTCTAACTGCTGGTAGAGGTCCTCATACGCCCGACCCCTTGCTTCACTAACATCATGCCTTGCGGCCTTCTTCGCCAGCTTAAACTTCTCTATGTTTTTTGAAACAATCTTTCTTCTCCTTAATCGCCTTCTCGACATCATCATTCCACCACCAGGTATCCTTAGAGTCACTTCTCCCTCAGTGGACACTCCAAACTTCTCCGAGGCCACCTTACAAATGCAAGTCGGCATCTTCATCCAAACTTCTCCAACTACATATATCAAAATTAAAAAACTTCTCCGACTACAAGAAAAGGGAATAATAGATTATACAAGATGGTGTAACCAATCAGCTGGATAAGAAGAATATATTTTTGTTTACCCAGTGGATAAAGCCTGGAAATTTTATGCTTGAGCTTCTCGTTCTAGCCAATGATGTATTAACATCATCACAGATGGGTTTTTTATCTAGTAGTCCATATCACTACTCTAAATATTGGAAAATATTCAAGTTAATCGGGCAGTTAATCCTAAATCCACAGGTCGCGGATGTGATAACCAAGTCCATTGCAATTTTCTAGTCTAGTTGATTAATCGGTTGTCAAGCCGATTAACTAAATAGAGAGAAATTTTGGCTCCAAAATTTTGTCTTGTTCCCTCCTTTAACCCAAAACTGGGCATTTTAGGTTAGGGTCGTTCCCTTCCTTCTTACCCTCCCCTAGTTACCCTCGTTGGAGGAGGCGAGGATCAGCCACCGCCCTCTCCGAGCAGCCGCTCCTGCCTCAAGCTACAACCGACATCGTCCGGCATAGGCGCCTCCACTCCTCCAGGATCCACGCACCTAGTGTCTTCCTCCTGCTTGACCTCGCTTCCTGTAGGATCTAGAAGAGGTGTCTAGAGGGGGGGGGTGAATAGACTCTTAGCAAGGAAAGTTGCAGTTTTTAAATTATTTAAGTTGAAGTGGAGTTTTAGCACAAGTTCAAACATTCAAAATACATATCAAGCAAGTATGACAAGAGTATATGAGCAACGGAAAGTAAATCATGCAAGTTGCAAGAATGTAAAGGGATGGGATTTGAGTGTGCAAACGGAATTGGATACACGTAGATTTTTGGCGTGGTTCCGATAGGTGGTGCTATCGTACATCCATGTTGATGGAGACTTCAACCCACAAAGGGTAATGGTTGCGCGAGTCCATGGAGGGCTCCACTCACGAAGGGTCCACGAAGAAACAACCTTGTCTATTCCACCATGGCCATCGCCCACGAAGGACTTGCCTCACTAGGGTAGATCTTCACGAAGTAGGCGATCTCCTTGCCCGTACAAACTCCTTGGTTCAACTCCACAATCTTGAAAGAGGCTCCCAAGTGACACCTAACCAATCTAGGAGACACCACTCTCCAAAAGGTAATAGATGGTGTGTTGATGATGAACTCCTTGCTCTTGTGCTTCAAATGATAGTCTCCCCAACACTCAGCTATCTCTCATAGGATAGGATTTGGTAGAAAGATGATTTGAGTGGAACGCAACTTGGGAAAGGCTAGAGATCAAGATTTATGTGGTAGGAATGGAATATCTTGACCTCAACACAAGTGTAGGTCGTTCTCTCTTAGAAAATGTATGTAGAAAGTGTAGGCATGTTCTGATGGCTCTCTCTACAAATGAAGAGTGGGTGGAGGGGTATATATAGCCTCCACACAAAATCTAACCGTTACACACAAATCACCAAACTCAATGGGACCGAATCATAAAACTCAGTCGGACCGATTTGATTCATAATGTGACCGTTAGGCTTTTTGGTGGGACCGACATGATCAACTCGGTGGGACCGATGTGCAAGGGTTAGGGTAAAGCCTCATCTCGGTTGGAACGATTACACAAACTCAGTGGGACCAATTTTGGTAATAAGCAAAATAGAGAGTTGGCCAAGCAAACTCGGTGAGACTGATTGCATATTTTGGTGCAACCAAAATTAATGCAATAGGCAATAGAGAGTTTGCAAGCCCATCTCGGTGAGACCGAGATCTCATCGGTGAGACCGAATTTATTAGGGTTTCTGGCAGTGGCTATGTCAGAGAACTCGGTGGCGCCGGATAGGAAATTTCTGTAGGGCTGAGTTTGACTTTTGATTTGGGACATATGTGAATTTGAGAAAGTAGTTGAGGGCTGTGGAGCATATCACTAAGCACTTTGAGCAAGCAAGCCATTAAGCAACACCTCATCCCCTCTTAATAGTATTGGCTTTCCTATGGACTCAATGTGATCTTGGATCACTGAAATAGAAAAAGTAGAGTCCTAAGCTTCGACCTTGAGCCAATCCTTTTTCCTTATCATCTCGAAAGGGTTCCACATCCTCTAGTCCATGCCATTCCATTGTTGAACTTATCTGAAACATACTAGATGAAAGCATTAGTCCAACAAGAGATATGTTGATATTAATTACCAAAATCACCCAGGGAGCACTTGTGCTTTCAATCTCCCCCTTTTTGGTAATTGATGACAACATAATCAAAGCTTTAGATAAAGATATAGAGAATAACAAGTAAAGCTTTGGAAAGACATGTAACATGCATAGGCTCCCCCTATGTGTATGCAATCATGTAAATATGGAAAATAAGAGCATGTGAATGCATAGGCATGACAGAGTAAGCAATATGTTACATGTATCTTGGCTATATGCATCAAAGCAAAAGATGTGAAAATAAGAGATGTACCTACATGCTCATGAGTCCTTCTTGCAAACAATATGTACATCAGCAAGAAATCCTCATGCACATGAGTGTGATGCATATACTTACCTTGTGGTCTTGGAATGAACCTGAGTAAAAAAGGTTAGATAACAAAGATACATCTACAAGCCAGAGCAACCAAAAGAAACAACAAGAGTACCAAGACTGGGATGACATGTAGAGAGTGAGTACTGAGTACTCTATTTGATATAGACATGTCCCCAAAAGGTAAAGATATGCAATGAATTCAAAGATTTCCTTCCCTAGCAGTGTTTCTCCCCTGAATCTTCTATTGGATAATGGGAGAACATAGGGAAACAAAATCAGAGCAAAACAGATCATAAACATAACATAGACATGTCTTTCCCCTCTTAAAGACATGTGACTTCTCTCCTCTTGAACACCAAGCATCTGGGGCCTTTGATGTGATTACCTCTCTCTCTCTCTCTCTCTCTCTCTCCCTTTGAAGAGAATAAGCTTTGATGTGATCTCTCTCCCCCTTTGACATCAATTTCCAAGAAGGGATATTCTGGAGTGTGAGTCAAAATAGGTTTGGTCCTTGAGCCATAGAGCAAAGCAACATATAGATCATGATGCTGGTAGAGGACAAGAATCATCGAGTGGAGCTGGAACAAAACTATAGGAACATATGCAAATTGTCTTTTCTGCAGTGAAATCGGTGATACCGAGTCGTAGTCTTCGGTGGCACCGAATTGGTTCGGTGTGACCGAAAGCAACAGATCGGTATGACCGAGTTCAACATAGAGAGAACACTTGTCACCTTAGCTCACTAGTTAAGTAAGATCTCACAAAGATTTGCAAGGAATTAACTGAAAGATTTGCAATGAATTGGATGCAGGGAATGTAGAACAACACAGAGAAAATAAATCTAGATGAAGTTTGCAAATGCAAAAACTCAACGAAACACTAGAGAACTTTATTTAGAATTGGGTGGTGACAAAGTCACCTATGTTAGAGTATATTGACTGAGGAGTCAAGTGAGAACACTTGATCATAAGTCATACTCATCGTTTAAGCTCAAAATGGGGTTACCATTTTTTCATTTAAGCATTTGATGTATTCTCATCTTGTTGAGTTGCTTTGACCTATGACTTGAGGTGAAGCTTCTCTAAGATGGAATGACATACCTTGGGTGGTGGCGTTGATCTTGATAATGTAGTTGAACTTGTGTGGGGTGCTCAAGGTTGATGTAGCGCAAGAATGGTTGGGAGCACCACTTGGAGTTGAGTTCATCTACCTACATGAGTTAGCTTTGCAAGGAAGAGCACTTGTGTATCCAAAATGACAATCATGAAATTTTATACATAGAATTTGTCAAAGGATATGTTGAAGGATTTCATGCTTCCTCGTCATCAACCACCATTGTGTAGATACTTGGTGATGTAGAGATTGTTCAAGATGTGAGCGAGTTGCAATCTCATTGATTTAGATTCATCCAAGTACCTACAAGGGTTAGATAGCATGCAAGGGTGCAAGTATATCCAAGACATATGAATATCATCATAAGAAGTATCAAGGATTAGTCATAGATTCATGTCTTGCATGTATCCAAATGGAGTTACTACTCCAAGTTCGAAGCATCAATGATGTTCAATTCGCCTCTCAAATGGCAAAAGACTTTCTCATTAAGCGGTTTGGTGAATATATCCGCCAATTGCTTATCGGTACGAACATGTTTAAGATCAATGTCCCCTTTAGCAACATGATCTCGAATGAAATGATGTAGAACTTCAATCTGCTTAGTTCGAGAATGTTGCACGGGATTGTGAGCAATCTTAATAGCACTTTCATTGTTACAAAGCAAAGGATCATGTTTCACATTGATCCCATAATCTTTAAGAGTTTGGTTCAATAATTGAGCACAACATGAACCGGCGGCAATGTATTCTGCTTTGGCGATGGATAAGGATACCGAGTTTTGTTTCTTGGAGGACCAAGATACAAGAGATCTACCAAGAAATTGACAAGTACCCGAAGTGGACTTTTTATCAACCTTGTCTCCGGCATAGTCCGAGTCGGAATAGCCAACGAGATCAAAAGAAGAAAACTTAGGATACGAAATGCCAAAATTTGGTGTATGTATCAAGTATCTCACTATCCTTTTCACAACCTTAAGATGACATTCTTTGGGGGCCGCTTGATATCGTGCACACATGCTGAGGGAGTCCTAGATTAGGGGGTCTCCGGACAGCCGGACTGTTGGACTATGAAGATACAAGATTGAAGACTTCGTCCCGTGTCCGGAAAGGACTCTACTTGGTGTGGAAAGCAAGCTAGGCAATACGGATATGTATATCTCCTCCTTTGTAACCGACCTTGTGTAACCCTAGCCCCCTCCGGTGTCTATATAAACCGGAGGGTTTTAGTCCGTAGGACAACCTACAATCATACCATAGGCTAGCTTCTAGGGTTTAGCCTCTCCGATCTCGTGGTAGATCAACTCTTGTACTACTCATATTATCAAGAATAATCAAGCAGGACGTAGGGTTTTACCTCCATCAAGAAGGCCCGAACCTGGGTAAAACATCATGTCCCCTGCCTCCTGTTACCATCCGCCTTAGATGCACAGTTCGGGACCCCCTACCCGAGATCCGCCGGTTTTGACACCGACATTGGTGCTTTCATTGAGAGTTCCTCTGTGTCGTCGCCGTTGGGCTTGATGGCTCCTTCGATCGTCGATAGCAATGCTGTCCAGGGTGAGACTTTCCTCCCCGGACAGATCTTTGTATTCGGCGGCTTCGCACTGCGGGCCAACTCGCTTGGCCATCTGGAGCAGATCGAGAGTTACACCCCTGGCCATCATGTCAGGTTTGGTAGCTTAAACTATACGGCCAATATCCGCGGAGACTTGATCTTTGACGGATTCGAGCCCCTGCCTAGTGCGCCACACGACCACGATGAGCATGATTTAGCTCTGCCATCGGACAGTGTCCAGGAGATCGCGCCGGCAACCGCTCTGACCCTCAATTCAGAGCCAGCTGCGCCTTCCATAGGCGGGTGGATAGACCCCGCCACGGAGGCCGCACTCTCATCAGCGATCGAGCCAAGTATCGACCTTACCCTTCACAAGAGCCGTGACGCCGAATTACCGGATTCCTCCCCGGCCACGGACTTCGAACGCCTGCGCCCGCGCCTATCGAATCCGATTGGGCGCCGATCATGGAGTTTACCTCCGCGGATATTTTTCAGCACTCGCCCTTCGGCAACATACTGAACTCATTAAGTTCTCTCTCCTTGTCAGGAGAATCCTGGCCGAACTATGTCCGGCAGGATTGGGATGCGGATGACGAAGAAATTCGCCGCCCACCCACCACCCACTTAGTAGCCACTGTCGACGACTTAACCGACATGATCGACTTTGACTCCGAAGACATCGACGGTATGGACGACGATGCGTGAGACGAAGAGGAACCACTGCCCACGGGGCACTAGACAACCACCTCATCATATGATATATACATGGTGGACACACCCAAAGAAGGCAATGGCGATGAGACAGCAGAGGATGACCCCTCCAAGAAGCAACCCAAGCACCGACGTCAGCGGCGCTGCTCTAAGTCTGGCCAAAGCAAAAGAGGTGACACTGGCACAGGAGATAATACCACTCCGGACAGTGCCGAAGACGACAACAATCCCCTCCAGCAAGATTTAGGGAAGGAGGATGGAGAAGCCAGCCCTCCCGAGAGAGTGGCAGATGGAGAGGCGGAGGATGATAATTACATGCCTCCCTCCGAAGACGAGGCAAGCCTCGACGATGACGAGTTCGTCGTGCCTGAGGATCCCGTCGAACAAGAGCGCTTCAAGCGCCGGCTTATAGCCATGGCAAATAGCCTTAAGAAAAAACAACAGCAGCTTCAAGCTGATCAAGATTTGCTAGCTGACAGATGGACCGAAGTCCTCGCGGCCGAGGAATATAAACTCGAATGCCCCTCCAAGAGTTACCCAAAGCATAGGCTGCTACCCCGACTAGAGGAGGAAGCACTCAAACCTACATCTCCAGCATATGATGCGGCTGACCGGCCACCTCGTGGCCGCTATAGAGAGGCATTTCAGCCAAAAGCTCAGCCCGCACTCCGACGCCACTCAAATAAAAATGACAAGGCACGGGGAAACATGTTAGACCTGCGAGACGTATTGGAGGACAAAGCAAAACATGCAAGATTGATCTACGGATCACGAGGGCGCGCCACTATGCGAGACGATAACCGTCATGCCGGATACAATAAAAGTAAATCCGGCCGGGCCGAACACAGCGGACAAGACTCATTTGAGTTGCGTCGCGATATAGCCCAGTACAGAGGCATCGCACACCCCCTATGCTTCATAGACGAAGTAATGGATCATCAAATCCCAGAGGGTTTCAATCCTGTAAATATAGAATCATACGACGGCACAACAGATCCTGCGGTATGGATCGAGGATTTCCTCCTGCACATCCACATGGCCCGCGGTGATGATCTACACGCCATCAAATACCTCCCACTCAAGCTCAAAGGACCAGCTCGGCATTGGCTCAACAGCTTGCCAGCAGAGTCCATTGGCTATTGGGAAGATCTGGAAGCCGCATTCCTCGACAACTTCCAGGGCACTTATGTGCGACCACCAGACGCCGATGACTTGAGCCACATAATTCAGCAGCCAGAGGAATCGGCCAGGCAATTATGGACACGGTTCCTAACAAAGAAGAATCAAATCATCGACTGTCCGAATGCAGAGGCCCTAACAGCCTTTAAGCACAACATCCGTGACGAGTGGCTCGCCCGGCACCTTGGCCAGGAAAAACCGAAATCTATGGCAGCCCTCACGACACTCATGACCCGCTTTTGCGCGGGAGAAGACAACTGGCTGGCTCGCAGCAATAACATATCAAAGAACCATGGTACTTCGGATACCAAGGATGGCAATGGCAGGTCACGTCGCAACAAACACAAGTGCCGCATTAACAGCGACAATACCGAGGACACGACAGTTAATGTCGGATTCAAAGGCTCTAAACCCGGTCAGCGGAAAAAGCCATTTAAAATAAGCACTCCGGGCATGTCCAGTTTGGACCGTATACTCGACCGCTTGTGTCAAATACACGGCACCCCCGACAAGCCAGCCAATCACACCAACAGGGATTGTTGGGTGTTCAAGCAGGCCGGCAATTTAAATGCCGAAAACAAAGATAAGGGGTCACATAGCGATGACGAGGAGGAGCCCCGGCAGCCGAACACCAGAGGACAGAAGATGTTCCCCCACAAGTGCGGACGGTGAACATGATATACACAACCCACATCCCCAAGAGGGAGCGGAAGCGTGCGCTAAGGGACGTATATGCGTTGGAGCCAGTCGCCCCAAAGTTCAACCCATGGTCCTCCTGCCCGATCACCTTCGATCGCCGGGACCACCCCAGTAGTATCCGTCATGGCGGATTCGCTGCACTGGTCCTAGACCCAATCATTGACGGCTTTCACCTCACTGGAGTCCTTATGGATGGCGGCAGCAACCTGAACCTGCTTTATCAGGACACAGTGCGCAAAATGGGTATAGACCCCTCAAGGATCAAACCCACAAAAATGACCTTCAAAGGCGTCATACCAGGTGTAGAGGCCCATTGCATAGGCTCAGTCACACTCGAAGTGGTCTTCGGATCCCCGGACAACTTCCGAAGCGAGGAGTTAATCTTTGATATAGTCCCGTTTCGCAATGGCTATCATGCACTGCTCGGGCGAACCGCATTTGCGAGATTCAATGCGGTACTGCATTATGCATACCTTAAGCTCAAGATGCCAGGACCTCGGGGGGTCATCACAGTTAATAGAAACACAGAGCGCTATCTCCGTACGGAGGAGCACACTGCGGCCCTCGCAGCAGAAGCACAAAGTAGCCTCTTAAGGCACTCCACCAGTTCGGCGATTCAAGACCAGGACACCTTCAAGCGCGCCCGGAGTAATCGGCAACAAGACCGCCTGGCATGTTCCGAGCTCTCATAGCAATGCGGCCCCCACCCCAGTACCAGCCAAACGGCGAAATCCGTGCACGCCACTATAAAAAAAATACACTTCCGTGATGATACGTGTTTGACACAGTAGGTCGCGTTTTTTGTCATGCATGTACATCCATGACAAATTTATGACAGAATCAAGATAGTCATACATGTGCTGTCGTAGAAGTGTTCCATGACATTACCAAAATTATCATCACGGAAGTGTCCACTTCCATGACGATAAATCGCGCGTCACAGAAGTGCTTTTATCAAGGGTGACTGACACGTGGCATCCACCGTAACGGAACGCTGTTAAGCTATAGGGTCGGGTTTTGGATCCGATAACCCGTTAACAGCCCCAACCAATGGGAAATTTCCACGTGTAAAATTCTTATTGGCCGGATGAAACACGTGTCAGCTTGTCAGTGGGTCAGATAGGCGCCTATGTTACGTCGACACGTGGCACGGCCCAACAGAGGCCCATTCCTATGAAAAGGCCGGCCTGTTTGACTTGGTCAAAAGGTGGCAGGCCTTCCCATGTAAAGCCTGTTAACGGACTGTTCGCATATAGCCCATTTACAGCCCGCTAACCCAAGGCCCGTTACGCCCTATCCGAATTAGGCCCAGTAGCGTCATCTGGGCCATCCAATATGATTCCAGCCCGTTTTCACTTCTGGCCCATGTATGGCCCATGACGTCTTTCGTCCCATATGAGAGGCCCTATGTAACTCTTGGCCTATTAACGGCCCGTGGTGAAACTGGCCCGTAATGAACAGTGTATCACTTTACACCCATTAACGGCCCATGGTGAAACTGGTCCGTAATGAACAGTGTATCACTTTATACCCATTAATGGCCCGTTATTCCATTGGGCCGTTTCCAGCCCATGTTATCTTTCGACCTTTTGAGAGCCCATTTATTCATGGGCTCATTTCCAGCATTCGTTTACTTACGGCCCGTTACTGTCATTTTCTGCTTGTGGGCCAAATTCAGCCCGTGGTTACAATTGGCCCGTTTGTGGTCCGTTAATACGTTGGGCCGTTTTCATAGCGTCATCAAATACGGCCTATTAACGATGGCCCATTACGGTCGGCCCATGAACGGACGATTCCAACTCTATCCCGTAGAAGGCCTACTGTTTCTACGGCCCGTAGAAGGCCCACTGTTTCTACGGCCCGTAGGAGGCCCAATGTCACTATAGTAAATATTAGCCCATGGTTATTGTGGCCTAGTTTTAAAAAAATAGGTTATTGCAGCCACTAGTTAACCGCGGAAAAAGAACTGCAATGACTACAAGCAAACAAATAAACAAGACAACAAGGAAATAAATAAGCAAGCAACTAACGCTAGGCTATCACGGCTATTACACATATTACATCCACTGGGCATCAAAGTTCGCCACCAGTGCAAATATAGGGAACAAAGCAGCATATGATATACACTGGCCGTCAAAATTGGCCACCAGTGCAAATAAACGCAGCAGCAAAACAAGAGCATAACTGAAACAACTTCAGAAGAGTTCAAGAAACGTTATCCTGGGTATCCACCATGCTGGCAATAAGCTTAGCAAGCTGATTAGCTTTGTCCTGTTTGGCGCTAAAATCCTCCAACGCTTGCTGTTGCACCAGAAAGTATGCATCAGAGTGCTCCAGGGACTTCCGCAGTCCTTCCGCTTCTTATCACAGCACAGCTGATCGATGTCTTTCAGCTTGTAGTTGAGACTCAAGAAACCGAACTGATTCAGACAGTGAGTTTTGAATAGCTTGTGCAAGCGGTAGTGGCCAGTAACTCCAACACTAAACCAAGACAGGATGTGTCACTATCCTGAACCTTATCTGCATTACTTCATTTACCGTTGCTTAATAAGGCACTCTTCCCCAATATTCTGTCAGCATTCTAAAAGAAGAAACAAGCAGACACATAACAAGTTTAACATGTACTAGTATATGGAACTCATTTCGGTGAACCAGTTCATTAGTAAGGTGGACATGATTAAACTACCAAGTCTTCTATTGCCAAGTACTAGTACATAATAAAAGCATCAAACAAACATATATCTATGTCCTATGGTAGCAATGGAATCTTATATTAGAACAATTGTTCTTCAGGTTTAGGCACTTGTTCTACATGAACAGAGTACAGTAAGACGCAAGAAAATAATACTTAAAATAGAAAATGAGCTCATAGACCTTACCACGTTCTTGGTTCGGGACCAGTACAGAACAAGGCGTTCCCAGTCATTGTCCAGTAAATGTGTCTTAGGAGAACGTAAGGGAATTTGATGAGTTTCTTTGCCGGTGAAGCATGTTTTCTTCAGGTAATTCCGATACTGCCACCAAGCATTCTTGAAGATAGTAGAGGTATTAGCACAGGTTACCTCATCCTGAGTTTCCAAATAGGTCCTTCTCTATAGAGAAAAATGGGAAAATTTGATGTATTATAACCATCATGGAGGTAGGATGTATGGGACGAAGCAAAGTAATTGCCATGAATAACATTACTTACACATAACTCCTGGACAAACACCTGCAACTGGCATTTTCCTTCATCTTCAGTATAATATTTCCAAGATGGGAAGATACGCACATACGATTTAACAACATCAAATGCGATAGATGCTAAACTACGACTAGCTGGTTGTGCTTCCACCACAGGAATAGGCGTACTAACTGGTGGAGTTGGGGTTCGCCGTGATAGTACTGGCCCTTTGGGAACTGGAGCTGCCTTACTAACTGCTCTTGTTTGGGAGCTCTGTGGTGGAGATGGTGTTGTGTCAATAGGAAATGGGTTACTATCGGCTGGGGTTGGGGTTAGATTGGGTGAAGCTGGTTCTCTGTCCATCGTAATAGGGGTACAATCTGCGAGAGTTTGGGTTATGTGTGGTAGGGCTGGTTCTTGTGCATGTATAACTGGGGTGCTATCTCCACCAAGAGGTAGCACTGTTTTATTGAAGACCGTGTTTTTAGTCCGCTAGATACTGGCATCAACCGCTCCAATTCAAATGGCTGATAAACAGGAAACATAGTTGAATGTACAAACATTGTATGAGAGACAAATGCAATAGATAGTGTGCAAAAAAGAGGGCATGAAATAGTTGACATGTATATTGTTTAACTAAAACGGATAGCATGACATAATTTCACATATATGATGTCTATCTAAACTGGATAACATAGCATAACATAATTCAAAGATATGATGAATAACTAAACAGGATCGCATGACATAATTCACCTACATGTTATCTAAGTAATCAGGATCGCATCATTTAATTCACATATGTGATTTATATGCTAAAAAGAGGGCATTCGATATGATGTCTGAACTAAGAACATGGTGTTGAATAGTGTATATGATGTCTAAACTATGCAATGCAAGACACCGTATGCATGATATGAGCAGTATAACCGTGCCAAGTTAGAGCATACACCTCAGTGGGGGAATAGGACTGGTCATCTATCTTTGAATCCATCTCTGAGGAGCTATCGGGACCCAACAAGAGATCTGCTTCGACAGGTAGCACTGTCTGCTCTGAAGGCCTTATTTTCACTCCAGATTTTTCCATCTCCCACCCAAATGGCTGATTCACAGGAAGAGTACTTTAACGTACAAACATTGTCGACAAATGGAAATGTAATGAAGAAAAGGATGTGCAAGATATCATTCAAATATATGATGCCTGGTTAAACAGGATGGCATTGCACATTTCACATATATTATTGCTGGCTAAAAGACATGAGACTGCATAATTCCCATATATGATATAGAAACTAAATAGGTGGCATTACAGAACATGTCTAAACTAAGCAGATGACATATATGAAGTCAAAAGTAGGCACTGCAAGGCAACATATGCATGATATGACTAACATCATCATGCCAAGGTAGAGCAAACACTTTGGGGGTAAATAGGAGTGGTCAGCGGCGTCCGAATCCGCCTCAGAACAGATATCTTCCTCTGGATTACAATCTGGAGAGGGGCGGGGAGGGTTTTCCATTGAACCCACCATGGAGCGATGTTTGCATGACATTGTATTGCCGCGCAAAACTCTTCTGTTTTTCTCTACATGTTCAACATGACTGTGTACAATATCTGACATGCATACGAAAAAAATATGGTGAGATTATGTAAGGAGAGCATGCAGAAATTTAGAGTGATGGTAACAACCAGTGGATCGATGTTTTTTCGTTGAACCAAAATTGCCCTAATGGATTGACATGAATGTATTGTAATAAGTGATGCAACAAGTGTACAATCTCTTTGCCGTAGCCGTGTCGACCTCAGCATCATTGGGTTGGTCGCTGAAGCAGTTGAGGCAGAGGTGGCTGTTGGAGGTGTGGAGGAAGATCTGAGGAATCTGTAGACGGCGTCCAGGGCACTGCTCTGTTGTGATGGATCGTTCTATCGTTGGAGCAGCTCCGGTGAGCCATAAGACGTCAAGGCTGAAGCAGCACAAGACAGACATCGTCAATCTCAAGTGGGATTCTAATAGCATCTCGAATAGATGATGTAAAATGGATGTAAAATTAACATCACCAAAAACCACCTGACTACAACAGATGAGGTAAAAACTGTTGACTCTGAACTTAACTGTCGAAACTGAAATTTACCGTGGAATCTGAATGCTACTGTCGAAACTGAACGCAATGGTAGCAGAGAGGCACTTGACATGTAGTTTAGGGAGGGCTTGCAGTTCATCTTCAACTTGCACCCCCCTGAGCCGCCAGCCACCACCGGCCGAACCGCCGGCCCCAACGCCGCCTCGCCGCCCCGAAACAACTCGCCACCGCCGCCCCGGCCAGCCCTCTAGGCCCCCCGCCCCCACCCTGAACCCTAAGATAGATAGTGGGTGTCACACCCTAGTTAGTTCAAGCATTAGAGTGTGCATCATGTTTAAATTCCTTTTAAATTTTGAAATGGGGATGACAGAACCCCCAGCACCCCCCTGGAACAACTAGGGTTTATTAAAAACTTTTCCAATGATCCTGAAATGCCCTTCTAAAAAGCCCACCCTTTTTGTTTTGGGTTAAAACCTTTGACAAAAATGGTGCACATTTTTCTAGGACATCAAAGGTCATTGGATTAATCCTTATGGTATTTGCATTTGGGCATTTAAATGCTATAAAATATTTTAAATGCTCAAATAATCATAAACTAAAATGTTTGCTGTTGGATATATTCTAAGCAGTGGCCATGATTAATTTTATGATTTATGGTAATGCCCTGGTATTTTCAATAAAGCCCTGAAGTTACAGAAATAATAAATAAATAAGAAAAACAGAAAAAAGGAGAGAGAGAGAGAAACTTACCAGGCGCAGCCCACCAGCCCACCTGGCTCGGCCCAGCCGTTTGGCCTTGCCAGTCGTCCTCCTCCTCTCGCCAGGAGGACGAGGAGCGCGTGGCGCCTGCGGCCACACGCCGGCCACCTCCTGCTTCCGCCGACGCCCTAGAGGCGCCTACGAGTGTCACGCCGACCCCCATGTCTCCCCCTCTTTCTTCCAACTCTCCCCGTGGCTTCTCCCCCTCTTTGGTTCTCTCCCCATCTTCCTGCCGACGCAGCCGCCGTCGTCTTGCCGCTGTAGCCGCAGCCACCGTCGTCCTCGTGTCACCCCACCATGCCCACGAGCTCCGCAACATCTCCCTCGACCTCCTCGACGAGCCACGAGGCCTCGGACGCGCTGCAACGCTGCCACCGCTGTCGTTCCCCTCGTCGGTCACCGGAGATCGTCTTCGACATTTTGCCGCCTCCCAAGCTTCCCCAGGCTCGCCGTTCGCTCCCCAGCAACCGCTGTGAGCTCCGCCACCGTTTCCTCCTCTCCCCGCGCTCGTCCGCGTCCTCTAACCACCTCTGCCATCGAAGCCGGAGCTCGCCGCCGCCACCGCACGTCGCCGTCGTGGCCACAACCACGTTGGGACGCCATCGAGCACACCTTTGTCTTCCACGCACTCGCAGGAGCCTGTAGCACCCTCGCACGCCCCTCGCCGTGCCCCCTAGCGACTAGCTCGTCCTCGCCCGAACTCCGGCGACCGCCAAGGTCGTCGCCGGCGTCATTTCCGGCCTCCCCGAGCTCCACTTTCTCCACCAAACGACGCAACTCACTCCCCACGTCACGTAGCTGCTCTCCGCCGTCGATTCAGTCGCCGGAGACGCAACCCGAGCCCCTCCGCCGCGTCTGTCGTCGCCGGCGTCAAGCCGCCGGCGAGTTGACCCTGTTTAACCCCCCGTGTGAGCCCAGGTAGACCCCCCCTGCGCCTATGACAGGTGGGGCCGGTCTGCTAATCAGTTTAAGATTAGTTTTAACTAATTTAATTTAGTTTAGTCAGTGACATGTGGGCCCAGGCCCCACTGACAGTCAATTAGCACTAACATAATTCTGTTAATTAGTTGTGACACTGACAAAGAGGGCCCACCAGTCAGGTTTGACCTGGCCGACCCAGTTGACCGCTGGCATCACACTTATGTCATGCTGACGCATTAATTCAATTACTGGAATTATTCTTATATAGGAAATTCCAGAAAATAGCCAAAACTTCTAAAAATCATAGAAAATCAACCATAGCTCCAAATGCAAAGATTTATATATGAAAAATGATCAGAAAAATTCAATCTATCCATATGTAATGGTTTCATGCATGACAAAACAAGTTAACCTTGCTGTTTAGGCAGAATAAGGTAATGCACTAATAAGGCCATGTTTAATGAGCTAATATTTGAATCTTTGATTCAAATGAGTTCATCCCCTTCTGTTTTAGCTTGCATTAGGCCAGGAGACTTCCATCTTGCCATGTCATAGCATGCATTATATTGTTGCATATTGCCATGTGTTGATTATGTTCGGTGTGATTTTCGTGGTAGGTTCTGCCTCCGAGGATAACCCTGATTATCCGTCTGAAGGGCAGTACCCTACTACCACTACAACAGGCAAGCAAGCACTGATCATTCCAATAGAACCCATGTTCTCGCTTCTGCTCTTTTTTACTGCATTAAGACAACGCGATTCAAACTGCTGTGTGCTACGGTAGTTGAACCCTTTTCCTCTGCATGACCTGTCATTGCCACAGTAACTAGATGAAACCCACTAGCATGTGTAGGAGTTGATTGAGCCATGTATGTGTTTCCTACCTTGCTATGCCTGCTATGCTTAGAGTTGTGTCAGGTCTGGTCCATCTGGGTTATGGGATAGAGTGAAATGGTTATATCGGTAATGAGAGGGATGTGATGAACATGTTTTGGTAAACGTATCGATGAGAGGCCATGTAGGAGTACATGGTGGGTTGTTTCATTGAGGCCATCCATAAGAACTGAGATCTGTATGTGTGATTTAAGATGCAGTTACTACCATATGTTGGGCCCGAAACCAATGGACCCTCTCGGCTTCTTAATCACCCTAGTACTCTGCCCAGGAGTTGCAAATAGTTTCTGGTGTTTGTAGGTTATGTGTTGGCGGCCGTGCATAGCGCTGACCCTAGGGGTGGGCTATGTTGCGGTAGATACACCGTGGCACGGTGTACCGAGTCACCCGTTTGGTGTCTCGGGAACCCTGTTCACATCGTTCGGGGCCGTATGTGGAAACCTCGGCCGGACTCCCTGCGGATGGAACCTGGATAGGCGATGAACCTGGACTAGAGACTTGAGTGTTTAGGTAGGCCATGGCCGACACCCTTGTTGGGCCTCCGCTTGAAGGTTGCCGAGTACATGTCATGTAAACGGCGGTAAGTGGTGAAAGCGTGTATGAAGAAGTACACCCCTGCAGGGTATAAAACTATTCGAATAGCCGCGTCCGCGGTAAAGGACTACTTGGTTGCCTATACAGTTCATAGACAAGTTAATGGTTACTACTAAAAGACTCAAGATAAGTGTGAGTACCGAGGATGGCCCTCTCGTAGGATGACGAGAGAGGATCCCCGGTGGAGTATTGTGTTGGTGAGTAGTGGACTCGTGTGCGAAAACTATTTTACTAGTGGAGTTCCGTAGGATAGCTTAGCCAAGAGTCAAAGCTGGCGTGCTGCAATAACCCCACCACCTTCTTGAGAATGAGCATGTATAGTAGGTTCTGTTGTAAGACTTGCTGAGTACCTTGTACTCATGTTTTCTTAATTACTGTTTTCAGACGACAACACCGCCCCCTCCGATGGGTTCTACGTAGACCTTGACGTCGACGAGTGACTAGCCACCCAGGTGGTGATCCTGGCCATGGAGGGCCCTATGTAGATAGACAGGCTTCGAGAAGCCTTCTTGCTTTCTAGTGTCTATACTCAGACTATTTACTTCCGCTTGTGCTTGTATGATTGTATGACTTGAGTGTCGGGTCATGTGACCCCTATCTGTATGAACATGTTGTGTATGGCTCTCTGGAGCCTTTAAATAAAGTACTTGAGTTGTAGAGTTTCGTTGTGATGCCATGTTGTATGTACTCACAGCGCGCATATTGTGTGTATGATTCAAATGCTTGGTATGAGTGGGATCCGACAATCTAGTTGTTTATCCTTGGCAGCCTTTCTTATGGGGAAATGTAGTCTAGTGTTCCTCGAGCCATAGTAGTCCGCTACAGCCCGGTTCACCGGAGTCCTGCTAGCCCAGCACTACTGCTCAGGCACTTGACTGGCCGGCATGTGTTTCACTTCGTTCCTATGTCTGTCCCTTCGGGGAAATGTCACGCGGTGACATCTGGAGTCCTGCCTAGCCCTGCTATAGCCCAGGTTCCCCGGAGTCCTGTTAGCCCAGTGCTACAGCCCGAATTCACTCGCTGATGACCGACATGCTCGATGTGATTCACGTATGCCTGTCTCCATAGGTCTGTGCCGCTTTGGGTTCACGACTAGCCATGTCTTCCCGGGTTCTCTGTCATATGGATGCTAGCGACACAATCATATACGTGAGCCAAAAGGCGCAAATGGTCCCGAGCCATGGTAAGGTGACACCCGTGGGATACCGTGCGTGAGGCCGCAATGTGATATGAGGTGTTACCGACTAGATCGATGTGACTTGGAATCGGGGTCCTGACAGCGTTGGTATCAGAGCCGGACTGCCTGTAGGTTCGTTGACCCAAACTGGTCGATGTCGAGTCTAGAAATGCTTTAGTTATATGTAGGGGAATTGATTGTGGAAGGGAATGTAAGGCTCTTTTACTCCTTTACCTTATGTCTTCTGATCTGAGTCATTCTCTTCTCATTCAACGTGGGTTAAGGACTAGGCTCTCTTCTTCTATCAGGTTCACGTGTTACTAATCCGTAGTAGCTTATAGGATTGTTGTTACAAGCACCAGTTCAGTTTCTACTATTTTAGTATGTTGCTAATTGAATCAGAACCTTGATATGATGTTGTTGAGTGGTATTGCAAACTGTTGTGGATGTCTCAAATCTTTTTCTGAGCATTTACAGCTGTTATGCTGTCTAATTTTTCCTAGAAATTCTAATGTCTTTGCATTGTGGTTGTGCTTTCAGATGGCCAACCGTGTTCAAAACCAAGTGGTTCGCCTGACCCAGTGCCTCGACGTGCCTGGTCATACTGCTATGTTAGTCCGGGTAATGATCGAGACGGGTTACCGTTGGTATCCCGAATACACCGTCGAGGAGCAATTCTGAGATTTTAATCAAAGCCAATATTTCTGCACCGTCAGGATATTTCCTTCTTATCCTGGATCTACCGAGCCCCTTCACTGTTCCTATGGACTCGGGGTTACTGTTGAGATGGCTGTGCAGGATGCTGCCTATTCCATGATGACCATCATGCGAGTCCGGACTGGCCTGCTTCGGAACACCGACTTCCGTTACATGCCAGCTTCACTTCCGGGAGCGCAAGGGTATCTTCACGCTATCTATGCTGACTCCACTCAGGAGGACTCATTAACTCATACCACTGCCGAGATGCTCGAAGATAAGGACCGAGAGAATCGGGCCTTGAGGCTGGAGCTTTTCAATACCCGTGCTGATCATTGGGCCACATTGACTCGGTTTGCAACTGCGGTGCAAGCTAGATGTATGGATACAAGGGATTTGTATCCTGTGAGATCTGCTCTGCCAGACATGGTGGATTGGCGTGATGTGGGAGGCATCACCCCACCCCATGGTCCCTGCAGGCCACCGTTTGTTGGTCCAAGACCTCATCCTAGCCCCTTTGGTCCACAAGCTCCTCAGGACCGTCTGTTCCCGGATGATCACATTGAACTTCCAGGCTATGGAGGTGACTTCTATGAGTACTACTACGGAGCTGTCTGAGTTAGTAGTAATATCACTAGTATTGTAATAGTTGTATCTCCACTGTCCTGCGTGACTTGTGGAATATGACTTTGTGTGTAATCAATTCCGGAGGTGTAGACAAATAATGTATAGGAGCTTGGAATGCCTCCGATGAGATGTAACGTTTTTCATCATAGTTGTACTGTAGCCTAGGCTTGTACTAAACTATGTATGATGTGTATGACCATTGGTATATATATGGTAGTTTTATATTACCATGACATATGAATGAACATCTCTGCATTCCGTGTTATCCATTACATTCTGCACTTCCTTGCTAAGTTTGAGCCATCCTTATCTAAACTGTTGTCTTGTTTTCCCCTAGGATGGTCAACACCCGCATTAACCCTACTGCCCCGGAGCAGGGGGAAGCCAGTGCAGCTAGGGGTGAAAATCTGCCTCACCCGCCTTCTCTGGCCGAAGTAATGCTGGAGGCGGAAAGAAACAAGCGTGAGACTAATCGCCTGCTAGAGCGGATTGAGCAGAACATTGCACGCCATCAGCGAAATGACTTGGTGTCAATCAATGATTTATCAAGCTGTACCCACCAAAGTTTAACCATTCTGTCGAGCCCCTCGACATGGATGACTGGCTTCGCAGCATCACCCACAAGCTACGTTCTACCAACGTAGCCGAAGCCGACAAGGTTACTTATGCTGCCTATCACCTCGAAGGCCCTGCTAGCCTCTGGTGGGAAAACTTCGAAGCTATGTGCCCGGTCGGCCAAATTACTACTTGGGCTGAATTCAGTGAAGCTTTCCGTGAGCATCACATTCCGGAAGGTCTCATGGATCGCAAGAGGGAGGAGTTCTGCAATTTCACCCAAGGAAGACTGACTGTGGATGCATGTAGTCGTGAATTTGGGAATCTGGCACGTTATGCTCCCGAAGACGTATCTACCGATGCTAAGAAGCAGGCAAGGTTCCGCAAGGGACTCAGCCCTGAGCTTCACCGCGATCTTCGTCTGCACGAGTGCACCTCCTTTCAGAAGTTGGTCAATAAAGCCATCAGTGCTGAGACAGGTCAGACTGATTATGACGCTTCACGGAAGAACTCACGTGATTTTGGCTCTTCATCCGGCTCTGGAGCTCAGAAGCGCCGAGTGTGGATCCCAAGCACGGCACTGCCACCCAGGTTCATCCCGAGGCCATCCTTTGAGGCGCCTCGTCCCAACCAGCAGTTTGCACCGCCCAAGCCCTATGGTGCCCCTGCTGCTAATGCTTCTCCACGCCCCAATGTGGTGACATGCTTCAAGTGTGGAGAGCCGGGCCACTATAGCCGAGAGTGTCCCCAGAACAACAACACCAATCAAACTGGAAAGTCCGTTGGCCGTGGTAAGCCCGCGGGAAAGACATTCTACGCCAAGCCGGTCACTACTACACGTGGCCATGTCAACTATGTTTCAGCCGAAGAGGCTCATGAGGATCCTAACGTCGTCCTTGGTATGCTCCTTGTTAACTGCCATCCGGCATCTTTTCTTTTTGATACTGGAGCATCTCATTCATTCATATCCGAGAACTATGCTTGATTGCATAACACGACATTCTGTGACATGCCCACTTCCATGGTAATTCAAACTCCAGGTTCCAAATGGCAAACTTCTAGAGTAAGCCATGGGAACGAAATTCTGTCGATAGACTTGTCTTCCTTGCATCCTTAATAGCTCTCAAGTCCTCGGACATAAACATCATTTTGGGTATGGACTGGATGTCAGCTCATTATGCTAAGATTGATTGTGCCACTAGAACCGTTCAACTTACTCACCCATCGGGCAAGACAGTCTATGTCTTAACTCGAGTGGCCAAGCGCCAACTTTACTCTCTAAATGCCAACCCCCTTCCAAACCTTGAAGATGTTCCGGTAGTCCGAGACTTTCCGGATGTCTTTCCAGAAGAACTGCCAGGTGTTCCACCTGACAGGGATGTCGAGTTTGTGATAGACCTTGTTCTAGGAACCGTTCCAATTTCTAGAAGACCCTACAAGATGGCACCCTTAGAACTAGCCGAGCTTAAGAACCAACTCAATGAGTCCTTGAAAAAGGGTTTCATCCGTCCTAGTTCCTCTCCTTGGGCTTGCCCCGTCCTCTTCGTCAAGAAGAAGGATGGAACGGATCGAATGGTTGTAGATTACCGACCTGTCAACTTGGTCACCATCAAGAACAAGTATCCGCTTCCCAGGATCAACGATCTGTATGATCAGCTCGCTGGGTCCTTAGTCTTTTCCAAGATGGATTTGAGGTTGGGCTACCACCAAATCAAAATCAGAAACGGGGACATTCCTAAAACGGCCTTTGTTACTCGTTATGGCCAATATGAGTACACCGTTATGTCTTTCGGTTTAACCAATGCCCCAGCCACCTTCTCCCGGTTAATGAACTCGGTCTTCATGGAGTACTTGGATAAATTCGTCGTAGTATACCTCGATGACATACTCATCTACTCCAAGAATGAAGAGGAACATGCCGAACATCTAAGGCTGGTATTGATGAAACTTCGAGAGCATCGCCTTTATGACAAATTCTCCAAGTCTGAATTTTGGTTCCCAGAAGTGACCTATCTAGGCCATGTAATCTCTGGTAAGGGTATTGCTGTCAATCCCGAGCGAGTTCAAGCCGTCCTTGATTGGACTCCACCTGAGACGGTCAAGCAAGTTCGGAGCTTCCTTGGCTTAGCAAGCTATTGCCGCCGCTTCGTCGAGAATTTCTCCAAGGTTGCTAAACCTCTAACTGAACTCCTCAAGAAAGATAAAAAGTTCGAGTGGACTCCACAATGCGAGTTCAGCTTTCAGGAACTGAAAAGACGCCTGACATCTGCTCCCGTACTGGTACCACCATATTTCTCCAAGGACTTTATTATCTATTGCAACGCCTCGCGATAAGGACTAGGTTGCATACTCATGCAAGATCGTCAGGTAATTGCCTATGCTTCACGGCAATTACACCCTCATGAGGAAAATTATCCCACACATGATCTAGAGCTTGCAGCTGTAGTCCATGCACTCAAAACTTGGCGACATTACCTCCTTGGTAATCGTTGCGAGATCTTCACCGATCACCAAAGTTTGAAATATATCTTCACCCAACCAGATTTGAATCTCAGGCAAAGACGTTGGGTCGAGTTGATCTCGGATTACGACTTAGGAATAACTTACACCCCGGGCAAAGCCAATGTCATGGCTGATGCACTAAGTCGTTAGTCCTATTGTAACAACCTGATGTTACAACAAAGTCAACCACTTCTCCATGAGGAATTTCGTAAGCTTAATCTTCACATTGTTCCTCGAGGATTCCTATCCACCCTGGTGGCGAAACCTACCCTTACGGATCAGATCATCAAGGCACAGAAGGTAGATCCGGGAATCTCCCGTATTAAGAGTAACATTAAGAAAGGAGTCGCGAATTGTTTCTCCGTTGATGATCAAGGTGTCATATACTTTGGAAACTGTTTAGTGGTTCCCAAGGCACGAAACCTGAGGCGGCTGATCCTTAAGGAAGCTCATGAATCCCCTCTCACCATTCATCCCGGCAGTACTAAAATGTATCAAGACCTACGCCAGAGGTTTTGGTGGACTAGGATGAAGAGAGAAATCGCTCAATACATTGCTAATTGCGACGCTTGTCGTCGTGTTAAAGCAGAGCATCAACGGCCTGCTGGCACCCTTCAACCTTTGGCTACTCTCGTGTGGAAATGGGATAAAATCAGTATGGATTTCATCACTGGGTTTCCCAGGACCAAGAGAGGGAATAATGCCATCTTCGTCATGATCGACCGTCTTTCCAAAGTAGCCCACTTTCTACCTGTTCGTGAGAGTATCACCGCTAGCCAGCTAGCTGATTTATACATCTCCCGAATAGTGTCTCTTCATGGCGTTCCATTGGAAATTAACTCAGACCGTGGGAGTCTCTTCACCTCTTGATTTTGGGAAAGTTTCCAAAATGCTATGGGAACTCGTCTCACTTTTAGCACCGCCTTCCACCCTCAATCAAGTGGTCAAGTAGAACGAGTCAATCAAATCCTGGAAGATATGCTCCGAGCCTCTGTCATCTCGTTCGGAATGGGTTGGGAGAAATGCCTTCCATTCACGGAGTTTGCTTACAACAATAGTTATCAAGCTAGCTTGGGCAAGGCTCCTTTCGAAGTTCTCTATGGATGAAAATGTCGAACGCCTCTTAACTGGTCAGAAACCGGGGAAAGACAACTCTTTGGCCCGGATATGATTCAGGAAGCAGAAGAACAGGTTCGCGTTATTCGTGAGAAATTGAAAACAGCCCAATCTCGTCAAAAGAGTCAATATGATTGTAAACATAAGCCTATGACTTATGAAGTCAGCGAGAAGGCCTACCTTCGGGTTACTCCGTTAAAGGGTACCCATCGTTTCGGTATCAAAGGCAAATTGGCTCCTCGTTACATTGGACCTTTTCGCATTCTTGCCAAACGAGGAGAAGTTGCCTACCAATTGGAACTACCTTCGCATCTTTCCAGAGTTCATGATGTCTTCCACGTTTCTCAACTCAGGCATTGCTTCGCGGATCCTATCCATGGAGTGGACCACGAAACGCTTGATCTACAAGATAACCTCTCATATCGGGAATATCCCATTCGTATCCTTGATCAAGCCGAGCGTACCACTCGACGTCATAATATCAAGTTTTTCAAGGTTCAATGGTCACACCATTCCGAGAAAGAAGCCACTTGGGAAAGGGAGGATCGTCTTCGACTCGAGTACCCCACCTTCTTTCCGGAGGATCCTAAATCTCGGGACGAGATTCTTTTGAGTGGGGGTGAGTTGTCACACCCTAGTTAGTTCAAGCATTAGAGTGTGCATCATGTTTAAATTCCTTTTAAATTTTGAAATGGGGATGACAGAACCCCCAGCACCCCCTGGAACAACTAGGGTTTATTAAAAACTTTTCCAATGAACCTGAAATGCCCTTCTAAAAAGCCCACCCTTTTTGTTTTGGGTTATAACCTTTGACAAAAATGGTGCACATTTTTCTAGGACATCAAAGGTCATTGGATTAATCCTGATGGTATTTGCATTTGGGATTTAAATGCTATAAAATATTTTAAATGCTCAAATAATCATAAACTAAAATGTTTGCTGTTCGATATATTCTAAGCAGTGGCCATGATTAATTTTATGATTTATGGTAACGCCCTGGTATTTTTAATAAAGCCCTGAAGTTAGAGAAATAATAAATAAATAAGAAAAACAGAAAAAAGGAGAGAGAGAGAGAAACTTACCAGACGTAGCCCACCAGCCCACCTAGCTCGGCCCAGCCGACTGGCCTTGCCAATCGTCCTCCTCTCGCCAGGAGGACGAGGAGCACGTGGTCGGCGCCCGCGGCCACACGCCGGCCACCTCCTGCTTCCGCCGACGCCCTGGAGGCGCCTACGAGTGCCACGCCGACCCCCACGTCTCTCCCTCTTTCTTCCCACTCTCCCCGTGGCTTCTCCCCCTCTCGGGCTCTCTCCCCATCTTCCTGCCGACGCAGCCGCCATCGTCTTGCCGCCGTAGCCGCAGCCACCGTCGTCCTCGTGCCACCCCACTGTGCCCACAAGCTCTACAACATCTCCCTCGACCTCCTCGACGAGCCACGAGGCCTCGGACGCGCTGCAACACCGCCACCGCTGCCGTTCCCCTCGTCGGTCACCGGAGACCGTCTTCGACGTTTTGCCGCCTCCCAAGCTTCCCCGAGCTCACCGTTCGCTCTCCTGCAACCGCTGTGAGCTCCGCCACCGTTTCCCCCTCTCCCCGCGCTCGTCCGCGTCCTCTAACCACCTCAGCCATCGAAGCCGAAGCTTGCCGCCGCCACCGCACGTCGCCGTCATGGCCACAGCCACGTTGGGACGCCACCGAGCATGCCTTCGTCTTCCACGCACTCGCAGGAGCCCGTAGCACCCTTGCACACCCCTCGCCGTGCCCCCTAGAGACTAGCTCGTCCTCGCCCGAACTCCGGCGACTGCCAAGGTCGTCGCCGGCGTCGTTTCCGGCCTCCCCGAGCTCCACTTTCTGCACCAAATGACGCGGCTCACTCCCCGCATCACGTAGCTGCTCTCCGCCATTAATTTGGTCGCCGGAGACGCAAACCCGAGCCCCTCCGCCACGTCTGTCGTCGCCGGCGTCAAGCCGCCGGCGAGTTGACCCTATTTGACCCCCCGTGTGGGCCCAGGTAGACCCCCCCTGCGCCTATGACAGGTGGGGCCGGTCTGCTAATCAGTTTAAGATTAGTTTTAACTAATTTAATTTAGTTTAGTCAGTGACATGTGGGCCCAGGCCCCACTGACAGTCAATTAGCACTAACATAATTCTGTTAATTAGTTGTGACACTGACAAAGAGGGCCCACCAGTCAGGTTTGACCTGGCTGACCCAGTTGACTGCTGACGTCACACTTATGTCATGTTGACGCATTAATTCAATTACTGGAATTATTCTTATATAGGAAATTCCAGAAAATAGCCAAAACTTCTAAAAATCATAGAAAATCAACCATAGCTCCAAATGCAAAGATTTATATATGAAAAATGATCAGAAAAATTCAATCTATCCATCTGTAATGGTTTCATGCATGACAAAACAAGTTAACCTTGCTGTTTAAGCAAAATAAGGTAATGCACTAATAAGGCCATGTTCAATGAGCTAATATTTGAATCTTTGATTCAAATGAGTTCACCCCCCTCTGTTTTAGCTTGCATTAGGCCAAGACACTTCCATCTTGCCATGTCATAGCATGGATCATATTGTTGCATATTGCCATGTGTTGATTATGTTCGGTGTGATTTTCGTGGTAGGTTCTGCCTCCGAGGATAACCCTGAGTATCCGTCTGGAGGGCAGTACCCTACTACCACTACAACAGGCAAGCAACCATTGATCATTCCAATAGAACCCATGTTCTCGCTTCTGCTCTTGTTTACTGCATTAAGACAACGCGATTCAAACTGCTGTGTGCTACGGTAGTTGAATCCTTTTCCTCTGCATGACCTGTCATTGCCACAGTAACTAGATAAAACCCACTAGCATGTGTAGGAGTTGATTGAGCCATGTATGTGTTTCCTACCTTGCTGTGCCTGCTATGCTTAGAGTTGTGTCAGGTCTGGTCCATCTGGGTTATGGGATAGAGTGAAATGGTTATATCGGTAATGAGAGGGATGTGATGAACATGTTTTGGTAAACGTATCGATGAGAGGCCATGTAGGAGTACATGGTGGGTTGTTTCATTGAGGCCATCCATAAGAACTGAGATCTGTATGTGTGATTTAAGATGCAGTTACTACCATACGTTGGGCCCGAAACCAATGGACCCTCTCGGCTTCTTAATCACCCTAGTACTCTGCCCAGGAGTTGCAAATAGTTTCTGGTGTTTGTAAGTTATGTGTTGGCGGCCGTGCATAGCGCTGACCCTAGGGGTGGGCTATGTTGCGGTAGATACACCGTGGCACGGTGTACCGAGTCACCCGTTTGGTGTCTCGGGAACCCTGTTCACATCGTTCGGGGCCGTATGTGGAAACCTCAGCCGGACTCCCTGCGGATGGAACCTGGATAGGCGATGAACCTGGACTAGAGACTTGAGTGTTTAGGTAGGCCATGGCCGACACCCTCGTTGGGCCTCCGATTGAAGGTTGCCGAGTACATGTCATGTAAACGACGGTAAGTGGTGAAAGCGTGTATGAAGAAGTACACCCCTTCAGGGTATAAAACTATTCGAATAGCCGCGTCCGCGGTAAAGGACTACTTGGTTGCCTATACAGTTCATAGACAAGTTAATGGTTACTACTAAAAGACTCAAGATAAGTGTGAGTACCGAGGATGGCCCTTTCGTAGGATGACGAGAGAGGATCCCCGGTGGAGTATTGTGTTGGTGAGTAGTGGACTCATGTGCGAGAACTATTTTACTAGTGGAGTTCCGTAGGATAGATTAACCAAGAGTCAAAGCTGGCGTGCTGCAATAACCCCACCACCTTCTTGAGAATGAGCATGTATAGTAGGTTCTGTTGTAAGACTTGCTGAGTACCTTTGTACTCATGTTTGCCTAATTACTGTTTTCAGACAACAACACCGCCCCCTCCGATGGGTTCTACGTAGACCTTGACGTCGACGAGTGACTAGCCACCCGGGTGGTGATCCTGGCCATGGAGGGCCCTATGTAGATAGACAGGCTTCGAGAAGCCTTCTTGCTTTCTAGTGTCTGTACTCAGACTATTTACTTCCGCTTGTGCTTGTATGATTGTATGACTTGAGTGTCGGGTCATGTGACCCCTATCTGTATGAACATGTTGTGTATGGCTCTCTGGAGCCTTTAAATAAAGTACTTGAGTTGTAGAGTTTCGTTGTGATGCCATGTTGTATGTACTCATATCGGGCATATTGTGTGTATGATTGAAATGCTTGGTATGAGTGGGATCCGACAATCTAGTTGTTTATCCTTGGCAGCCTTTCTTATGGGGAAATGTAGTCTAGTGTTCCTCGAGCCATAGTAGTCCGCTACAGCCCGGTTCACCGGAGTCCTGCTAGCCCAGCACTACTGCTCAGGGCACTTGACTGGCCGGCATGTGTTTCACTTCGTTCCTATGTCTGTCCCTTCGGGGAAATGTCACGCGGTGACATCCGGAGTCCTGCCTAGCCCTGCTACAGCCCGGGTTCCCCGGAGTCCTGTTAGCCCAGTGCTACAGCCTGGATTCACTTGCTGATGACCGACATGCTCGATGTGATTCACGTATGCCTGTCTCCATAGGTCTGTGCCGCTTTGGGTTCACGACTAGCCATGTCGGCCCAGGTTCTCTGTCATATGGATGCTAGCGACACAATCATATACGTGAGCCAAAAGGCGCAAATGGTCCCGGGCCATGGTAAGGTGACACCCGCGGGATACCGTGCGTGAGGCCGCAATGTGATATGAGGTGTTACCGGCTAGATCGATGTGACTTGGAATCGGGGTCCTGACAGTGGGGTACCTCTCCGGCGAGCCCCCGTCCCCGCTGCGGGTGGTTCTTCCTTAACTCCATCGAGCCCCCAACCCCTGAAAATTGACTGACCCAAAAGTCGATTCAGTCGACTGAAGTGTGGCTTAATCGGAGCAGAGCAGCAGCACGAGCGAGGGGGAGAGCAGCAGCAGCAGCTGGGCGAGCGAGCGATCGAGAGAGAGCCGGAGCAGCAGCAGCAGATCCGGCTGGTATGGATACCGCCGCCGAAGGGGCCTCGCACTGGGGAAGAGCCGCCATGGAGATGTCGCCCGCGGCGCCGGCTTCAAGGTAGCCGCTCCATGGGGGTGCAGGGTGGAGCACCGTCGGCGCCGGGAGGTCGAGTTAAGGAGAAGGTGCGATGCGATGAGTGTACAACCTCTTTGGTGGCACCGAGTAGGCCTCGGCTTCGTCCGAGGAGTCGGTGAGGATGCTGTGGTTCTGGTGGAGCAGGTTAAGGCGGCGCTATGGGGATGGAGCAGCCGCAATAGACGAGGCGATCGTCGGAGCAGCTCCTTGGAGGTGGAGGACGGGGCGGCTGAACCGGCGGGACGGCGAGATGGACGACGGATCCTCATCCGGGGAGGTGGACGAGGGATGTCGAGCTGTTGCGGTGGACGACATCGTCAGGGAAGAGGCTCCAGCTGGGCAGCGGTGACGTGGCGGATGGAGGAGGGTGGGGTTTCGTGGCTGGAGCGGAGAGGTTATGGCGGCCTGGGATTTCGAATGGCGAAAAGGGGGCGATGGGAGGGGGTGAAGCATGACTTAGGAACGCGCTTGTCCAAAATGTAGGGTGTGTTACAAAAGTACCCCCCACCGATTTGAACTAGCGGCCCTTTCAGCTCAGGGTTAGAAGGGGGATTTCGCGTGTCGGGATTTGACAGCTGGAGGGAGTTTTCGCGCACGTTGTAATTTCAGGATAGCAAGGCGAGGGTTGTGAAGGCGCCAGTTTTGGGAGCACAATATCTGAATTTTCGGGATATAACAAGATGCGGGTTGAATTTTAGGGACAAGCCTAACATGTAGTAATATTGTACTTGTACGTACCAAATCAATTCACACTTCCCTCAACCAAAAAGAAAACAAAAAAAATAAAACTATTCACACCACACAAAGAGAGAGTCTTGCCCCGTTTTACTATACAAATGCTATTCAAAGCTACTCCCTCCTTCCATCTATATAGGGCCTAATGCGTTTTTCGATGCTAACTTTGACCAAATATTAGAGCAATGATATATGACATGCAACTTACACAAAGCACACCGTTAAATTCATCTGTGAAAGGTTCTTTCAATGATATAATTTTCACATTGTGCATGTCATGTACTATTAATCTTGTCAATAGTCAAAGGCGGTCTTAAAAATCTCATTACGCCCTATATAGATGGAAGGAGGGAGTATGAATCCATGTTATGTCCGATTAAATTTTTTTGCTTGCTGTATAATGCATGTAACCTACTCATACCAACATTTTAGTGCATTCCAAATGTTTATACTACCGCTGCAATTCGAACTAAATTTGAATTCGTTTCTCTATTTCAATAAGAATCTACAATCATGATTGTTGCCAACTTCAACCATCATAGTTTCCTTTCTATCCGCCAGATATAAATCAGACGGCGTATAATGCAGGATGGTAGGCACACCATCATCAACAACTCTGTTTTTTATAAGAGTAGAGATAAAATATATTAAATGTAGTATACCATGTTCATAACCACACCATGTGTATCACCGTTATATATATTCACACATCCGTCGGTTTGAAACACTATGATAAATTCTTCAAATATCCGAATTCGATTTTTATAATGAAGTATATATGATCTCTATTCGTCTTTTACACCCACACAACCCTCTTATCTTTGTAGCTAGCACTAAATTTCTCTTGTGCATGCACATGCCCGCATCCCTCTCACCCTCCCTCAGCATTCTCTAGCTCCATTGCGCAAATTTGTCTTTTCACTTTAGGTTGTTCACCCACGGTGTGTGTAGGCCCCCCAGGTCCTTCTTTACGGCACAAATCAATCGATATGCCTCTCTAGCTAGGTGTGCCTAGCACAAACACAAGCTTCCCCTCTTCTCTTGTCACCGTCCATGCCTCACTCCCACCACTCTTTTCATTGTTCTCGTACTCGCACACTCCTCCCCCTCGATATAGTATGCCTCTCGTACCACCTCCTACATGCATCCCTCTCTCTCTCTCTATCCTTCTCCTCGTGCCTCATTTGCTTCTAACACACACATGCATGTATACCGATCGATCTCCAAACATATACCTAGATCGACTTTAACTACCCCCCATCGATCGACGTAACTCACAAGTTATGTCTCTCCTTTCTCTTACAAAGGGTGATTGATCTGCCTATGTAGTTACGTCTGCTTACCATAGCCACATCGTCCCCCCTCATCATTCGTGCATGCCTCCTGACCCGTCTCTCACACGCACGTGCACAGACAACAAGCAGCCATCTCCTCTCTTATTGATATTGCGGGCGCGCCCTCTGTTTGTCTAGCAAGACTATCCCACCATTTGTTAGAAGCAACTCCACTACCACCCCCTCCAACACTCTAGCTCTGTCTCTCTCCCAACCTTATTCATCTCCTGCACATATGCATGGATGCCGATTGATCTCCCTTAATACATGAGGCAGATCGATCTCCTTAATACATGAGGTAGGCCTCTCTCCTCCTCCACACATATACCAGCCATTGCACCTCTATAGTTAATTGGGCCTCCCTCTTCCCCCACCACACACCGATAGTCGAGCGCTGCAGGTAGGTATCCATGCCAGAGAGACAAACTGCACATGTCCCATCTCACGTTCCAGTAGGCCAGCCACTCTATATCTTTGACATGGGCACACACAAATTCGATGGCACTCTTTATTGATCGCGCGCGCACACACACACATCATCCCTCTCTTCGATTCTATGGACACCTCAAGCCGATGATACCTCCACTCTCTTCTCGTGGATCGCCCCCTCTATATATATGTTATATCCAGGACTCTATTTCACACACATTGCATATGTTAAATTTTTTTATTGACCCCCCCCCCACAAAAAAAACTCTCAAGAACCCACACACTATATCTCTCTAGGTTTGTATCTCTCTCACACAACCCCATGTAGGTGGTGTACGTATACAAGAAGAGAATAGGTGCACCATGCACGTACTCACGCTTCGTGCCCAGCCACACCCACGCGAGTACACGGTGGAGCTCATTTCTCTGTAGAAGCTGAATTTGTTTTTGAAACATCAAGTGGCCAGAGACTTGAAAACTTATTTGCCCATTAGTGACTTGTCAGGGCGGTGGATTTTAGTTTGTATGATAATGCTGCATCCACCTAAAGTAACGACAGTTCTTATGTAAACTTCCTAGTAATTCCCTCTTCGTAGGTGCAACATTACTCCTAACATTTGTAATATCAGTTTGAAACTTGTAATATTGCCGTGTCCTATTCCTTCATTTTCAAAATCCTGCGAATCAAATAGGTCATGAGTTGGTGATAATGTTGTGCCTCCCATCTTTCACCAATAGCCGTCGGATCTAGATCTGACGCATACAAACCAAGATTCTCCATTTTTGCAAAAAAGATGCCCACACTTGTTCCCTATTTACAAACAACTCCTTATCTCTCACAATCAGCCTCATCTCCTCCCCACCACATCTAGGAGTAGAAGGCCGTGGAAAAATCTGGCACGATGGCCGCTATTGGAGCCGTCCACCCCCAATCTTGGTGTTTCGTGCAATGCACGGGCATCTACGCACGGGAAATTATGTCGAACAGGGCTAGTTGTAAGCAGGCTAGCTCTACAACCATGATGATAGTGACTGCAGAATGTGAGGCTGACTATGGTATGCCAAACACGGCGCCTATACTCAGGTGTCATCTCCGGCGCAGGGTCTTGTCACTTCACTGTGAGGAGCAACACATAATAATTTGACCAACGGATATGCACTGTGAGGAACTGCCTTTGGGTGAATGACACGCGGCCCCAGGGGGTGGCTGGCCCACCTATCATACAGCCAAAGGCAGGTGCAGTAGAGGGCCAAGGAGTAGTACGAAATCCTACGCACCTACGCACGCTAACCTAGGGCTGAGTGATCACTCAAATCGCAAGATCAGTTGACTAGAAGCTACGCTAGACCCATGGAGGCGATGAGCGCGAGCATCAGCCGGCTATGCCAGATGGTCCATGACGCCGGCCTGCAGCCCGGCACCGAGGAACGTCTCCAGGTAGTATTGCTTGAGGCCGCCAGGGCGAGGGGCCGCTTGGATGACAGCTTCGTCTCCTTGTTCAACGAGGTCCTTGTCGATTTCCTCGACAAGTTCACCGTCGTCAAGAAGCTTGCGGATGACTTTGACGTAAGCCTCCAGCCGACATGCCTAGGCTCTGCGATGCTCGCCATCCTCAACGGCCACTATGGTAACAACCTCTTCGATGTACTGGTGGCCCTGCGACTGCCCGCCGTCGCGCCGGAGAATGTCCACCTCGAGGTCGCGCTCGCCACGCAGCGCCTGGCGCAGCAAGACACCATCGACATAATCACCCACGTCTACGCGCATATCGTCCACAAGGACTACTACATGCAAGAGGAGGACGATAGGACGCTGGCCTTCTTGGAGCGCAGGGCAACCTTGGACGACACTGTTCAGAAGCACGTTGAGCTCGTCGCCAACGCCGCTGCTCCTCACACGTCGGTTGGTGACCCGACGCACTAGAGCGTGAGGATGTCGTTGAACGTTGATGGATCCGTATGTATTTTTATCTTTCCGTCAAATCCATGTAGTAGTATATGATACTACAGTAATTATCTTACCTTTCGCATCAACTTCATAATTTTCATACGTACTCCACGCATGAACGGCCCCAGAACCAAACTTCTCATTACTCTAGGCAAAATCGTTATTTTCTATCTATCGGTCGCGCATGGAGCAGAACCAAATTTTACGAGTTACGAGTTCAAAAGGAAAATCCTGCCGTGTTCGCGTCGCACCCCCACACGGTTGGTCCGGCACGCCGCTCAAGCGGGAATGCGTGCGGTGTTGCATTTTCACTTACAAGTGGGACCGCAGTTGAGCAAACCGACTATCGGCAAACCCCGACCCCGCCCACCGCGCGATGGCTGAGAAAACAGGAGGGAGAAGAGATGGCTGTAGCACGGACTCCAAGAAAATTGGTGTCGGATGGGATTCGTGTGGGTGGCGTGTGCCGTATTGCTAGACGTGAATGCTAGTTATGGCCCATGCCACCCCACTATATCGAGCCTATATCGAGGTACGTAGAACAAATTTCCTGCAGTCCTTGCTCAGCCCTCCTCTAGCTCTCTTCTCAGCCAGCCAGCGGAAGCGCAGAGCCCATCGTCTGTTTTCTCACATGCGGCCCCGCATGTCAGAGAAAATGCAAGAGGACCCACTGAACCTGCACATCTTTCACCTCGACGTGCTGGTGATGAAAAACAAATCCAATAAAGATCTTCGGTGGCCGCTATTGGAGTTACTCAAGAGTAGTAAGATTCTATTTACAGTTTAACCCAAGATGCACATCTCGTGGCTTCAACTACCACTCTATTTTCTTTCATGACACGACCTGGATGCTGGATGTCCCACGTGTCGGCAAAAGGAGGAAGAACCTGACCAAACCTTCGGTTCTGCTCTCGGATGATATTAGTGCACTTGTTGATACTCCTACTGGAATAGAGGCTAGACATGAGACTAGATGCGAGGAAGCAACGTCTACTTCTTTACACTCGAAGAAGAAAGAAGCACGCAAGATCGAGCCTCCGCAGATCAAAAATGAATGCATCGAGAAGGCACTAATCCAACTTACAAGAGTAGTAAAATGTATTCTTGTGGTTCTTGTTTTCTTTGGTCTTGCTTTTGTAGTCAAAATTATCGTTGGAGTTCGTGCAAAATGGAGGTCCGTTTGGGGTCATGCGTTGGAGTTGGCCTTACAAGTGGGACCACAGTTAAGGAAACCGACTATCGGCAAACCCCCACCTCGCCTGCCGCGCGATGGCTAAAGTTAGAGAAACAACGAGGTTGAAGAGATTGCTCTAGCACGGACTCCAAGAAATAATATGGTGTCAGATGGATGTCGTGGTGGTGGCGTGTGCCGTACTCCTGGACGTGAATGCTTGTTCTAGCCCATGCCACCCTACTACTCCTACTACTTACTCCGACTATATAGTACTAGTATCGAGGATTCGAGGTGCTGGTTACGTACAGCGAACACATTAACATATGGCTACAGTAAAAACACCCTCCCGACGCGTGAAGCATGTGAAGCTAGTACAAATAGTTTACTACTATTGTTGATTGGCCTCATCCAATAACCTGTTGCAATGCATGTACAATTATGTATTCAGAATATATTTTTTTGCCTCGTCGCACCACTCACTCAGAGAAGCGACTCGAAAGCCATTCATAAATTTAGTAAGTTTATCACAGGCATATCATTTTATTACATACAATAGGTCATCAACCCACATCGACAACAAGGATACATTATAAATACTAAAGTTTTCACCACACAACAAATAACAAGCCATGCAATGAACTTCAACTCAACCATTCCGCGGCATTGGAAACGCTTGCTTTGAACCACAAGTGATTCTCTGGGACGGGCCATCCGTTGTCGATCTGGAGACCAACGCAGGACTGATCATCCAGGCTGAAGCGGCCTACTATATCAGTACCAGGGTAGGGAACAACCCAAATGTCCGAGGTATAGACACAGTTGCTTCTCATAAATGTGTCAACAGCAGTTGGATCGCCTTTCACCATCATTAGATAGTTTTGTCCAAGGAAGAGCGATTTTTCTCCAAGACTATCAATTCTGTGCCAGGGAGAAGGAGTTGGCGCTAGCACACTAGTATCCATCCCGAATACCATGCAACGGGTGTTGGAATATGTCCGGAGAGTGCGACCATGGGAGACACCTGCTTCCTTAGCAGTAACATCATCAGTGGGCTATATACACACAAGAAGAGGTGATCCATCGGAATTAGTTGCTAGGCACCACAGAGTATATGGGCGCTGCTCGTGATCATCACCATCGGCATCTCCCCCTTGGTTATAAAAATTTTCAAGTATAGGTGGTGGGATGTTCACAGGACCATGGAAACACAAGAAGAAGGTTAATTAGTAAAGGGAAACTTGCTAACCCGATGCATGTGGATGTAACAATTATAATTACGGTGGAAGACAAACGTACCGAAACTACGAGGGTACCATGAAAAAAGAGTGCCACGAGTGGTGGCAGCAAACACAAGGCCCTCGTATTGAATTGCATCACAGTACTCTTTCGTGCACAGAAACTGATTTTTGAGCAATGTCCATCGAGTCAAACCACTAAGGATGGCAACAAGCTTGTCGAAGATAGCAACAACTTCATAGTTGTTGTAATTCCAAGAGCGGTTGGGAACTCGACAAATTTCTATCTTCGGTAGAAGACAGACACCATGATCGTATTTGAACGCGCGTACATTACCGGTGTGCTCAACCTCTGGGCAGCGTGCTGAGATTTTTGGAAGTGGAACCCGGTGACGAGTGTACACATTCACAAGTTCCCACTCGCAGTTGGACCCAATGTAAACAACCCAATCTCCATTTGCGCCCGCCCAAGCCTTGCCCTCAAGCGATGGCATCTTAACATCATACGTATCATTATCAAGCGGCATCAACTTGCATAGGGCGAGACCTCCATCGTGCCGGCGCCAGTCATCAGGGTCACAGCGAAGAAGATAGGGGAGATCAAACCGCTTCTTGACTCTTGGTTTCTTTGTAATGATGTTATTAGTTGAGTCGAGAATGGGCTTGAACGAACCTGCCATGCTAGCCGTTGTGATGACATCGCACCGATCAATGAGTTCCTCCACCACGTCATCTTTCAGATTGGGGCAAGAATAACGGGGTCGTTTCTGGCCCGTTCCCTCCATGGAGAAGACCATCGAACAATGACAGAAGAAAGGGTGAAGGGCTGAAGGAAAATGGAGGAGGGAGAGGAAGAGCGTGCGACAACAGTTCCAAATCGAGAGGGAAAGGCGAAGAGTCAGTGGACGGTTGCGAGTTTGCTACGGTTCACGAAGAGGCGCCCCGGCCTACACGTCCGTTCGGAAATACTCCTACTACTCGCCGTCGTCTCACTGATATGTTGGAACAGGACCACATGTCAACGAAACATGGTGTGTAATTTCTCGTGCAAAATGCGACCTGGCCGCGTTGGCCCGAGGTGCCGCATTAGTTATCGACCTTTATTTTTTAATGGCATGCCGATCAGTTTTGAAGCACGACTAACTGGTACTGTACGTGGAGAGGATGACAGCAGGGACCCACCAAGGTCATGGCAGTACGCAAGCAAGTGCCTCCTTATTTCAAGCCAATAAAAAATGGCTCCTCCTAGTGGATTTCTGACATCTAGGCCCCATGCCATTATCAACGTAGTCAATAAACGAGAGAATTGCACAATGAGCGGCTGACACCAAGGACCCAGCAGCTCGCCCAGTTATTTTTGTTTTGGGTTAATTTGATGTATCCAAGAAATGCCACTGCAATTTCCAAACTTTGAAAAATGCCATTTCATGCCATTTCTAGTGGCATTTTCCGAAGTCTGGAGTGGCGTTTTTCAAAGTTTGCAAACTGCAGTGGCATTTTTCAATGCTTGCAAAAATTGCAGTGGCATTTTTCAAAGTTCGGAAACTGCAGTGGCATTTTTATGAATCGCCATAATTGGAGTGGCATTTATCTAATTTGTTTTTGAGACGGAAGCAGGGTGTCAACTGGGCTGTGCGGGACACTCTGGCCTGTCTATACAACCTTTTCTTTTATGTTTACCCCAGACCAGCCCAGTAGTTTTTTTTGTTTTTGAAAATGGCTAGCCCAGTTCTTTTGTGATTTGTCAAGTAAGTCTCTTTATCAGGCCTACTGGGCTGCAAATCTTTCAAGACAAGGAGAGCTTCATTCGGCAGGCCGAGAAAATGGCCTATCGGTAATGAGAAATGGGCTGTACATTTTTATAACACATAAAACCGACAATTATTTTCAAATATCTTTTTTTCATTTCGAGATTTTAAATTGCATTGATTTTTATGCATGGACAATTTATTGGATTTTATATTGATATACATTTATTTTTAAAATCAGTCTGAATGTGACTCCGAATTTCGGGATTAAAAACAGTTCAGACTGCACCGACATAATGCAAAATTTCATATAATTTTTTAACCGTGGCCACAATATGGGCTGTAATGCTAACATAAAGAATATGGGCGCCAAAAAACCCGTAAGAATTAGCGAATGGGCTGTAAATTATTTGAAATAATGGCAGATGGGTTGTATGCTGTTTTCCACAGATTTGAGGCTTTCCACAGATGGCATGTATACTGTTGGATGTCCATCCAACGGCCGTCGTGCATCTTCAATCTCTGCTCTTCCTACTCCAGCCGCTCAAACAAGCGCCGGCGGGACTGCTTGCTCCCTCCTTCCCGCGGCAGGCTGTGCTGCCGCGCAGGCCTCACCGCCCCACCGTACTCCCATCGCTGGCCTAGCCATCCCTCTACTCACCCACACCTGCTGTTATTCTCTGGCGACGGCAAATGAACCAGTAAACCCTCGTACAGTCGTACTCCCCTCCGCGTGGGAAACAAAAACAACGGCCGAGTCTTCCCTGCCTCCGTGTCGTTCTCTTCCTAGGCCTCGCCGTCGTCCACCGCCCTGGTGCTCTCGGCATGGCGTGGTCAGCATGGTCAACGACTGACATGCATCTGAAGTGGATTGTACGTGGAGAGGCTGACAGCTGGGTCCATGGCCGCACGCAAGGAAATGCCTCCTTATTACGCGCAAAATAATGATTTCCTCCACCTGACATCTGGGACCCACCGAAACAGCCTCCGTATTTTGCGAAAAAAACGTTACCGCCACGTATAGCTCGGACCCACCAGCTATATCTTCGCACGCAAGGAAGTGCCTCCTTATTACGCACAAAAAATGAATACTCCCCCTGCTAGCTGGGACCCAGTATAGTGGGCCTACTAAGTTGACGGGGACGAAGGGATTTGTCAACTTGGTCAATATGCACAATTCTAGCTTGACTGACCGTGGTGCTTCTTCAACCTCTGGTCTTCTTGCTCCAGCCACCCAAAGCAGCGCCGGCCGTGCCGCCTGCTCCCGCCTCCCGTCACCGGCTGTGCTGCCATGGAGGCCTCACCGCCCCCATACTACTCCCACCGCTGGCCAGGCCATCCCTCCACTCCACTCACCCACACACCCTGTTATTCTGCGACGACGACAGCGCAACCGAACTAGTGAACCCTCGTACTCCTCTCCGCGTGGGCATCCATTACCGCGTCTTCCCCGGCTCCGCGTCGTCCCCTTCCTAGGCCTCGCCGTCATCCACCGCCGTGGTGCTGTCGGCGCGGCATGGTCAATGTGGTCAACGACCAAATTCCATCGGAAGAATACTGTACGTGGAGAGGCTGACAGCTGGGTTCACGGCAGCCGCAAGGAAGTGCCTCCTTATTACGCGGAAAATAATTATTCCTCCACCTCACAGCAGGGACCCACCGGACGCCCACCAGTATATCGCGAAAAAAACGTTTGCCCCTGACTGCTGGGACCCACCCGACGGGCCACCATATTTCACGAAAAAAACGTTCCCCCTGCTGTCAGCTCGGACCCACCGGAAGTGCCTCCTTATTACGCACAAAAAAATGAATACCCCCTTCTAGCTGGGACCCACCTTAGTGGCAGGCTGACTTGTGGGCCTACTAAGTTGACGGGGACGGAGGGCTTTGTCAACATAGTCAATATGCATGATTCTAGCTCCAGTGACCGTACGATGTCCATCCAACGGCCGTAGTGTTTCCTCAACCTCTGGTCGTCTTGCTCCAGCCGCCCAAACCAGCACCGGTCGTGCCTCGTGCTCCTGCCTCCCGTGGCCGGCTGCGATGCGGCGGAGGCCTCACCGCCCCCTACTACTCCCACCGCTGGCCAGGCCATCCCTCTACTCACCCACACCCCCTGTTATTTTGCGGCGACGGTAGCCTCACACCGCAGCGAACCAATGAACGCTCGTACTCCTTTACGCGTGGGCATCCACTACCGCGTCTCCCCTGGCTCTGCGTCGTCCCCTTCCTAGGCCTCGCCGTCGTCCACCGCCCTGGTGCTCTCGGTGCGGCGTGGTCTACGTGGTCAAGGAACGGCTTCCATCGGACGTGGACTGTACGTGGAGAGGCTGACAGCTGGGTCCACGGCCGTAGCAAGGAAGTGCCTCCTTATTACGTGTAAAATAATTATTCCTCCACCTGACAGCGGGGACCCACCGGACCAGCCACCAGTATTTTGCAAAAAAAATCGTTTCCTCCTGACTGCTGGGACCCACCAAATGGGCCACCGTATTTCGCGAAAAAAATGCCCCCCCGCTATCAGCTCGGACCCATCGGAAGTGCATCCTTATTATGCACAAAAAAATGAATACTCCCCCGGCTAGCTGGGACCCACCTTGCTGGGAGGCTGACTTGTGGGCCTACTAAGTTGACGGGGACGAAGGGCTTTGTCAACTTAGTCAATATGAAGGATTCTAGCTCCAGTGACCATACGATGTCCATCCAACGGTCATAGTGCTTCTTCAACCTCTGGTCTTCTTGCTCCAGCCGCCCAAAGCAGCGCTGGTCGTGCCGCATGCTCTTGCCTCCCGTGGCCGGCTGTGCTGCCGCAAAGGCCTCACCGCCCCCTACTATTCCCACCGCTGGCCAGGCCCTGCGGCGACGGCAGCCTCACACCGCAGCCGAACCAGTGAACCCTCGTAGTCCTCTCCGCGCGGGTTTCCGCTGCCGCATCGTCCCTTCCTAGGCCTCCCCGTCGTCCACCGCTTTGGTGCTCTCCGCGCGGCGTGGTCAACATGGTCAAGGAACGACTTCCATCGGAAGAGTACTGTACGTGGAGAGGCTGACAGCTGGGTCCACGGCCACAGCCCAGTTTTTTTGTGATTTGCCAAGTAAGTCACTTTGTCAGGCTTGTTGGTCTGCAAATCTTTCAGGACGAGGAGAGCTTTCATTCGGCTGGCCGAGAAAATGGCCCATCAGTAATGAGAAATGGGTTGTACATTTTTAAAACACATCAAACCGACAATTAGTTTGAAATATCTTTTTTTTTCATTTAAAGATTTTAAATTACATAGATTTTTATGCGTGGAGAATTTGTTGGATTTTATATTGATATACATTTATTTTTAAAATCAGTTTGAATGTGAGTCGAAATTTCGGGATTAAAAACAGTTCGGACCGCACCGAAATATGCAAAATTTCGTATAATTTTTTAACTGTTGCCACAATATGGGCTGTAATGCTAACAAAAAGAATATGGGCTCCAAGAAAAACCTTAAGAATTAGCAAATGGGCTGTAAATTATTAGAAATAATGGCAGATGGGCTGTATGCTGTTTTCCACAGATTTGAGGCTTTCCTAAAAGAGGTTGATGCATAAGCACTGACTGTTGGATGTCCATCCAACGGCCGTCGTGCTTCTTCAATCTCTGCTCTTCCTGCTCCAGCCGCTCAAACAAGCGCCGGTGGGACTGCCTGCTCCCTCCTCCTTGTGGACGGCTTTGCTACCGCGCAGGCCTCACCGCCCGACCATTCTCCCATCGCTGGCCTAGCCATCCCTCTACTCACCCACACCTGTTGTTATTCTCCGGCGACGGCAGACGAACCAGCAAACCCTCATACAGTCAGACTCCCCTCCGCGTGGGAAACAACTGCCGAGTCTTCCATGCCTCCGTGTCGTCCCCTTCCTAGGCCTCGCCGTCGTCCACCGCCCTGGTGCTCTCGGCGCGGCGTGGTCAACGTGGTCAAGGAACAACTTCCATCGGACGTGGACTGTACGTGGAGAGGCTAACAGCTGGGTCCACGGCCGCAGAAAGGAAGTGCCTCCTTATTACGCAGAAAATAATGATTCCTCCACCTGACAGCTGGGACCCACCGGACGGTCCACTGTATTTCGTGAAAAAAATGTTTCCCCCTGACTGCTGGACCCACCAGCTACATCTTCGCACGCAAGGAAGTGCGTCCGGGTAAAAATATGATTCGCCCCCTGACTGCTGGGACCCACCAGCTACATCTTCGCACGCAAGGAAGTGCCTGACAGTCGGGACCCACCTGGTTGAAGCGTACGTAGCGTTGTCATTCTGGTCCGAACGTGTACGTACATACTGGTCGATGTAAAGGCGCACACATGTCATAGTAGAGACGCGCATGTAGCATGTACACGTACGTACAGCGGCCAGGGTGCAAGAAAGAAAATACGGCCACGTATGTGTACACATGGGCGGGGTCTCGAACGCCTACTCGCGCATACGTACGGCCAGGGCTCGTGTACATGGCTGTGTCGGAACGGAGAAACAACGCCGTTGTCGTGTTCATGGGGAGGCAACGGAATGCGTCGTGTTCATGGGGAGGCAACGGAATGCGTCGTGTTCATGGGGAGGCAACGGAATGCGTCGTGTTCATCGGGAGGCAACGGAATCCGTCGTATTCATCAGGAGGCAACGGAACGCGTGGGAGCCAACCAGCTGGGTCGGAACGGAATGCGTGGTCGTATTCATCGGGAGGGCTTGGACGGAACATGCGATGGAAACGAGGCCTGGCGTACCGCACAACAGAGGAAACAGACCTCCTACGTTCGGAACAGGGTCCTGACGATCGAGAGGGGTCTGGCGTACCGCAAAACGGAGGAAACGGACCTCCTATGGTCGAAACGGGGGTCATGTTCATCGGCAGAGGTGTGGCGTACCGCAAAACGAAGGAAACGGGCTTGTGTTGGAGCGCTACGGTCGAAACAGGGGTCCTGTTCATTGGGAGGGGTATGGCGTACCGCAAAACGGGACTCCACAGGATACTGTTCATCTCCACCATCGACCCCCTCCAGCCTCCAGAAGCTACTGTTCATCCATCGTCGACCTCCTCCAGCCTCCACCTGCGACCGTTCATCCACGGGCTCCTGTTCATCCAGCCTCCACCGCGCGCTACTCCACCGGCTACTGTTCAACCCGCCCTCTCCACGGGCTCCTGTTCAACCACCCCTCCACAGGCTACTGTTCATCCTGCCCTCCACCATCTACTGTTCATCCAGCCCTCCACGGGGTGGTCCTGTTCATCCAGCCCTCCATGGGGTCCTGTTCATCCAGCCCCATCCGGCTCGATCGATTGGGGTCCTGTTCATCCAGAGGCAACACCACGGGGTCATGTTCATACAGAGGCAGCATCCACCCCACCAGGAATTGTTCATCCAACCCCCCCCCCCCCCGCAACGCTCACTGTTCATACAGAGGCAGCATCGATTGGCTTCAGTTAGCAGCAGTAGCGAAGGAATCGCTCGATCGGGTTTAGTTAACAGCCATCGATCGATCGCTCGGGTTCGGTAACGCGTAGCCTGCAGTGCAATCGCTCGGGTTCAGTTAGAGCCAACGCCTCACACACACACGCATACGTGTACGAGAGAAGTGTGCATCGCTCGGCCCCCAACCTCCCACCGTAACCGGGAACTCCCCGAAATTTTCCTCGCCCTCGCTTCTACCACGGTTTTTTCCATCATGGACGGCCCAAAGAATGTCATGAAGTTGCGTCTCCGGCCCGCCCAGGACGAAAAGCCCATTTTCTGTCATAATTTTTTGTCATAGAAGTAGGAGCCCACCACATCTATGATGATACCGGGTTTTGTCACAATTATCGTCAGAGAAGTGTCATATGTATGACAGAAAAAAAATTCGTTCGGCCCAAAATGTCACGGATGTGTCCTTTTTTTGTAGTGCGCGTACATAACTACGCATTAAAAATACCATGGGCATAGGTGGGGAGGGGGCACGACTACGGCATGCCCCAAGACGCGGCTTAACCGCACTAGGGGCTTCCCGCTTTGTTGTTTTTCTCTCTTTCAGGACTTCAATCTCTCGAAACCCTGTACGGCAGTATGATGGCCGAACACATGATGCAGCAACCAAGGGGGCAGAAAGCTACGTCGCACCATGGAACTCCCAGGTAGATTACGATAACGAGTGAAATACTTGCTTTAATACCATTCCTCAGGTTGCCCTTGGAGGGGACATGTCAAATAGTCCTACTTTTTTCTTATTGCACTACTTGTATCATTGTGCTCCGAATCATGTCTTGGGTAAATAGTTGGGTTTGCCCGGCTCCCATGTTTTGGTACCTTACGTTCCGCTATATCGGCTAAGGTAGCACTGGGAGAACTACTGTGATTGTGCCCCGGTTCTGCTGGGCTAAGCACCTTAGTAGAGAAAGCTAAAACTGACTGTCATGATTAGGCGAGAGACTGGTCGCTGTTCGAGAGGTTTCGAGTCCCTAAAGACTTATGCCTCTTAGAGCGAGGAGTCGGCTTTGTCCGGCTTAAGGCGTGTATAGCGCCCCGAATTCGGCCTTCCGAATACTAGGGGCTTTGCATCAATTTAAAATTATAGAATTCTATGGCTAAGTGAGAGTGATAAAGCATCATAGTCTGATTGCCTTGTTCGTTGTGCTGAGCACCTCCCTCGAAGGACCCAAATATGGGAACAAGAGTGCTCAGGTTTATCCCGAACACCCAAGCACTCGTGGCATGGGGGCAGAAGCCGACGACTAGCCATCTCTCAGATAAGATGAACAGCCGAACAGAAGGTAATATTTTAAATTCAAACAAGCATTGCATAGCGCATATGAACAAGTTTTCATACCACAGGATCACACGGGCAAGTTCATTCAAATACTACATCTTTCGCACGCTCGTCCGCTACAAGACGGGCACCCTTCAAGACACCCTCATAGTACATCTTGGGGTGGCAATGCTCCTTGCCCTGCGGCGGCCCCTCCTTCACCAGCTTCTCGGCGTCCATCTTGGCCCAGTGCACTTTGCACGGGAAAAAGCCCGGCGTGCACCTTCGATGCAGACGGACCGCTTGATGACTTCCAGCTGAGGGCAGGCATCCACAAGCCGCCTCACCAGGCCGAAGTAGCTGTTGGGAAGGGCTTCGCCAGGCCACATCCGGACTATAAAGCCCTTCATGGCCTGTTCGGCCACCTTGTGCAGCTCGACCAGTTGCTTCAGCTGGTCGCTCACAGGCATCGGGTGTTCGGTCCCAGTATACTAAGACTAGAACAGCTTCTCCGTCAAGCTTCCCTCCTTGGCCTGGTAAAACTTTGCGGCATCCGACACGCTGCGGGGCAAATCTGCGAATGCTCCTGGAGAGCTTTGGATTCGGGTAAGTAACAAGTAATTTACTTTCACATGCTTGCTTTGCATATTGAATGCCTTACCTGCCGCTATCTTCCTCATCGCCTCAATCTCCTGGAGGGCCTTGTGGGCTTCAGCCTTGGCATTTTTTGTGCTCTCAAGGGCCGCGGCAAGCACATACTTTAGCGTCTTCGAGTCAAGCTCCAACGCCTCGTGCTTCGTCACGAGAGCTTGGAGCTCTTGCTGCACCTCGCCCACCCGTGCCTCTTGCTTCTCCCGCTCGGTGCGCTCCTTGGACGCTTTGTCTTCGGCCTCGTACATCGCTTGCTTTAGGGTCGCCACCTCGGTCGTGGCCCCTGGCACATTCATGATGATCCTGTCATTTCGCAACCACATTTTATTTTTATATATATAGACAAGGTATTACTTACCTTTGTTCTCCTCGAGTTGCCTCTTGGCAAGGCCGAGCTCCTTTTCGGACCCCTCGAGGTCCTGCTTCAGTGCGGCGACCTCCGCAGTCAGTGCAGCAGAGGCCAGCAGCGAAGCCTCCATACGCATACAGACTTACTTATATTAGACCCTGCATATTTTCTTTGATCCTCTATTCATCTTTTCTTTGTGAACACCAAACAGAGAATCAGGGGCTACTGTCTATGCGGTAATATTTTTCCTACATTTTCAATACTTACCTCAAAGCATGTTAGAAGGCTGGCGCAGGCTTCAGTCAGTCTGCTCTTGGCGGACTGAACCTTCTTGATCACCGCACTCATAATAGTGCGGTATTCTTTGTCGATGGAAGCGCCGCGAAGCACTCCCAGCAGGTAGTCTGGTGACTCTGGATGGACAGAGGTCACAGGCACGGGCATCTTTCCCCTTTTGGAAGGGAGCCGCCTGCCCGAGTCCGGAACCACTGGAGGTTCCGGCGCGGTGTTCGGCTGAGAGCCGAACTTGGAGCCCTCGAGAGCCTTGCTCCCCTTGCTCCTTGAGTCTGGAAGGTCGCCTTGAGGCGCCTGTAGGACTGTCTCCCCCTGGCTAGGTGCCCCTTGAGACAATACCTCGGCATTGTCCGTAGGGCAAGGGGAGGTGGCTGTCGGAAGTGGATCGCTATCCATATCCAACGAATCCAAGGAGCCGCCCGACGAGGATACGGGCTTGGGCGGTCTGCATAATCATATTCGGCGTTAGGAGAAGCAGTGCAGCAAAGGTATACTATGTGTTACTCTGGTATCTGAATACTTACGACTTCGCCAGGGGCTTGGCCCTGAGCAGCCACTCGTCTTCGCCTTCGGCGGCGGTGGAGCAGTCCGAAAGAAGAGTCCTTCCCTTCTTGGACCCTTCGGCCTCCCCGGTTGGGGCGGCCTTCCTTTTCTTGTCTCCCCCGGGTGGAGGGGGAGAATCTTCATCTTCCTCCTCGCCTTCATGGGAGGAGTGCGTCGCGGAGTTATCGGACGATGAGTCCGATATCACCTGGCGCTGGGAACTCTTTCGGGTTCCCTTGGCCTTCTTCTTGGTCTTATCTGGCACCTCATAAGGAGGTGGAGTCAGCATCTCTGTCAGGAGAGAGTCTGCAGTGTCTTCGGGCAGAGGGACCGGGCAGTTAATCTGCTCCGATGTCTCCACCCAGTCCTGTCAAAGGCATGGGGGCTCAGATCCCGCACATGTTTAAGCTATGGGAAGTACATACCCTATGTATAGAACTTACCGAATGCGCAGGGCGCTTTGCGCTTAGCCCACGGTCCTCGGTAAGAGAAGGAGGGACCTCGGCACCCTTGAATAGCACCCTCTAGACGTCTTTGTGTGTCGTGTCGAAGAGCTCGCTTAGAGTCTGGTGTCGGGCCGGGTCGAACTCCCACAAGTTGAAATCCTGTTGTTGACATGGGAGGATCCGACGGAAGAGCATGACTTGGACTATGTTGACAATCTTAAGTTTCTTGCTTGTCATGTTCCGGATACACTTCTGGAGTCACTGATGAACCCCAGGACAGGCCCTTCTCCTTCCAGGAAGTGAGCCGCGTGGGGATTCCGGATCGAAACTCGGGGGCTGCCACCTAGTTGGTGTCGCGCGGCTTGGTGATGTAGAACCACCCCGATTGCCACCCCTCTACGGTCTCCACGAAGGATCCCTCGAGCCATGTAACGTTGGGCAATTTGCCCACCATGGCTCCGCCGCATTCTGCTTGTTGGCCGCCCACCACCTTCGGCTTGATATTAAAGGTCTTTAGCCACAGGCCGAAGTGGGGCCGGATGCGGAGGAAGGCCTCGCACACGACGATGAACGCCAAGATGTTGAGGATGAAGTTTGGGACCAGATCATGAAATTCCAGCCCATAATAGAACATGAGGTCGTGGAAAACGGATGGAGGGGAAACCCCAGTCTATGGACGAAGTGGGGGAGGTAGACCACCCTCTCGTGAGGTTCTGGGGTAGGGATGACCTGCCCCGCGGCTGGCAGCCGGTGCATGATATCCGCGGCTAAGTATCCGGCTCCGCGTAACTTTTTGATGTGCCCCTCCGTGACGGAGGAGGCCATCCACTTGCCTCCCGCTCCGGACATGTTTTGGAGAGAGTTGAGGAGGAAGATGCGGACTTGGGCGCTGGAGCTCGAGTGCGCGAGAATGGATGAGCAAGGAGGAAGAAGGCATGGGTAGAAAAAGGTGAGATCTTATCCCTTTATAAGGGCGGGCTAAACTATGCGCCCCGCTTGCCTGGTAAAACTCGCTTATCCCCCAAGCATCGTAATTGATGGCGCGGTTGGGTTACCCACGTCTGTATTGATGAGAATCCCGTAATAAGGGGAACACGATCTCTGCTCTGACAGTACGTGTCAAGAAACCGCCTCGCGTTATGTGTGGGGCTGGTTAAGGAAAAACGGTTCGAATAATTACTGGGCCAGGGCATGATGTCGTGCTACCAAAACGTGTCAGCAGATTGGATTTGTGGAAATATTATTCTCTCTATGGTGGTATGTGGAACTTATTTTGCAGGGTCGGACACTATCCTTGTATTCAAATTCTTCCGTGGTGAATTCCGGGGAGGAACCCGCCTTGCAATGTCGAAGACAACACTGCGCGTCGGACTCATCGTCATTGAAGACTGGTTCAGGGGCTACTGAGGGAGTCCTGGATTAGGGGGTCTCCGGACAGCCGGACTATATCCTTTGGCTGGACTGTTGGACTATGAAGATACAAGATTAAAGACTTTGTCCCATGTCCGGATGGGACTCTACTTGGCGTGGAAGGCAAGCTAGGCAATACGGATATGTATATCTCCTCCTTTGTAACCGACCTTGTGTAACCCTAGCCCCCACCGGTGTCTATATAAACCGGAGGGTTTTAGTCCGTAGGACAACATACAATCATACCATAGGCTAGCTTCTAGGGTTTAGCCTCTCCGATCTCGTGGTAGATCAACTCTTGTACTACTCATATTATCAAGAATAATCAAGCAGGACGTAGGGTTTTACCTCCATCAAGAGGGCCCGAACCTGGGTAAAACATCGTGTCCCCTGCCTCCTGTTACCATCCGCCTTAGATGCACAGTTCGGGACCCCCTACCCGAGATCCGCCGGTTTTGACACCAACACATGCACACACTTAGCATAATATCGGGACGAGAGGCACATAGATATAACAATGATCCAATCATAGAGCGATAAAACCTTTTGAACAACCAGTTTACCATCCTTAGTCAGATCAAGATGTCCACTAGTAGGCATGGGAGTTTTCATACCTTTTCTTTCTTGCATGTTGAACTTGTTGAATAAGTCCTTGGTGTACTTTGTTTGAGAAACAAAGGTGCCTTCCTTTGTTTGCTTGATTTGCAAACTAAGAAAGAATTTGAGTTCACTCATCATAGACATCTCAAACTTCTCCGACATTAGCTTTCCAAACTTCTCAATAAAATGAGGGTTAGTCGAACCAAATATGATATCATCAACATAAATTTGGCATACAAATAATTCACCGTTAACCCTTTTAGTAAAAAGAGTAGAATCTATCTTTCCAATCTCAAAGCCTTATTCAGTAAGGAACTTGGTCAAGCATTTATACCACGCTCTAGGAGCTTGTTTAAGACCATAAAGAGCTTTGTGAAGTTTGTAAACATGATCGGGTTTCTTAGGATTGACAAAGCCGGGAGGTTGTTTAACATAAGCTTCCTCTTTAATTTCACCATTTAGAAAAGCACTTTTAATGTCCATTTGGTATAAAGTGATATCATGGTGATTAGCATAGGCAAGCAAGATGCGGATGGACTCAAGTCTAGCAACGGGGGCATATGTCTCACCGTAGTCCATACCTTCGACTTGAGTGTAGCCTTGGGCGATGAGACGAGCTTTGTTGCGGATGACTTGACCATCTTCATGTTTCTTGTTGCGAAACACCCATTTGGTACCAATGATGTTGTGGTTGTTGTCGGGCTTCTCAACCAATGTCCACACTTGATTTCTCTCAAAGTTGTGTAGCTCTTCATGCATGGCGTTTATCCAATACGGATCTTCCAATGCTTCTTCAACTTTCATAGGTTCAATACTAGAGATGAATGAATAATGTTCACAAAAATTAGCCAAACAAGATTTCGAGCGAGTGATTCTCCTGATTTGGATATCATTGTAGATTTTCTCGACGGGATGGTCTCTAGCGACTCTTGCTCGAACTCATGAGAGCTTTTGTTTTGCTTGGGGTGGAACATCTTCTTCATCATCTTGTCCTTCTTCATTGTTGACGTTGTCATTTCCTTGTCGTGGTGGAGAAGGAGGTTGATGAGGTTCATCTTGGTGTACTTCCTCGTTTTCTTCATCTTGGTGTGTCCCACTCATGGATGCTTCCATGTCGACTCTTGGTTCACCTTGTCGTGAGGTAGAAGCTTCCACTCGGACGCACGGGGTACTCTCCTTCACCTCCGTTGGACGGATCTTTCCAATAGATAAGTCTTGGATTGCTTCTGAAGGATCTTTATCCCCTACATCAATTGGATTCATCAAACTTCACATCTACTGTCTCTTCAACCTTTCAGGTGAAATTGTTGTAGACACGGTAAGTGTGAGAGTTTGAGCCATAACAAAGTAGGAAACCTTCGTGAGATTTAGGAGAAAATTTAGAATGACGATGCTTATCAAGAATGTAACACTTTGAGACAAATACTCGAAAGTATCCAACTTGGGGTTTGTTACTAGTGAGGAGCTCGTATGCCGTCTTGCCGAGTAGCTTGTGAAGATACAAGCGATTTGTTGCATGACAAGCTGTCTCAACGGCTTCCGCCCAAAAGTGCTTTGGAGTCTTGTACTCATCAAGCATCGTCCTCGCCATCTCAATAAGAGTTCGGTTCTTCCTCTCAACAACTCCATTTTGTTGAGGCGTGTACGTAGCCGAGTAACTCGTGTAGGTATCCACATTTGCATTCTTGAACTCCGTTCCGTTATCGCTGTGAACCTTCTTGGTCTTCACTTCAAATTGATTTTGGGCCTTCCTAGCGAAGTTCTTGAAGATCTTTTGGACCTGCAATTTATCATCAAGTAAGGACACCCACGTAAATCTTGAAAAATCATCAACTATAACTAGACCAAATGAGTTACCACCGAGACTCTTGTAGGCATTGGGACCAAAAAGATCCATATGAAGTAGCTCAAGCAGTCTTCTTGTGGTCATAATTTTCTTCACGGGGTGGCTTCCTCCAACTTATTTTCCTGCTTGAAAAGCACTACAAAGTCTATCCTTGTCAACTATAACATCTTTTACTCCACATAACCTAACCTTCTATGCCACAAGATTTCGCATGCCCACATAACCTAACCTTCTATGCCACAACCAACCTTTTGAGGATTTAGCAATTAGGCAAGTTCTAGGTTGAGCCTTTTTAGTGAAATCAACAATCTAAAGATCACCTCTACGTGTACCGGTAAAGACCATTTTATGATTACTTGGCAGTCTACTTTAGTATATAGGACATTGAAACCAAAGTCAGCAAGTCTAGATATGGAAAGTAAATTGTAGCCAAGAGATTCAACGAGCACAACATTTTGTATGGAGCTATCATGTGAGATGGCCACCTTACCAAGGCCAACCACCTTACCCTTTGAGTTATCACCAAAAGTGACATACTTTCGAGGGCCGTCGTTTTCAGCAAGCTCACGAAACATATCTTTGTCTCCGGTCATATGATCGGTACACCCACTATCAAGAACCCATTCCTTTCCTCCGACCATGTAGCCGCGAAGATTAGCCATAAGACCAAAGTGTCTCATTGCATCATCAAGATCATAGTCACTATCATCATCCTCATCGTAGTATCCATGTTCAACATCGTCATGTGGTGGATCAATTCCTAGAGAGAGTGATTCATTAGAAGTATGACTGTAACAATGTTCATCTCTATGAATTCTAATGACTTCGGAAATGATATTGCTAATGATTCCAACATCTCCTTTGGCGCTCGTAAGATTTGTAAGCTCAAATAAACAGTCACCAAATTTGGGATCATTGGAACTCATCTTACTCAAGGCAATAGACTTGTGAAGAACCTCATCTAAGTTTTTCAAGGAATAGTTTGGAAAACGTTCCTCAAGGAATCTCCATATGGTGTAGACACAATCAAGAGCAGGCAAGCTGGCAAGCAAGTTTCTAGGCAAACCTCTAGTGATTAAATTGACAGTTCTAAGATTACGGATCATGTCAATGGACTCATCAAGAGTAGGATGCAAAGAATAAACATGTGGTGCACAAGGCCTAGTAATGTACTTATTCAAATGATATTTATTGAAAATCTCAAGCATCTCATTTTTCCACTCATGAAAGTATTCTCCATCAAGTATAGGCACTCTACGTCTAAGACTCCCCAACGTAGACTCGTCCATCTTCCTCCAAAGGTGTTTAAACCAAAGCAATGGAGACCAATGCTCTTGAAAGTGCGTTATATCGACTAGAGGGGGGGTGAATAGGCGATTTTTATGAAAGTCTTCAAAACGTGGAAGTTATGAAGACAAACGATAGAAATAAACCTATTACCCTGCAGCGGAAGGTAGACTACACTAGGCAAGCCATAGTCAAGTATTCAATAGAGTGAAAGCACAATGACTAATAGCAGCAATGTAGTATGGATCAGGTAGGAAGATATTGTGAAGCCACACATAACACGCAGTCACTCAGTGAAGACAAAAGATAGTGCGAACATACAATGACTTCACAAGGAGTAACAGTAAGTAAGGGGAAGGGAAGATGAAACCAGTGACTCGCTGAAGACAATGATTTGTTGGACCAGTTCCAGTTGCTGTGACAACTGTACGTCTGGTTAGGGCGGCTAGGTATTTAAACCTTAGGACACACAGTCCCGGACACCCAGTCCTGAACACGCAGCTCAGGACACCCAGTCCTCACCGTATTCCCCTTGAGCTAAGGTCACACAGACCTCGCCCAATCACTCTGGTAAGTCTTCAAGGTAGACTCCCAAACCTTCACAGACTTTGTTCACCGGCAATCCACAATGTCTCTTGGATGCTCAGAACTCGACGCCTAACCGGTTGGAGGATGCACAGTCCTCAAGTGTAATAAGTCTTCAGATCACACAGACAAGAAGACTTAAGTGATGCCTAATTCTCTTTGGCTCTGGGTGGTTAGGGCTTTATCCTCGCAAGAATTCTCTCTCAAAGGCTTCGAGGTGGGTTGCTCTCAAACGACAAAAGCCATACTCTGAATCTGAGCAGCCAACCGTTTATGGTTGTAGGGGGTGGGCTATTTACAGCCACTTGGCAACCCGACCTAATTTGTCCGAAATGACCCTGGGTCACTAAGGAACTGACACGTGTTCCAATGGTCATATTTCAAACTCACACGGCAACTTTACTTGGGCTTCAAGCAAAGCTGACTTACCCGACTCTGGACAAGATTCGCTCTCAAAGTCTTCACTCGAAGACATAGGTTTTGTTTAAGCATCACTTTAGTCATTCTGACTGGTTCTCTTGGACCCCACTTAACAGTACGGTGGTTCCTATGACTCAACACAGAAGAAAGAGAACTACAAAAGATCTAAGTCTTCGAGCTCCATAGGCTCCATGTGGTGTCTTCTCTTGTCATAGTCTTCAATGTGAATATCTTCATATACCACCTTTGACTTCAATGTCTTCATACACTTTTAGGGGTCATCTCTGGTAGGAAAACCGAATCAATGAGGGACTTGTACCTGTGTTATCCTGCAATTCTCACAAACACATTAGTCCCTCAGCTAGGTTTGTTGTCAATACTCCCAAACCAACTAGGGGTGGCACTAGATGCACTTACAATCTCCCCCTTTTTGGTGATTGATGACAAACTAGTTGAAGTTTTCAACGGGGAATATAATCTGTGAAATTGTAAAGGATAAGGAATTGTCTTCATAAGTTGCAAGGGCTCCCCCTGAAGATGTGCATATAAGTAATTTGCTTTTGGAATGCAAATGCACATGGCAGGTTGTACTTGTGGAGATCCACTTCAACTTATGATGACAATCCACTCTGCATGTGAAAGTATATGAAGATAATGACATGCATAATGGAAAATGGATGTCTGCAGAATGATCTGAGTGCGGAATTTATCGTCGCACATGCGGAATTTATCATCGCTACACAAGGTGGCAGATAAGTAGTAGACGACCATCGAGTTTAAGTGTTACAACTCAAAGAACCAAATGTAGCAAAACGAGAGTTGTAAGCACGAAGCAAAATATAAAGCACCCGCCCATATGGACCCGCTTGAAGACTATCAACCTCATATGCTTCTCCCCCTTTTGTCAGTAAGGACCAAAAAGGTTTGAAGACATAGAGAATCTACTCGTCCCCATGAGGAGTAGGTGAAGCAGCAGGGTCGTTGGTGGTGTTTGGTGGTGCTGAAGAGCTTGGAGCAGAGTCGAAGCGTGCTGAAGGAGGTGGCGGTGAAGTAGCATCGTCTTCATCCTCGATCACTCTGGCAGTCACAGTTGCAGCAGAGGAAGAGAACTCAGAGTCTTCAAGGGATGGAGTTCGTCGCAGCACTGCCCTTCGAGGAGGTGTGGAGTCAGACTTGAATCGCTCAGTGAAGCCATCCTCTTGAAGATCATCTTTAGAACACATCAGCGTTAGCCCTTTCCATGTGCGGCGAGAGGTTTCATGGGCAACAAAAGCATTCTTGGTGGCAAGATTGCGAATGCGATTAACATCCACCAAGAGGCTTTGCATCTGACGCTTTAGCCAGTCATGATGCCTATCCTGTTTCTGATGAAGAGCCACAAGTAGCTCTCGGTCGTTGAGAACACGAGTGCGCTTCTTGGGTCGTGGAGCAGTTGTACTGTCAGTGGCTTCAGTGAGAGCAGGATGCGGTGCACGTGTAGTGCCAGCCAAAGGATACATACGAGTTACGGCTTCCACGCCTTCAACGTTCTGAGTGAAACTTTGATGCTCTGCATTCTGAAGACTGAGAGGTTCCTTAGCAGGCTCAGGATAGATGGCTTCAATTGACATATCCACATCAGGCAGAAAAATCCGATGATTGCGAGCAGATGGCTGATATGAGATAGTGGAGTGAAGTTTGATCAGCCGCATGACCCATGGGGTGTAGAACTTCAAGCCAAACAGATCAGAGCCTGATGTAGCAAGTTGGCGAATGAAGAACTCCTGTGCATTGAAGCATTTTCCATGAAGAATATAGAAGACCAAAGTCTTCATTGCACCTTCAAGCTTGGCATGTGGAGAGTGTCCTTTGATTGGCCAGAGAGTTCGCCTTATGATGTGATAAATGGTTCTTGGCAGATACTCAAGGTCTTCAACGAAGAACTCCATGGGATAAGCAGCATCTTGGGGCAATGGCTTCATCATACTGAGCATCTGACTCATATTAGGTTCAGTCTTCTGAAAGATGCTCTCAATAGCTTCACTATGAAGCTAACAGCCATGCTCGTAGAGATCGCCAGGAGTGGGCAAACCAGTGAGCTCAATGATGTCAAAGGCTTTGGCTTTGTGATGAATGTTTCCTGTCATCCACTCCAGGACCCAAGTCTTCGGATCTCTGCTATACCCGCGGATGTGAAGTGTGGCATAGAATTGGAGCAGCAACTCTTCATTCCAATGCTCTTGGTCAGTGACGAATGGCAGCAATCCAACTTCTTTGAAGCAATCCAGAGCTTCTTCCAGACAGGGCAGACCAGCTATAGCTTCAATGTCAAGACGCTTGTGGGGGAAGATGCGACCTTGATTGTATAGAATGCAGGAGTAATAGCTTCGCTGCGGATAGCTCCAGAACCGATCAGATGATATCCTTTCCCTTGAGTAGGGGTTCCTGGAGCTATTGAAGAATGTGTTGTCTACTCTGAAGCCATTGATATTGAAGGAGCCAGGTGCTGATGCAGGACCTGGGAACCTTGGCAATCTTGGGATTGGCTTCTGTACCTGAGGCCTGTGCTCAACATGATAGTCGAATTGGGGACCGGCAGCAGACTCAGGAACAGAAGTGGCGGGATCAGTGGCTTCGCTGACTTCTGGTGCTTTTGTTGGTGATGGCTCCACATTAGCTTCAGCCATGACAGCGTCAGTGGCTTCAGTGGTGTTGGTGGTGACAGCCTCAAGATTTTCAATCACGTTCTCCTCGAGAACTGCTTCTTGGTGGGACGGGGGAGTAGCAGCTTGTGGGACTTCTTCTTCATCGGCTGATGCAGCCGGAATGTCTTCAGCAGATTCAGCTTCAGACGCAGAGACTGGAGGCCTTGGTCCTTTGCGAAGCCTGCGCAACGCAGGCGACGCCTGTGTAGTTGGAGTTGGCTGGGCCTCAAAGTCTTCTTCCTCTTGTGGGCGATCAGCCCATGAAGCATTCTGTGCGATTGGCGTTAGAGGACGACCAATGCTGATGAGTTCGTTGTGCTCGAGCTGAGGAAGGACTGCACCATATTCTACATGGTCATGGTGACCAATGTCTTCAGCAGCGATGGGATCGGCTGCTGGAAAGTCTTCAGCTTCATGAGCCTCTGTGAAAGCAGGCTCATGGATTGTCAGTTGGCATTCAGCGTCAGGACGAACCATAGTAATGGGTTCAACTATCAAAGGCTCTGTCGGAGCAGCCCGATCTTTCTTGGTCTTCCTCTTCTTCTTGGAGGGGGTAATAGGAGAGGCTTCAGGATGTTTCCTCTTCCTGGCTTCAGCCTCAGCAGTCCTCGTCTTCTTGAGCTCTGAAGTGGTTGACCGGCTTTTTGGCTTCGAGCCAGTCATTCTAGTTGGGAAGACAACGGGATCTGCTTCCTGCCTTGGTGCGTCAGGTTCAGCCGTAGCGGGCTTCTTCATCTTCTTTGCTGCCATCCTGGGGTCGATGCCAGGACGCCCAAGGGCCTTGCGCTTCTCAGCCTCATTGTAGGCTTGCACACATCTGTCAGCCAGAACCTTCATGTGCTCACGCGAACCCTGAGCTTCTGCACGTTTCTTTAGAAAGGCTTCCTTGAGCTCGTGCAACATAATCTTGAAGTTCTTCACCTCTTGCACGCTGAGCTTGGCCATATGCTTCTTGAACTGAGCATTTTCATAGTCAATCTTTTGCTTCAGTTCAACAATGCGCTGGGCGATAGCTAGTTCTGAAGCAATGACGCCATGGAAGGCGACACTGAGGCCAATGGGTAGCTGCAGATCTTTGAAGCTGATGTTTGGCGAGTCAAACCACTCATAAATGAAGTTGTGGATGATTGTCACATCAAAGAGAGGCAGATCATTGAAGATTTCTGCTTCTTCTTTGCTCTTGATGAGTTGCTCAAGAGTGTCATCTGCAAGATCTTCATCACTTGACAGATCAATGGCATCATTGCGCAGAATGGCAGCAGCTGTTAGCTCTTGGCCGGTGTGTGGCAGAGGCATCTTGACCTTCTGGGGCTTGGAGATGCGTGATAAATCTTCGGACTGCACACTGTCTTCAGGAGGTGAAGTTGCCAGTGGCTTCGCGCGTGAGATTTTTGGTGAAGGGGCAGGCTTTGAAGCTTTAGGCTTCTTCAACTTCTTTGGCTTCGGTGCTGCAGGCGCTTCATCTGATTCAGCATCAGCTGCAGGCTCATTCACTACAGTCCCTTGAACCAAGATATGGGTGATGAGGCCTTCAAGGTTGTAGAAAGGACCGATGACATTAGGTTCTGCATCTCGTGTGCCATCAGCCCTTGGAGCTGAGGGACCAGGGTTGAAGTCTAGTCCCAATGTCTTCTTGTTTTGCTTCGCTAAGTTCTGGGCAAACTGGAAGTTGCGCTTGAACAGAATGTCGTCACGACACCATAGTAGTGACGATAGGTGTGCATCAACAGGCTGTGGCCCACGGACCATGCAGGGATAGAAGCCTTGTTCAATGGCTTCATCTCTGGACCTGGGTTGAAGATTCTTGTATAGGATATCTCCCCACGGTCTCTTGATGGCATTTTTCTCAGCATATTCCTCGATTACAAATCAGTATTTGAACCATTGTTCTGCCCAATATCTTCGAATCCATTGGATTCAGGTCTTGCGCTGATTGTAATCCTCTTCAGGATCTGTCTTGTACAGTTCTGAGAGGTCATCTGGCAGATCTCTAGATGTTTCTCCATGATGCTTTCTGCCACCCTTCCTTGCAGATTTCTCTGAAGCCATGAACTTTAAACTGAAAGGCTTCAACACGTTCAAAGGCTTCAAAGATTTTCACTTGCTGGACAAACAGGAACTTGCTTCGGGAGAATTTATATGATGTTGTAAGAATTCTGCAAATGAATGTAGACTATGAGAACCAAGGGATTCTCCCACGGACATGTACCTGTGACAGCATTAAGGTGCGAGGGAAGGGGAAGAGGTCATATGCATTTTCAGAAGATTTTAAATATAAAATAGTTTAGAAGACATTGACCTCATCGTGCGAAGACATTCACTCATAGATAAGGAGTTGTTTCCAGATTTGTACGAATCCAGAGATCAGTACATGTGAGGAATCTAACTACTTTGTGAAGCATAAGTGAATATACTAGGCATGTTATGAGATGCAGTATGAGAGAGATCTAACTTGTGTGAATAGAAACTGCTTGTGGTAGAAAGTGACAAGGCCATAGGATCAACGGTGCCGTAAAAAGAAGTTTTATTTACCACACTAAGAACTGTTAGACGGAGTGGAAGATGAGGCCGAGCAGTTCGATCTTCTGTGCCCTAACTTGGCGACGGAGGACACCTACGGCGACGGTGGAGAGGACGATGTCCGCGGTCGGCGTGAAGACGGCGTCGGAGAGGTTGCGGCAGTGAAGCGCTTCGTCGCCGGCGTCGTCGAGGGCTAGCGGTGGCGCTAGGGTTCGTGCGAGAGTGGAAGAAGAGATAATGACTATGGTGAGGCGTGTATTTATAGGTACAGGACGACACTGCGTTATTACACAGGTGCCCCTGGCGATTCGCATCTGAGGGGTACGTGGCCGTCATGTAGCATATCGGGGGTTGTTCCACGTCCCACGCATGCCTGGCTTGTCGGGTGGTCGTTCCCACTTCTCCGGGTTTCAGGTGAAGGAATGAGCATTGAAAACGGACTTAATGTTTGTCTCTGTATCTTCTGCTGACAAGGACGCAGAGAAGACATTCGACAGTTTCAATAGAATGCATATGATTTGGAGATGATAGAGTTTGAGATAGAAAGCATAGAGAGGTTAGGGTCCGATCACATTCACTTAGTTCAAAAGATTCAACAAGAAGACATAGCTATAAGTGAATGCTGTAGAGGACAGAACACTAGTATATATATATATATATATATATATATATATATATATATATGTATAATCAACATAGTGAAGATAATCATGAAGACATGTTGAGATTGAAGCCAAACCAAATGTGAAGACATAGCAAGGTAACGCCATGAGTGAAACACTTCAAAATAGAACATTTGGTGGTGGCGTTACCCACCGTATAGGAAGTATTAGACCCAGACACGGCGCACAATTATCGTGGCGCTCCGAAGTCAAATTCCACATTAATGTATTCACACTTAGAATGTATGTCTTCATTGATTGAAGATATACTTTACTTCGTGTGTTGCACATCTAAGTCATCAATATGCATAAGGGTTAGGATGTGTGCCTGATCACAGGACATTTGAGGATTCCAGGATATTTAGCTCACACCGTAACTTGCAAAATCTCTTCTCATCCAAAGGCTTGGTGAAGATATCTGCCAATTGCTCTTCAGTGTTGACGTGTATGATATCAATATCTTCCTTCACAACATGATCTCTGAGAAAGTGATGACGAATTTCAATGTGCTTTGTCTTCGAGTGCTGAACTGGGTTGTTGGCAATCTTGATGGCGCTTTCGTTGTCGCAGTAGAGTGGCACTTGCTTCAGATGAATGCCATAGTCTTTGAGCGTTTGCTTCATCCACAGAAGCTGAGCGCAGCAAGATCTAGCAGCAATGTATTCAGATTCAGCAGTGGAGAGAGATACACAGTTTTGCTTCTTTGAAGACCAACATACAAGTGATCGTCCCAGAAAGTGACATGTGCCTGATGTAGACTTGCGATCAACTTTGTCACCAGCATAATCAGCATCCGAGAATCCAACCAGATCATACTCTGAGCCCTTTGGATACCATAATCCTAGAGTTGGGGTGTGAGCCAAATATCGAAGAATTCGCTTCACAGCTAAGTGATGCGACTCCTTTGGTGCCGTTTGAAATCGAGCACACATGCAAACACTAAGCATAACATCTGGCCTAGATGCACATAGATAAAGTAAAGAACTAATCATGGAGCGTATACCTTTTGATCGAACTCTTTACCATTGTCGTCAGGACCCAGATGATGCTTGGCTGGCATTGGCGTCGTGAAGCCTTTGCAGTCTTGCATACCGAACTTCTTCAGGCAATCTTTGAGATACTTCTCTTGAGATATGAAGATGCCATTGCGTTGCTGTTGTATTTGAAGACCGAGAAAGAACTTCAGCTCTCCCATCATAGACATTTGATATTGCTCTTGCATCATATATCCAAACTCTTCACTGTACTTCTGATTGGTGCAGCCGAAGATAATGTCATCCACATATATTTGGCACACAAACAGTTCACCATCATATGTCTTCGTGAAGAGAGTGGGGTCGAGAGAACCAGGTATGAAGCCTTTGCTCTTCAAGAAGTATTTGAGTGTGTCATACCAGGCCCGAGGGGCTTGTTTGAGGCCATACAGTGCCTTGTTGAGCTTGTATACCATGTCAGGATGTTTTGGATCTTCAAAGCCAGGAGGTTGTGCAACATACACTTCTTCTTCAATCTTGCCCTTGAGGAAGGCGCTCTTCACATCCATTTGATAAAGAAGTATGTTGTGATGATTTGCATAGGCCAGCAGTATGCGTATGGCTTCAAGTCTAGCCACAGGAGCAAATGTTTCATCGAAGTCAATGCCTTCCACTTGAGTATATCCTTGAGCAACGAGACGAGCTTTGTTTCTGACAACTTGACCATGCTCATCTTGCTTGTTGCGGTATATCCATTTGGTGCCTATTATGTTGTGCTTCCGAGGATCACGACGCTTGACCAGTTCCCATACATTATTCAGCTCAAACTGTTGAAGCTCGTCTTGCATAGCTTGAATCCATTCAGGTTCCATGAAGGCTTCTTCAAATTTCTTGGGTTCTGTTATTGAGATGAATGCGAAGTGCCCATAGAAATTTGCTAGCTGAGTTGCCCTTGAACGAGTGAGTGGACGGGGTGCATTGATGCTATCAATTATTCTTTCAATCTGCACTTCATTGGCAACGCGAGGATGTACGGGGCGAAGATTTTGCTCTTGCTGATCATTGTCGTTGTTAGAAGGAATGTCTTCAGGCTGAGCATTGTCTTCATGTTGATCAGGTGCTGAGATGATAAGTTCTTCTTCAGGATGAGCTTCAGAAGGTATAATTTCTCTAGTTCCCATTAGCTTGATTGATTCACTGGATGGAACTTCATCTAGCACATTTGGAAGTTGCTCTCTTTGTGAACCGTTGGTCTCATCGAACCGCACATCCACTGTTTCAACCACTTTGTAATGAAAGAGATTGAAGACTCTGTAGGAGTGCGAATCCTTTCCATATCCAAGCATAAAACCCTCATGTGCTTTTGGTGCAAACTTTGAGGTGTGATGTGGGTCCTTGATCCAGCACCTGGCGCCAAATACTCTGAAGTAACTGACATTTGGCTTCTTGCCAGTAAGGAGTTCATAAGATGTCTTGTTCAAAAGCTTGTGAAGATAAACACGATTGATTGTATGGCATGCAGTATCAATGGCTTCAGGCCAAAATTTTCTTGGAGTCTTGTATTCATCTAGCATCGTTTTGCCCATCTCAATGAGTGTTCTGTTCTTGCGTTCGACGACCCCATTCTGCTGTGGCGTGTACGGGGCTGAGAATTCATGTGTGATGCCCAAGGTATCAAGATATGTATCAAGGCCAGTGTTCTTGAATTCAGTGCAATTGTCACTTCTGATATGCTTTATCTTGGCGCCATAGTTGTTCATTGCTCGATTGGCGAAGCGTCTGAAGACATCCTGCACTTCAGTCTTGTAAAGGATTATGTGCACCCAAGTATATCTAGAATAATCATCAACAATGACAAAGCCATAGAGACAAGCAGTAGTAGTAAAAGTTGAGTAATGAGTGGGTACGAAAAGATCCATGTGAAGCAGTTCGAAGGGTCGAGTAGTGGTCATGATTGTCTTCGAGGGATGTTTGGCCCTCGTCATCTTTCCTGCCTCATAGGCACCGCATAAGTGATCTTTCTTGAACTTGACGCCCTCGATGCCTATGACATGCTTCTTCTTTGCCAGGGTGTGGAGGTTCCTCATGCCAGCATGCCCAAGCCTCCGATGCCAGAGCCAGCATTCTGAAGCTTTTGCGAGAAGACATACGGCAAGCTGTGGTCGTGCTGAGAAATCTACCATGTACAAATCATCTTTTTGATACCCTTCAAATACTAGAGACTTTTCAGATTCCATTAGAACAAGGCAACGATATTTTCCAAATATTACGATCATGTTTAAATCACAAAGCGTTGAGACAGACATTAAGTTGAAGCCAAGGGATTCAACAAGCATGACTTTATCCATGTGTTGATCCCTTGAGATTGCAACTCTACCTAGACCCAATACCTTACTTTTACAAGTGTCAGCAAATGTGATGTGGCTCTTGTCGGATGGACGTAAGGTTGAGTCCATAAGAAGGCTTCTTTTGCCAGTCATGTGATTTGTACACCCACTATCAATAATCCATTCTGAAGACGCTGGTGTCGTACCCTACAGTGCAGTTAGGGGGATAGGCTTCACAAAGAGCATTGTGAAGCAAAAACATTTGACGAACCAGTGGGTTATGAAAGCTTAGATCCAGATTAGGACTAATAGGGAGAGTGGCAAGCGATTCAGGAATGAAGTACATCGTAAGACCATTCGGGCATTTGATCTTGCGCCCTACAAGATGTTTAAGGTCCCCAGCAATAGCGTCAGACAATTTTGGTTTTCTGCTGGAGACCTTTCCCTGCAAAAGAGAGTTAAGCTTTCTTAGCCACCCACATCTTCAAGGGTGGCTTAGAAGCAATAAGTCTAAGTGCAGCATCTGAGAACTTTGGCTTTGGAGCCCTAGCAAACAGTCTTGCAGGCGGACAACAGTACTCATAAGAATAAGCTGAATAGTTCTTGGTCTTATGAACATGGCGGTTTGATGAACCGCTCTCATATTCATATGCCTGAGTATGGTTTCCCTGCAAAACATTTACGTTAGTGCGACTCAGGTGAGTCCTCTGTCTGTATGAAGCCTTTGGACCATATGAAGCCCTTGGTCTGAGGTTTCTCTTCTTCACGTGAGGTGTCATGATGACATTCATAGGAAGATTCTCCAGACACCTTTTCGGAACCCAGATCTTCTTCATAGGCGATCCATTCCTGCAGTTAGTACTAATGTACCTGGCAAACACTTCACCATTCTGATTCTTAAACAGTTTATAGTTTGCATCAAGGGATTCATCAATGATAATGGGGTTAGCACAAGTGAAGCCAGATAGATTTGATGGATTTGCTGAAGGTTCCTTTGCAGCAACCCACGTGGTTTTGGGGTACTGCTCAGGTTTCCGATAAGAGCCATCAGCATTCATTTTCCTTACGAACCCAACACCCTCTTTCCTTGGGTTTCGGTTCAGAATCTGCTTTTTGAGGACATGACATAGTGTCTGATGCCCTTTAAGACTTTTGTACATCCCTGTTTCAAGCAATGTCTTCAACCTAGCATTCTCATCAGCAATAGCAATGGTATCCTCAGCAGAGGGGTTAGTTACCACATCAACAGTTGAAGATATTGCAGCAACAGTAGCAGTAGAACATTCAGCAATAGAAGTAGCATTATCACGCTCAATGCATTTAAGACATGGTGGTTTAAATCCTTCCTGAGCGGAACTGATCTGTTTGGCGCGAAGTGACTCGTTTTCCTTTTGAAGATCTTCATGAGCCGCTCTCAATTTCTCAAGATCTTGCTTCCTTTGAAGATAATCATAGGAAAGCTTTTCATGAGTTGTTGAGAGAGTTTCATGACGACTTTCAAGTTCCTGATACTTAACGTGAAGATTTTTTATGTCTTCAATTAAGGATTCAGATTGAGTCATTTCAGCACCTAACAGATCATCGCTTCTGTCTAACATTTTTTGAATATGTTCCATAGCTTTCTGTTGTTCAGTTGCAATTTTAGCAAGTGTTTTGTAGCTGGGTTTTGAACCACAATCAGAGTCATCGTCACTAGATGTTTGATAGTGAGTAGTGCGTGTGTTTACCTTGGCACCACGTGCCATGAAGCAGTAGGTAGAAGCGGAGTATTCCTTGTCATTTGCATCGGTGTCGGTGATGAAGTCATTGTCTTCAGTGTTGAAGATGGACTTGGCAACGTATGCAGTAGCCAGACTTGCCACGCCTGAATCGGACTCCTCCTCAGACTCCACCTCCGCCTCCTCAGAAGCGGACTCCTCCTCTGAATCCATTTCCTTGCCAACAAATGCACGTGCCTTGCCAGATGAGCTCTTCTTGTGTGGTGAAGACTTTGAGGAAGACTTGGAAGAAGACTTTGAGTATTTCTTCTTCTTCTTGTCGTCAGAGTCATATTCCTTGCTCTTCTTCTTCTTTTTGTTATCATTGTCCCATTGTGGACACTCAGAGATGAAGTGGCCAGGTTTCTTGCACTTGTGACATGTTTTCTTCTTGTAGTCGTGAGCAGAAGCTTCATCATTCCTTGAGCTTGATCGGGAAGACTTTCTGAAACCTTTCTTCTTGGTGAATTTTTGGAACTTCTTCACAAGCATAGCAAGTTCCCTTCCAATGTCTTCAGGATCATCCAAACTGCTGTCAGATTCTTCTTCATATGAGGAGACAGCTTTTGCCTTCAAGGCACGAGTTCGCCCATAGTTTGGACCGTAGATATCTCTTTTCTCAAAAAGCTGAAACTCATGTGTGTTGAGCCTCTCAAGTATGTCAGACGGCTCGAGTGTCTTGAAATCAGGACATTCTTGAATCATCAGGGCTAGGGTGTCAAACGAACTATCAAGTGATCTCAGTAGTGTCTTGACGACTTCATGTTTGGTGATCTCAGTAGCGCCGAGGGCTTGAAGCTCATTTGTGATGTCAGTGAGTCGGTCAAATGTGAGCTGGACATTCTCATTGTCATTTCGCTTGAAGCGGTTGAAGAGGTTGCGAAGGACACTGATTCTCTGATCTCTCTGGGTTGAGACGCCTTCATTGACCTTGGAGAGCCAGTCCCAGACCAGCTTAGATGTTTCCAAAGCACTCACACGGCCATACTGTCCTTTGGTCAGATGACCACAAATGATATTCTTGGCAGTAGAGTCCAGTTGAACGAACTTCATGACATCAGCAGCAGTGACACCTTTTCCAGCCTTGGGAACGCCGTTCTTGACGACATACCATAGGTCGACGTCAATGGCTTCAAGATGCATGCGCATCTTATTCTTCCAGTAGGGATATTCAGTTCCATCGAAGACGGGGCACGCAGCGGAGACTTTAATTATCCCTGCAGTTGACATAGCTAAACCTCCAGGTGGTTAAACCGAATCACACAGAACAAGGGAGCACCTTGCTCTGATACCAATTGAAAGTGCGTTATATCGACTAGAGGGGGGTGAATAGGCGATTTTTATGGAAGTCTTCAAAACATGGAAGTTATGAAGACAAATGATAGAAATAAACCTATTACCCTGCAGCAAAAGGTAGACTACACTAGGCAAGCCATAGTCAAGTATTCAATAGAGTGAAAGCACAATGACTAATAGCAGCAATGTAGTATGGATCAGGTAGGAAGATATTGTGAAGCCACACAGAACACGTAGTCACTCAGTGAAGACAAAAGATAGTGCGAACATACAATGACTTCATAAGGAGTAACATTAAGTAAGGGCAAGGGAAGATGAAACCTGTGACTCGCTGAAGACAATGATTTGTTGGACCAGTTCCAGTTGCTGTGACAACTGTACGCCTGGTTAGGGCGGCTAGGTATTTAAACCTTAGGACACACAGTCCCGGACACCCAGTCCTGAACACGCAGCTCAGGACACCCAGTCCTCACCGTATTCCCCTTGAGCTAAGGTCACACAGACCTCGCCCAATCACTCTGGTAAGTCTTCAAGGTAGACTCCCAAACCTTCACAGACTTCGTTCACCGGCAATCCACAATGTCTCTTGGATGCTCAGAACGCGACGCCTAACCGGCTGGAGGATGCATAGTCCTCAAGTGTAATAAGTCTTCAGATCACACAGACAAGAAGACTTAAGTGATGCCTAATTCTCTTTGGCTCTGGGTGGTTAGGGCTTTATCCTCGCAAGGAATTCTCTCTCAAAGGCTTCGAGGTGGGTTGCTCTCAAACGACAAAAGCCGTACTCTGAATCTGAGCAGCCAACCGTTTATGGTTGTAGGGGGTGGGCTATTTATAGCCACTTGGCAACCCGACCTGATTTGTCCGAAATGACCCTGGGTCACTAAGGAACTGACACGTGTTCCAACGGTCAGATTTGAAACTCACACGGCAACTTTACTTGGGCTTCAAGCAAAGCTGACTTGCCCGACTCTGGACAAGATTCGCTCTCAAAGTCTTCACTCGAAGACATAGGTTTTGTTTAAGCATCACTTCAGTCATTCTGACTGGTTCTCTTGGACCCCACTTAACAATACGGTGGTTCCTATGACTCAACACAGAAAAAAGAGAACTACGAAAGATCTAAGTCTTCGAGCTCCATAGGCTTCATGTGGTGTCTTCTCTTGTCATAGTCTTCAATGTGAATATCTTCATATACCACCTTTGACTTCATTGTCTTCATACATTTTTAGGGGTCATCTCTGGTAGGAAAATCAAATCAATGAGGGACTTCTACCTGTGTTATCCTGCAATTCTCACAAACACATTAGCCCCTCAGCTAGGTTTGTCGTCAATACTCCAAAACCAACTAGGGGTGGCACTAGATGCACTTACAGCTCTAATACCACTTGTAGGATCGATAAGAGGTGTCTAGAGGGGGTGAATAGACTCTTAGCAAGGAAAGTTGCAGTTTTTAAATTCTTTAAGTTGAAGTGGAGTTTTAGCACAAGTTCAAACATTTGCAATACATATCAAGCAAGCATGAAAAAAGTATATGAGCAGCGGAAAGTAAATCATGCAAGTTGCAAGAACGTAAAGGGATGGGATTTGAGTGTGCAAGCGCAATGGGAGACACGGAGATTTTTGACGTGGTTTCGATAGGTGGTGCTATCGTACATCCACGTTGATGGAGACTTCAACCCACGAAGGGTAATGGTTGCACGAGTCCATGGAGGGCTCCACCCATGAAGGGTCCACGAAGAAGCAACATTGTCTATCCCACCATGGCCATCGCCCATGAAGGACTTGCCTCACTAGGGTAGATCTTCACAAAGTAGGCGATCTCCTTGCCCGTACAAACTCCTTGGTTCAACTACACAATCTTGACGGAGGCTCCCAAGTGACACCTAACCAATCTAGGAGACACCACTCTCCAAAAGGTAATAGACGGTGTGCTGATGATGAACTCCTTGCTCTTGTGCTTCAAATGATAGTCTCCCGAACACTCAACTCTCTCTCATAGGATAGGATTTGGTAGAAAGATGATTTGAGTGGAAAGCAACTTGGGAAATGCTAGAGATCAAGATTTATGTGGTAGGAATGGAATGTCTTGACCTCAACCAAAGTGTAGGTGGTTCTCTCTCAGAAAACATATGTTGAAAGTGTAGGCATGTTCTGATGGCTCTCTCTACAAATGAAGAGTGGGTGGAGGGGTATATATAGCCTCCACACAAAATCTAATCGTTACACACAAATCATCAAACTCGGTGGGACCGAATCATAAAACTTGGTTGGACCGATTTGATTCATAATGTGACCGTTAGGCATTTCGGTGGGACCAACATGATCAACTCGGTGGGACCGATATGCTAGGGTTAGGGTAAAGCCTCATCTCGGTTGGACCGATTACACAAACTCGGTGGGACCGATTTTGGTAATATGCAAACCAGAGAGTTTGCCAATCAAACTCGGTGAGACCAATTTCATATTTCGGTGCGACCGAAATTAATGCAATAGGCAACAGAGAGTTTGCAAGCCCATCTCGGTGAGACCGAGATCCCATCGGTGAGACTGAATTTATTAGGGTTTCTGGCAGTGGCTATGTCAAGATAACTGGGTGGCGCCGGATAGGGAATTTCGGTAGGGCCGAGTTTGACTTTTGGTTTGAGACATATGTGGATTTGAGAAAGTAGTTGAGGGCTGTGGAGCATATCACTAAACACTTTGAGCAAGCAAGCCATTAAGCAACACCTCATCCCCTGTTAATAGTATTGGCTTTCCTATGGACTCAGTGTGATCTTGGATCACTGAAACAGAAAAGGTAGAGTCCTGAGCTTCGAGCTTGAGCCAATCCTTTGTCCTTATCATCTCGAAAGGGTTCCAGATCCTCTAGTCCCATGCCACTCCATTGTTGAACTTATCTGAAATAACGGCGTGCTCTCTGGGCTGCTCTCCACCACCACCAGCGGCGTGCTCGAGGTGCCCGCCGGGGCTGGCCGTCCGCCGAGCCCTTCACCCTCTTAGCCACCCTCTGGGCCAGCGTCTCCCTGTCCCTGAGAGCATGAAGACAAATCAAGAAAAGTGGCATGGTCCGAAGGGACGGAGGTGACAAAAGTCGGGGCACTTACTCATCCTCCGCTTCTTCTTCTGCCGCCTTCATCTTCCTCCTCGGGCTAAGGGGCCCGAGGTCGAAGAAGACCTCCATGTCATTGCATGCGGGAGGAGGGGAAACAGGAGGAGTAGGGGGGCGCTTGTACGGAGAAGGGGCAGCTGCTTTCTTCTTCGTCACCGCGAGCTTCACCGCCTTCCCCGCCGCCGCGGCCCTTGTCTAACGCATGGGCGCCTCCAGAGTTTGTTGCGGCTATGCGGCCCTGCCGGACCGGACCGGCTCTCCGGAGACGGCCCGCCGCAGGACACGCCCTCTCCCCGTGGCGGGGGGGGGGGGGGTCGACAGCTTCAGCCTCCTCCTCGGACGGCTCATCGTCGTCGTCGTCAATGAGAGGGGCTCCGGTGCCGGTGCTGCTGGCCTTCCCAACAGATTCCGCCCACTGGGCGAGCTCCTTCTCCTCCGCGGCTGTCGCAGCCTCGTCCTCCACGCCGCCAGCGCTGACGGCCTCCCTGGTGAACTCCGCCTCCGCCGCCCTGGCGGCGATGTAGTCCAACTCCGCCTGGGTGGTGTCCTAGACGAGCAGCGGCTCTGCACGGACATACCCCTCCACCAAGGTGTCGAAGAACTCCTGCAGCTTTTCCTCCTCTGGCTGGGCCCAATTCGGGTTGAGGCTGTGCGCGTTGAAGTCCGGCATCATGGCAATGATGTCGGACTGGCGAGAATTGTTGCTCAGTGGGACTACCCCCACCGGCAACCCAAACAAGGGCCCCTTGGTGACCATGCCGGCCTTCGCGGCCTTGTCGGACCTCTCGGCTCTGCCGTTGCAGCTCACGTTGAGTTGAAAGAGTCGCGAGCAGAAGTGAGCATGCGCCAACACTGTGAAGTTGTTGTTCAGGCCAAGGCGGAGCCGCATGATGTCGGCCGCGTTGCTGAAAAGCCAAGCCGGCCTCCCCTTGTTGTGTAGAGGAGCGATGCGGCAGCAGATGAAATCCGCCCCATCATCTCCGGGGTGAGCCCGGAAGTGGCAAGGCGGTGGATCTTGGTGGTCACGACTGTGAGCTTCTTATCTTGGGCATCGGCGTCGCTCCAGTCATCTCTGTGATCCGGCAGCGCCTGGCGAACCTGGCAGAACTCATGTGGGTCCTCCTCCTCAATGCAGCACCACCGGCTCCGCCACTCCTCCCGCCTCTCCTTCTGGGCACCCTCTAGATACGTCCCCCTCTCCAGGGCCCTTGGGATCCAAGTGACGCAACCAGAGCTGGCACCTCCCCTCTGGATCTGAGGGTAAAAGTAGTGGCGGAAGAGCGCTGTGCTGAGGAGCACTCCAGAAAAGCCCTCACAGAGATGGGTGAAAAGAGCCATACATGCCATGGCATTTGGAATAAAATCCAGAAGGTGAAAGCCGTAGGTGTGCATGATGTCGTTGAAGAAATCGGAGAAAGGGGGCAGAGGACGCAAGAAAAGTAGTCGACGAAGAATGGGTACCGATTCGGGGCAGCCTTGGCGTAATCCGCAGGGATGACACGTGTGGCCGGGTGCCCCGTCTTATCTCCCCCCGTCTTGACCCCCCACAGCGGCTTGAAGTTGACCCGGAGGTGGACCGCGTTGACCGTCGAGGGAAAATAAGCGAGCTACGTCCGCCGCACCGTCGACTCATTCTCCGGTGGCTTTGTCCCTCCGGCATCCTTGGCCGCTCTCTTGCCCTTGCCAGTCTTGGGTGCCATGGCGGCTGCGAAAGGTGGAGGGGGAAGGGCAGTGAAAACGCGGTGGCGGAGAGCGAGAGTGGGGGCTTGAGAAGGAAGAAGGAAGGAACGGCGATTTCGAGATTGGAGAAGACACAGGGGGCAAATGAGCAGCGCGCCTGTGGTCGTTCCTTTTTACGGGGAAGGCACAGGCCACCTCTTTACCACGACGTGACGCATGCGTGCGGAAACCGCCCCACGCACGACCCCCACGTCATGCATGACCCTCCACGTCGCAAGTTCAACACGGGTCGTGGGGAAGCGCAGCGGACGGGAAATTACTGCCGTAAAAATCCGCCCCACCTGCCCGTGCACCGTTTTGGGCCTAGCCCAACAACGCGTCGTGCTTATGTGTGGCCCAGGCCCGGGGGCTCCTCTCGGTGTACAAAATTAGGGGCTCTCCTTTTGCACCCCTTAGCTTGTGCACGGGAAGTCAGAGCCACGCCCACAGCCACACTAAGCAGGGCAGGGGAGGGATGCCGAAGCAATGCCAAGGCCAGAAACACTGAAGAACAAAGGGGTAAGATGGACTCCCCCGGCAAGACCCTTGCCGAGGCGACCTCCGCGGCCCCGACAAGAGCCTTGCCAGGGCAACTTGCCCAACACCAGCAGAGCAAGCCGCCCTTGAGCCCAGGAGTTCCAGACACCACCAACAACTACATTGAAACCAAGGCTCGGGAGGCTCCTCTATGGTGACATGGAGATCTTTGTCAAGATCAGGAACATGCAAGATCAGATGAGGACCAGAAGACGACGACCCCCTGCGAGACCCTTGCCGGGGACGACAGCGACGCCATGACAAGACCCTTCCGAGGACACCAGCAGGGCCGCAACCAGGCCCACATCTACCAAGCTCCACCCCCGTCCCCAAGCAGCTGCTAGCTCAACCAGCTAGGCAGGCACCTGTGTGGCGATGAGCGGCCTCTACACCGATCGAGCAAGCACCTCCATGGTGGTATGCAAGTCTTCCTGAAGGCTCCACCACTGCGCCAGCCCAGCAGCCAGCCAACGGGGCGCCATGACGCCTCGTCAGCTCAGACGCGCGTCGAAGCCAGGCGTGGCGGCGACAGCTGGGACGTGCTTCCTTGTCGTCCCCGATAAAGTGAGAGGGGCACATCGGCAGCGCATTAAATGCATTTGTCCAACGGTGCCAGAGGATAGGGTCATCCACTGTACACCTTTCCACCTCCTGTGTGCCACTGTGGCAACCTCTTTTTCTTATAAAAGGAGGCCCGAGGCGACCAGGAGGGGGATTTAGATCTTTTGGGCAAAGTTGCACCCCGTAGCTAGCTCAAGAACACAAGAACACTCTCAATATGTCACAGCCCCAGTTCAGCCCTTGCTTGACTTTGCTTGTTCATCATGCCATCATGTTTAAATTCCAAAGAAATTTGAAATGGGGATTGCCTAAACCCCTAGCATCGAGGAATTCACTAGGTTCACCTAAAATATTTTCCGTAAATCCAAATGGCTTTCAAAAATGTTCATCATTTATGGAAAATGCTGTAAACAGTACCAGAGGTGATGCACATTTTTCCATGACATATTTGGGCTCTGAATTAAATCATACCTTATTTGCATTTGGGCATTTAAATATTATATATTATTCTAAATGTCCAAATATTCATGAACTGAAATGTTTGCTGTTGGAAACAATCCAAACAGTGGCCATAAGAAGTATCATGATTTTTGAAAATGCTCTGGCATTTTTAATAAAGTCAAAACAAACAGACAGAAAATAGAAAACAGAAATAAAAGAGAGAGAGACTTACCTGGGCACTTACCTGGCAGCCCAGCTAGCCCAGCTCACTGGCCCAGCCCACCAGGCCCGTTGCCAGTCATCCCCTAGCTCCTGCTAGGAGGACGACGCCGTGTCGCCCGCGCACGCACCTGAGGATTCCACCTCCTGCTTCGTGCTGGTGGCCTCCCCTTCAAGCCTATCCGCGCCTGGAGACGCCCGCGGCCCCCTGGACCCTCCCGCTCACTCTCTCGATCTCCTCCCCTCTCTCCCGAAACCCCTGCCCCTCCTCTGCTCTCTTCCCGCAATGCCACCGTCGCCACCGCTCGCTGTTGCCGCGGCCGGAGCCACCTCCTCGCCCTCCACCCGAGTCCAGAAGCTCCGTCTCGTCTACCTCGTCCTCTCTGTCGACTCATGTGACGCCGGGTGCCTCGAAGCGCCGCCCCCGACGCCTTATTCTTCCTCGGTCCCCCGAGATCGCCGGCGACCGTGTTCCCTCCTCGACGTGTCCTCGAGCCCGCACACCCTCTTTGCCGCCTCCCTGTGAGCTAGTACGCCTCCTCCCATGCTCGCCCCCTCTGTTTCTGTCCGCTAACCGCCGCCCCACCATGGCCGAATCTCACTTCCGCTCGAGCTCGTCGCCGACGTTTCTCCGGTGACCTGTTGGTCACACGACTGTGTCCAATGGATTCGTGAGCACCCGTAGAGCCCGTAGCTGCAAACCGCTGGCCATTCCGCGCACTGTGGCGTCGAGTCCGTCGACGCCCGAGCTCCGGCCGCTGCTGTTTCGGTCGCCGCCATTGATCCTAGCCACCGCAGCTCCGGCCACCACCACTGGTCGAAGCAGCTCGCTCCCAGGAGCACGTAGGAGCAAACCCCGCCTCAAACCGTGGGCTGTAGCGGAGTTCCGACGACCTCCGCCGCACGAAATGCTCGTCGCCGGTGAAACTCTGACGACTGCTGACGTGGACGTCATTAGGCGCTAACCCAACTAGTTAATCACCTTAACAGCCACTGACAGCGGGCCCTACCGCAGGGTCAAACCCAGTCAACATTGGGTTTGACCGGGGTTAGTCCATGTGTCAATGACACGCGGGTCCCACCAGTCTGGTTTGACCTGGACCTGGCATGTTGACCTACTGATGTCACATTGATGTCATGCCGACGCAATAAGCTATTTTTGGGATTTAATTTAATTCAGGAAATTCCAGAAAATGTTTAAAACTTTAAAAATTCATAGAAAATCAACTGTAGCTCAGAATGAAATAATTTATATATGAAAAATTATCAGAAAAATTCAAGGAATCCATTTATGGCATTTTCATGCATGTTAGAACAACTTATGGCTGCTGTTTAGGCCAATTCATATAAATGGAATTTAAACTCTCACATATGGAGTTTGAATTTGAACCTATGGTTCAAACCAACTCCATTTAACATGTTGCTAGTTGCATTAGCTCAAACCACAGCATATTGACATGTCATGATCATGCATCATATTGTGCATTGCATTGATTGTGTTTCTTTCTCTATTGCCGGTATTTGTCCCCTCTGGATAGACATGGTTTCGACGATGAGATCGATGACACCGATGAAGAACTATATTATCTTCAGGAGTGCCAGGCAAGCAAAAACCCCTTGTTCATTCCGATACAATCCCACTCTCTCGCTCCTGCTCTCTTTTACTGCATTAGGACAACAATGATTCAACTGTTACATGTTGCGGTAGTTGAACCCCTTTCCTCTGCATGACCTGTCATTGCCACAGTTAATAGATGAAACCCACTAGCATGAGTAGGAGTTGTTTGAGCCCTGATGTGTCTACTCATCCATGCTTGTTTGTCATGCCTGCTGTTGCTTAGAGTTGAGTCAGGTCTGATTCATCGGGGATGAATTGGAATAGTGATGAACACGTCCTACTGTGTGTGAGCTAAGTGTGTGAACACGATTTGGTAAAGGTAGCAGTGAGAGGCCATGTAGGAGTACATGGTGGGTTGCCTCATTGAAACCATTCTTAGGAACTGAGTTCTGTGTTTGTGATCCATGAAACAGTTACTACCACGCATTGGGCCCGAAACCAATGGACCCTCTCGGCTTCTTGATCACCCTTGTCCTCTGTCCAGGAGTTGCAACTAGTTTCTGGTGTTTATATGATATGTGTTGGCGGCCGTGCATAGCACTGACCCTAGGGGTGGGCTATGATGCGCTAGATACACCATGGTTGGGCATGCCGGGCGCCCGTTTGGTGTCTCGGAACTTTGTACACATCGTCCGGGGCCGTATGTGGAAACCTCGGCCGGACTCCCTGCGGATGGAACCTGGATAGGCGATAAACCTGGACTAGAGACTTGAGTGTTTAGGTAGGCCATGGCCGACACCCTCGTTGGGCTTCCGCTTGAAGGTTGCCGAGTACATGTCGTGTAAACGGTGGTAAGTGGTGAGAGCGTGTGTGAAGAAGTACACCCCTGCATGGTTAACATCATCTATTCGAATAGCCGTGTCCGCGGTAATGGACTTCTGGGTTGCCTATAATAGTTCATACACAAGTGAAAGTGGATACTCTAAAACTCGCAAGATAAGTGTGAGTGCTATGGATGGCCTTCTCGTAGGGAGACGGGAGCGAATCCATAGTGGTGTATTGAATGGTGAATATGTGGACTCGTGTGCGCCACCTCAAAAGAGTTGCTTGCAGTCGTAGTTCAGGTTAGCCACTGAGTCAAAGATGGCTTGCTGCAGTCAAACTCCACCACCCCCCTTGTTGATACTGATGCATATGTAGCTAGTTCTGATGTAAGTCTTGCTGAGTACCTTTGTACTCACGTTTGCTTAATTTAAGTTTTGCAGAGAGACTTCAGTCTCGCTAGTTGTTCCGCGTGGACTTCGACGTTTAGCTTGATACCTCAGCTATGATCTTGTGCCCTCGGTAGGATCTGGTAGATAGTCAGGCTTCTTAGCCTTTTTTCATTTGTAGATGTCTGTACTCAGACATGTTAAGCTTCCGCTTGTGCCTTGATTTGTATGCTATGATTGTTGGGTCATGAGACCCATGTTTGTAATATCTCGCTCCTCGGAGCCTAATGAATAAATACTTGAGTTGTAGAGTTATGTTGTGATGCCATGTTGTATTTACACATATCGAGCATATTGTGTGTATGATTGAAATGCTTGGTATGTGTGGTATCCGACAATCTAGTTGTTTATCCTTGGCAGCCTCTCTTATGGGGAAATGTAGTCTAGTGCTTCCATGAGACATAGTAGTCCGCTACAGCCCGGTTAACCGGAGTCCTGTTAGCCCAGCACTACTGCTCAGGACACTTGACTGGCCGGCATGTGTTTCACTTCGTTCCTGTGTCTGTCCCTTCGCGGAAATGTCACGCGGTGACATCCGGAGTCCTACCTAGCCTGCTACAGCCCAGGTTCCCGGAGTCCTGTTAGCCCAGTGCTACAGCCCGGATTCACACGCTGCTGACCGACATGCTCGATGTGATTCATGTATGCCTGTTCCCATAGGTTAGTGCCGCTTTGGGTTCACGACTAGCCATGTCGGCCCAGGTTCTCTGTCATATCGATGCTAGCGACACTATCATATACGTGAGCCAAAAGGCACAAACGGTCCCGGGCCTTGGTAAGGCGACACCCGTGGGGATACCGTGCGTGAGGCTGCAATGTGATATGAGGTGTTACCAGCTAGATCGATGTGACTTGGAATCGGGGTCCTGACAGTGTTGGTATCAGAGCCTGACTGCCTGTAGGATTACCAAGGCAAACTGGTCAAAGTTGAGTCTAGAAATGCTTTAGTTATGTAAGGGAATTGATTGTGGGATGGAACATACGACTCTTTTTACTCCTTTACCTTATTTCCTTCTGATCTGAGTCAACCTCTTCTTTTCTACGGGGATTAAGAACTAGGCCTTCTCATCTATCTATCAGGATGACATGTTACTAAACCGTAGTTGCCTAGGATTGTTGATTTTAAGCCCAGTTCAGTTCCTACTACTTCTGTGTGTTGGCAGTTCATCTCAGAACTTTGATATTGTGATGTTAAGTGGTTATGCCACCATTTTGCAGGATGTCTCAAATCATTTTGAGCATTTACAGCCGTTATGCTGTCTGAGTCATCCCAGGTTTCTAAATAGTCTGATGCATTTGCAAATCGCTTCTTTCCGTTCCCGATGTTCCTTTGGGCCAGTTCAACCACACTAATCTGTGAGTTGAGGTACTCTATTGCCTCGACATATATGTTGGAGATATTATTATGTCCCTAGGTGTTTTAGGGAGTCACCTAGTAATCTAGCAATGCTTTGTGTTCCCGGTGTGATGATTCTGGCCACCATTCTCGAAAGCATCCCATGATTCCACTTAGTAGTAGGCATTCTACTCATGGGTTTTGAACCCGAGGTTCACCTATTTCATGTTGATAGTATTTGCTAGTTCCCTCAAGATATTAGTAACCCTGTGATAGTCCTCGAGGTTCGTGGTATATCCTTCTTCCAATACCATGAACCAATATGGCAAAAGCCTTTGAACCGAAAGATCACAATAAGAGTGCTCTTAATAGGTTCTCCATTCAAGAATTGTGAATTTGCCAGTCCTACTTTTCTGCATGGGTTATCCGGAAGAAACCTGTTGAACTTCGTTCGACGTGCTAAACCATGCATCCACAACTCATAAAATCATATGTTCTTTTGGGTTGTCCCTCTTTAGTTATTTCCTGGCCCTCGTCTATCAATTCATAGTCAAGAGTATGTGTGGATTCGTTCGTCGATGCCTAATTATTCTTGTGGTTTGTCAAGCCATTCTATTTCGGAATGACTAGGAGAAACAAACTCCAGCACCTCATCCATATCTAGGATTGGGTCAAAGTAGTTATGTCCCGCAGATCAAAATGCCAATCCATCTTTTGTTCTGTTCTACCTTGGAGTGTTGCCCTCTTTATGTCAGGAATATCATAGGAATTGCACCACCTCCTATGAACTCTTGATATAGTGATACTTCTCGCCATCATCGTTCATTGCTAGGTCTTCGTGTTATTGTAACCAGAATACCGACAAGTGAATCGTGGTGTGTGAAATCAATACTCCTAGCAACTCCGTTGCTTGGTAGTTACTGGACAATATTCTCATTCTTAGCGTGTTGGTTATTGAATCATCATTCTAAGATAGATTGCGCTACCTAGTCCTTATTTCCAGTGCACTCTTTGATCAATGAGTTAGGATTATTCAATCCCTTGCTATCTTGATCATATCATCTTGCCTTGAAAGGCAAGATTGTTCTTGAGCTTAATAACATATCGGTGGTTCGTAATATTCCGAATATCTTCTCGGAGGTATTACCAGGTTGTCACCTGACCGCTATGTTGAGTTCGTGATCAAGTTGGTTTCTTATAAACCACCCTTTTCTCCAAGAATCTGTGTTGGATACCCTTGAGCTAGTTGGTTTGGCTAAACAACAACTTGGAGAGTTGGAAGATAAAAGCTTGTCCGACTTAGTTCATTTGAAGGGATATCTTGTAAGTGTGTTGAAGAAAGATGGCATTTTCATCGATTGACCCTTGTGATAAGTTAATGGACCTATCATCTTATCCAATCTTTGATTTGATTATGGGCTATCCTCAAATCAAATCAAAACCAACGATATTCGTAATGCTGTCTTACTCGTGGTTGATCCCTCGAGCATACACCATTACATCTTTTGGTCTGACCAATGCTATCACCGTGTTCACATGTTGGTGGAAGTCCAGTGATATGGGAATTCCGATGAGGTGCTATTGAACCCATCAGCAGCATCTTGTCTCCTCCATGATTCATGCTGAACATTGAGCTAGTGTTGGAAATTTTTGTAAGCATTACCTTCATGTCCCGTTCCTGAAATACATGTTTGGTGTAAGAAGTGACTTTCTCCAAGTTCACGTGCATTAGGTGCAAGTTGCCACCGTGAATTGGGAAAGATTGTTTTTGCTTTCTCCGGAATCATCCCAAGTCAGTCATGCATGTGTGAAGTATTCCATGGTTTGATAGGCTCGCTACTTCCACTCCATGTGTAATTCCTAACACCCAAGCCACTAATTGACTTGTTCAAGGAAATAAAGTCTAGCGCGCGTAAAGACTTCGAAATCCTTGATGATGGATCCTAACCTGAACTCGATAGTGTTCTATTATAAGACTACTACGTGGTCATGCTTGTCTTGGACAGCGTGTTCACAGGTTTGTAGTAGAACCAGCTCATGTTTGGAGCATGCTATCGTAGTTCATTTTCCTGAGAATCCCGCAACGTCATCTCTTCGGTTAGTGTTGCAAATTTTCTTTTCCAGACATGCTGTCTGAAATGTCCTGTTACCAACCAGATCTGAATCTCAGACAGATATGATGGTTGGAACTAGTTCAAGATCTATGATGTAGGTTCCAACAAGGTTGATGTTGGCTGACACACCTAGCCAAAAGATCTATCATTGTAGTATCTTGATTGAGCTATTTGACCATCTTCTCCATGAGGATTTAGTGCAACATATTCTAGAAGTTGTTCCTTACGGATCCTTGTACTCCCAGTTTCTTCGATTATGCTATAACCATCCAAACGGTGGAATCACTCTCATTGAGTTATTCCCAGTTACCAGAATCATTCCCAGCATTTGCATTTTGTTCCCAGCTTGCACCGCCATTGTGCCAATTCCCATGAGCTGCCCTCTCAGTAATTGTTGTTTAGGATCATTTTCAGAAGTGGTCCTGTCATGGGTCCCATCCATTTCCGGTGATAAGCAAAAGTCATCCATTGCGTTGTCTTCAACAAGGTAGTCCACATCATCCATTCTGGCATGGGTATGCCATTCGTTTGAATTCGTTCACACGATCATTTGTGATTGCCTTAGGCTGGTATAAAGAATTTCAATGATCTTTGTATCAAAAGTAATTCTTTTTTCCACTTAAGGGAATACTTCTGCGAGTCACCTTCCTTAAGATGTCTCATTATGGTATCATGGCAACTCAACTCCTTGCTACATTGACAACCGTTCACCACCTTCTTAGGTGTGGAATTGTTGCCTACCTAGTGAACCTTTGTCATGTGTTTCACTCCATCCCTCTGGACGTATGCTTTGTGTCTCAGCTCGAGAGTTGTTTCAGCGTCTCGCTCCATGAGTTGATCTTGAGTTGTTCAATCTTCGATAAGATCGATCCTTCTAGAGTTTTCTCTTTCCTCTCATTGTCATGTTAGTTGGAGTTCTCGGGGCAAGACATCGAGACAATGATGGTGATCGAATCAACAACCTTATGAGGTGCAACCTGGATCATGAAGATTAAGTTAGCTTGTGTTTCCCCCTTCACCTTACCCTACGCTTGAATCTCGGGACGAGATTCTTGTTTAGTGGGGGTGAGCTGTCACAGCCCCAGTTCAGCCCTTGCTTGACTTTGCTTGTTCATCATGCCATCATGTTTAAATTCCAAAGAAATTTGAAATGGGGATTTCCTAAACCCCTAGCATCAAAGGAATTCACTAGGTTCACCTAAAATATTTTTAGTAAATCCAAATGGCTTTCAAAAATGTTCATCATTTATGGAAAATACTGTAAACAGTACCAGAGGTGATGCACATTTTTCCATGACATATTTGGGCTCTGAATTAAATCATACCTTATTTGCATTTGGGCATTTAAATATTATATATTATTCTAAATTTCCAAATATTCATGAACTGAAATGTTTGCTCTTGGAAATAATCCAAACAGTGGCCATAAGAAGTATCATGATTTTTGAAAATGCTCTCGCATTTTTAATAAAGTCAAAACAAACAGACAGAAAATAGAAAACAGAAATAAAAGAGAGAGAGAGAGAGAGACTTACCTGGGCACTTACCTGGCAGCCCAGCTAGCCCAGCTCGCTGGCCCAGCCCACCAGGCCCGTTGCCTGTCATCTCCTAGCTCCTGCCAGGAGGACGACACCGTGTCGCCCGCACACGCACCTGAGGATTCCACCTCCTGCTTCGTGCTGGCGGCCTCCCCTTCGAGCCTATCCGCGCCTGGAGATGCCCGTGACCCCCTAGACCCTCCCGCTCACTCTCTCGAGCTCCTCCCCTCTCTCCCGAAACCCCTGCCCCTCCTCTGCTCTCTTCCCGCAACACCACCGTTGCCGCCGCTCGCTGTTGCCGCGGCCGGAGCCACCTCCTCGCCCTCCACCCGAGTCCAGAAGCTCCGTCTCATCTACCTCGTCCTCTCTGTCGACTCACGCGACGCCGGATGCCTCGAAGCGCCGCCCCCGACGCCTTCTTCTTCCTCGGTCCGCCGAGATCGCCGGCGACCGTGTGCCCTCCTCGACGCGTCCTCGAGCCCGCAGACCCTCTTCGCTGCCTCCCTGTGAGCTAGTACGCCTCCTCTCGTGCTCGCCCCCTCGGTTTTTGTCCGCTAACCGCTGCCCCGCCATGGCCGAATCTCACTTCCGCTCGAGCTCGTCGCCGACGTTACTCCGGCGACATGTTGGTCACACGACTGTGTCCAATGGATTCGTGAGCACCCGTAGAGCCCGTAGCTGCAAACCGCTGGCCATTCCGCGCACTGTGGCGTCGAGGCCGTCAACGCCCGAGCTCCGGCCGCCACCGTTTCGGTCGCCGCCGTTGATCCTAGCCACCGCAGCTCCGGCCACCACCACTAGTCGACACAGCTTGCTCCCAGGAGCACGTAGGAGCAAACCCCGCCTCAAACCATGGGCTGTAGCGGAGTTCCGACGACCTCCGCCGCACGAAATGCTCGTCGCCGGTGAAACTCTGACGACTGCTGACGTGGACGTCATTAGGCGCTAACCCAACTAGTTAATCACCTTAACAGCCACTGACAGCGGGCCCTACCGCAGGGTCAAACCCAGTCAACATTGGGTTTGACCGGGGTTAGTCCATGTGTCAATGACACGCGGGTCCCACCAGTCTGGTTTGACCTGGACCTGGCATGTTGACCTACTGATGTCACATTGATGTCATGCCGACGCAATAAGCTATTTTTGGGATTTAATTTAATTCAGGAAATTCCAGAAAATGTTTAAAACTTTAAAAATTCATAGAAAATCAACCGTAGCTTAGACTGAAATAATTTATATATGAAAAATTATCAGAAAAATTCAAGGAATCTATTTATGGCATTTTCATGCATGTTAGAACAACTTATGGCTGCTGTTTAGGCCAATTCATATAAATGGAATTTAAACTCTCACATATGGAGTTTGAATTTGAACCTATGGTTCAAACCAACTCCATTTAACATGTTGCTAGTTGCATTAGCTCAAACCACAGCATATTGACATGTTATGATCATGCATCATATTGTGCATTGCATTGATTGTGTTTCTTTCTCTATTGCCGGTATTTGTCCCCTCTCGATAGACGTGGTTTCGACGATGATATCGATGACACCGATGAAGAACTATATTATCTTCAGGAGTGCCAGGCAAGCAAAACCCCCTTGTTCATTCCGATACAATCCCACTCTCTCGCTCCTGCTCTCTTTTACTGCATTAGGACAACAACGATTCAACTGTTACATGTTGCAGTAGTTGAACCCCTTTCCTCTGCATGACCTGTCAATGCCACAGTTAATAGATGAAACCCACTAGCATGAGTAGGAGTTGTTTGAGCCCTGATGTGTCTACTCATCCATGCTTGTTTGTCATGCCTGCTATTGCTTAGAGTTGAGTCAGGTCTGATTCATCGGGGATGAATTGGAATAGTGATGAACATGTCCTACTGCGTGTGAGCTAAGTGTGTGAACACGATTTGGTAAAGGTAGCGGTGAGAGGCCATGTAGGAGTACATGGTGGGTTGCCTCGTTGAAACCGTTCTTAGGAACTGAGTTCTATGTTTGTGATCCATGAAACAGTTACTACCACGCATTGGGCCCGAAACCAATGGATCCTCTCGGCTTCTTGATCACCCTTGTCCTCTGTCCAAGAGTTGCAACTAGTTTCTGGTGTTTATATGATATGTGTTGGCGGCCGTGTGTAGCACTGACCCTAGGGGTGGGCTATGATGCGGTAGATACACCGTGGTCGGGCATGCCGGGCGCCCGTTTGGTGTCTCGGAACCCTGTACACATCGTCCGGGGCCGTATGTGGAAACCTCGGCCGGACTCCCTGCGGATGGAACCTGGATAGGAGATAAACCTGGACTAGAGACTTGAGTGTTTAGGTAGGGCGTGGCCAACACCCTCGTTGGGCTTCCGCTTGAAGGTTGCCGAGTACATGTCGTGTAAACGGCGGTAAGTGGTGAGAGCGTGTGTGAAGAAGTACACCCCTGCAGGGTTAACATCATCTATTCGAATAGCTGTGTCCGCGGTAATGGACTTCTGGGTTGCCTATAACAGTTCATAGACAAGTGAAAAGTGGATACTCTAAAACTCGCAAGATAAGTGTGAGTGCTATGGATGGCCTTCTCGTAGGGAGACGGGAGCGAATCCATAGTGGTGTATTGAATGCCGAATATGTGGACTCGTGTGCGCCACCTCAAAAGAGTTGCTTGCAGTCGTAGTTCAGGTTAGCCACTGAGTCAAAGCTGGCTTGCTGCAGTCAAACTCCACCACACCCCCCCTTGTTGATAACGATGCATATGTAGCTAGTTCTGATGTAAGTCTTGCTGAGTACCTTTGTACTCACGTTTGCTTAATTTATGTTTTGCAGAGAGACTTCAGTCTCGCTAGTAGTTCCGTGTGGACTTGGACGTTTAGCTTGATACCTCAACTACGATCTTGTGCCCTCGGCAGGATCTGGTAGATAGTCAGGCTTCTTAGCCTTTTTTCATTTGTAGATGTCTGTACTCAGACATGTTAAGCTTCCGCTTGTGCCTTGATTTGTATGCTATGATTGTTGGGTCATGAGACCCATGTTTGTAATATCTCGCTCCTCGGAGCCTAATGAATAAATACTTGAGTTGTAGAGTTATGTTGTGATGCCATGTTGTATTTACACATATCGAGCATATTGTGTGTATGATTGAAATGCTTGGTATGTGCGGTATCCGACAATCTAGTTGTTTATCCTTGGCAGCCTCTCTTATGGGGAAATGTAGTCTAGTGCTTCCATGAGCCATAGTAGTTCGCTATAGCTCGGTTCACCGGAGTCTTGTTAGCCCAGCACTACTGCTCAGGACACTTCACTGGCCGGCATGTGTTTCACTTCGTTCCTGTGTCTGTCCCTTCGGGGAAATGTCACGCGGTGACATCCGGAGTCCTGCCTAGCCTGCTAAAGCCCGGGTTCCCGAAGTCCTGTTAGCCCAGTGCTATAGCCCGGATTCACACGCTGCTGACCGACATGCTCGATGTGATTCATGTATGCCTGTTCCCATAGGTTAGTGCCGCTTTGGGTTCACGACTAGCCATGTCGGCCCGGGTTCTCTGTCATATCGATGCTAGCGACACTATCATATACGTGAGCCAAAAGGAGCAAACGGTCCCGGGCCTTGGTAAGGCGACACCCGTGGGGATACCGTGCGTGAGGCCGCAATGTGATATGAGGTGTTACCGGCTAGATCGATGTGACTTGGAATCGGGGTCCTGACACAATACATCCACCAAAGCAGGACTAGGGTTTTACGCATCCTAGCGGCCCGAACCTGGGTAAACGATCTGTGTGCTTCCTGTCAGACCCGCTCTTTCCACAACCCCACGCCCGCCAACTGTAGAAGGGATCCCAGTGATCCCATAGGTGTCGATTTCCCCCAACATCTTTGGCGCGCCAGGAAGGGGGTGCGCTGTTGTGAGAATCTGGCCTGGACGAAGCAACGGCTTCATTGTGGTCGTCACTTCAAGCTAGGAAACAACCAAACAAATGGCGTCCTTGATAGACGCAGCGAACGCTCACGAAGCGACAAAAAAGCTAAGTCATACAAAACCATGAGTAATTCCTTTATATATATGGTTATTGTCGTGGAATTTTCACGGCAGATGTCCTAGTGTGAGGACTTAGTCATGAGGCCAACGCATCTATGTGGTAGCTTGAGAGGGGTTGAGCGGAATCGAGAGACGCAATGCAAGACAAGGGTTTAGACAGCTTCGGGCCCCGGGAAACATCATCCGGTAACAATGCTACGTGTTGTTTGAGGCTATGTCTCATTATCATCATATGGGAGTCGCCGTAAACCAGCTCTCCCAATTAACCCTAACCCTTTAAGATTGTTCCGTCTTACATGTCCCTCTTTGGGGATCCCTGCCCCTCCTTATATAAGTTGAAGGGACAAGTTACATGTAGAGTCCAACTCGGACTTAAGACTTAACTATTATAACTTCTCTTCATGGGCTTCTTAACATCTTGGGCTTCATAACGTCTCGGGCTTCATAACTCCTAGCAACCCAGTTACCACTGCTTGCCAGGAGTTAACTGGTGCCGGTTTAAGATGGTCTGCCGGTTTATGATTGTATGCTGAGTTATCATCTGACTTAACTCTGTCTTAACTATTAGCCGGTTTAACAACCTGCCGGTTTACCGTCTGGGTTAACTGCCTGTTTTACCTGTCTGTCTTAACTGTCAGCCGGTTTAACAACCTGCCGGTTTACCGTCTGACTTAACACCAACCAGTTTACCACCTGTCTTAACACCTGCCGGTTTACCACCTGTCGTAACACCTGCCGGTTTACTAAGTCCCAGTCGGGTTATAACTCCGGCCGGATCATACCGCGGGGTATATCCCCGACAGTTCTCGTCCTCGACGATCTTACCCTATGTATGGCAAACCTGCACACAATGGGGCCCTACCATTATTGGCAACGCCCTCATTTGGTTTTGAGTCCGCTCAACAGCTCGAGCGGTTGTGTCAAGAACGGTAGGGCGACCTTCTACGATTGGCAACGCTCTCGTTCTATCTCGAGTCCGCTCGACAGCTCGAGCGGACGCGTCAAGAGCAGCGAGGTGGTTTACCCGGCAGCAAGCATGCCCGGCATGCCATTGAGGATCCGTCCTCAAGATGCCGCCTGGGCTTCCCTGCTGGCAAACCTACCCGAATAACTTAGGGCAGACATACAAAGGGAAATAAAATAGGAAAATAAGATGCATCATTTCAAAACTACTGCAGAGTTATATTACATCATTTGTCGTTGCGGTTCTAACTAAAGATAAAAATTGTCTTGGTCTTGAACCTGCAGCGGTGATAAGAAATGGGGTGCCTAGTCCCGGCGCTGGCCTTGTACCCTTTGAACTCCGTCGATGCGGCCGATGGCGGGCTCGATGCCCTCCTCCAGCGTCGCAGGGTCCACGCCGTTCGGCAAGCTATCCAGCGAAGCTTCGAAGTCGAGGTCAGGGTTTTAGTATGCCATCTTGGTGAGGACCTTGGTCATGGCGCCCCGGCAAAGCCTTCGGGCCTCTTCGGCCAGAGAGGCCGCCCTGTTGGAGTGGAACCGCTCCAAGGCCTAGAGAACACCCTCGAAGAACAGATTCAGCCTGGCGTTAGGGCTCACGTTAGGCTCTGGGACGTACCTCACGTTTGGCATCCCCATGGTAGCCAGCTGCGTGGTGATCCTGCCGGCGACATCGGCAATACGGCTAATCCAGAGCTTCTCGCCCTCCACGAACTCTGTGTGGCTGGTGGCGCCATTCTTCTGCAGCTGTTTCTCCTCCTCCAGACTCTTGGTAAGGGCCCCCTCCCGGGCGCTGACCTCCGAGAGCATCCCTTCGAGGTCCTCCAGCTTCAGCTTCATGTCCTTGATGGACTTGTTGGCCGTGGAGAGTAGCTCGGCCTTCTCAAGGACTGCGGCCTGCACGTCAGCCAAAGCGCCCTTGGCCGCGTCCCTCTCCCCTGCTAGCTCCTGGGCCTGCCGCTTCAGCCTGTCACGCTCCGCCTCCAGCTCGTTCACCTTGCCAACGTGGACCTGGACCTGAGCATTGAGGGCCTCCTCATGCCTCTGCTCTAGTTCTCGGGTTCGCTGCACAACGAGCTCTTGGACCTCCTCGTCCTTACCATGGAGTGTCGCAGCGAGATTCTCCTCGCGAGCGGCAAGGTCCTCCTCCTGGGAGTTCAGCTCGGCCTGGGGCTGGAGCCGAGCGGCCTCCTCCTTGGCAGCCTGTCGACTCGCCGTCTCCTGGACCTTATCGATGTCGACCTGCTTCATGACGAGCTTCAGCTTGCACTCGGTCAGCTAGACCTGGGCGGACTTGAACTCCTCACAAGCCTGGTGGAACCAAGCCTACGCCTCGGCGACGCGCTTTTCATGGTTCGCCTCCGCCTTGTCCACCGCTGCCATCCTGGACTTGGCCTTGCCCAAGCAGGCACAGTGAAGTGCGTGGAGCTTGTGGAAGCTAGCGCTCATGCTCTGGAGGAGCCGCTCTTCCTGAGAACCGCCACTGTCAACGCTCGGTCCGTCGACGACCTCAAGCCCGGCGGTGCCAAGCACCTCGTCGTCGAACACCTCCCCCTCGGCGGGCGCCCTGGTGCTCGCCGTCCATGGGAGGTGGACGAACAAGTCGCCCACCTTGAGATACTTGCCCGAGCCAGGGGGCGGAGGAGGAAGGTTGGTCGTTGACCACCTCCTCGGCAGCGGCCTTGCTGGCCTCCCCAGCAAGCCCCTTGCAGGCCTTCTCAGCAGCGGCCTTGCCGGGCTCCCCGGCGGACCCCTCAATAGCGTCCTCGGCAACGTCCTTGGCGGCCTCCTCAGAGGCGATCTTGTCGGCCTTGGTCGCGGCCTCTCTGGCGGCATCATCAATGATAGTGTCCACGTCCTCCCGGTCCCACCAAGAAAGGATCTGGATACCAAGATGGAGAATGAGGCGAAGCCAAGACCAAGATTTGAAAGAAGAAAATGAGCGGGAACGGGAGGCAAACAACTTACCTGCGCCAAGCTGGGACGAAGTGGCTCCCTTCCCACCGGCATTCCATGTCGGAGTGGAGCCGCCGGTGCCCGGGTTCACCTCCTCCTCCGTGTGCGTGGGCTCGGTGCTTGGCGCCCTTGCCGGGGACCCCCTCGGGGTGGCATGGTCGATGGGGGTGGCGCATTGGGGGTGGCCCTAAGTGGCTCCACCTGCTGCCATTCTCCTCCTGCATCCACAGCAAGGTCAGCACCGGCAAACTGTGCCCCAGCCCACGTCGAGGGGGAGCGAGTGATGAACGCACGCTGGGGCTGCGCCGGGGGCTGCTCTCCACCACCACCAGCGGCGTGCTCGAGGTGCCCACCGGGGGCTGGCCGCCCGCCGAGCCCTTGACCCTCTTCGCCACCCTCTGGGCCAGCGTCACCCTGTCCCTGCGAGCATTAAGACAAATCAAGAAAAGTGGCACGGTCCGAAGGGACGGAGGTGACAAAAGTCGGGGCACTTACTCATCCTCCGCTTCTTCTTCCGCTGCCTTCCTCTTCCTCCTCAGGCTAAGGGACCCGAGGTCGAAGAAGACCACCATGTCGTCACCTGCGGGAGGAGCGGAAGTAGGTGGAGTTGGGGGACTCTTGGACGGAGAAGGGGCAGCTGCTTTCTTCTTCGCCATCGCGACCTTCACCGCCTTCGCCGCCGCTGCGGCCCTCGTCTGACGTAGGGGCGCCTCCAGAGTTTGTTGCGGTTGTGCGGCCCTGCCAGACCGGACCGGCTCTCCGTACATGGCCCGCCACAGGACACGCCCTCTCCCCGAGGCTGGGGGCTCGACAGCTTCAGCCTCCTCCTCTGACGGCTCGTCGTCGTCACCATCAATGAGAGGGGCTCCGGTGTCGGCGCTGCTGGCCTTCCCAACGGAGTTTGCCCATTGGGAGAGCACCTTCTCCTCTGCGGCCGTCGCGGCCTCCTCGTCGACGCTGCTAGCGCTGCTGGCCTCCCTAGCGAGCTCCGCCTCCGCCACCCTGGCGGCGATGTAGTCCAACTCCGCCTGGGTGGTGTCCTGGATGAGCAGCGGCTCGGTGCGGACATACCCCTCCACCAAGTTGTCGAAGAACTCCTGCATCTTTTCCTCCTCCGGCTCGGCTCAATTCGGGTTGAGGCCATGCGCGTTGAAGTCCGGCATCATGGCAATGATGCCGGACTGGCGAGAATTGTTGCTCAGCGGGACTACCCCCGCCGGCAACCCAAACAAGGGCCCCTTGGCGACCTTGCCGGCCTTCGCGGCCTTATCGGACCTCTCGGCTCTGCCGTCGCGGCTCACGTCAAGCTGAAAGAGCCGCTGGCAGAAGTGAGCATGCGCCAACACCGTGAAGTTTTGGTTCAGGCCCGGGCGGAGCCGCATGATGTCGGTCGCGTTGCTGAAAAGCCAAGCCGGCCTCCCCTTGTTGTGTAGAGGAGCGATGCGGCGGCGGATGAAATCCGCCCCGATCATCTCCAGGGTGAGCCCAGCAGTGGCAAGGCGGTGGACCCTGGTGGTGACGACCGTGAGCTTCTTATCCTGGGCATCAACGTCGCTCCAGTCATCTTTGTGAGCCGGCGGCGCCTGGCAAACCTGGCAGAACTCCTGTGGGTCCGCCTCCTCAATCCAGCACCACCGGCTCCGCCACTCCTCCCACCTCTCCTTCTGGGCGCCCTCTGGATACGTCCCCCCTCTCCAGGGCCCTTGGGATCCAAGTGACGCAACCAGAGATGGCACCTCCCCTCTGGATCCGAGGGTAAAAGTAGTGGCGGAAGAGCGACGTGCTGGGGAGCACTCCGGGAAAGCCCTCACAGAGATGGGAAAAAAGAGCCATACATGCCACGGGATTTGGAGTAAAATCCAGAAGGTGAAAGCCGTAGGTGTGCATGATGTCGTTGAAGAAATCGGAGAAAGGGGGATAGAGGCCGCAAGAAAAGTAGTCGACAAAGAATGGGTACCGATTCGGGGCGGCCTTGGCGCAATCCGCAGGGATGACACGCGTGGCGAGATGCCCCATCTTCTCTCCCCCTGTCTTGACCCCCCACAGAGGCTTGAAGTTGTCCCAGAGGTGGACCGCGTCGACCATCGAGGGAAAATAAGCGAGCTGCGTCCGCCGCGCCGCCGACTCATTCTCCGGTGGCTCTGTCCCTCCGGTGTCCTTGCCAGCTCCCTTGCCCTTGCTAGTCTTGGGTGCCATGGCGGCTGCCAAAGGTGGAGGGGGAAGGGCAGTGAAAATGCAGCAGCGGCGAGCGAGAGCGAGGGCTTGAGAAGGAAGAAGGAAGGAACGGCGGTTCCGAGATTGGAGAAGATACAGGGGGTAAATGAGCAGCGCGCCCGCGGTCGTTCATGTTTACGTGGAAGGCGCGGGCCACACCTCTTTACCACGACGTGACGCATGCGTGCGAAAACCACCCCACGCACGACCCCCACGTCACGCATGACCCGCCATGCCGTGCATTCAACGCGGGTCATGGGGAAGCGCAGCGGACGGGAAATTACTACGGTAAAAATCCGTCCCACCTCCCCGCGCACCGTTTTGGGCCTAGCCCAAAAACACATTGCGCTTATGAGTGGCCCAGGCCCAGGGGCTCCTATCGGTGTACAAAAGTAGGGGCTCTTCTTTTGCACCCCTTAACTTGTGCACGGGCAGTCAGAGCCGCGCCCACAGCCACACTAAGCAGGGCAGGGGAGGGATGCCGGAGCAACGCCAAGGCCAGAAACATTGAAGAACAACGGAGCAAGGTGGACTCCCCCGGCAAGACCCTTACCGTGGCGACCTCCGCGGCCCCGGCAAGAGCCTTGTCGGGGCAACTTGCCCAACACCAGCAGAGCGAGCCGCCCTTGAGCCCAGGAGTTCTAGACACCACCAACAACTACATTAAAACCAAGGCTCGGGAGGCACCTCTATGGTGACATGCAGATCTTTGTCAAGATCATGAACACGCAAGATCAGATGAGGACCAGAAGACGACGACCCCCGGCGAGACCCTTGCCGGGGACGACCGCGACACCATGGCAAGACCCTTGCCGGGGGCCCGGCAAGACCCTTGCCGAGGACACCAGCAGGGCTACAGCCAGGCCCACGTCTGACAAAGCTCCACCGCCGTCCCCAAGCAGCTCCTAGCTCAACCAGCTAGGCAGGCACCTGCGTGGCGACGAGCGGCCTCTACACTGACCCAGCAAGCACCTGCGTGGTGGCATGCAAGTCTTCCTGAAGGCTCCACCATCGCGCCAGCCCAGCAGCCAGCCAACGTGGTGCCACGACGCCTCGTCAGCTTAGACGCGTGTCGAAGCCAGGCGTGGCGGCGACAGCTGGGACGTGCTTCCTTGCCGTCCCCGATAAAGTGAGAGGGGCACGTCGGCAGCGCATTAAATGTGTTTGTCCAATGGTGCTAGAGGATAGGCTCATCCACTGTACACCTTTCCACCTCCTGTGTGCCACTGTGGCAGCCCCTTTTTCTTATAAAAGGAGGCCCGAGGCGACCAGGAGGGGGGTTCGGAAATTTTGGGCAAATTTGCACCCCGTAGCTAGCTCAAGAACACAAGAACACTCTCAATACATCCACCAAAGCAGGACTAGGGTTTTACGCATCCTCGCGGCCCGAACCTGGGTAAACAATCCGTGTGCTTCCTGTCAGACCCGCTCTTTCCACAACCCCGCGCCCGCCAACCGTATAAGGGATCTCGGTGATCCCATAGGTGTCGATTTCCCCCGACACTCAGCCATCCTGCACTCATCAGATCGTATCAATGCCGGTTCAACAGTTCTAATGTTGGAGAAAAACTGTCGTTTTATGACTCTTAAGCAGAAGCTGGGGCGGCTCAAACACCACTGCTGTGACATGGGGGAGCTAATGGCGGCTCTGGTCAAGTATACCGACTCTTATAGTACCAAGGACCACGAGTCTGATGATGAAAGGCCGGGAAAGGGAAAGAAGAGTAGCAACACCAAAGGGCAGCAGCATAACATGGCGAGTCAGGGGGCAATGGTAAGCGCAAAGCTGATAGTAATCTGGATTTTGTGGCTAACACCAATACGCAGAATAATGGTCAGCATCGTAAGGGAAAGCCACCTCCTCGGTTTGGAGGGCCGAATTTCAATCTTGAGGAGCTGATGATTCAGCCCTGCCCAAAGCATGGTACACGGGAAAAGCTGTCCGCTCACCTCTGGAAGGATTGCTTCATTATGAAGGAGTACAGAAAGTCAATTTTTTTCCAGAACAATCATGGGCCGGACGGTGGCTCAGGATCCGGTTCTCACGGTCCGAGTTATGGTGGTGGTGGTTCAAATTTCGGTCTTCAAGGACAAGGCAATCAGGGTGGTTATAATCAACAGTCTGGTCAGGGGAATCAGCAGCAGGAGTCTAGTTATCAAAGTAATCTGAAGCAGTTGAATAGTGGGCAGTACCACGTTTTCATCACAAGTCTGTGTAAGCGGGATCAAAAGCTCCATCAAAGGGCATTAAACATGGTTGAACCGGCAATTCCTCATTACTAGCGATGGCCTGAATACCCTATTCTCTGGAGTCGGGAGGATCACCCGCCCCGGGTTAATAATCCGGGTCACTTGGCGCTTATGGTGGCGCCTCAGGTTGGAGGGTACAAGTTCACTGAAGTACTCATGGATGGAGGCAGCAGCATCAATATCCTTTACTACGATACTTTCCGTCGCATGGTATTAACTGATAAAAATCTTAAGCCGTCGAACACTATTTTTCACTGTGCGGTGCCTGGTAAGTCGGCATATCCAGTGGGCAAAATATCTTTGGAGGTTGCCTTTGGAGATGATTATGATTCCAGATCTGAGACGTTGACCTTCGAAGTGGTTAAAATCAAGAGCCCTCACGCTTTGTTTGGGTGGCTGGCTTACGCTAAGTTCATGGCAAGGCCTTGTTATGTTTATTTGCAGCTTAAGATGTCGGGTCACAAGGGCACTATCACAGTGCATGGAAGTCGCAAGATAGTCTTGGAGTGTGCAGAAGGCGATGCTGCTTACGCTGAGTCTATTTGTGCAACCAAGGAATTGAAATTTTACAAGGATAATGTTGACCCGATGGATATGACATCCTTGAAGAAGCCAACCACGGAGCATGACCCCTTGTTGAAGTTTAAGTCGGCAGATGACACTAAGCTAGTTGACTTCTTTCCTGGTGATTCATCTAAGTAGTTCAGCATCAGTGCTAATCTGGATCCGAAATAGGAAAGCGCGCTCATCAGGTTCATCCATGAGAACCGGGACATCTTTGCATGGAAGCCTTCACACATGCCGGGTGTACCAAGGAAACTCGCTGAGCACACTCTCGATATTGATCCAAAGTTTAAACTGGTCAAGCAATTCCTTTGCCATTTCAATGAAGAGAGGTGCAAGGCTATTGGTGAAGAAGTGGCCCGGCTCTTGGCGGCTAGGTTTATCATTGAAGTATTTCATCCTGAGTGGTTGGCTAACCCGGTGCTGGTACTTAAGAAAAATGGTACCTGACGTATGTGTGTGGATTACACGGACTTAAACAAAGCATGTCCGGCTGATCCCTTTGCTCTCCCCCGTATTGATCAGATTATTTATGCTATGGCAGGCTGTGAACATTTGAGCTTTTTGGGTGCTTATTCTGGTTATCATCAGATCAAGATGGCAGTTAAGGATCAGGAGAAGATTGCCTTTATCACTCCCTTTGGAGCCTTCTGTTACGTGTCTATGCCTTTTGGGCTCAAGAGTGCCCAGGCGACTTACCAGCGGTGTGTGCAAAAATGCCTTCATGATCACATTGGGCGCAATGTTCATGCTTATGTGGATGATATTGTGGTGAAGTCCAGGAAGAAGGAGACCATGATAGATGATTTGAAGGAGACCTTTGACAATCTCCGGGTCTACAAGATGATGCTTAACCTGGCCAAATGTGTTTTTGATGTGCCAGCAGGCAAGCTCTTGGGATTTTTGGTTTCTGAATGGGGTATTGAAGCTAACCCGGAGAAAATTAAGGCTATCACTTCCCTGGCTAAGCCAGTGTGTATTAATGATGTTCAGCGTCTGGCGGGTCAAATTGTGGCCTTAAGCCGGTTAATAAGCCGGTTGGGTGAAAAGGCTATCCCTCTTTACCAGATGATGAAGAAGACAGACCATTTTATTTGGAGTGATGCTGCTAAGCAGGTGTTTGAGGCCTTGAAGAAACAATTGGCTGAGCTGCCGGTTCTTGCTTCTCCCATTGATAAAGAGCCTTTGTTGTTATGTGTGGCTGCCAATAGCCGAGTTGTTAGCGTAGCCATTGTGGTGGAAAGGAAGGAATCAGGCAAGGAACATCCGGTTCAGTGGCCGGTTTACTATATCAGTGAGGTGCTTATTGAGTCCAAGCAGAGGTATCCACATTGGCAGAAGCTTGTATATGGGGTGTTCATGGTTAGTCGAAGGCTCAAACAATACTTTCTGGGTCATCCCATCACTGTGGTTAGTTCTTCTCCTTTAGGGGATATTATTCAAAATAGAGAACCCACAAGTCGGGTAGCTAAGTGGGCCATCGAGCTTGGGCCTCATAGTTTGAAGTATATGCCTCGCACGGCCATCAAGTCTCAAGCACTGGTGGGTTTCATAAATGATTGGACAGAGCTGCAGATGCCTGAGGAGAAGCTGGATAACACATATTGGACAATTCACTTTGATGGATCTAGGTAATTGGAGGGCTCAGGGGCTGGAGTTGTTTTGACTTCCCCACGAGGTGATAAATTTTCTTATGTTCTCCGGTTGATGTTCCCTTGTACTAACAATGCAGCTGAGTATGAGGCCTTGCTCCATGGTCTTCGGATGGCTAAGGAGATGAACTCAAGCTGGGTGAGGTGTTTCGGCAACTCAGATCTGGTAGCTCGGCAAGTTTCTGGCACATGGGATTCCAAGGATCCACTCATGACGGCTTATCGCTGAGAGGTTGATGCTATTGCTGGTCACTTCAAAGGTTATCAAGTTGAACATGTTGATCGCAGGAAAAATGAGGTGGCTGATGCTTTGAGCTGGTTAGGGTCCCAGCGTAAGACGGTGCCACCTAACACTTTCCTGGATATTCTACATAACCCTTCAGTCAAATTGCCTACAGAGGAAGATCTTGCTATTCCTGACCCGGAAGCACAATTGGTAGCGGCTCTTCATCTTATTCCTGATTGGACAGTTCCATATTTAGCTTATATGACCCAGGGCGAGTTATCTGAGGATGAAACTTTGGCCAGGCAGATAACCCGGCGGTCTAACTCAATGACTATTATCAATCGAGAGTTGCATCATCGCAGTGTCACAGGGGCGTTTCAATGCCGTGTTTCTCCTGAGGAAGGCTGTGAGATTCTACGAGAGATTCATGAAGGAGATTGTGGTCATCATGCCGGCTCTAAGTCTCTTGTAGCCAAGGCTTTCCGTCATGGGTTTTATTGGCTGACGGCTCATGCTGATGCAGAGGATTTGGTCAGTAAATGTGATGGTTGTCAGAAATTTTCACAACGAGCTCATGTACCGGCTCAAGAATTGAGGATGATTCCAATTTGCTTGGCCGTTTGCAATCGCGGGGCTTGGTATGGTTGGGACTTTCAAAAGGTCCAAAGATAAAAAGACCCACCTTTTGGTGGAGGTTGACAAATTTGCAAAGTGGGTTGAAGCAGAGCCGGTTAGTAAGTGTGACGCGGCGACGACAGTTCATTTCATCAAAAAGGTGATTTTCCGTTTTGGCTTTCCCCACAACATTATAACTGATAATGGTACTAATCTTTCCAAGGGTGCTATGAAAGAGTTTTGTCAACGAGAGCATAATCGACTTGATGTATCATCAGTGGCTCACCCCAGTCCAATGGTCAAGCTGAGAGAGCCAATCAAGAGATTTTGAGAGGCATCAAGCCCCGGCTTATGGTTTCTTTGCAAAGGATGCCAGGTTGTTGGGTGGAAGAGTTGCCCTCAGTGTTATGGAGTATCAATAGTACCCCCGACAGATCTACGGGTTACACGCCTTTCTTCATGGTTTACGTAGCAGAGGCGGTTCTCCCTAGTGACATCCGTCACGACTCGCCCCGGGTGGCGGCTTATGTTGAAGCTGATAATGAAAAAGCACGTCAGGATGCACTTGACCTATTGGATGAGGAGCGTGACCTTGCGGCGGCTTGTTCAGCGATTTACCAGCAAGATTTACGCCATTATAACAGCCGCTGGGTTAAAACCAGAACCTTTCAAGAAGGCGGCTTGGTGCTCCGGCTTATCCAGGATCAGACTGATATGCATAAACTATAACCACCTTGGGAAGGGCCTTTTGTGGTTAGCAAAAATCTGAACAATGGGTCATACTACCCTATCGATGTTCGAGGCCACAAGGACTCACGCATGTCAGAGGAGGAGAACCGCTGGCCGTGGAATATTGCTCATCTTCGGCCTTACTATACTTGAGCCACTGGCTCTTGTGATGTACATATTTTGACACTGTATATATTATGATGAATATAATAAAGTTGGCATCCCTAATAATTCAGGGCCTCTATCGTTTCATTTTTGAGAATAATGAGCCTTTATTATCACTTCATATGGTCACTTGGGGGCTTCCTGCTCCTTGAGCATAGCTATTATTACCCTTTTGATCCGGCTTTTACGCCATGATTGCAAAATACTTGGGGGCTTCCTGCTCGTTGAGCATAGCTATGATTACCCTACTCATCCGGCTTGTACGCCTGGAATGAGATATTACTTGGGGGCTCTTTGTTCAACGGACAAGAGTTTTTATGACCCTTATAATAGGCTTGGAAGCCAGGCTTGAAAACCTGGGCTATCCAGCCTTTTTAAGTCTGCCACTCTGCCCAGATTGACTAGAATGACTCGCCGTACTTTTGACAGTCAATCTTATGCAGACCCTGAACTTGTCAAAGTTAAAACGACGATTGGTCATGTGAGGCCCGGCTTATATGGTTGCATGAAGGTTTAACTCAGCGATTGTGCGGCCCTTTGAAAGCACTTGACTTGAAGGTTTGGCAGCCTATGAAAGCCTTGTTTTTTGTCTTTTGATTTATATTTGATTTGAGCATTTTTTGAGGTTCATCTCTTGTGACATGTTAATACATGGTTGAAAACCGATGAGGGCTATGATGCCTTATGGTTCATATATGAATCTATCTGGAGTTTATTAACTCGGCCTAGCTTTGGACTATAAGTCGCCAGTGTATGATGATCTTATATACTTGGAAGCGTTGTGCTCTAAGTTTTGGGATATTACCCCTTGCTGCATACGACGTTGTAAGCCGGCGGTATATGTCAATTGAATAGGGCATTGTGCGCTCAATCTTTTGGGTGGTAACCCTTACTGCATAGGTATGATAAGCTGGCAGTGTGAGAAAATATCACAGGTATGATATTTTGTTATGGTTATATAAGATTATGATTGAACCGGCCCTGGTTATGGACTGCTTTTAGTCACCAGTGGTTTTTATAGGGTATTATGACCCGACCTGGGGTAAACTGCCAATGTACTTGTGATCTGTTTGTGCGGGTAAACTAATAAATCTGGTACACATAGTTGATGAAATCATGAGCATAAGTGGCAGATCTTCAATTGGCAGATTAGCAGTGTCATGCAAAACAAAACATGCACGATGGCATGGCAAATCAAGAGTTTAACTAGCCTATTACAAGGCATCTGATGGATCAACGAGGATAAGTGTTTTGAGATATCAACACAGCAAAGTATTATGCTTTATAAATCGACTTATGGTTGTTGGCGGGTTCACGCCTCCGGGTCATCCTGCACCTCTTGTTCATCTTCAGCTCCTTGCTTATGCATCAGCTGGAAGTCAGGCGCAGCCCAGTTGATACCGGTCAATGCTCTAAACATAGCTTCATCATGAATAAGGTTTGATGGATCAATGCCAGGAGCGAATGTATGTTTACGAATCGGCGGGATGAGGTATGTTGGCTGGTGAACCGGTGCTTTCATTTTTCTTGTTTTCAGCGTCATAAGCTGCTTGGTATGTGGCAAGATTGGTTTCATCAGCCAGCTTACTCGCTAAGGGGCGCATTGCTCTTGCTATTTCTGCAAAGTCATCAACACTGAAGGCAGTTTCGTCTTCTTTAATGTTGGGGCAGCCATTGGCCAAATCTTCAGGATCAAGATCTGCTTGCCATGCCTTCGCCCGACTTAAGGCAGTCAAGGCGCCGGCTCTGGCAGCTCCCCGTTTTAAGTCGTCAATCCTTCGGGGTAGCACGGACAACTACTCCAGTGTATCTTTGATAAGTGTCGATGGAGATTTCTTGTGCAGCGTAGCAGCAATGGTTTGTTGGGCACCAGTGTATAACTGTTCTACAAGAGTGTAGACAGCTTTAAGCCGGACGCACATATCTGAGCCCAACTTAGCGCTCCGAGAACCTATATCTGTAAAGTTATAGGTAAGCCGGCGGGCGTTTATAATATGATTATTATGGTGCAAGGGAGACATGTTCTTACCGAAGATGGTTGATGACATGATATTGATCTCTTGCTTTAAGCCGGACAACTCCTCAATCACCGGTTTAAGTGCGGCTTCAGCATCTTCCGATCTCTTCAAGAGAGCTGCCTTTTCAATTTCTCATCCATCTTTGTCAGTGTTGAAGTTTTGCTTGAGCTGCTCAATGTTCTCTAAACAGTCTTCAATTACGATTTGGCCTTGGATGTTTCAGATTGTTGAGTTTTTATATTGGCCTTCAGATCATTGAGCTGCGAGTCCTTCTCAAAAAGTTCAGCCTGTGGTATAAGCATGGACAGATATTATGAGTATGATTATTGTTAAAGTCCCAAGCATAATACAAGTATTTTCCTTGGCACTTGGGGGCTAATGTATATTGCTCTTAAGATTTGTTTTGAAGTCCCAAGCACAATACAAGTATTATACTTGGCACATGGGGGCTAATGCATATTGCTCTTTGTTAAGACAGAATTATTGGCTGACCCGGACACATGATGTGATACGGTTTATAACGACTACAGATTGGATTATTGATTTCAAACAGGATGATTAGTCCCGACTTGTCAGGACCCCAATCCTAAGTCACACCGATCTAGCTTGTAACACTTCATATCACTTTGCGGCCTCACGCACGGTATTCCCACGGGTGCCACCTTACCTGGCCCGGGACCGTTTGCGCCTTTTGGCTCACGTATATGATAGTGTCGCTAGCATCCATATGACAGAGAACCCGGGCCGACATTACTAGTCATGAACCCAAAGTGGCACTAACTTACGGGGACAGGCATACATGAAACAACATCGAACATGCCGGTCATCAGCGTGTGAATCCGGGCTGTAGCAACTGCGCTAACAGGACTCCGGGAAACCGGGCTGTGAAGGCTAGCAGGACTCCGGAAGTCACCGTGTGACATTTCCCCAAAGGGACATACACAGGAACAAAGTGAATCAAATGCTGGCCAGTCTAAGTGTTCCGGAGCAGTAGTACTGGGCTAGCAGGACTTCGATAAATCGGGCTGTAGCAGACTACCAAGGCTCAGTGAAAGCACCAGACTACATTTCCCCGTAAGAGATGCTACCAAGGAGAAACAACTAGGTTGTCGGATCCCACACATACCAAGCATTTCAATCATACACACAATATGCTCGATATGTGCAAATACAACATGGCATCACAACAAGACTCTATGACTCAGAGTATTTATTCATTAGGCTCCGAGGAGCGAAGTATTACAAACATGGGGTCTCATGACCCAACATACAGAGCATACAAGCAACAAGCACATGCGGAAGCTTAACTTGTCTGAGTACAGACATCTACAAATGAAGAAGGCTGAGAAGCCTGACTATCTACCAGATCCTGCCGAGGGCACAAGATCATAGCTGAGGTATCAAGCTAAACGTCGAAGTCCACATGGAACTACTAGCGAGACTGACGTCTCTCTGCAAAACATAAATTAAGCAAACGTGAGTACAAATGTACCCAGCAAGACTTACATCAGAACTAACTACATATGCATCGGTATCAACGAGGGGGGTGGTGGAGTTTAACTGCAGCAAGCCAGCTTTGACTCGGTGGCTATCTTAAACTACGACTATAAGCAACTCTTTTGAGGTGGCGCACACGAGTCCACATATTCACCATATCAATACACCACTATGGATCTCCTCCCGTCTCCCTACAGGGGTGTACTCCTTCACACACGCTCTCGCCACTTACCACCATGTACACGTCGTGTATCTCGGCAACCTTCAAGCGGAAGCCTGACGAGGGAGTCGGCCACGACCTGACTAACCACACAAGTCTCTAGTCCAGTTTTATCGCCTATTCGGGTTCCATCCGCGAGGAGATCCGGTCGGAGTTTCGCTCACAGCCCCAAACGATGTGTGCAGGGTTCCCGAGACACCAAACGGGCGCCCGGTACACCGTGCCACGGTGTATCTACCGCATCATAGCCCACCCCTAGGGTCAGTGCTATGCACGGCCGCCAACACATATCCTATAAACACCAGAAACTAGTTGCAACTCCTGAACAGAGGACTAGGGCAGTTAATAAGTCGAGAGGGTCAATTAAGGATCCAAATGAGTGGTAGTAGTTGTTCATGGATCACAAACACAGAACTCAGTTTCTGAGAACGGTTTCAATGAGACAATCCACCATGTACTCCTACATGGCCTCTCACCGCTACCTTTACCAAATCGTGTTCACACACTTAGCTCACACACAGTAGGACAGGTTCATCAGTATTCCAATTCATCCCCGATGAATCAGACCTGACTCAACTCTAAGCAGTAGCAGGCATGACAAACAAGCATGAATGAGTAGGCACATGAGGGCTCAAACAACTCCTACTCATGCTAGTGGGTTTCATCTATTTACTGTGGCAATGACAGGTCATGCAGAGGAAAAGGGGTTCAACTACCGCAGCATGTAACAGTTGAATCGTTGTTGTCCTAATGCAGTAAAAGAGAGCAGGAGGAAGAGAGTGGGATTGTATGGGAATGAACAAGGGGGTTTTGCTTGCCTGGCACTTCTAAAGATAATATAGCTCTTCATCGGTGTCATTGAACTCATCGTCGGAACTTCGTCTATTGAGAGGGGACAAATACCGGCAAACAAGGAAGAACACAATCAATGCAATGCAACAATATGATGCATGATCATGACATGGCAATATGTTGTGGTTTGAGCTAATTCAACTAGAAACCAGATTAAATGAAGTTGGTTTGAACCAAGGGTTCAAATTCAAACTCCATATGTGCTTATTTAAATGCAAATTATGCAAATTGCCATATACAGCAACCTTAGGTTGTCCAAACATGCATGCAAATGGTACAGATGGATAGATTGGCTTTTTCTGATCATTTTTCATATATAATTTATTTCATTCTAAGCTATAGATTAATTTCTATGATTTTTTGAAGTTTATAGCATTTTCTGAAATTTGCTGAATAAATTTAAATCCAGAAAATGCTTTACTTCGTCAGCATGACATAGGTGTGACGTCAGCAGGTCAACTGGGTCGGCCAGGTCAAATCTGACCGGTGGGGTCCGCGTGTCAGTGTCACACCTAATTAACGGAGTTAATTAGTGCTAAGTTAATTGCTAACCTAAGTTAATTAGGGCGTGGGCCCACATGTCAGTGACTTAGCTGGTTAACTAAAAGTTAATTAGCACTAAACTAAATTAGCAGGGCTCTGGGCCCACTTGTCCGGACCCAGGGGAGGTCAACTGGGTCAACCCGGGTCAAACTCGCCGGAGTTGACCCGGGGCTCATCGCCGGCAGGGCCAGAGACGGCGGAGGGGCTCGGGATTCCTCCTCCGGCGACCAAATGGCCGTCGGAGGGCATCTACGTGACGCGGGCACTCATCCGCGTAGAGTAGTGGTGGTGGTTGGGCCTGGGGTGGCCGGAGTCGGCATCGGCGTCGACCTTGGTGGTCGCCGGAGCTCGGATGAGCTCGGGGTCGACGCTACAGCGGCCGGGGCAGCTCGTGCGGAGCACCTACGTTCTCTACGAGGCGCGGTGAGCAAGATGGACGTGACGGCTGAGCCATTGCGTGGCCGGAGTCACGCCGGCAGCGAGCTTAGGCGGCGGCGTGCTACGGTCAGCAAGGGGGCGGCGGCTACGGCGTGCAAATGAGTCGGAGAAGAGGGGGGTTTTGATTGAGGAGCTCACAGCAGAGTTGGCGGAGCAGATGGCGAGCTCGGGGGAGGTCGGACGGCGTCGAATCGTTGGCGGTTGTCATCGGATCCCGCGGAAGAAGACAAAGGCGAGGACGACGGCACGGGGCTCCCAGCGTCACGTGGCTTGGCGATGAGGAAGAGGGCGTCGTGGCGGAGCCGTAGGATGGTATGGACAGGGGTAGGTTGGCCGGTGGCCACGGTGATCGTCGTTGGTGGCGACGGCCGCGTTCGGGTGTGCGTGAGAGATCGAGACAAAGGAGGGGGAGGAGCACGGGGAGAGTGAGAGAGAGACCAGGGAGGCTGTGTGGCGTCGTGGAGGCGTCCAGGCCCTCGGCGGCAAGCAGGAGGTGGCGCATGGCGGTGCGCGCGCGTCGGGCACGCGCCCGTCCTCCTGGCAGAGGAGGAAGATGACAGGTAAAGAGGTGGTGGTGGGCTGGGCCGGTTGGTGGCTGCGCATGTAAGCCAGGTGAGTTCTAACCCTTTTTCTATTTTTGTTTTTGTTTTTCTAATTTGCTGTTTGTTTTTGATCCAGTTTTAAAAACCAAATCAATTTATAAGTCCTGAAAATATTCATGAGCACTTTCTGAATTATTTCAGTGGCCCACAAACAGTTCCAACATTATTTGAGCATTTAAATTATTTATAGTGTTTAAATGCCCAAAGTCAAATAGTTTAAGATTTAATTCAAAAATCTAGGAATGACCTATAATTGTGTTCATCATTTTTGGAAGAGGTTTTTTACCTTTATCAAAAATCATGAACATTTCCAAAGGGCATTCTCGGTCATTGAAAAATATTTTATTTGAACCTATTTGAATTTCATTTGGTGCTAGGGTTTACCAACCCCCATTTCAAATTAAAGAAGTAATTTAGACAAGATGCATGAATGCTTGTGCCACTAATTGCAAACAATTCTAGGGCTGTGACACGACTTATTCATCACTGATTAAGCCGACCCTTGGGGGCTACGAAGGCAAAGTTGATTTTTGTTACTTAAAGTCCCGGCTTAACATACTAGTTAAGCCGACCCTTGGGGGCTACGGATGCAAAGTTCATTACTACTATTTAAAGTCCCAGCTTAACATGATTATTTAAACCGGCCCTTGGGGGCTACTAGTGATGTTGTGCGGTTCTTTATGGCAATTGGAAAGTCTACAACATATTCAAATTCTATCATATCCTATAGACTTGGCGACTGACAGTCAGATAATTATGAAAGAGAATGGTGATTAAATACCTCATAGCGTTCCTTCATCAAATTGACCTCGCTGGCTTCGAAGTCACGACTGGTGTACAGACGGTTCAAATAACCATAGTGGATGTCTTTGGCATTGAACTGGGCGTAGCTCTCCAAGTCTACCTTCCACTTGCCTTTATCTTCAGCAGAAATTTCTTCCTTGGTGATGTGCTTAGATAAAATAGTAGGGTGACCCAGGGCTGTGAATCCAAACCCAGTGACGACAACATCATTAGTCTTTTCCTCAGCAGGCTTAATTGGGCTTGGCAGCTTAGAAATAGCTAGTTCAATGTCCATATGATCTATGGAGGCTTCATGGTCTTGTGGTGGTGGATCATCAAGGGTGGCTTCAGCAATTGGCTGAGAAGGTTCTGACTATTGTTTTTCTGGTTCAGACGGGTTGGAATCGTCGACGACTTATTCAGTTTTGCCTTCTTGCTGGGTTTGGCCTGGCCCCTAAAAATAAGAAGCATAAAGAGGCCAGTATAATGATCAGGCATAAGGTTTCAATGATTGAATATACTCTTACCCAGGTACAGTCTTAAAAGCTGGGAGAATGAGAAGTCCCCTGATAGTTTGAATTAGACGGGTTAAGAGGTTGTCGGAAATGACCCACCTTGGGATAAATTATATCAGAAATATGTAAGACCTCTGGGCAGCGTTTGTGAACCGATGTGTTTGGTAAGCCGGAAGAAGTAATCACACCACCACTATGCTGGGTGGTGCGGCGAGCTTCGTGTTGTTGTTTCTTCAAAAGAAAGTTGGGATCCAAGTGAGCTAGAGGGTGAGAAAAGCTTACTTTCCGGCTTGCTTGTCAGGTTTTCTGTGTTGGCAGAGGTTCTGAGCCGGAGGAAAGAATAATTACCTCTACGAAATCTACACGACTGGCTTCTGCATCGTCCTGATAACAATCATTGTCAATGAGTATAAAAAATGAGCCAAGAGAGTCAAGTTCTACCTCTGACTCATCAACATCGTCGTCATCATCAATGTTTAACCTGGCGGGTTCGGTGGTCTTCTTCTTGGCAGGCCTCTTGGTGGCCTTGGTTTTGGTACGAGCCAGTTTGGCCGGCTTATCTTGTGGCTTCTTCTTCCAAAAGGGAGAATCGGACTATGGAGGTCAAAAAGATCATAAGTAGGCATAACTATTGCAAATATGGTTGAGCGGAAGCTGTGCAACACTTACAGCTGGCGGCTTGTTAAAGGTGCAGAAAGGACTAAGTCATGTTTTAATGCATTCCTTTGAAGGTTCGTTCAGCAATTTCTTGGTGGCTTCAGTAATTTCTGCTTCAGACAGTTGAATGTCGCAGTGGCACTAGGGATCTTTTAAATCGCCAGTGTATTCACACATTAAGCCGGGGCGACGGCTTAATGGCAAGATGCTCCATGACACCTAGCACCGAACAAAGTCAATGCCGGTTAGGCCATTAGCAATGAAGGATCTAAGCTTTGAAAAAGCTGGTGCATATTTGGCCCGCTCCTTCGTGTTGATCTGTGGGGGAAGCGGATGTGTGTTGCTAAGCCGGTGGTCGCGGTAACCTGGCAGAGGATTCTCGTCTGATGGAGAAGTATCTTGACAATAGAACCAAGTTTGGTTCCAATCTTTGGGATGACTCGGCGTCTTGGCGTAGGGAAAGTTGACTTCTTTCCTCTTCTGAATTGAAATCCCACTGAGTTCCAAGCTGGGCCCGTCAATAAACTCTGTCTGACGGTTTAAGTAATAAAATTCTCTGAAATTCAACTGTGGGCTCCTCTTGAAGATAAGCTTCACAGAAAACTTGGAAGTTGCAAATATTGGATACAGAGTTGGACCCAATATCTTGAGCGTGAAGTTGGAAAAAATGAAGCACGTCACAGAAATACTTTAAGCTGGGCGGGCTGAACCCCCCACTAAGGTGGTCAGTGAAAACAATCACTTCTCCGTCTTTGGGTTTAGGAGGATTTTCTTCACTAGGGACCCTCAAGTGGATGTCTTCTTTTTTGGCTAGGGCGCCAGTTGCAACGAAGTTGTTCAGGTCTTCTTCAGTGACCCAGGATTGGACCCAGTTGCAAGCAGTGTATGTCTTAGCCTTTTTTGATTATCTGAAAGGAAGATTATGCCAGTTTAAGATTATATGGTCAAGCCGGCTGTTGGCTTAAAGGCAAATAATAATGAAGCATGCATAGGTGTTAAACCAGAGGATGGCATTGAAGTTATAAAGATGAGCTATTGACGGCTTAAGAGGGGACTAATGGTACCTGGCGGGTTACGGTTTCTGAGTTAAGCCGCCCACACAATTATTGATTTACAGATCTGAGAATGGAAAAATTGCTAAGTGTTGGAAAAACAGATTTCACAGATTGATGCTATGATTTTCGATCTACGGCACTTCAGATAATGGAAAATATTTAGACCTAAATTGCAGTACTTGAGTAGTTCATGTGTCCAAATTGGATTTCTTGCGCAAAAGGAGATGCTCTAATAGCAAAAATGAGTACCATGACTACCGCCGCGCAGGAGGAGTACCAAGTTTGAATCAAAAATCACAAGCTATAGTGAATAGCAAAGATGAACTCCGACGAACTTGTGGAAACCCTAATGGCATATATGGAAAAAGGAAGGAGGAGAACTCACCAGAGTTGTTGAACAGCGGAGGCACGCGGACGAACTCTGGTCAATTCAAGTTGATGCAGCGGCCGTTGTCGAGGCAGTGCCAAAGGTCGACGGCAGTGGCGGAGCTCGGGCGCTGAGGCGACGCGAGGTAGAAGACAAAGATGAGGAGGCAAGGGGGAAAGTGAAAAAGGACCCCTGGCCCTATTTATAAGGCTGGTAAGATAAATGGCATGCGTGGGAATCGAGGAGGCTAAAAAATGGATATGTGACGGCGCAGACGCCTCGATTTTTGAAGGTTCATTAAAAGAGAAGGTATATTAAGATTTGCGCCTTGCGTAATATTAATGGCAGGTGACGTCATGGCGGGTAACCACAATCCTAGGAGATGACGTCATGGCGGGTTACAAGATATTGCAAGAGCGAATGAAGAAGGATTTTTTTCTAAGTATTGAAAGATTGATATGAACAAGTTCACATCAACCTGGGGCCTAATGTTGGGAATATAACTATTGGGTATGACCCGCCCAGGAGGGGCCGGGTCATACCACTGGCGGTTCATCATGACAAAGCCCATGAAGATGTTGAACATGGCGGTTCACGAAGCAGGCTTGCTGAAGGCCCGAAACCCAAAGGCGACATGAGGACCATAGGTGTAAACCGCCATATATGTATGATTTGTATTATAAGGCATGGGTAATTAGTCACCGAGCCGGACACGTTGTGTATGAGCTGGCCGTGACTCCGTGAGTCGCCGGGCGTCAACCTGAGTATATAAAGGGACGACCCGGTGGCGGTTTAGGGAAAGAAACAAGTGATCGAGAACTAGGTCAAGCGTATTCGCTCCCTGGTAATCGAAACCCAAGAAATACCACCTCAAACTGGATTTGGCTTTTACCTTCACTGCAAGGGGCCGAACGAGTATAAACTCTCTATGTCCTTTGTCCCGTTTAACCCCTTTAAGCTAACCTAATTGCGATGGCTCCACGACTAAGTTCTTCTGCTAGGACATCTGTCGTGACAATTCCACGACAGGAACCATGGAACCTAGCTGACGAGTGGTGCGAGTGAAATCTCCATAGTACTCTTCTAAGGATATGTTTTCTGGCTGCCGAGGTTGAATAAATTCAGGAGCAAGGAGAAATGAAGTTGCTTAGAGTACTTTTGAATTTATGATTTTGCGGGCCCCGATCAATCAATGCTCGAGCGCTTCTAGAGGCCCTTGTTGTGCATGAGTCTGGTTTCACATTACAGAGAACCCGTTTAATCGATCGATGTGAGTCTCTCACTACCCTGCACCTGTATGTGTGGTGTGTGATAGTTATCGAGAATCTTGCATATGCGCAAGTCATTGTGATAGTGCGTGGTAGTGTATGAGGTCTTGATCGAGCAACACAAGTTTTTCTCTCTCGCGCGCGATAATCTGTGTGTAGCGGCCAAGACGTATGTGCTATAGTTGGAGGTCCCCCGTTCTGTGTACGTGCGAGTGTGTAGTTGCACGGGAGCATGAGTGTGTAGTTGGGAGGTGATGTCTACTACACAACCTTCTTCTTGTAGACGTTGTTGGGCCTCCAAGTGCAGAGGTTTGTAGGACAATAGCAAATTTCCCTCAAGTGGATGACCTAAGGTTTATCAATCCATAGGAGGCATAGGATGAAGATGGTCTCTCTCAAGCAACCCTGCAACCAAATAACAAAGAGTATCTTGTGTCCCCAACACACCCAATACAATGATAAATTGTATAGGTGCACTAGTTCGGCGAACAGATGGTGATACAAGTGTTATATGGATAGTAGATAATAGTTTTCGTAATCTAAAAATATAAAAACAGCACGGTAACAAATGATAAAAGTGAGCATAAATGGTATTGCAATGTGTGGAAACAAGGCCTAGGGTTCATACTTTCGCTAGTGTAAGTCCTCTCAACAATAATAACATAATTGGATCACATAACTATCCCTCAACATGCAACAAAGAGTCACTCCAAAGTCACTAATAGCGGAGAACGAATGAAGAGATTATGGTAGGGTACGAAACCACCTCAAAGTTATTCTTTCCAATCAATCCATTGGGCTATTCCTATAAGTGTCACAAACAGCCCTAGAGTTTGTACTAGAATAACAACTTAAGACACAAATCTACCAAAACCCTAATGTCATCTAGATACTCCAATGTCACCTCAAGTATCCGTGGGTATGATTATACGATATGCATCACACAATCTCAGATTCATCTATTCAACCAACACATAGAACCTCAAAGAGTGCCCCAAAGTTCTACCGGAGAATCACGACGAAAACGTGTGCCAACCCCTATGCATAGGTTCATGGGCGGAACCCACAAGTTGATCACCAAAACATACATCAAGTGAATCACGTGATATCCCATTGTCACCACAGATATCCACGGCAAGACATACATCAAGTGTTCTCAAATCTTTAAAGACTCAATCCGATAAGATTACTTTAAAGGGGAAACTCAATTCATTACAAGAGAGTAGAGGGGGAGGAGAAACATAAGATCCAACTATAATAGCAAACCTTGCGATACTTCAAGATCGTGCCAAATCAAGAACAAGAGAGAGAGAGAGAGAGATCAAACACATAGCACGACAAAACAAGTTCACCTTGCTGTTTAAGCAGAATAAGGAAATGCACTATTAAGGCCATGTTTAATGAGCTAATATTTGAATCTTTGATTCAAATGAGTTCATTCCTTTCTAATATAACTTGCATTAGGCCAAGACACAATCATATTGCCATGTCATAGCATGCATCATATTGTTGCATATCGTCATGTGTTGATTGTATTCCGATGTGTTCTTCGTGGTAGGTTCTGCCTCCGAGGATATTCACGAGTATCCAACTGAAGGGCAGTATCCCGCTACCACTCCATCAGGCAAGCAACCATTGATCATTCCGATACAAACCCATGTTCTCGCTTCTGCTCTTGTGTACTGCATTAAGACAACGTGATTCAAACTGCTGTGTGCTATGGTAGTTGAACCCTTATCCTCTGCATGACCTGTCATTGCCACAGTAACTAGATGAAACCCACTAGCATGTGTAGGAGTTGATTGAGCCATGTATGTGATTCCTACCTTGCTATGCCTGCTATGCTTAGAGTTGTGTCAGGTCTGGTTCATCTGGGTGATGGGCTAGAGTGAAATGCTTATGTCGGTAATGTGAGGGATGCGTGGAACATGTTTTGGTAAAGGCATCGATGAGAGGCCATGTAGGAGTACATGGTGGGTTGTTTCATTGAGGCCGTCCCTAAGAACTGAGATCTGTATGTGTGATTTAAGATTCAGCTACTACCATGCATTGGGATCCTTAATTGACCCTCTCGGCTTCTTAACCACCCTAGTACTCTCTCCAGGAGTTGAAAATAGTTTCTGGTGCTTGTAGGTTATGTGTTGGCGGCCGTGCATAGCGCTGACCCTCGGGGTGGGCTATGTTACGGTAGATACACCGTGGCACGGTGTACCGAGTCACCCGTTTGGTGTCTCGGGAACCCTGTTCACATCGTTCGGGGCCGTATGTGGAAACCTCGGCCGGACTCCCTGCGGATGGAACCTGGATAGGCGATAAACCTAGACTAGAGGCTTAAGTGTTTAGGTAGGCCGTGGCCGACACCCTCGTTGGGCTTCCGCTTGAAGGTTGCCGAGTACATGTCGTGTAAACGGCGGTAAGTGGTGAAAGCGTGTATGACGAAGTACACCCCTGCAGGGTATAAAACTATTCGAATAGCCGCGTCCGCGGTAAAGGACTACTTGGTTGCCTATACAGTTCATAGACAAGTTAATGGATACTACTAAAAGACTCAAGATAAGTGTGAGTATCGAGGATGGCCCTCTCATAGGATGACGAGGGAGGATCCACGGTGGTGTATTGTGTTGGTGAGTAGTGGACTCGTGTGCGAAAACTATTTTACTGGTGAAGTTCCGTAGGATAGCTTAGCCAAGAGTCAAAGCTGGCTTGCTGCATTAACCCCACCACCTTCTTGAGAATAAGCATGTTTAGTAGGTTCTGATGTAAGACTTGCTGAGTACCTTTGTACTCATGTTTTCTTAATTACTCTTTCAGACGACAACACCGCCCCCTCCGATGGGTTTTATGTAGACCTTGACGTCGACGAGTGACTAGCCACCCAGGTGGTGATCCTGGCCATGGAGGGCCCTATGTAGATAGACAGGCTTCGAGAAGCCTTCTTTCTTTCTAGAGTCTGTACTCAGACTAGCTGCTTCCGCATGTGCTTGTGTGTTTGTATGACTTGAGTGTCGGGTCATGTGACCCCTATCTATATGAACATGCTATGTATGGCTCCCTGGAGCCTTTGAATAAAGTACTTGAATTGTAGAGTTTTGTTGTGATGCCATGTTGTATGTACTCATATCGGGCATATTGTGTGTATGATTGAAATGCTTGGTATGAGTGGGATCCGACAATCTAGTTGTTTATCCTTGGCAGTCTTTCTTATGGGGAAATGTAGTCTAGTGCTCCTCGAGCCATAGTAGTCCGCTACAGCCCGGTTCACCGAAGTCCTGCTAGCCCAGCACTACTGTTCAGGACACTTGACTGGCTGGCATGTGTTTCACTTCGTTCCTATGTCTGTCCCTTCGGGGAAATGTCACGCGGTGATTTCCGGAGTCCTGCCTAGCCTGCTACAGCCCGGGTTCCCCGGAGTCCTGTTAGCCCAGTGCTACAGCCCGGAATCACTCGTTGATGACCGACATGCTTGATGTGATTCATGTATGCCTGTCTCCATAGGTCTGTGCCGCTTTGGGTTCACGACTAGCCATGTCGGCCCGGGTTCTCTGTCATATGGATGCTAGCGACACTATCATATACGTGAGCCAAAAGGCTCAAACGGTCCCGGGCCATGGTAAGGCGACACCCGTGGGGTACCGTGCGTGAGGCCGCAAAGTGATATGAGGTGTTACCGGCTAGATCGATGTGACTTGGAATCGGGGTCCTGACAGCGTTGGTATCAGAGCCGGACTGCCTGTAGGTTCATTGAGCCAAACTGGTCGATGTCGAGTCTAGAAATGCTTAGTTATATGTAGGGGAATTGATTGTGGGAGGGAACGTAAGGTTCTTTTACTCCTTTACCTATGCCTCTGATCTGAGTCATTCTCTCCTCATTCAACGTGGGTTAAGGACTAGGCTCTCTTCCTCTATCAGGTTCACATGTTACTAACCCATAGTATCTTATAGGATTGTTGTTACAAGTCCAAGTTCAGTTTCTACTATTCTTAGGATGTTGCTAATTGAATCAGAACCTTGATATGATGTTGTTGAGTGGTACTCCGAACTGTTGTGGATGTCTCAAATCTTTTTCTGAGCATTTACAGCTGTTATGCTGTCCGATTTTCCCTAGAAATTCTGATGTCTTTACATTGTGGTTGTGCTTTCAGATGGCCAACCATGTTCAAAACCAAGTGGTTCGCCTGACCCGGTGCCTCGACGTGCCCGGTCATACTCTATGCTAGTCCGGGTAATGATCGAGACGGGCTACCATTGGTATCCCGAATACACCGTCGAAGAGCAGTTCCGCGATTTTAATCAAAGCCAATATCTCTGCACCGTCAGGATATTTCCTTCTTATCCTGGGTCTACCGAGCCCCTTCACTGTTCCTATGGGCTCGGGGTTACTATTGAGATGGCTGTGCAGGATGCTGCCTATTCCATGATGACCATTTTGCGAGTCCGGACTGGCCTGCTACGGAACACCGACTTCCGTTACATGCCAGCTTCACTTCTGAGAGCGCAAGGGTATCTTCAGGCTATCTATGCTGACTCCACTCAGGAGGACTCATTAACTCGTACCACTGCCGAGTTGCTCGAAGATAAGGACCGAGAGAATCGGGCCTTGAGGCTGGAGCTTTTCAATACCCGTGCTGATCATTGGGCCACATTGACTTGGTTTGCACCTGCGGTGCAAGCTGGATGTATGGATACAAGGGATCTATATCCTGTGAGCTCTGCCAGACATGGTGGATTGGCACGATGTGGGAGGCATCACCCCACCCCGTGGTCCCCGCAGGACACCGTTCATTGGTCCAAGACCTCATCCTAGTCCCTTTGGTCCACAGGCTCCTCAGGACTGTCTGTTCCCGAATGGTCATGTTGAACTTCCAGGCTACGGAGGTGACTTCTATGAGAACTACTACGGAGCTGTCTAAGTTAGTAGTAGTACCACTAGTACTGTAGTAGTTGTATCTCCACTGTCCTGCGTGATTTGTGGAATACGACTTAGTGTGTAGTCAATTCCGGAGGTGTAGACAAATAATGTATAGGAGCTTGGAATGCCTCCGATGAGATGTAATGTCTTTCATCATAGTTGTACTGTAGCCTGGGCTTGTACTGAACTATGTATGATGTGTATGACCGTTGGTATATATATGGCAGTTTTATATTACCATGACATATGGATGAACATCTCGGCATTCTGTGTTATCCATTACATTCTGCACTTCCATGCTAAGTTTGAGCCATCCTTGTCTAAACCGTTGTCTTGTTTTCTCCTAGGATGGTCAACACCCGCAGCAACCCTGCTGCCCCGGAGCAGGGGGAAGCCAGTGCAGCTAGGGGTGAAAATCTGCCTCACCCGCCTTCTCTGGCCGAAGAGATGCTAGAGGCGGAAAGAAACAAGCGTGAGACTAACCGCCTGCTGGAGCGGATTGAGCAGAACACCGCACGCCACCCGCGAAATGACTTGGTGTCAATCAATGACTTTATCAAGCTGTACCCACCAAAGTTCAACCATTCCGTCGAGCCCCTCGACGCGGATGACTGGCTTCGCAGCATCACCCACAAGCTACGTTTTCCCAACGTAGCCGAAGCCGACAAGGTTACTTATGCTACCAATCACCTCGAAGGCCCTGCTAGCCTTTGGTGGGAAAACTTCGAAGCTATGCGCCCGGTCGGCCAAATCACTACTTGGGCTGAATTCAGTGAAGCTTTCCGTGAGCATCACATTCCGGAAGGTCTCATGGATCGCGAGAGGGAGGAGTTCTGCCACTTCACCCAAGGAAGACTGACCGTGGATGCTTACAGTCGTGAATTTGGAAATCTGGCACGCTATGCTCCCGAAGAGGTATCTACTGACGCTAAGAAGCAAGCAAGGTTCCGCAAGGGACTTAGCCCTGAGCTTCGCCGCGATCTCCGTCTGCACGAGTGCACATCTTTTCAGAAGTTGGTCAATAAAGCCATCAGTGCTGAGACGGGCCAGACTGATTATGATGCTTCACGCAAGCACTCCCGTGATTTTGGCTCTTCATCCGGCTCTGGAACTCAGAAGCACCGGGTGTGGATTCCGAGCACGGCACTGCCACCCAGGTTCATCCCGAGGCCATCCTTTGAGGCGCCTCGTCCCAACCAACAATTTGCACCGCCCAAGCCCTATGGTGGCCCCGCTGCTAATGCTGCTCCACGCCCCAATGTGGTGACATGCTTCAAGTGTGGAGAGCCGGGTCACTATAGCCGAGAGTGTCCCCAGAACAACAACCCCAATCAAATTGGAAAGTCCGTTGGCCGTGGTAAGCCAGCGGGGAAGACTTTCTACGCCAAGCCGGCCACCACTGCACGTGGCCATGTCAACTATGTTTCAGCCGAGGAGGCTCATGAGGATCCCAACGTCGTCCTTGGTACGCTCCTTGTTAACTGCCATCCGGCATCTGTTCTTTTCGATACTGGAGCATCTCATTCATTCATATCCGAGAACTATGCTCGATTGCATAACACGACATTCTGCGACATGCCCACTTCCATGGTAATTCAAACTCCGGGTTCCAAATGGCAAACTTCTAGAGTAAGCCGTGGGAACGAAATTCTTGTCGATAGACTTGTCTTCCTTGCATCCTTAATAGCTCTCAAGTCCTCCGACATAAATATCATCTTGGGTATGGACTGGATGTCAGCTCATTATGCTAAGATCGATTGTGCCACTAGGACCGTTCAACTTACTCACCCCTCGGGCAAGAAAGTTAATGTCTTAACTCAAGTGGCCAAGCGCCAACTTTACTCCCTAAATGCCAACCCCCTTCCAGACCTTGAGGATGTTCCGGTAGTCCGAGACTTTCCGGATGTCTTTCCAGAAGAACTGCCAGGTGTTCCACCTGCCAGGGATGTTGAGTTTGTGATAGACCTTGTTCCAGGAACCGTTCCAATTTCTAGAAGACCCTACAAGATGGCACCCTTAGAACTAGCCGAGCTTAAGAATCAACTCGATGAGTCCTTGAAGAAGGGTTTCATCCGTCCTAGTTCCTCTCCTTGGGCTTGCCCCGTCCTCTTCGTTAAGAAGGATGGAACGGATCGAATGGTTGTGGATTACCGACCTATCAATTTGGTCACCATCAAGAACAAATACCCGCTTCACAGGATTAACGATCTGTATGATCAGCTCGCTGGATCCTCAGTCTTCTCCAAGATGGATTTGAGGTTGGGTTACCATCAAATCAAAATCAGAAACGGGGACATACCCAAAACGGCCTTTGTTACTCGTTATGGCCAATACGAGTACACCGTCATGTCCTTCGGTTTAACCAATGCCCCGGCTACCTTCTCTCGGTTAATCAACTCAGTCTTCATGGAGTACTTGGATAAATTCGTCGTAGTATACCTCGATGACATACTCATCTACTCCAAGAATGAAGAGGAACATGCCGAACATCTAAGGCCGGTATTGATGAAACTTCGAGAGCATCGCCTTTATGCCAAATTCTCCAAGTGTGAATTTTGGTTGCCAGAAGTGACCTATCTAGGCCATGTAATCTCTGGCAAGGGTATTGCTGTCAATCCCGAGCGAGTTCAAGCCGTCCTTGATTGGACTCCACCTGAGACAGTTAAGCAAGTTCGGAGCTTCCTTGGCTTAGTGAGCTATTGCCGCCGCTTCGTCGAAAATTTCTCCAAGGTTGCTAAACCTCTAACTGAACTCCTCAAGAAAGATAAAAAGTTCGAGTGGACTCCACAGTGCGAGGTCAGTTTTCGAGAACTGAAAAGACGCCTGACATATGCCCCCGTACTGGTACCACCAGACTTCTCCAAGGACTTTATTATCTATTGCGACGCCTCGCGACAAGGACTAGGTTGCATACTCATGCAAGATCGTCAGGTAATTGCCTATGCTTCACGGCAATTACACCCACATGAGGAAAATTATCCTACACATGATCTAGAGCTTGCAGCTATAGTCCATGCACTTAAAACTTGGCGACATTACCTTCTCGGTAATCGTTGCGAGATCTTCACCGACCACCAAAGTTTGAAATATATCTTCACTCAAACAGATTTGAATCTCAGGCAAAGACGTTGGGTCGAGTTGATCTCGGACTACGACTTAGGAATAACTTACACCCCAGGCAAAACCAATGTCATGGCTGATGCGCTAAGCCGTAAGTCCTATTGTAACAACCTGATGTTACAACAAAGTCAACCACTTCTCCATGAGGAATTTCGTAAGCTAAATCTTCACATTGTTCCTCAAGGATTCCTATCCACCCTGGTGGCGAAACCTACCCTTATGGATCAAATCATAACCGCCCAGCGGTATGATAAGGGCATATCCCGGATTAAGGAAAACATCGCTAGCGGAGTTGCTAAATGTTTCTCCATGGATGAGCGAGGTGTTGTTTTCTTCGAGAACCGTTTGGTGGTTCCCAAGAAACAACATCTGCGTCAGTTGATCCTTAAGGAAGCTCATGAATCCCCTCTCACCATTCATCCCGGTAGTAATAAAATGTATCAAGACCTACGCCAGAGGTTTTGGTGGACTAGGATGAAGAGATAAATCGCTCAATACATTGCTAATTGCGACGTATGTCGTCGTGTTAAAGCAGAGCATCAACGGCCTGCTGGCACTCTTCAACCTTTGGCTATTCCCGAATGGAAATGGGATAAAATCAGTATGGATTTCATCACTGGGTTTCCCAGGACCAAGAGAGGGAATAATGCCATCTTCGTCGTGATCGATCGACTTTCCAAAGTAGCCCACTTTCTACCTGTTCGTGAGAGTATCACCACTAGCCAGCTAGCCGATTTATACATCTCCCGAATAGTGTCTCTTCATCGTGTTCCATTGGAAATTAATTCAGACCGTGGGAGTCTCTTCACCTCTCGATTTTGGGAAAGTTTCCAAAATGCTATGGGAACTCGTCTCTCCTTTAGCACCGCCTTCCATCCTCAATCAAGTGGTCAAGTGGAACGAGTCAATCAAATTCTGGAAGATATGCTCCGAGCTTCTGTCATCTTGTTCGGAATGAGTTGGGAGAAATGCCTTCCATTTGCGGAGTTTGCTTATAACAATAGTTATCAAGCCAGCTTAGACAAAGCTCCTTTCGAAGTTCTTTATGGACGAAAATGTCGAACGCCTCTTAACTTGTCAGAAACCGGGGAAAGACAACTCTTTGGCCCGGATATGATTCAGGAAGCAGAAGAGCAGGTTCGCATTATTCGTGAGAAATTGAAAACCGCCCAATCTCGTCAAAAGAGTCAATATGATCATAAACATAAGACTATGACTTATGAAGTCGACGAGAAGGCTTACCTTCGGGTTACTCCGTTAAAGGGAACCCATCGTTTCGGTATCAAAGGCAAATTGGCTCCTCGTTACATTGGACCCTTTCGCATTCTTGCCAAACGAGGAGAAGTTGCCTACCAACTGGAACTACCTCCGCATCTTTCCAGAGTTCATGATGTCTTCCACGTTTCACAACTCAGGCGTTGCTTCGTGGATCCTATCCGTGGAGTGGACCACGAAACGCTTGATCTACAAGATAACCTCTCTTATCAGGAATATCCCGTTCGTATCCTTGGTCAAGCCGAGCGTACCACTCGACGTCGTAATATCAAGTTTCTCAAGGTTCAATGGTCACACCATTCCGAGGAAGAAGCCACTTGGGAAAGGGAGGATCATCTTCGACTTGAGTACCCCACCTTCTTTCCAGAGGATCCTAAATCTCGGGACGAGATTCTTTTGAGTGGGGGTGAGTTGTCACACCCTAGCTAGTCCAAGCATTAGAATGTGCATCATGTTTCAATTCTTCTTAAATTTGAATTGGGGAAGACAGAACCCCCAACACCCCCCTGGAAACAACTAGGGTTTACTAGAAATATTTTTCATGAACCTGAAATGCCCTTCCAAAAAGTTCACCCTCTTTGTCTTAGGTTAGAACCTCTGGCAAAATTGGTGCACAATTTTCTAGGTCAATAGAAGGTCATTGAATTAAATCATAAGTATTTGAATTTGGGCATTTAAATGCTATAAAATAATCTAAATGCTCAAATAATTCTGGGAATAAATGTTTCATGTTGGAAATAATCTAAACAGAGGCCACATTTATTTTCAGGATTTTTGGAAATGTTTTAGTATTTTAAATAAAGCTAAACAGTTGCAGTTTAATAGAAAACAGAAACTAAATCAAAAAAAAGAGGAGAAAGAAGCCCACCTGGGCCTTACCTGGCTCGGCCCAGCCACCTGGCTCGGCCAGTCACCCCCTACCTCGCGCCAGGAGGCACGGGCGCGTGCTCGCCGCGCGCCGGCCACGCGCCGGCCACCTCCTGCTTCTGCGACACCGGGAGACGCCCAGAGGACACCACGCGACCCCCACGTCTCCCTCTCATCCTCTCGCACTCTCCCCCTCGTCTCTCTCACTCTCCCCCGCGACGGCCGAGCACGTCCCTCGCCGCCGATCGTCGTAGTTGCCACTACAGCCACTCCCTCGCCCCTCCGACGAGCCCATTAGCTCCGCCACGACTCCCTCGTCCTCCCCACCAAGCCACGCTTCGCCGGAAGCCCTGCTTCGCCGCCTTCGCCCTCGTCTTCAACCTCGGGCACCCGAGCCATCTCCGGTCGATTTGCCGCCGCCAAGACCTCCCCGAGCTCGCTGACCCCCTCTCCGACTCCGCTGTGAGCTCCTCTTCCTTTCCCCCTAGCCCCCGTGCTCTTTTGGCCCTTGTAGCCACCGTTTCCACCGCACCCGAGAGCTCCTCGCCGCCGGCCATGTCGTCGTCGTGGCTACGGCCGTGCAAGCACGCGTCCGAGCGCCTCACCGTGCTCAGCGCAGCACCAGGAACCCGTAGCCACCACAAGTTCTTCCTCCCGTGCACCGTAGCCTCGAAACCGTCCTCACCCGACTCCGGCGACCGCCAAGCTCGTCGTCGGCAACGTTTCCGGCCACCCCGAGCCCAACTACCACCTCCAAATGCTGCGGCTCGTTCCCAGCTATCCGTAGATAGTCTCCGCCGTCGATTTGGTCGCCTGAGGGCGTTTTCCAAAGCCCTCCGCCGTCTCGGCCTCGCCGGCGACTCAACGCCGGCGGGATTAGCCCTGTTGACCGGCGGATTTGACCACTGACGTGGACTGGGTGGGCCCAGTTGACTCCCCTGAGTCAATGACAAGTGGGCCCCCCCCCTCTGCTAATTATCCAGATTAGTTTCTAACTAAAAATTAGTTAGTTTAATTAGTATAGTCACTGACTAGTGGGCCCTGCCTAGTAATTAGGCTAACTAAACGTAGTTAGTGCACTGAGAGGCTGACAGCAGGGGCCCACTAGTCAGGTTTGACCTGGGCTGGCGCCTTTGACCTGCTGAGGTCAGCATGACGCAATGCTAATGCAGTAATGCATTTTCTGGATTTATTTTTATACAGGAAATTCCAGAAAATGTTTAAAACTTCTAAAAATCATAGAAATTCAACCGTAACTCCAAATGAAATAATTTATATATGAAAAATTATCAGAAAAATTCAATCTATCCATCTGTAATGGTTTCATGCATGACAAAACAAGTTCACCTTGCTGTTTAAGCAGAATAAGGAAATGCACTATTAAGGCCATGTTTAATGAGCTAATATTTGAATCTTTGATTCAAATGAGTTCATTCCTTTCTAATATAACTTGCATTAGGCCAAGACACAATCATATTGCCATGTCATAGCATGCATCATATTGTTGCATATCGTCATGTGTTGATTGTATTCCGATGTGTTCTTCGTGGTAGGTTCTGCCTCCGAGGATATTCACGAGTATCCAACTGAAGGGCAGTATCCCGCTACCACTCCATCAGGCAAGCAACCATTGATCATTCCGATACAAACCCATGTTCTCGCTTCTGCTCTTGTGTACTGCATTAAGACAACGCGATTCAAACTGCTGTGTGCTATGGTAGTTGAACCCTTATCCTCTGCATGACCTATCATTGCCACAGTAACTAGATGAAACCCACTAGCATGTGTAGGAGTTGATTGAGCCATGTATGTGATTCCTACCTTGCTATGCCTGCTATGCTTAGAGTTGTGTCAGGTCTGGTTCATCTGGGTGATGGGCTAGAGTGAAATGCTTATGTCGGTAATGTGAGGGATGCGTGGAACATGTTTTGGTAAAGGTATCGATGAGAGGCCATGTAGGAGTACATGGTGGGTTGTTTCATTGAGGCCGTCCCTAAGAACTGAAATCTGTATGTGTGATTTAAGATTCAGCTACTACCATGCATTGGGATCCTTAATTGACCCTCTCGGCTTCTTAACCACCCTAGTACTCTGTCCAGGAGTTGCAAATAGTTTCTGGTGCTTGTAGGTTATGTGTTGGCGGTCGTGCGTAGCGCTGACCCTCGGGGTGGGCTATGTTATGGTAGATACACCGTGGCACGGTGTGCCGAGTCACCCGTTTGGTGTCTTGGGAACCCTGTTCACATCGTTCGGGGCCGTATGTGGAAACCTCGGCCGGACTCCCTGCGGATGGAACCTGGATAGGCGATAAACCTAGACTAGAGGCTTAAGTGTTTAGGTAGGCCGTGGCCGACACCCTCGTTGGGCTTCCGCTTGAAGGTTGCCGAGTACATGTCGTGTAAACGGCGGTAAGTGGTGAAAGCGTGTATGACGAAGTACACCCCTGCAGGGTATAAAACTATTCGAATAGCCGCGTCCGCGGTAAAGGACTACTTGGTTGCCTATACAGTTCATAGACAAGTTAATGGATACTACTAAAAGACTCAAGATAAGTGTGAGTATCGAGGATGGCCCTCTCATAGGATGACGAGGGAGGATCCACGGTGGTGTATTGTGTTGGTGAGTAGTGGACTCGTGTGCGAAAACTATTTTACTGGTGAAGTTCCGTAGGATAGCTTAGCTAAGAGTCAAAGCTGGCTTGCTGCATTAACCCCACCACCTTCTTGAGAATAAGCATGTTTAGTAGGTTCTGATGTAAGACTTGCTGAGTACCTTTGTACTCATGTTTGCTTAATTACTGTTTTCAGACGACAACACCGCCCCCTCCGATGGGTTTTATGTAGACCTTGACGTCGACGAGTGACTAGCCACCCAGGTGGTGATCCTGGCCATGGAGGGCCCTATGTAGATAGACAGGCTTCGAGAAGCCTTCTTTCTTTCTAGAGTCTGTACTCAGAATAGCTGCTTCCGCATGTGCTTGTGTGTTTGTATGACTTGAGTTTCGGGTCATGTGACCCCTATCTGTATGAACATGCTATGTATGGCTCCCTGGAGCCTTTAAATAATGTACTTGAATTGTATAGTTTTGTTGTGATGCCATGTTGTATGTACTCATATTGGGCATATTGTGTGTATGATTGAAATGCTTGGTATGAGTGGGATCCGACAATCTAGTTGTTTATCCTTGGCAGTCTTTCTTATGGGGAAATGTAGTCTAGTGCTCCTCGAGCCATAGTAGTCCGCTACAGCCCGGTTCACCGGAGTCCTGCTAGCCCAGCACTACTGTTCAGGACACTTGACTGGCCGGCATGTGTTTCACTTCGTTCCTATGTCTGTCCCTTCGGGGAAATGTCACGCAGTGATTTCCGGAGTCCTGCCTAGCCTGCTACAGCCCGGGTTCCCCGGAGTCCTGTTAGCCCAGTGCTACAGCCCGGAATCACTCGCTAATGACCGACATGCTCGATGTGATTCATGTATGCCTGTCTCCATAGGTCTGTGCCGCTTTGGGTTCACGACTAGCCATGTCGGCCCGGGTTCTCTGTCATATGGATGCTAGCGACACTATCATATACATGAGCCAAAAGGCGCAAACGGTCCCGGGCCATGGTAAGGCGACACCCATGGGGTACCGTGCGTGAGGCCGCAAAGTGATATGAGGTGTTACCGGCTAGATCGATGTGACTTGGAATCGGGGTCCTGACACGCATGCTCCTAGGGGGATAGATTGGTAGGAAAAGACCATCGCTCGTCCCCGACCGCCACTCGTAAGGAAGACAACCAATAAATAAATCATGCTCTGACTTCATCACATAACGGTTCACCATACGTGCATGCTACGGGAATCAAAAACTTCAACACGAGTATTTCTCAAATTCATAACCACTCAACTAGCATGACTCCAATATCACCATCTCCATATCTCAAAACAATTATCAAGTATCAAACTTCTCATAGTGTTCAACACACTCATAAGAGAATTTTATTATTCTTGAATACCTAGCATATTAGGATTTTAAGCAAATTACCATGCTATTTAATACTCTCAAAATAATCTAAGTGAAGCATGAGATTTCATCTATTTCTATAAAATAAAACCACCACCGTGCTCTAAAAGATATAAGTGAAGCACTAGAGCAAATGACAAACTACTCCGAAAGATATAAGTGAAGATCAATGAGTAGTCGAATAATTATGCAACTATGTGAAGACTCTCTAACATTTAATAACTTCAGATCTTGGTATTTTATTCAAGCAGCAAGCAAAAACTAAATAAAATGACATTCTAAGAATGGCAAACATCATGTGAAGAAGCAAAAACTTAGGATCAACCGAAACTAACCGATAATTGTTGAAGAAGAAAGGTGGGATGCCAACCGGGGCATCCCCAATCTTAGATGCTTGAGACTTCTTGAAATATTATATTGGGGTGCCTTGGGCATCCCCAAGCTTGAGCTTTTGTGTCTCCATAATTCCTCTCATATCAAGGTCTCCCTAAATCTCAGAAGCTTCATACACACAAAACTCAACAAGGACTCGTGAGATAAGTTAGTATAAACCATTGCCAAAACCTTATCATACTCTACTGTAGAAAATCAATAAAATTATTATTCAACATTGCATAATAAATGCCTCTGCATATTTAATAGTCCTAACCTCAAATAGAATCATTAAAGAAGCAAACATATGCAAACAATGCAAACATAACAGCAATCTCCCTAAACAGGATAGTCTGTAAAGAATGCAGCAACATCCATACTTCCCTAGCTCCAAAAATTATGAAAGAAAATTCCCACTCTAGTAAATATATCAGAGCTTAATATGCAAAAAATTTCGACATTTTATCACATTCTGACTTTTCTAGGGAATTATTGCAACAGCGGTAAACTTTCTGTTTTCAATAGGCATAGTAAAGGCAATCAATGCCACTTTTATTGAAATAAAAGATGCAAAACATTGTTATAAATAACAGCAAGCAAATCCTAACAAAATAAATTGACGCTCCAAGCAAAAAACATATCATGTGGCGAATAAAAATATAGCTCCAAGTAAAGTTACCGATGAACGAAGACGAAAGAGGGGATGCCTTCCTTATTCCATAGTCCATCGAATCCTTACCTAAAACTTGAAAACTTCACAACACAAAACTTAACAGAAAACTCGTAAGCTCCGTTAGTATAAGAAAACAAAAGACCACTTCAAGGTACTGTAATGAACTCATTCTTTATTTATATTGGTGTTAAACCTACTGTGACGCCCTCGATTCAATCGTACACTAATCATACACGCAAATGTGTACGATCAAGATCAAGGACTCACGGGAAGATATCACAACACAACTCTAGACACAAATTAAAATAATACAAGCTTTATATTACAAGCCAGGGGCCTCGAGGGCTCGAATACATAAGCTCGATAACACAAGAGTCAGCGGAAGCAACAATATCTGAGCACAGACATAAGTTAGACAAGTTTGCATTAAGAAGGCTAGCACAAAAACAACATCGATCGAAAAGGCAAGGCCTCCTGCCTGGGAGCCTCCTAACTACTCCTAGTCGTCAGCGGTCTTCACGTAGTAGTAGGCATCCTCCGGGTAGTAGTAGTCATCGATGGCATCGTCTGGCTCCTAGGATCCGTCATCTGGTCGCAACAATCGGGTATGGGGAAAAAGAAGTAGCAAAGCAACCGTGAGTACTCATCCAAAGTACTCGCAAGACTTACATCAGATCTAAACTAAGTATGCATCTGTATCAAAGGAATGGGTTGTATATGTGGACTGGGCTGCAGAAATGCCAGAATAGGGAGAAGGCTTAGTCCTATCGAAGACTAGCATCTTCTGGAAACCACCATCTTGCAGCAATAGGATGGAGTATAGCAGCATAAAGTAAAGTAGTAGTAGTGTTATCAACCTCGGCCAGAGATCCTTTCTCGACACCCTGCGAGAAAGCAATCCCAGAGCCATACTATCCAGTTATCATCACAATCCAATTCTCATCACCATCAAGTTCTCATCACAAGTATCCAGTTCTAGTTGTATCGATCGGGATACAACTCCAAGTGTCCGTTACCGTAGGACAGGCTATCGATAGATGTTTTCTTCCCTGCAGGGGTGCACCAACTTACCCACCACGCTCGATTAACTCCGGCCGGACACACTTTCCTGGGTCATGCCCGACCTCGACCAAACAATACGCCGCAACCCGACCTAGGCTTAATAGAGAGGCCAGCACGCCGGACTAAACCTATGCCCCCAGGGGTCATGGGCCATCTCCCCGGGAACTCCTGCATGTTGCAAACGCGGCCGGTGAGCAGACCTAGCTACCTCCCTAAAAAGGCAGGAGCTTACCAGTCCAACCCGGCGTGCGCCGCTCAGTCGCTGTCATCTATTAAGCTTCGGCTGATGTATACGACGCAGAATGCCCATACTATGCCCACGTGATGGTTAGTGTTATCAGGCCAGAGGCCCCTCGGATCAAATATCCAAATCGTAGTGGATTAGGAACGCGCGGTAACAAGCAGAGACTCACGAAAGATGTGACCCCGTTGCTCCGTCTCGAGGACTTGCGGCAAGAGCTAGGAATGCCTGGCCACTCCTCGTAATTATCTCACGGGCACCTTTCAGGTCCGCCCGACTCCACATCACTCGCAATTAAGCTCGCGCGGGTACCCCTCAGGGTCGACCCATCTTTCCAAGTAACAGTGGTAAAGTCCAAGTATCCGTGTGTCCAAACATCAAGGGGAAAACCCGAGGAATCACCCCCGATGAATTCCAACAGATGTAATCATCAAGGTGAACGTAAGAGGAATCACCCTCGAGGTTCACACTTGAGGGGTTGCACGACAGAGTCGTATCGGAAGTGGTTAAGGAGGAAATCACCCTCGATGACCAGGACCGAATAGCTACTCTACAGAGATCTCATCAAGAGTGACGTATGAGGTTCCACCCTCGGCACTTGATGGTAACTCTGCAGAGTCGAGCAACAAAGGGGCGTGATGTGACGTGAGGTGTCAGGGCCTGGTCTTTGATCCCGTTGATCGGGTCTTCTGATAATCCAGCGAGGCAGTCGGGTCAAGTGGGGGGGTCACTGATGTGTCTCTAACCAACCTATACTAAGCAGTTTAGGATAAGCATGTAGGTAACAATAGCAGGTTACAATAAACAGGCTATCCAGCAGAATAGGAGCAAACAATAACAGTAGCAAAATCTAGTGCAAGCATGAGAGAATGGAATGGGCGATATCGGGATGATCAAAGGGGGGGCTTGCCTGGTTGCTCAGACAAGAAGAAGGGGTCGTCGTCGACGTAGACGATCACAGCGGCAGTCTCGGGGTCTACCAGAGAGAAGAGGGGGAAGGAGTAGTAAATACATAGCAAGCAAGAGCATAACAGGACAACACACAGAGCTAGACATGTTCTAACGCGGTGCTACACGTTACCGGTGAAGGGGGATAACATCCGGGAATGTTTCCCCAAGTTTAGCATTTTCAGACAGATGAAACAAGGGGAAAAGTGAAATGATCAGGTAGTTAGGGGCATGTGGCGGACGAACGGATCGTGTATTCGGATTCGTCTCGTTTTTCTGAGCAACTTTCATGTAGAAAATATTTTCATCCGAGCTACTGTAACATCCCAAATTTTCAATTTGGAATGTTATACATTAGATCATCATTGCATATCATGTTTTATTGCTTTTCCGTTCCGTAATCCTCGAAATCCTAAGCAACTCAAGGACCCGCGGAGAGAGTTGGGGATTTTCCGGTTTTCATATTTGATTCTTTTATCAAATTTTGAAACGAGGATTTTGGTTTTAATTATTTTTCTCTCTGAAAATATTTCATATTAAAATACAAGAGAGGAGATAATATGACTTCTCCAAAATAAATGAAATATTGGAGGAAAAATATTAAAATCAAATATTTGTTCTATTTGGATTTTATTGCAATTTTGTTTGCATTAGAAAAATTGCACGTTTTCAAAATTGCATTTTAGGGCCAAGAAAATGTTCATCCCGTTCTAAATATTTTATTTAGACGGTGAAAATTTATTTTGGCATTTTTAGATTTTTATTTTTTTCTAGGATTTTTATTTCGGTCGGCGAATTGTTTTTTTTAAGTTCCCGCGCCCGACTGGGCCTAAGGCCCAGCCGAGCCAGGCCGCCGCCGCCGCCTTCCCCGCGCGCGCGCCGCCACCGCCGACTCGGACGAGGAGTCCGAGCCAGACTCCACCGCCACCGCCTTGGCCCTCCTCCAAGCCGCCCCGCCCCGCCCCTTTATATACGCGCCGCCCGAGCCCCCCACCCCCACAGCCACCGACGCCCCGCGCCAAGCCCCGCTGCCCGTGCCGCCTAGCCCTGCCGCTTGCGTCGCGCCGCGCCTAGCCGTAGCCGAGCGCCGCCGCCGCCGCCTTGCCGCCGCCGCCGCCCCTCGCCTCGCCGGAGGTAGTCGCGGGACTCCGCCGCTGGTTTTTTGTTTTTTTAGAAACCCTAGATCCGTTTTTTCGGATTCGCCGGTTTTTCTTGGTTCTTCTAGTTAGCGGACGTTCGTCCGAATGTTCGTTTTAACGAACGGTTCTTCGCCCGTTAGATACAGCTAATGAACACTCGTTCGTTAGTTTGTTCGTCAGTTTCCTTTTATCGGATTTATTCCGCGATTTTCTCTGATCGCGATTTCTGATCCGATCTTCGTTTCTGTTCATCTTTTCGCTCGTTAGTCGGAATCAGGCGATTCAAGCGCCTAGAGTTTCATCTCGAAACCCTCTTTCCATTTAGCTAACTCAAACAAGTTTTCTCTACTGTAAAATTTGACCTAGTTTCAGATTAGTAAACGAAGCTTCTTTCTTTCGCCGTTTGAGTTTCGTTGCTCCGTTTGATTTGATTCTTTTTGCGAACCAGAGTTCTTAATTTGAACTTTCTAGTTGACCTCTTTTATTTGAGTTTTGCTTGTGCATCGTTGCTTGTTACTTATGTATGCTATTGTTTGCTTGCGATAGAACACCCGGAGTGCGAAGTGTGCTACTACGAGTCCCTAGGTTTCGCAGATCGTCAGCAAGGCAAGTAACACTTTGATCATACCCCTTCATCACCTAGTTTTTATGCATTAGTTCTAATCCTCAAACATTGCATTATTAGGATGTCATTAACTTGTGGGTTGGGAAGTAGTTGATGAGGTAGAACCTATTGCCCTGTTACATTCAAACCCTTGGGACTTACTCTACGTGTTGCTTATATTACTATGCTATGCTATGCTCGTAGACGTGGTTTGAGTTTGAGTGAAATCCATGACAGATGTGAGATTGTTAAATTAATGGTTCAACTTAAGGTGGCAACTTAATCAAACAACTGGGTGGACTGAGGCACCTGGAGTACCCAGTGTTGCCTGTATTTTTTTTTGGAAATCTCGGAGTACCCGTGTGATCTTCCTATGGACCGCCACCAGGCTCAAAGGGAACTGAGATGATTCATGCTAGAAACTTTCGTGTGCAGCCACAAGCTATTATGGGCTCTAGCATAGTTGAGTAAGTTACGTGAAGCTCTTGAAGAGGCAGATCAGCAGGTAGTGGGATGTAGGTTTGGTATGGTCTGTCCGGAGTAGAGAGTTAATATTTCTGAAAGACTGTGTCTCGGTCATCTGTTTCTCAAACACCCTGTAGTGCGAGAAATCCAACGGAGGAGATCGAGTCTTGTGGGGAAAAGTGCGGAAACCTCTGCACTGTGTACAATCTAATCATGGTTAGCTGTGTCCCCGGTTATGGACAATTCTTGAGTATCTAGTACTTGGGTTATCACATATATCTCATCATGTTTAATTAATATTGTTGGGTTCTTAACCACTTTAATTGGGATTGAGTTGGAGGAACCTTCTCAATGATGTTTCAACTACCATGATAGTAAAATTAAAATCTATTCCTTTGTTGTAGGGAAAAATTGGCTTTTCACAAAAACTATAAACCATAGAGCTTTCCACCAGCCATATATGCATATAGTGATAGCATTATTTTGTTCTTGCTCTACTGTGTTATGTTGCCAGCATATTCCATGTGCTGACCCGTTTTCGGGCTGCAACGTATTATGTTGCAGACTTTTTCGACGAGGAGTAAGGTTCGTTAGGTCGTTGCCGTGCAGCTCAGCTATGCCGTTGGAGTTGATGGACTCACTTTATCTTCCAAGCCTTCCGCTCTTATCGTATTAGATGGCCTTAAGCCATATTATTGTAATAAGTTCTCTCTTGAGACATTCGATGTAATAAGTGTGTGATTGCTACTCTGTTATAAATCCTTCGAGTACTGTGTGTGTCAGCATTACCGATCCAGGGATGACACTGAAGCACAGAGACTTGACCATCTGAGGTCGGGTCGCTACAAGATGGTATCAGAGCACACGTTGAGTGTAGGACATGATCACTAAGATAAACCCTAGGTCACATATCTCTTCTCATTTCTGACTCCTCTCCATTTTCTACTCTTTAGGATGACGGAGATGAAGAACAAGTTTGCACAACCGGATGAAGACACACCTTTTGGACGTCACTTGAAGGAAGTCACTAGGTACTTGAACATTGGAATACCAAGCTTCACCGGGACATACAACGCCACTTTACCTGAAGAGGAGCGCTGGATGATTCAAGTACAAGTTCCAGGAAGGACGTTCTTGCCAACTTCTAAACCCATAGAGTATTCTTTCGAAGCACCCACCTGGAGTCTAGGCAAGAGCATGGCAGCCCACATTACCATTGGACGCATTAGAGAAGTTTACAACAGGGAGCTTAAGGACACTATTTACCAAATATGTGGGCGCCGAGACGAGCAATGGGAAGTAATCAGCACCAAGAAGGATAGATCCATTGCAGCTTTCATCCAGGAGTTAAACCAGCACATCCGACGTCAGGAAAACCAGATGTGCGCGGACATGATGGACTTGAAGAAAGCGAAGACTAGGATCATCGAATTGGAGGAAGAACTCAAGTTTGCACGCGATGGATACGACGAGGAAATCAAGACACTACTGGAGAAGAATGACGACCTAGTCAAGAGGATCGGAGTATTCATGGGAGGACCAGCACCGGGAGACGAAGACAAAGATCCCACTTGCCCGGACAACTACATCATTATCGACGACACCGATTCCGATCCTAGTGATGATGACTATGAAGGCGAAGCTGGAGCAGACATCATGGAGTCTTCCACCGATCAAAATTTCTAGATGACTGCCATATATCACTAGTATTCCCCCATGTATTTAGTAGTAGTTGAACACTTGTGCGATAGTTCTAGATCCTTTGTATGCCCTTGCTTGATTGATTGAGTGAAATGATTGTGTTTGTCTCATGTGCATATGGGTAGTGTTTTCTCATTAGACCTCTTTTCTATTCTAATCTCTTCCATCTAAACCTCTCAGATGCCTCCGAGACGTGACACCGGTTTTGCCTTCCCACCGGAGCTCACCCAATTGATCCAACGGCAGAATACGTTGATGCAATTGCCAGTTCAGAATCAGGGCAACAACAACAACAACCCGCCGCCCGTGGACAACCTAGCCCATTTTCTAAGGTTACAGCCACCGGTGTTTTCCAGTAGCACCGAGCCCATAGTTGCGGACGATTGGCTACGCCGTATTGGAAGGGAGTTGACCACCGCAGGTTGCACAAATGCTGAGAGAGTGAGCTTTGCCGCACATCAATTGGATGGACCAGCAGCCTCATGGTGGGAGAATTACACAGCCACTTTTCCTATAGCCAATGTCACTTAGGACCAGTTTCAACAAGCTTTCCGCACAGCCCATGTCTCCACTGGAGCTATGCAAATGAAGAAGCGGGAGTTCCGCAACCTACGCCAGGGGAACCGTACTGTGGCTCAGTACGTGGATGAGTTTAGCAAGTTATCTCGCTACGCCCCTGATGATGTGGCCATAGATGCCGCGAAGCAGGAGAAGTTTATGGAAGGGCTGAATGATGAGATGAGTATGCAGTTGATGGTAGCAACCTTTAACAACTACCAGGAGTTGGTAGATAAGGCTCTTATGATTGAAGGGAAGCAGCAGCAGATTGAGAGCCTAAAGAGGAAGTATGGGCAGGGGAAGTATAACTCAGGAGCTCAGCAGAAAACTCGCCTAACCCCAAACTCGGGAGGACTTGTTCATAACCATGGAGGTCACAACCACACTAGAGGAGGATCGCATAACCACAATGGTTCTAAGAATGGGAATGGGAACAGAACCAACAATAATCATAACCGCCCCAACCCAGCCACACCCGCCAAAAGGGACTTAAGTCAGGTTACTTGTTTCAAGTGCGGGAAGACTGGAGACTACGCCATGGAGTGCCCGGAAGGAAAGAATGGAAATAGAAATGGGAGCGCTGGGAAGAAGCCAAATCCATTCAACAAAGGACAAGTGAACCACGTTAACGTGGAGGAGGTTGAAGAGCAGCCGGACGCGGTAATAGGTAAGTTTTTGGTTAAGTCATTTATCGCTCTTGTTCTTTTCGATACTGGTGCATCGCATTCATACATATCAAGGGGATTCGTGGATAAGTTTAAACTATCAACCCAAACCCTTAGGGCCCCTCTTTTAGTAAGTTCACCCGGAGCAGAGTATATGGCTAGCCGATGGTGTGACCAGATACCCTTAACCATTGGTACACATGTTTTTCCGTCCGACCTAATTATCTTGGAGTCACAAGGACTGGATGTGATATTGGGTATGGACTGGATGTCAAAGTTTCGAGGAAGCATTGACTGTGCTAGTAAGTCGATTTATCTCACCACCCTGGAAGGAAAAAAGGATTAAGTATGTATCTAGGCATGTGCCTAGGAGTCAAGTGAATGCCCTTACGGGAGTTGTTCAGGAGGAAGTGCCTGTAGTGAAGGATTACCCGGATGTTTTTCCAGAGGAGTTACCAAGCATGCCACCAGATAGAGACATTGAGTTTTTGATAGAGCTGTTGCCAGGTACAGGACCAATATCCAAGAGACACTATCGGATGCCCGCAAATGATCTGGAAGAAATTAAGAAGCAGATCAAGGAGTTATTGGAGAAAGGATACATCCGAAGAAGTTCATCACCTTGGGGAGCCCCAGTACTTTTGGTTGAGAAGAAGGATAAATCCCTGAGGATGGTTGTTGATTATCGAGCATTAAATGAAGTGATGATTAAGAACAAGTACCCACTGCCGATGATCAATGATCTGTTTGATCAGTTGCAAGGAGCTAAAGTGCTTTCGAAGATTGATTTGCGATTGGGGTATCATCAGTTGAAGATACGAGAGAAGGACATACCGAAGACAGCGTTCACAACATGATATGGATTATACGAGTACACGGTCATGTCATTTGGACTGACTAACGCCCCTGCCTATTTCATGAGCATGATGAACAAGGTGTTCATGGAGTATTTGGACAAGTTTGTGGTGGTGTTTATTGATGATATTATGGTATACTTGAAGAACGAGGAGGAGCACAAGGAGCATTTGCGCTTAGTTCTCGAGAAACTCAAGGAACACCAGTTGTATGCTAAGTTTAGCAAATGCGAATTTTGGTTGAAGGAAGTCGGGTTCCTTGGACATGTTATATCGGGAGAAGGTATAGCAGTAGACCCCCGCAGAATTCAGTCAGTCACTGAATAGTTGGCACCCACTTCAGTTAGCGAGATCCATAGTTTTCTTAGACTCGCGGGATACTACCGGAGATTCATCGAGAATTTTTCCAAGATTGCAAAGCCAATGACTGAAGTGTTGAAGAAGGATACTAAGTTTAAATGGACAGAAGATTGTGAGGCAAGTTTCCAGGGATTGAAGAAACGTTTGACTACAGCACCAATGCTAACACTGCCAGATGTACATAAGGAGTTCCAAGTGTACTGCGATGCCTCACGCTTAGGACTTGGATGTGTGCTTATGCAGGACGGGAGAGTTGTTTCGTATGCCTCACGACAACTAAAACCTCATGAGTTGAACTATGCCACACATGATTTGGAGTTAGCCGCCGTAGTACATGCATTGAAGACCTGGAGACATTACCTTATTGGAAACCGATGTGATGTGTACACGGACCATAAGAGTTTGAAGTACATTTTCACCCAGAAGGAACTGAACCTTAGACAGAGGAGATGGTTGGAACTTATAAAGGATTATGACATGAAGCTACACTATCATCCAGGAAGGGCCAATGTCATAGCAGACGCTTTGAGCCGGAAGAGTTATGCTAATATCCTTGAAAGTAAGGGACTGCCGAAGGAATTAGCAGAGAATATCATGGAACTTCGATTGGAGATTGTTCCTAGAGGATCCGTTGCAACAATGGAGGTCCAGTTGACATTGCTGGACAAGATTCGGGAAGCTCAGAAGGAGGACAAGGAGATTGCCGAGATAAAGGAGAAGATGGGCAAAGGAAAGGCCAAAGGTTTTCGTGAGGATGAGCATGATATCTTATGGTTTGAGGACCGAATCTATGTGCCCAATAACCAGGAGATCAGGAAGTTAATACTTCAAGAGGCCCATGACTCACCATACTCGATACACCCCAGAAACACCAAGATGTATTTGGATTTGAAGGAACGTTTCTGGTGGACCGGTATGAAGAAGGATATTGCCGAGTATGTAGCCGTATGTGATGTATGTCAACGCGTGAAGGCAGAGCATCAGAAGCCAGCAGGACTGTTACAGCCTATGCCGATACCCGAATGGAAGTGTGATAAACTGGGCATAGACTTTATCACTGGATTGCCCAGGACCAAAGCAGGATATGATTCCATATGGGTAGTAGTTGATCGCTTGACCAAAGTAGCTCACTTCATCCCAGTGAAAACCACCTATACGAGTGCAAAGTTGGCCAAGATATATATGTCCAGGATCGTATGTCTGCATGGAGTTCCGAGGACCATCGTATCAGATCGAGGAACACAATTTACCTCAATGTTTTGGCACCAGTTGCACCAGACCCTGCGAACGAGATTGGAGTTTAGTACAACATTTCACCCGCAGACGGATGGACAAACAGAGAGAGTCAACCAAATTTTGGAGGACATGTTGAGAGCTTGTGCGCTAGATTATGGATCTAGTTGGGATGACAATTTGCCATACGCAGAGTTTTCCTATAACAATAGCTATCAAGCCAGTTTGAAGATGGCACCGTTTGAAGCCCTATATGGACGAAGGTGCAGAACATCGTTAATGTGGGACGAGGTAGGAGACCGACAGTTGTTTGGACTAGACTTGATCAAGGAGTCTGAGGAGAATGTTAAATTGATTCGTGACAGATTGAAGATTGCTCAGTCCAGGCAGAAGAGTTATGTTGACTCAAACGCAAGGAGGTAACCTATGAAATTGGAGATCGAGCATATCTGCGAGTATCACCCTTGCGAGGAGTGAAACGTTTTGTAGTTAAGGGAAAGTTAGCCCCGAGATTTGTAGGACCGTATCGTATTTTGGAACAGCTGGGAGAAGTTGCCTACAAGTTGGAGTTACCCGAGGGATTGTCAGGAGTTCATGACGTGTTTCACGTTTCACAGCTGAAGAAGTGTCATGCTGAGATGGCAGATATACCGCTAAGAGATACAGTACCCCTGGAGGCGATTCAGTTGGACAGTGATTTGACTTATGAGGAGAAACCAGTTAAGATTCTTGAGTTTGCCAGCAGAGTCACCCGCAGTAAGGTTATCAAGTTTTGTAAAGTTCAGTGGAGCCACCATACCGAGGATGAAGCCACCTGGGAACGAGAGGATGATCTCCGCAAAGACCACCCGCGCCTATTTTCTAGCCAGCCCGAATCTCGAGGGCGATATTCATCTTAAGGGGGGTAGGTTTGTAACATCCCAAATTTTCAATTTGGAATGTTATACATTAGATCATCATTGCATATCATGTTTTATTGCTTTTCCATTCCGTAATCCTCGAAATCCTAAGCAACTCAAGGACCCTCGGAGAGAGTTGGGGATTTTCCGGTTTTCATATTTGATTCTTTTATCAAATTTTGAAATGAGGATTTTTGTTTTAATTATTTTTCTCTCCGAAAATATTTCATATTAAAATACAAGAGAGGAGATAATATGACTTCTCCAATAAATGAAATATTGGAGGAAAATATTAAAATCAAATATTTGTTCTATTTGGATTTTATTGCAATTTTGTTTGCATTAGAAAAATTGCACGTTTTCAAAATTGCATTTTAGGGCCAAGAAAATGTTCATCCCGTTCTAAATATTTTATTTAGGCGGTGAAAATTTATTTTGGCATTTTTAGATTTTTATTTTTTTTTCTAGGATTTTATTTCGGTCCGCGAAATTTTATTTTATTTTTTTTTTTAAAAGTTCCCGCGCCTGACTGGGCCTAAGGCCCAGCCGAGCCAGGCCGCCGCCGCCGCCGACTCGGACGAGGAGTCCGAGCCGGACTCCACCGCCGCCGCCTTGGCCCCTCCTCCAAGCCGCCCCGCCCCGCCCCTTTATATACGCGCCGCCCGAGCCCCCCACCCCCACAACCACCGCCGCCCCGCGCCAAGCCCCGCCGCCCGCGCCGCCTGGCCCCGCCGCCCGCGCCGCGCCTAGCCCCAGCCGAGCACCGCCGTGGCGCCCCGGGAGCTGCAGCTCCGCCGCCTCGCCGGACCTCTCACCGGAGGTAGTCGCCGGACTCCGCCGCCGGTTTTTTATATAAAACCGTTCATTTTTTTTGAAACCCTAGATCCATTTTTTTCGGATCCGCCGGTTTTTCTCGGTTCTTCTAGTTAGCGAACGTTTGTCCGAACGTTCGTTTTAACGAACGGTTCTTCGCCCGTTAGATACAGCTAACGAACGCTCGTTCGTTAGTTTGTTCGTCAGTTTTCTTTTATCGGATTTATTCCGCGATTTTCTCTGATCGCGATTTCTGATCCGATCTTAGTTTCTGTTTATCTTTTTGCTCGTTAGTCGGAATCAGGCGATTCAAGCGCCTAGAGTTTCATCTCGAAACCCTCTTTCCGTTTAGCTAACTCAAACAAGTTTTCTCTACTGTAAAATTTGACCTACTTTTAGATTAGTAAACGAAACTTCTTTCTTTCGCCGTTTGAGTTTCATTGCTCCGTTTGATTTGATTCTTTTTGCGAACCGGAGTTCTTAATTTGACCTTTCTGGTCGACCTCTTTTATTTGAGTTTTGCTTGTGCATCGTTGCTTGTTACTTATGTATGCTATTGTTTGCTTGCGATAGAACACCCGGAGTGCGAAGCGTGCTACTACGAGTCCCTAGGTTTCGCAGATCGTCAGCAAGGCAAGTAACACTTTGATCAAACCCTTCATCACCTAGTTTTTATGCATTAGTTCCAATCCTCAAACATTGCATGATTAGGATGTCATTAACTTGTGGGTTGGGAAGTAGTTGATGAGGTAGAACCTATTGCCCTGTTACATTCAAACCCTTGGGACTTACTCTACGTGTTGCTTATATTACTATGCTATGCTATGCTCGTAGACGTGGTTTGAGTTTGAGTGAAATCCATGACAGATGTGAGATTGTTAAATTAATGGTTCAACTTAAGGTGGCAACTTAATCAAACAACTGGGTGGACTGAGGCACCTGGAGTACCCAGTGTTGCCTGTATTTTTTTTGGAAATCTCGGAGTACCCGTGTGATCTTCCTATGGACCGCCACCAGGCTCAAAGGGAACTGAGATGATTCATGCTAGAAACTTCCGTGTGCAGCCACAAGCTATTATGGGCTCTAGCATAGTTGAGTAAGTTACGTGAAGCTCTTGAAGAGGAAGATCAGCAGGTAGTGGGATGTAGGTTTGGTATGGTCTGTCCGGAGTAGAGAGTTAATATTTCTGAAAGACTGTGTCTCGGTCATCCGTTTCTCAAACACCCTGTAGTGCGAGAAATCCAACGGAGGAGATCGAGTCTTGTGGGGAAAAGTGCGGAAACCTCTGCACTGTGTACAATCTAATCATGGTTAGCTGTGTCCCCGGTTATGGACAATTCTTGAGTATCTAGTACTTGGGTTATCACATGTATCTCATCATGTTTAATTAATATTGTTGGGTTCTTAACCACTTTAATTGGGATTGAGTTGGAGGAACCTTCTCAATGATGTTTCAACTACCATGATAGTAAAATTAAAATCTATTCCTTTGTTGTAGGGAAAAATTGGCTTTTCGCAAAAACTATAAACCATAGAGCTTTCCACCAGCCATATATGCATATAGTGATAGCATTATTTTGTTCTTGCTCTACTGTGTTATGTTGCCAGCATATTCCATATGCTGACCTGTTTTTGGGCTGCAACGTATTATGTTGCAGACTTTTCCGACGAGGAGTAAGGTTCGTTAGTTCGTTGTCGTGCAGCTCAGCTATGCCGTTGGAGTTGATGGACTCACTTTATCTTCCAAGCCTTCCGATGTTATCGTATTAGATGGCCTTAAGCCATATTATTGTAATAAGTTCTCTCTTGAGACATTCGATGTAATAAGTGTGTGATTGCTACTCTGTTATAAATCCTTCGAGTATTGTGTGTGTCAGCATTACCGATCCAGGGATGGCACTGAAGCACAGAGACTTGACCATCTGAGGTCGGGTCCCTACAGCTACGGTTTAATTTCTATGAATTTTCTAAAGTTTTTATTAATTTCTAGAATTTAATTACTTATTTCAACATTATCCAGAATAGTAAAAGATGACGTCAGCATGACATTATGCTGATGTCAGCAGTCAACTATGAAGTTGACTGGGTCAACTACGTGTGGGTCTCGCATGTCATACACTGTTTAGTTTAATTAGGGTTTAGCTAATTAATTACTGTTTAATTAAATTAACTAATTAATTAGATTGATTTAAACATGATTAATTAACTTAATTAATTTACTATTTAATTAATTAACTAATTAATAATTTTATTAATTACATTTTCATTTTATTTTATTTTTCTTTTTTAAAAAAACGTTCTGGGCATGGGGCCCCACTGTCATTGGCTAAGGGGGGCCTTAGCGGGTCGTGCGGGCAGCAGGTGTTGGGCGACGGGTGGGCGCCCGTTAACGAGCGAACTCGGGCGGCCGCCGCAGGCGCGCAAGCAGCGCCGGCGAGGAAGGCTGCACGCCAGCTGCAGGCAAGAGGGGAGGCGGGGCTATGATTGTCGGGGCGGAGCCGGAGCGTGCGGCAGCGAGTGTCACGGTGCGGTGGATGCAGCAGCGAGGCGCAGTAGCAGTAGCGCGCATCTGGGGCCATGGGGGAGTGAGCGACGGTGAGCACAGTGGTTGCTCGAGGGCCGGGATGCGGCAGGGGGGCAAGGGGTGGAGGTGGCAGGAGCACGGCCACAGGCAGCCGCGGGAGCAACCACGGCATGCCCTGGGTGCGGCTAGCAGAGACGGGGCGCACAGGGGGGGTCGAGGTGAGCGAGTCGTAGGGGCGGGGTGAGCGCGGACCGGAGGCATGGGCGCTGGCAGCGACGCGTACGCCGACGACGATGGTCGGAGGCAGAGGCCGTGGTGGAGTGCGAGCTCGGGCGCGGGGTGGGCGGCGTGCAATAGCGAGAGGCAGAAGGGGAGGCGCTCACGGACGGTGCAGGGGGATGGCAGCGGGCTTGGGGAGGAGCCGGGGACAAGACAGTCCTGCGGTGAGGCGGCGCCGGCGCGATCGGTGACGGCGGGCGTTGGGGCGGCGCGGGGTTGATCCCGATCTTGTTCGGGTCGAGAGGGGACCGGGCGCCATGCGGGATGAGAAGGGGGCGCCGTCGAGGTGGGCAGCGGGGCGAGGTGGCGGCGCGCCAAGGGTGGGGCGGCGTTCATCGGTGGGGCAACTGATCTCCTCGATCCCGATCGAGAGGAACAAAGGAGGGGTGGGGAGAGTGGGGATCAAGGGGAGTGGGATAGTGGGGGTGTGCGGTTAGGGTTTGGTGGGGGTGGGGGATAAGGAGGGAGAGGTGGGCCGGCCTGGTGGGTTGGGCCGGTTGGTCCGGATGGGCCAAGGCCCAGGGAGGCAGGGGCTTCCTTTCCTCTTTTCTTTTCCTCCTTTTCCATTTCCTTTTCTGGTTTTTCCCTTTTTTTTAACAGAGAGCGAACGAGAATTATTTGGCCAACTATATCACTTAGCAAAATTTTGGGAGGTGTCCCATTAAATTCCTGGTGATTATAGACAGTGCCAAAAATATTTTGGAGACCAGAAGAATTATTTTGGTATGTTCCATAAGTAGGATAGCATTTAAAAATGTTGAATTAGTGCTATTTTAATTACTAATGCTCATCTTTGCACAAGAGTGATGTTGTGTTCCTTAACAAATAATTGTTATGGAATTTTTGACAAATGATGAACATTTTTCCAGCAACTTTTGGGCAACTTCAAACTTCGCTTGAATTTGATTTGACTGGAATTTCCAGATGGGTATTGAACAAAGGTTATTAAGAACTGTTTAGAAAATGATTAGTTTAATCATAGAGGGTTACTGTAGCATGACACTGGGGGTGTTACAAATCTCCTCCACTACAAGAAATCTCGTCCCGAGATTTAAGTGCGGAAGTAAAGAGTAACTTCGGAAGAACTGACCCTTATAGGGTTAATTATCTGGTGAATAATTCGGGGAATGTGGCAGAAGTGTCTCTCGAGTTGAAACTTAAGAAAACATCGAGAGCAAAATATGGAGGTACCATAGGAAGTTTCAAGACAATGGACAAACGATTGATACCTGAACATAGTGTGAGAACGGGGTTCAGAGCATCGGGAATAGATCATCTCTCGGACGGTGGCTCGTGACAACACACAAAGGCAAGAGCAATTGATACTTCGGAATATAGGATATACAGGTGAGTCAGGTTCTGATCCTATGGAACTGTGGGTTATGGGCCCACCATGTGGGTTAAAAAGTAGGAAGGGTGCTGACATCTTGTACGGTCATGTTAGCAAGGCATGTTAGAGTGTATCTTGTCAGTTATGTCGGCAACAACGTCAGTACCAAGGGCGAGGGACGAAGAGAACCATTTTCCCTGCTCGTTGAACGAGGCGGGCCATTAGGCAAAGTTCTCGTCCATCGGTGGCTACTGGAATGTCATCAACAATAGTAACAGGGTCTTACTGATAGAGTGATACAACGAGGTGCTTACCTAAGCAGGAAATTATCTCTACTGAGATAAGTTAGTTTACCGGAAAGGTTAAACAAAAGAATGGAAAGGAAAATGTGTTTAAACACATATTTCAGGGGTATATCCTTCCCAAGGACAAGCAGAGCATGATATCCATGACAGGATAGAAGTATAAAACCATTTCAGTAAGGGGGAGGAAAATTTCATGACATTACCCATACAACGGTATTTGGATTGTAGATCAAGAAACATTCGACAATGTGCTCCCAATGTTCTTGTTGATATCCGGAATACCTCAGTCATGCTTCGAGGTAGCATTAACATGGTGTTCCAAGTAGGGGTTGGAGTTGAAGATCACAAGAAATACTCAAGGAACAATTGCAGGAATAGCAAGGAGCCCAAGGTATAACCAATACATGATCAAACATGTGTTGGAAAGAAGACAAGGGGGTTGTCGATGATAACTCAAATCATCGAAGGTCAAGGATGGTTTTCTCACCATGAATTCAATTGTCATCTTAACATAAGTCAAAATGTTGATGCTGATCACGACGCATTCGTCGAGAGGCTCTATGAAGATGCCATCGAGAGGCGATGTCATCAAGCAACAAGAAGGATGGAGTGAAAGGCTATTGGAACCACGGATACGACACAAGCTCAAAATCAAGCTTGTTGTTTGAGGTGAAATGATAAGATGAAGAAGATCGACGTAAGCTTAGCTCATCATCGGAAGTTGCTCCGGGCATAAGGACCAGATAGCATAGTTAAAAAAAAGTTGAGATGATAAAAATATAGCCGATCAGGCTAGGAATGATGTGATGGGGTATAAAGCTTCCCAGTATCAAGTACTAGGTGTAATGCCAGAAGGAAAATCGGAGTAGAGGTTGGACGGGGGAATGATTTGCAGAGGATAAGTAATTGTAACTTACCCAGTAAATGGGATCAAGGAGGAAATATGGTCGGGACCATAACTGCAAGGGATCCAATTTACGGTACCGGAAGAATATTCAGCAGATTAAATATCCTTGCAAGAAGCTTTCATGATAAGTCCCACACCGTGTCCGTGGGCATGAACACAAGGTTCAGGGTCGACTCCCACTTCTACAATGCATAACCTTTCATTTTACTTCTCGCTCTTGGTGAAGCTGCAGTATTTAAATTTTATTTGACGAAAGCCAGTAGAGTATAATCCGCATAACTTTCGAGTTCACACAGATTAGGGAAAGCATAGGTTCAACCCATCGGGGCATCTTAGGAACATATATCATAGATTTCAAGAATAATAACACAAGCTCGGTAGTAGAGCATGCTTGTGAAAGCGGAGGATACAATTTACCAAAAGCATTACATATCCGAGGAAAGGCTCACAAGCTTATTGAATATGAAGGACGTTGTCAGATAAAATCCAAAAAAAGAGGGGTCTGGTGGTCCACAAGGGATCTGAAGTGAGCATCAATATTCAACCAGAGGAAGAAAGAATGCAAGGAGATCAGATTATAGAAACAACTGACTAACTCAAAGCTCAATTGCAAAGGAATTATGAATTCCATGACAAGGGATCGGAAGCAATGCTCTGATAAGGGATGGATAGGTAGAATAGCCTTAGGGGTACAATCGATGACGATTTGATTGATCGAGAATCAGCACATGTTAGAATGACGCAACTTTCCCCCTAGCATAGCAAACACGCAACTTTCTCGAAGGATGAATTCTAGGATCTGATTGAGGATTGCGAGCATTCGCAACATATTGTATCAACGGACTCAAAATAATAATGACAAAGGCTGACAATAAGATTACTAGACTTATGGTATTAACCATAATGCAAGCAAGCAAGAAATCCAAGAACAATAGACTGTTGAGGATTTTCACAAGAACGAATGGTATTACGAAGACTTTTGTGAAGTACAAGAATCAACTGAGGATGAGCGGATACTCGATAGGTGCACAAAGTTATTCGTAGGGGTATCCAGACGACAAGGAACAGCAAGGCAGTAAGCTCAAAGGATTCTCGGAAAAAGGAGAGCAGTTCAGGGTATCTTGTAATAACAAGATCAATGGGATATAATGTAAGATTGGTAACTGTGTGTAGTTATCCATAAGGATATTTCGGTGGTAAGGAATTGCAAAGGCAACAGGCACAAAGTCACGAGAGAATATCGTAGAGTACCTTCAGAATCTTCTGATGCAGCAGGCGATCATCTGAAATAAGAGGCTCTCCGGGCAGATGTGATCACGAGATCCTAATGTCCGAGTTAGTGAAAGTGCGTTATATCGACTAGAGGGGGGGTGAATAGGCGATTTTTATGAAAGTCTACAAAACGTGGGAGTTATGAAGACAAACAGCAAAGATTATGCCTATTACTATGCAGCGGAAGTTAGATTACACTAGGCCAGCCATGGTCAAGTATTCAATAGAGTGAGAGCACAATGACAAACGGCTGCAGTGTAATAAGGATCAGGTAGGAAGAAGTTATGAAGCCAAACAGATCATACATTCACGTTGTGAAGACAAAAGATAGAGCAAGCATGCAATAGCTTCACAATGAGTAACAGTAAGAAAAAGGAAGTGAAGATGAAACCAGTGACTCGTTGAAGACAATGATGTTTGGACCAGTTCCAGTTGCTGTGACAACTGTACGTCTGGTTGGAGCGGCTAGGTATTTAAACCTTAGGACACACAGTCCCGGACACCCAGTCCTGAACACGCAGCTCAGGACACCAAGTCCTCACCGTATTCTCCTTGAGCTAAGGTCACATAGTCCTCGCCCAATCACTCTGGTAAGTCTTCAAGGTAGACTCCCAAACCTTCACAAACTTCGTTCACTGGCAATCCACAATGTCTCTTGGATGCTCTGAACGCGACGCCTAACCGTCTGGAGGATTCACAGTCCTCAAGTGTAATAAGTCTTCAGATCACACAGACAAGAAGACTTAAGTGATGCCCAATGTTCTCTGGCTCTAGGTGGTTAGGGCTTTTCTCCTTGCTAGGAATTTTATCTCAAAGTCTTCAAGGTGGGTTGCTCTCAAATGACAAAAGCCGTGCACTAAAATCTGAGCAGCCAACAGTTTATGGTTTTAGGGGGTGGGCTATTTATAGCCACTTGGCAACCCGACCTGATTTGTCCGAAATGACCCTAGGTCACTAAGGAACTGACACGTGTCTCAACGGTCAAATTTCAAACTCTCATGGCAACTTTACTTGGGCTACAAGCAAAGCTGACTTGTCCGGCTCTGGACAAGATTCACTCTCATTGTCTTCACTCGAAGACATAGGTTTTTGATTTAGGCATCACTTCAGTCATTCTGACTGGTTCTCCTGGACCCCACTTAACAGTACGGTGGTTCCTATGACTCAACACAAAAGAAAAAGAACTACGAAAGATCTAAGTCTTCGAGCTCCATAGGCTTCATAACGTGTCTTCTCTTGTCATAGTCTTCAATGTGAATATCTTCATATACCACCTTTGTCTTCAATGTCTTCATACATTTTTAGGGATCATCTCTGGTAGTAAAACCGAATCAATGAGGGACTTCTACCTGTGTTATCCTGCAATTCTCACAAACACATTAGTCCCTCAACTAGGTTTGTCGTCAATACTCCAAAACCAACTAGGGGTGGCACTAGATGCACTTACAATCTCCCCCTTTTTGGTGATTGATGACAAACTAGTTGAAGTTTTCAACGGGGAATATAGTCTGTGAAATTGTAAAGGATAAGGAATTGTCTTCATAAGTTGCAAGGGCTCCCCCTGAAGATGTGCATATAAGTTAATTTTCTTTTGGAATGCAAATGCACATGGCAGGTTGTACTTGTGGAGATCCACTTCAGCTTATGATGACAATCCACTATGCATGTGAAAGTATATGAAGATAATGACATGCATAATGGAAAATGGACGCCTGCAGAATGAGATAAGTGCGGAATTTATCGTCGCACATGCGGAATTTATCTTCGCATACAGGGTGGCAAACGAGTAGCAGACGACCATCGAGTTTTAGTGTTACAACTCAAAGAACCAAATGAAGCAAAAACGAGAGTTGTAAACACGAAGAAAAATATAGCAAAACATAAAGCACCCGTCCATATGGACCTGCTTGAAGACTATCAACCCATATGCTTCTCCCCCTTTTGTCAGCAAGGACCAAAAAGGTTTGAAGACATAGAGTGTCTACTCGTTTCCAGGAGCAGCAGGGTCGTTGGAGTTGTTTGGCGGTGTAGAAGAGCTGGGAGGTGCTGAAGTAGGTGGCGGTGATGTAGCATCATCTTCTTCATCAATTATTCTGGCAGTGACTGTGGCAGCAGATGAAGAAAACTCAGAGTCTTCAAGTGATGGTGTGTTTCGCATCACAGCCCTTCTAGGAGGTGTGGTGTCAAACTTGAAGCGCTCAGTGAAGCCATCCTCTTCAAGTTCAGCTTCAGTACACATCATTGAGAGCCCTTTCCATGTACGACGGCAGGTTTCATGTGTAACGAAAGCATTCTTGGTGGCAAGGTTTCGAAGACGATTGACATCCACCAAGAGGCTTTTCATCTGACGCTTTAGCCAGTCGTGATGCTTATCTTGCTTTTGGTGAAGGGCCACAAGAAGCTCTCGGTCATTGAGGGCACGAGCGCGCTTCTTGGGTCTTTGAGCATTTGTGCTGTCTGTGGCTTCAGTAGATGCTGGGCGTGGTGCACGTGTAGTGCCAGCCAACGGATACACCCTGGATATGGCTTCAACACCTTCATCATTCTGAGTGAAGCTCTGGTGTTCTGCATTCTGAAGACTTAAAGGTTGCTTGGCAGGCTCGGGATATATAGCTTCAGTGGAGGTATCCACATCTGGTAAGAAGATCCGATGGTTGCGGCCTGAGGGCTGATACGAGATCGTAGAGTGCAGTTTGATCAGCCTCATCACCCAAGGAGCATAGAATTTGAAACCAAATAAATCTGAGCCTGACGCTGCAAGTTGGCGTATGAAGAAATCCTGTGTGTTGAAGCATTTTCCATGAAGGATATAGAATATGAGAGTCTTCATTGCACCCTCAATCTTGGCATGTGGAGAGTGTCCCTTAATGGGCCAAAGAGTCCGTCGGATGATGTGATATATGGTCCTGGGCAGGTACTCAAGGTCTTCAACGAAGAACTCAGTTGGATAGGGTGCATCATGAGGAAATGGCTTCATCATTGAGAGCATCTGACTCATATTTGGTTCAGGCCTCTGGAATATGCTCTCAATAGCTTCAGCATGTAGTTGACAGCCTTCCTCGAAGAATTCGCCAGGAGTGGGCAGGCCGGTGAGCTCAATGATATCAAATGCATTGGCTTCATGATGGACATTGCCGGTCATCCACTCCAGGACCCAAGTCTTCGGATCTCTGTTGTATCCTTTAATATGGAGGGTGGCATAGAACTGAAGCAGAAGCTCTTCATTCCAGTGCTCTTCATCAGCGACAAACCGCAGCAGACCCACTTGCTTAAAGCAATCCAAAGCTTCCTCTAGACAGGGCAGACCAGCAATGGCTTCAATATCAAGGCGCTTGTGCGGGAAGATGCGACCTTGGTTGTATAGGATGCATGAATAGTAGCTGCGCTGAGAATAGCTCCAGAACCTATCTGATACAATCCTTTCCCTTGAATAGGGGTTCTTGGAGCTGTTGAAGAACGTATTGTCTGTCTTGAAGCTGTTGATGTCAAAGGAGTCAGGTGCTGATGCAGGACCTAGGAACCTTGGCAGCCTTGGGACTGGCTTCTGGACATGAGGCATGTGCTCAACATGGTAATCAAATTGAGGACCTGCAGCAGACTCAGGAACAGAAGTGTCTTGATCAGTAGCTTCACTGTCTGCTGAAGCTTTTGGTGGGGAGGGCTCCACATTGGCTTCAGTGTTGGTTGTGGCAGCCTCAACATTTGCCGCCTCCGCTTGACTAGCTGGAGGGTCAGTCACAAGCACGTTCTCCTGGAGAACTGCTTCTTGGTGGAGCTCTTGTGTTGCTTCTTCTTCGGCTGATGCAGCCGGAATGTCTTCAGTAGAGACTTGAGGCCTTGGACCTCTGCGAAGCCTGCGGAATGCAGACGACGCCTGTGGGGTTGGAGTGGGCTGGGCCTCATTGTCTTCTTCCTCTTGAGGGCGATCCGCCCATGACGCATCTTGTGCAATTGGCGTCAGAGGACGACCAATGCTGATGAGCTCGCTTTGTTCGCACTGAGGAAGGGCTGCATCATCTTGTACATTGTCTTGGTGACCAATGTCTTCAGCAGCGATGGGGTCGGCTGCTGGAATATCTTCAGCTTCAGGAGCCTCTGTGGGAGCAGGCTCATGAACTGTCAGTTGTCGTTCGGCGTTGGGGTGAACCATTGAGATAGGTTCAACTATCAAGGGCTCTGTGGGAGCAGCCCGAGATTTCTTGGTCTTGCGCTTCTTCTTGCTGGGGGCAGTAGGAGAGGCTTCAGAGCTTTTCCTCTTCCTGGCTTCAGCCTCAGCAGTTCTTGTCTTCTTGAGCTCAGAAGCTGTTGACCGGCTCTTTGGCTTCGAGCCAGTTGTTGCAGTTGGGAAGACAATGTGAACTGCTTTTGCCTAGGTGCCTCTGGTTCAGCCATAGCAGGCTTCTTCTTCTTCGCGGCCATCTTGGGGTCGATGCCAGGACGCCCAAGTGCCTTGCGCTTCTCGGCCTCATTGTATGCCTTCACACATCGTTCAGCCAAAGACTTCATCCGCTCACGTGAGCCCTGAGCTTCTGCACGCTTTTTCAGAAAATTTTCCTTGAGCTCATGCAACATGGTCTTGAAGCTCTTCACTTCTTGCACACTGAGCCTGGCCATATGCTTCTTGAACTGAGCCTTTTCATGATCAATTTTCTGCTTCAGTTCAACTATGCGCTAGGCAATAGCAAGTTCTGAAGCAATAGCGCCTTGGAATGCGACACTGAGGCCAACGGGCAACTGCAGATCTTCGAAGCTTATGTTTGGCGTGGCAAACCATTCGTCGATGAAGTTATGGATGATGGCGACATCAAAGAGAGGCAAATTGTTGAAGATTTCAGCTTCTTCTTTGCTCTTGATGAGCTGCTCTAGAGCGTCATCTCCAAGATCTTCATCACTTGATAGATCAATGGCTTCGCTGCGCAGAATGGCAGCAGCTGTGAGCTCTTTGCCGGTGTGTGGCTGAGGCACCTTGTCCTTCTGGGGCTTGGAGACGTGGGATACGTCTTCAGACTGCACACTGTCTTCAGGAGGTGCAGTTGCCAATGGCTTCGCCCTTGAGATTTTTGAGGCAGGGGCCGGCTTTGAAGCTTTTGGCTTCTTCGTCTGTTTTGGCTTCGGTACAGCAGGAGCTTCATCAGACTCAGAGTCAGCTGGAGGGTCATTCACGGCAGTCCCTTGGACTAAGATGTGGGTGATGAGGCCCTCAAGGTTGGCAAACAGACCGATGATATTGGGTTCTGCGTCGCGTGTGCCATCTGCCCTTGGTGCGGAGGGACCAGGGTTGAAGTCTAACCCAAATTTCTTCTTGTTCAGCTTCACGGATTGTTGGGCAAACTGGAAATTGCGCTTGAACAGATTGTCGTCACGACACTAGAGGAGTGACGACGGATGCGCATCATCAGGTTGTGGTCCTCGGACCATGCATGGGTAGAAGCCTTGAGCAATGGCTTCATCTCTGGTCCTGGGTACGAGATTCTTGTAAAGGATGTCCCCCCATGGTTTCTTGATGGCACATTTCTCAGCATACTCCTGGGTGACGAAGCGGTATTTGAACTATTGTTCTGCCCAATAGCGTCGAATCCATTGGATTCGGGTCTTGCGCTGCCCATAACTCTCTTCAGGATCTGTTTTGTACATTTCTGCCAGGTCTTCAGGCAGATCTTTGGAAGTCCCTTCACGTCTCTGTCTGCCCCCCTTCCTTGTTGCTGCTTCTGAAGCCATAAACTTTAACTTGAAAGGCTTCAAGACTTTCAAAGGCTTCAAAGGCTTTCTTTTGCTGGACCAACAGGAACTGGCTTCAGGAGAGTTTATGTGATGCTGTAGGAATTATGCAAATGAATGCAGACTATGAGAACCGAAGGATTCTCCCACGAACATGTACCTGTGACAGCATTAAGGTGCGAGGGAAGGGGAAGAGGTCATATGCATTCTCAGAAGGTTTTGAAGATTAATCAGTTTAGAAGACATTGACCTCATCGTGCGAAGACATTCACTCATAGATAAGAAGTTGGTTCCAGATTTGTACGAACCCATGGATCAGTACAAGTGAGGAATCTAACTACTTTATGAAGCACAAGTGAATATACTAGGCATGCTATGAGATGCAGATTGAGAGATCTAACTTGTGTGAAGATAAACTTCTTATGGTAGAAAGTGACAGAACCATGAGATCAAACGGGGCTGTAAAAAGAAGTTTTATTTACCACACTTGGAACTGCTAGACGGAAGTGGGAGATGATGCCGAGCAGTTCAGTCCTCCGTGCCCTAACTTGGCGACGGAAGACACCTACGGCGACGGCGGAGAAACAATGTCCGCGGTCGGTGTGAGGACGGTGTCGGAGAGGTTGCGGCAGCGAAGCGCTTCGTCGCTGGCGTCGTTGAGTGCTAGTGGTGGCGCTAGGGTTCTTGCGAGGGTAGAAGAAGGAGATAATGACCGCGGTAAGTGTGAATTTATAGGCTCAGGGGCGGCACTGTGCTATTACACAGGTGCCCCTGGCGATTCGCATCTGAGGAACGCGTGGCCAGTTTGTGGAAGTTTTGGGTCTGTTCCACGTCCCACGCACGCCTGGATTGTCGGGCGGTCGTTCCTGCTTCTCCGGATTTTATGTGGAGGAATGAGCATTAAAAACGGACTTTATGGTTGTCTCTATATCTTCTGCTGACAAGGACACATTGAAGACATTCGACAGTTTCAATAGAATGCATATGACTTGGAGAGATAAAATTTGAGATATAAAGCATAGAGAGATTAGGGTCCGATCACATTCACTTAGTTCAAAAGATTCAACCAAGAAAGACATAGCTATAAGTGAATGATGTAGAGGACAGAACACTAGTATATATATATATCTATATAATCAACATAGTGAAGATAATCATGAAGACATGTTGAGTTCGAAGCCAAACCAAATGTGAAGATATTGCAAGGTAACGCCATGAGTGAAACACATCAAAAATGGAACGTTTGGTGGTGGCGTTACCCACCGTATAGGAAGTATTAGACCCAGACACGGCGCACAATTATCGTGGCGCTCCGAAGTCAAATTCCACATTAATGTATTCACACTTAGAATGTATGTCTTCATTGATTGAAGATATACTTTACTTTGTGTGTTGCACATCTAAGTCATCATATGCATAAGTGTTAGGATGTGTGCCTGATCACAGGACATTTGAGGATTCCAGGATATTTAGCTCACACCGTAACTTGCAAAACCTCTTCTCATCCAAGGGTTTGGTGAGGATATCTGCCAATTGCTCTTCAGTGTTGACGTGTATGATATCAATGTCTTCCTTCACAACATGATCTCTGAGAAAGTGATGACGAATTTCAATGTGCTTTGTCTTCGAGTGCTGAACTAGGTTGTTGGCAATCTTGATGGCGCTTTCGTTGTCGCAGTAAAGTGCCACTTGCTTCAGATGAATGCCATAGTCCTTGAGTGTTTGCTTCATCCAGAGAAGCTGAGCGCAGCAAGATCCAGCAGCAATGTATTCAGATTCAGCAGTGGAGAGAGATACACAGTTCTGCTTCTTTGAAGACCAACATACAAGTGATCGTCCCAGAAAGTGACATGTGCCTGATGTAGACTTGCGATCAACTTTGTCACTAGCATAATCAGCATCCGAAAATCCAACCAAATCAAACTCTGAGCCCTTTGGATACCATAATCCTAGAGTTGGGGTGTGAGCCAAATATCGAAGAATTCGCTTCACAGCTAAGTGATGCGACTCCTTTGGTGCCGCTTGAAATCGAGCACACATGCAAACACTAAGCATAATATCTGGCCTAGATGCACATAAATAAAGCAAAGAACCAATCATGGAGCGGTATACCTTTTGATCGAACTCTTTACCATTGTCGTCAGGACCTAGATGATGTTTGGCTGGCATTGGTGTTGTGAAGCCTTTGCAGTCTTGCATACCGAACTTCTTCAGGCAATCTTTGAGATACTTCTCTTGAGATATGAAGATGCCATTGCGTTGTTGTCGTATTTGAAGACCAAGGAAGAACTTCAGCTCCCCCATCATGGACATCTGATATTGCTCTTGCATCATATATCCAAACTCTTCACTGTACTTCTGATTGGTGCAGCCGAAGATAATGTCATCCACATATATTTGGCACACAAACAGTTCACCATCATATGTCTTCGTGAAAAGAGTGGGATCCAGGGAACCAGGTATGAAGCCTTTGCTCTTCAGGAAGTATTTGAGTGTGTCATACCAGGCCCTAGGGGCTTGTTTGAGGCCATACAGTGCCTTGTTGAGCTTGTATACCATGTCAGGATGTTTTGGATTTTCAAAGCCAGGCGGTTGTGCAACATACACTTCTTCTTCAATCTTGCCATTGAGAAAGGCACTTTTCACATCCATTTGATATAGAAGTATGTTATGATGATTTGCATAGGCCAGCAGAATGCGTATGGCTTCAAGCCTAGCCACGGGAGCAAATGTTTCATCGAAGTCAATGCCCTCCACTTGAGTATATCCTTGAGCAATGAGACGAGCTTTGTTTCTGACAACTTGACCATGCTCGTCTTGCTTGTTGCGGTATATCCATTTGGTGCCTATTATGTTGTGCTTCCGTGGATCAGGACACTTGACCAGTTCCCATACATTATTCAGTTCAAACTGTTGAAGCTCTTCTTGCATAGCTTGAATCCATTCAGGTTCCATGAAGGCTTCTTCAACTTTCTTGGGTTCTGATATTGATACGAATGCAAAGTGCCCACAGAAATTTGTTAGCTGAGTTGCCCTTGAACGAGTGAGTGGACCAGGTGCATTGATGCTGTCAATTATTCTGTCAATTTGCACTTCATTGGCAACACGAGGATGTACAGGGCGAAGACTTTGCTCTTGCTGATCTGTGTTGTTGTTGGGAGGAATGTCTTTAGGCTGAGCATTGTCTTCATGTTGATCAGGTGCTGAGATGATAAGTTCTTCTTCAGGATGAGCTTCAGAAGGTACAATCTCTCCAGTTCCCATAAGCTTGATTGATTCACTAGCTGGAACTTCATCTAGCACATTTGGCAGTTACTCTCTTTGTGAACCATTTATCTCATCGAACCGCACATCCACTATTTCAACCACTTTATAATGAAAGAGATTGAAGACTCTATAGGAGTGCGAATCCTTTCCATATCCAAGCATAAAGCCCTCATGTGCTTTTGGTGCAAACTTTGAGGTGTGGTGTGGGTCCTTGATCCAGCACCTTGCGCCAAATACTCTGAAGTAACTGACATTTGGCTTCTTGCCAGTTAGGAGTTCATAAGATGTCTTGTTCAGAAGCTTGTGAAGATAAACACGATTGATTGTATGGCATGCAGTGTCAATGGCTTCAGTCCAGAATTTTCTTGGAGTCTTGTATTCATCTAGCATTGTTCTGGCCATCTCAATGAGTGTTCTGTTCTTGCGTTCGACGACGCCATTCTGCTGTGGCGTGTACGGAGCTGAGAATTCATGTGTGATGCCCAAGGTATCAAGATATGTATCAAGGTCAGTGTTCTTGAATTCAGTGCCATTGTCACTTCTGATGTGCTTTATCTTGGCACCAAAATTGTTCATAGCTCGATTGGCGAAGCGTCTGAAGACATCCTGCACTTCAGTCTTGTAAAGGATTATGTGCACCCAAGTATATCTAGAGTAATCATCAACAATGACAAAGCCATAGAGGCAAGCAGTAGTAGTAAAAGTTGAGTAGTGAGTGGGACCGAAAAGATCCATGTGGAGCAGTTCGAAGGGTTGAGTAGTAGTCATGATTGTCTTCGAAGGATGTTTTGCCCTTGTCATCTTCCCTGCTTCATAGGCACCGCATAAGTGATCTTTCTTGAACTTGACGCCCTCGATGCATATGACATGCTTCTTCTTCGCAAGGGTGTGGAGGTTCCTCATGCCAGCATGCCCAAGCCTCTGATGCCAAAGCCAGCATTCTGAAGCTTTTGAAAGAAGACATACTGCAAGTTGTGGCCCTGCTGAGAAATCTACCACGTACAGATCATCTTTTCGATACCCTTCAAACACTAGAGACTTGTCAGATTCCATTAGTACTAGGCAACGATATTTTCCAAACATTACGATCATGTTCAAATCGCAAAGCATTGAGACAGATTAAGTTGAAGCCAAGGGATTCAACAAGCATGACTTTATCCATGTGTTGATCCTTTGAGATTGCAACTCTACCTAGACCCAATACCTTACTTTTACCAGTGTCAGCAAATGTGATGTGGCTCTTGTCGGATGGCCGTAAGGTTGAGTCCATAAGAAGGCTTCTTTTGCCAGTCATGTGATTTGTACACCCACTGTCAATAATCCATTCTGAAGACTTTGAAGACGCTGGTGTCGTACCCTACAGTGCAGTTAGGGGGATAGGCTTCACGAAGAGAATTGTGAAGCAAAAACATTTGACGAACCAGTGGGTTATGAAAACTTAGATCCAGATTAGGACTAATAGGGAGAGTAGCAAGCGATTCAGGAACGAAGTACATAATGATGCCATTCGGGCATTTTATCTTGCGCCCTACAAGATTTTTAAGGTCCCCAGCAATAGCATCAGAAGATTTTGTTTTTCTGCTGGAGACCTTTGCCTGCAAAAGAGAGTTAAGCTTTCTTAACCACCCACATCTTCAAGGGTGGCTTAGAAGCAATAAGTCTAAGTGCAGCATCTGAGAATTTTGGCTTTGAAGCCTTAGCAAACAGTCTTGCAGGTGGACAATAATACTTATAGGAATAAGCAGAATAATTTTTGGTCATATGAACATGGTGGTTCGATGAACCGCTCTCATATTCATATGCCTGAGTATGGTTTCCCTGCAAAACATTTGCGTTAGTGTGACTCAGGTGAGTCCTTTGCTTGTATGAAGCCTTTGGACCGTATGAAGCCTTTGGTCTAAGGTTTGTCTTCTTCAAGTGAGGTGTCATGAAGACATTCACAGGAAGATTTTCCAGACACTTTTTCGGAGCCCAGATCTTCTTCATAGGCGGTCCATTCCTGTAGTTAGTACCAATGTACCTGGCAAACACTTCACCATTCTAATTCTTAAATAGTTTATAGTTTACATCAAAGGATTCATCAATGATAATGGGGTTAGCACAAGTGAAGCCAGATAAATTGGATGGATCTGCTGAAAGTTCCTTTGCAGCAACCCATGTGGTTTTGGGGTACTGCTCAGGTTTCCAGCAAGAGCCATCTACATTTATTTTCCTCACGAACCCAACACCCTCTTTTCTAGGGTTTCGGTTCAGAATCTGCTTCTTGAGGACATTACATAGTGTCTGATGTCCTTTAAGACTTTTGTACATCCCTGTTTCAAGCAATGTCTTCAACCTAGCATTCTCATCAGCAATAGCAGTGGTATCCTCAGCAGAGGGGTTAGTTACCACATCAACAGTTGAAGATATTGCAACAGCAGTAGCAGTGGAACATTCAGCAACAAAAGTAGCAATATCACGCTCAATGCATTTAAGACATGGTGGTTCAAATCCTTCCTGAGCGGGACTGATCTGTTCGGCGCGAAGTGACTCGTTTTCCTTTTGAAGATCTTCATGAGCCGCTCTCAATTTCTCAAGTTCTTGCTTCCTTTGAAGATAATCATAGGAAAGCTTTTCATGAGTTGTTGAGAGAGTATCAAGACGATCTTCAAGTTCCTGATACTTAACGTGAAGATTTTTTATGTCTTCAATTAAGGATTCAGATCGAGTCATTTCAGCACCCAACAGATCATCGCTTCTGTCTAACAGTTTTTGAATATGTTCCATAGCTTTCTGTTGTTCAGTTGCAATTTTAGCAAGTGTTTTGTAGCTGGGTTTTGAATCACAGTCAGAGTCATCGTCACTAGATGTTTGATAGCGAGTAGTGCGTGTGTTTACCTTGGCACCGCGTGCCATGAAGCAGTAGGTAGGAGTGGAGTCATTCTTGTCATTTGCATCGGTGTCGGTGATGCAGTCATTGTCTTCAGTGTTGAAGATGGACTTGGCGACGTATGCTGTATCCAGACTCGCAATGCCAGAATCAGACTCCTCCTCAGATTCCACCTCCGCCTCCTCAGAAGCGGACTCCTCCTCTGAATCCATTTCCTTGCCAACAAACGCACGTGCCTTGCCAGATGAGCTCTTCTTGTGTGATTAAGACTTTGAGGAAGACTTGGAAGAAGACTTTGAGTATTTCCTCTTCTTCTTGTCGTCAGAATCATATTCCTTGCTCTTCTTCTTTCTTCTGTTCTCATTGTCCCACTGTGGACACTCAGAGATGAAGTGTCCAGTTTTGTTGCACTTGTGACATGTTTTCTTCTTGTAGTCATGAGCAGAAGCTTCATCATTCCTTGAGCTTGATCGTGAAGATTTTCTGAAGCCTTTCTTCTTGGTGAATTTTTGGAACTTCTTCACTAGCATTGCAAGTTCTCTTCCAATGTCTTCAGGATCATCAGAACTGCTGTCAGATTCTTCTTTAGATGAGGAAACAGCTTTTGCCTTCAAGGCACGAGTTCGCCCATAGTTTGGACCGTGGATATCTCTTTTCTCAGAAAGCTGAAACTCATGTGTGTTGAGCCTCTCAAGTATGTCATATGGATCGAGTGTTTTGAAATCAGGACGTTCTTGAATCATCAGGGCTAGGATGTCAAACGAACTATCAAGTGATCTCAGCAGCGTCTTGACGATTTCATGTTTGGTGATCTCAGTGGCGCCGAGGGCTTGAAGCTCATTTGTGATGTCAGTGAGCCGCTCAAATGTGTGCTGGACATTCTCATTATCATTTCGCTTGAAGCGGTTGAAGAGGTTGCGAAGAACACTGGTTCTTTGATCTCTCTGGGTTGAGACGCCTTCATTGACCTTGGAGAGCCAGTCCCAGACCAGCTTGGATGTCTTCAAGGCACTCACACGGCCATACTGTCCTTTTGTCAGATGACCACAGATGATATTTTTGGCAGTAGAGTCCAGTTGAGTGAACTTCTTGACATCAGCAGCAGTGACACCTTCTCCGGCCTTGGGAACGCCGTTCTCGACGACATACCATAGGTCGACGTCAATGGCTTCAAGATGCATGCGCATCTTATTCTTCCAGTAGGGATATTCAGTTCCATCAAAGACGGGGCACGCAGCGGAGACTTTGATTATCCCTGCAGTCGACATAGCTAAAACTCCAGGTGGTTAAACCGAATCACACAGAACAAGGGAGCACCTTGCTTTGATACCAATTGAAAGTGCGTTATATCGACTAGAGGGGGGGTGAATAGGCGATTTTTATGAAAGTCTTCAAAACGTGGGAGTTATGAAGACAAACAGCAAAGATTATGCCTATTACTATGCAGCGGAAGTTAGATTACACTAGGCCAGCCATGGTCAAGTATTCAATAGAGTGAGAGCACAATGACAAACGGCTAAAGTGTAATAAGGATCAGGTAGGAAGAAGTTATGAAGCCAAACAGATCATACATTCATGTTGTGAAGACAAAAGATAGAGCAAGCATGCAATAGCTTCACAATGAGTAACAGTAAGAAAAAGGAAGTGAAGATGAAACCAGTGACTCGTTGAAGACAATGATGTGTTGGACCAGTTCCAGTTGCTGTGACAACTGTACGTCTGGTTGGAGCGGCTAGGTATTTAAACCTTAGGACACACAGTCCCGGACACCCAGTCCTGAACACGCAGCTCAGGACACCAAGTCCTCACCGTATTCTCCTTGAGCTAAGGTCACATAGTCCTCGCCCAATCACTCTGGTAAGTCTTCAAGGTAGACTCCCAAACCTTCACAAACTTCGTTCACTGGCAATCCACAATGTCTCTTGGATGCTCTGAACGCGACGCCTAACCGTCTGGAGGATTCACAGTCCTCAAGTGTAATAAGTCTTCAGATCACACAGACAAGAAAACTTAAGTGATGCCCAATGTTCTCTGGCTCTGGGTGGTTAGGGCTTTTCTCCTCGCTAGGAATTTTCTCTCAAAGGCTTCGAGGTGGGTTGCTCTCAAACGACAAAAGCCGTGCACTAAAATCTGAGCAGCCAACAGTTTATGGTTGTAGGGGTGGGCTATTTATAGCCACTTGGCAACCCGGCCTGATTTGTCCGAAATGACCCTGGGTCACTAAGGAACTGACACGTGTCTCAACGGTCAGATTTCAAACTCTCATGGCAACTTTACTTGGGCTACAAGCAAAGCTGACTTGTCCGGCTCTGGACAAGATTCGCTCCCATTGTCTTCACTCGAAGACATAGGTTTTTGATTTAGGCATCACTTCAGTCATTCTGACTGGTTCTCCTGGACCCCACTTAACAGTACGGTGGTTCCTATGACTCAACACAAAAGAAAAAGAACTACGAAAGATCTAAGTCTTCGAGCTCCATAGGCTTCTTAACATGTCTTCTTTTGTCATAGTCTTTAATGTGAATATCTTCATATACCACCTTTGTCTTCAATGTCTTCATACATTTTTAGGGGTCATCTCTGGTAGTAAAACCGAATCAATGAGGGACTTCTACCTGTGTTATCCTGCAATTCTCACAAACACATTAGTCCCTCAACTAGGTTTGTCGTCAATACTCCAAAACCAACTAGGGGTGGCACTAGATGCACTTACAGTTAGTAAAACCATTTAATCCGAATAGAAGAGAGATCAGAGTCCCAAAGTATAGACGAGGAATAAAAGATCCTAATACCACCCATATGGCGACGTGGACCCGTAAGCCACACAGCCAAGTTAGTAAAAGTTTTTCATTGACTAGACTCAACTTCGGCCATGGAGTTTGGAAGGGGGATTCCTACAGGCAGTCGGCTCTGATACCAACTTGTGACGCCCTCGATTCAATCGTACACTAATCATACACGCAAATGTGTACGATCAAGATCAAGGACTCATGGGAAGATATCACAACACAACTCTAGACACAAATTAAAATAATACAAGCTTTATATTACAAGCCAGGGGCCTCGAGGGCTCGAATACATAAGCTCGATAACACAAGAGTCAGCGGAAGCAACAATATCTGAGCACAGACATAAGTTAGACAAGTTTGCCTTAAGAAGGCTAGCACAAAAACAACATCGATCGAAAAGGCAAGGCCTCCTGCCTGGGAGCCTCCTAACTACTCCTAGTCGTCAGCGGTCTTCACGTAGTAGTAGGCATCCTCCGGGTAGTAGTAGTCATCGGTGGCGTCGTCTGGCTCCTGGGATCCATCATCTGGTCACAACAATCGGGTATGGGGAAAAAAGAAGTAGCAAAGCAACCGTGAGTACTCATCCAAAGTACTCGCAAGACTTACATCAGATCTAAACTAAGTATGCATCTGTATCAAAGGAATGGGTTGTATATGTGGACTGGGCTACAGAAATGCCAGAATAGGGAGAAGGCTTAGTCCTATCGAAGACTAGCATCTTCTGGAAACCACCATCTTGCAGCAACAGGATGGAGTATAGCAGCATAAAGTAAAGTAGTAGTAGTGTTATCAACCTCTGCCAGAGATCCTTTCTCAACACCCTGCGAGAAAGCAATCCCAGAGCCATACTATCTAGTTATCATCACAATCCAATTCTTATCACCATCCAGTTCTCATCACAAGTATCCAGTTCTAGTTGTATCGATCGGGATACAACTCCAAGTGTCCGTTACCATAGGATAGGCTATTGATAGATGTTTTCTTCCCTGCAGGGGTGCACCAACTTACCCACCACGCTCAATTAACTCCGGCCGGACACACTTTCCTGGGTCATGCCCGGCCTCGGCCAAACAATACGCCGCAACCCGACCTAGGCTTAATAGAGAGGCCAGCACGCCAGACTAAACCTATGCCCCCAGGGGTCATGGGCCATCTCCCCGGGAACTCCTGCACGTTGCGAACGTGGCCGGTGAGCAGACCTAGCTACCTCCCTAAAAAGGCAGGAGCTTACCAGTCCAACCCGGCGCGCGCCGCTCAGTCGTTGTCGTCTATTAAACTTCGGTTGATGTATACGACGCAGAACGCCCATACTATGCCCACGTGATGGTTAGTGCTATCAGGCCAGAGGCCCCTCGGATCAAATATCCAAATCGTAGTGGATTAGGAACACGCGGTAACAAGCAGACACTCACGAAAGATGTGACCCCGTTGCCCCGTCTCGAGGACTTGCGGCAAGGGCTAGGAATGCCCGGCCACGCCTCATAATTATCTCGCGGGCACCTTCCAGGTCCGCCCGACTCCACATCACTCGCAATTAAGCTCGCGCGGGTACCCCTCAGGGTCGACCCGTCTTTCCAAGTAACAGTGGTAAAGTCCAAGTATCCGTGTGTCCAAACATCATGGGGAAAACCCGAGGAATCAGCCCCGATGAATTCCACTAGATGTAATCATCAAGGTGAACGTAAGAGGAATCACCCTCGAGGTTCACACTTGAGGGGTTGCACGACAGAGTCGTATCAGAAGTGGTTAAGGAGGAAATCACCCTCGATGACCACGACCGAATAGCTACTCTACAGAGATCTCATCAGGAGTGATGTATGAGGTTCCACCCTCGGCACTCGATGGTAACTCTGCAAAGTCGAGCAATAAAGGGGCATGATGTGACGTGAGGTGTCGGGGCCTGGTCTTTGATCCCGTTGATCCGGTCTTCTGATAATCCAGCGAGGCAGTCGGGTCAAGTGGGGGGTCACTGATGTGTCTCTAACCAACCTATACTAAGCAGTTTAGGATAAGCAGGTAGGTAACAATAGCAGGTTATAATAAACAGGCTATGCAGCAGAATAGGAGCAAACAATAACAGTAGCAAAATCTAGTGCAAGCATGAGATAATGGAATGGGCGATATCGGGATGATCAAAGGGGGGGCTTGCCTGGTTGCTCATACAAGAAGAAGGGGTCGTCGTCGACGTAGACGATCACAGCGGCATCAGCGGCAGTCTCGGGGTCTACCGGAGAGAAGAGGGGGAAGAAACAGTAAATACATAGCAAGCAAGAGCATAACATGACAACACACAGAGCTAGACGTGTTCTAACGCGGTGCTACACGTTACCGGTGAAGGGGGATAACATCCGGGAATGTTTTCCCAAGTTTAGCATTTTTAGACAGATGAAACGGAGGGGAAAAGTTAAATGATCAGGTAGTTAGGGGCATATGGTGGACGAACGGATCGCGTATTCGGATTCGTCTCGTTTTTCTGAGCAACTTTCATGTAGAAAACATTTTCATCTGAGCTACGATTTAATTTCTATGAATTTTCTAAAGTTTTTATTAATTTCTGGAATTTAATTACTTATTTCAACATTATCCAGAATAGTCAAAGATGACATCAGCATGACATCATGCTGACATCAGCAGTCAACTGTGCACTTGACTGGGTCAACTACGTGTGTGTCCCGCATGGCATACACTGTTTAGTTTAATTAGGGTTTAGCTAATTAATTACTGTTTAATTAGATTAACTAATTAATTAGATTAATTTAAACATGATTAATTAACTTAATTAATTTACTAATTAATTAATTAACTAATTAATAATTTTATTAATTACATTTTCATTTTATTTTATTTTTTCTTTTAAAAAAAATGTTCTAGGCATGGGGCCCCACTGTCATTGGCTAAGGGGGGCCTTAGCGGGTCGTGCGGGCAGGCAGGTGTTGGGCGACGGGCGGGTGCCCGTTAACGGGCGAACCCGGGTGGCCGCCGCAGGCGCGAGCAGCGCCGGCGAGGAAGGCTGGGCGCCAGCTACAGGCGAGAGGGGAGGCGGGGCTGTGGTTGGCGGGGCGGAGCCGGAGCGTGCGGCAGCGAGTGGCGCGGCGCGGCGGATGCAACAGCGCGCATAAGGGGCCAAGGGGGAGCGAGCGACGGCGAGCACAGTGGTTGCTCGAGGGCCGGGATGCGGCAGGGGAGCAAGGGGTGGAGGTGGCAAGAGCACGGCCATGGGCAGCCGCGGGCGCAGCCAGGGCATGCCCTGGGTGCGGCTAGCAGAGACAGGGCACACGGGGGAGGGGGGTCACGGTGAGCGAGTCGCAGGGGCGGGGTGAGCGCGGACCGGAGGCACGGGCGCTGGCAGCGACGCGTACGCCGGCGACGACGGTCGGAGGCAGAGGCCGTGGTGGAGTACGAGCTCGGGCGCGGGACGGGCGACGTGCAATAGCGAGAGGCAGAAGGGGAGGCGCTCACGGACGGTGCAGGGGGATGGCAGCGGGCTTGGGGAGGAGCCGGGGACGAGACAGTCCTGCGGTGAGGCGGCGCCGGCGCGGTCGGTGACGGCAGGCGTTGGGGCGGCGCGGGGTCGATCCCGATCTTGTTTGGGTCGAGAGGGGACCGGGCGCCATGCGGGACGAGAAGGGGGCGCCGTCGAGGTGGGCAACGGGGCGAGGTGGCGGCGCACCAAGGGTGGGGCGGCGTTCGTCGGTGGGGCAACTGATCTCCTCGATCCCGATCGAAAGGAACAAAGGAGGGGTGGCGAGAGTGGGGGATCGAGGAAAGTAGGGTAGTGAGGGTGTGCGGTTAGGGTTTGGTGGGGGTGGGGGATAAGGAGGGAGAGGTGGGCCGGCCTGGTGGGTTGGGCCGGTTGGTCCGGATGGGCCAAGGCCCAGGGAGGCAGGGGCTTCCTTTCCTCTTTTCTTTTCCTTCTTTTCCATTTCCTTTTCTGGTTTTGCCCTTTTTTTTAACAGAGAGAGAACGAGAATTATTTGGCCAACTATATCACTTAGCAAAATTTTGGGAGGTGTCTCATTAAATTCCTGGTGATTATAGACAGTGCCAAAAATATTTTGGAGACCAGAAGAATTCTTTTGGTATGTTCCATTAGTAGGATAGCATTTAAAAATGTTAAATTGGTGCTGTTTTAATTAGTAATGCTCATCTTTGCACAAGAGTGATGTTGTGTTCCTTAACAAATAATTGTTATGGAATTTTTGACAAATGATGAACATTTTTCCAGCAACTTTTGGGCAACTTCAAACTTCGCTTGAATTTGATTTGACTGGAATTTCCAAATGGGTATTGAACAAAGGTGATTAAGAACTGTTTGGAAAATGATTAGTTTAATCAAAGAGGGTTACTGTAGCATGACATTGGGGTGTTACACCTACTGTATTCCAACTTCTCTATGGTTTATAAACTATTTTACTAGCCATAGATTCATCAAAATAAGCAAACAACACATCGGAAACAGAATCTGTCAAAAATATAATAGTCTGTAGTAATCTGGATCAAACATATACTTGTGGAACTCATAAAATTCTCAAATAAATTGCTGGACCTGAGCAATTTATCTATTAATTATCTGCAAAAAGAATTAACTAAATATCACTCTCCAAATAAAAATGGCAGCAATTCTCGTGAGCGCTAAAGTTTCTGTTTTTGACAGCATGATCAACAAGACTTTCCCCAAGTCTTCCCAAAGGTTCTACTTGGCACAAACACTAATTAAACACATAAAACCACATCTAAACAGAGGCTAGATGAATTATTTATTACTAAACAGGAACAAAAAGCAAGGAACTAAAATAAAATTGGGTTGCCTCCCAACACGCGCTATCGTTTAACGCCCCTAGCTAGGCATGATGATTTCAACGATGCTCACATAAAAGATAAGAATTGTAACATAAAAAGAGCATCACGAAGAATATGACTAGCATATTTAAGTCTAACATACTTCCTATTCATAGGGATTTTGTGAGCAAACAACTTGTGGGAACAAGAATCAACTTGCATAGGAAGGTAAAACAAGTATAACTTCAAAACTTTAAGCACATAGAGAGGAAACTTGATATATTGCAATTCCTACAAGCATATATTCCTCCCTCATAATAATTTTCAGTAGCATCATGAATGACTTTAACAATATAACCAGTACCTAAAGCATTCTTTTCATGATCTACAAGCATAGAAAATTTATTATTCTCCACATAAGCAAAATTCTTCTTATTCGGAATAGTGGGAGTATCATAGGAAACTTGAATACTATAAATTGTTTCCACATTAAAAGAGTAATGTTTAGAGAAGGGGTAATCATAACCATGACAAGTTTTATAAATATAATCACTACTTTTTATAGCATAAGTATCATCACAATAATCATCATAAGTAGGAGGCATGCTATCATCATTATAAACTTGCATATCAAAACTTGGGAGACTAAAAATATCATCTTCATTAAGCGCAGTATCCCCAAGCTTGGGACAAACATTAATTGCAGCAAATATATTCTCAAAAACATCATCTTCATCAAACATAGCATCCCCAAGCTTGTGCCTTTTCATATCATAAGCATAATCACTCTTATCATTAATAGTATAGATAGCACCAATAGTATAGATATTATCATATTCTTCCAACCAAGTGCCAAAAAGATTTTCAAGATCATAAGAAGTGTCATTATCTTCCTCAATTATATTTTCATGAGGCACAATAGTAATAGGAGCAGCATTATTTGGGAGAGATATCTTTTTACCTATCTTCCTTTTTCTTTTCTTCTTCTTCTTCACCACATCATGTGTGGGTTCAATCCTCTTTTTGGAGCTCTTTATTAATGAGATTGGTTGAATAGGAGGCTCCTCCTCGTTACCTGATTCATCATAAGAAATAATAGGAGGATATTGGGAAGTCTCTTCCCTTTCATTAGTATTCTCTTCATCTTCTATTTGTTTTATTTTCTTTATGTAATTGGCAACATAAGGATTTTCAATGCAATTCACCGCACAATACATATAAATCTTCTCTAGATCAAAACCAAGAAGTTTATCGAGATTAAAGTTTGGAATACCCTCAGTTATACGTTTCATTTCTTCATAACCCAAGAGCAAACTAAGTTCATTATGATGTGCAAGGAAAATCAAGTCATCATAATTTTTGGACACGATACGGTCATGGAACAATTTGCATTTGATATTTAAATGACCATGTTCATTGCAAAGTTCGCAAGTATGGGTAAGATATCTTAAATTTTCAGCACATTCATCTAGCTCTTCTTGCAACAATTTGGTTTCTAAGTACTTATGCCTCTTGCAATATCTATCTTCCCTATTTGGTGTGTACTTGCAAACCCAGTCTACTCCATAAAAATTGACATGTTTATAGGAGGCATCATAACTAGTGCAATAATCATTAGCATCATGGATATTCAAAGAATTCATACTAACAACATTGCAATCATGCTCATCATTCAAATATTTAGTGCCGAACATTCTATAGATTTATTCTTCTAGCACTTGAGCACAATTATCCTTTCCATCATACTCACGAAAGATATTAAAAAGATGAAGCGTATGAGACAAACTCAATTCCATTTTTTGGTAGTTTTCTTTTATAAACTAGACTAGTGATAAAACAAGAAACTAAAAGACTTGATTGCAAGATCTAAAGATATACCTTCAAGCGCTAACCTCCCCGGCAACGGCGCATGAAAAGAGCTTGATGTCTACTACACAACCTTCTTCTTGTAGACGTTGTTGGGCCTCCAAGTGCAGAGGTTTGTAGGACAGTAGCAAATTTCCCTCAAGTGGATGACCTAAGGTTTATCAATCTGTAGGAGGCGTAGGATGAAGATGGTCTCTCTCAAGCAACCCTGCAACCAAATAACAAAGAGTCTCTTGTGTCCCCAACACACCCAATATAATGATAAATTGTATAGGTGCACTAGTTCGGCAAAGAGATGGTGATACAAGTGGTATATGGATAGTAGATAATAGTTTTTGTAATATGAAAATATAAAAACAGCAAGGTAACGAATGATAAAAGTGAGCGTAAACGGCATTGCAATGTGTGGAAACAAGGCCTAGGGTTCATACTTTCGCTAGTGTAAGTCCTCTCAACAATAATAACATAATTGGATCACATAACTATCCCTCAATATGCAACAAAGAGTCACTCCAAAGTCACTAATAGCAAAGAACGAACAAAGAGATTATGGTAGGGTACGAAACCACCTCAAAGTTATTCTTTCCAATCAATCCGTTGGGCTATTCCTATAAGTGTCACAAACAGCCCTAGAGTTCGTACTAGAATAACACCTTAAGACACAAATCAACCAAAACCCTAATGTCACCTAGATACTCCAATGTCACCTCAAGTATCCGTGGGTATGATTATACGATATGCATCACACAATCTCAGACTCATCTATTCAACCAACACAAAGGACCTCAAAGAGTGCCCCAAAGTTCTACCGGAGAATCACGACAAAAACGTGTGCCAACCCCTATGCATAGGTTCATGGGCGGAACCCGCAAGTTGATCACCAAAACATACATCAAGTGAATCACGTGATATCCCATTGTCACCACAGATATCCACGGCAAGACATACATCAAGTGTTCTCAAATCTTTAAAGACTCAATCCGATAAGATTACTTCAAAGGGGAAACTCAATTCATTACAAGAGAGTAGAGGGGGAGGAGAAACATAAGATCCAACTATAATAGCAAAGCTTGCGATACATCAAGATCGTGCCAAATCAAGAACACGAGAGAGAGAAAGAGAGAGAGAGAGAGAGAGAGAGAGAGAGAGAGAGAGAGAGATCAAACACATAACTACTGGTACATACCCTCAGCCCCGAGGGAGAACTACTCCCTCCTCGTCATGGAGAGCACCGGGATGATGAAGATGGCCACCGGAGAGGGATTACCCCCTCCGGCAGGGTGCCGGGACGGGTCTAGATTGGCTTTCGGTGGCTACAGAGGCTTCTGGCGGCGGAACTCCCGATCTATTGTGCGTCCTGGAAGTTTTACGATATGTAGGTATATATGGGTGCAGGGGGTACGTCGGAGGAGTTACGGGGGCCCCACGAGGCAGGGGGGTGCGCCCTAGGGGGTGGGTGTGCCCCCCACCCTCATGGCTTCCTCGTTCCTTCCTTGACGTGGGGTTCAAGTCCATCTGGTAGGTTTCCTTCCAAAAATAACTTCTCCAGTTGATTTCGTTCCATTTCGACTCCGTTTGATATTCCTTTTCTTCGAAACACTGAAATAGGCATAAAACAGCAAATCTGGGCTGGGCCTCCAGTTAATAGGTTAGTCCCAAAAGTGATATAAAAGTGTATAATAAAGCCCATAAACATTCAAAACAGTAGATAATATAGCATGGAGCAATCAAAAATTATAGATACGTTGGAGACGTATCACGAGGAACTCCCGCGCGCAATACATAGAGTTGAGAGTATTGTGCATCCTTGCACAAGGATAGTTGGTGCACATTATAAACCACAACCAACTCATTACCCGGGTACATTCATGTGTGTCTTAGGTATATACCAAGGATCAATTGATGGCAATGGTGCACGCATGATTGGGCCATTTTTCATCTTGGTGAAGAGTTGGAGCAGTGCTAGATAACCTAGCATCTTATTATAACCAACACCAGCATGTGATCAACGTGCTAGAGAAGCGATAAAAATTGTTAGCACGGAGCACCTGGTATTCATTGCTCTCATCATTTGTCAGCAACAAATTACCATTTTTCTTGGAGGGAACCACTTTAATTCCCATGTTAGTTTATCCTTTTCGATAAATATGTTAATATTTATTTCCTATAAAATCAAACACAACACATAGATTTATGGTGTATCACACAACGTCTACTCGGTTTGGTTTTTAGCGTAGTACTTAGGCAACAACCTCCATTAACTATCTAAGTTATACTTGACTCTCAAATATGTTCTTTCATGTTACTCCCAAACTGATATGTTTTTGTCCATGTGACATAAGAATATTATGCATCCCGGTTAGCTTGCACCAAGATAGTTGGTGCATTGTACCGTAAAGCACTTCAACTCATTATCCGAATACATTTATACTTAATTAATTTAGGTACATTAGGAGCATATAACCACATAGGCTTTGGGTATACCCTCCTTTTCAAAGGAAGAAGTTAGAGCAATGCTAGCCCATCTAGCATTTTATTACAACCAACATCAGCATGCCATCAACGTGCTAGAGAAACGATAAATTTTGTTAGCACATAGCACATGTTATTCATTGCTCTCATCATCTGTCACCAATGAAATTCCATTTTATTTTTGTCAGGGGAACCGCTTCATTCCCACATTAGTTTAGCCTTTTTGATAAACTTGTTAATATTCAGTTTTCTAGAAACATCAAACACAACACATAGATTTATGGCGCATCGCAACACTTGCATCACACAGCTTCTACTTGGTTTGGTATTTAGGGCCAGTTCTTTTGTTGGCTTCGAGAATAAGCTGGAATAAGTTGCCCCCTACCCTGTTTATTCTAGAAGCCCAACCTAAATTATTTTTTAGAAGCCTACTAGTTAAGACAGTAGGCTTCTAAAAATAATTTTGGTTGGTCTTCTAGAGCTTATTCTAGAAGCCAAAAAACACACCAAAAGAATCAATTATCTAAGCGATACTTGACTCTCAAACATGTTCTTGCATGTTACAATCATAATAAGTTCCTAGCATCATGATACGATGTTTGTTTTCATAAACATCGCATAAACACATAGATTTACACACGCATCATGTCGCAGATGCACTCACATGAACTTGGCTTGGGTTTTAGCGGATTGCATGTTTAACCACCTCCATTAAGTGTTTAAGGAAATAGTTTTCTCTCTCACATGTTATTGCATATTGTAGTCATAACTTCATGTCATTATGACATGTTGATGTTTGTTTACATGTGCATCAAGACATAAACACATTCATAGAACATCTACTCAGTTCAGTTTTTAGTGGAGAGGAGTACAAATTCAACCACCTCCCGTAACTATATACAAGTGATACTTGTCTCTCAAACATATTACCATCATGGCTTCATGGCATCACGGCATATTAGTGTTTGTTTTCATAAACATCAGATAGACCACATAGATTGACAATTGACATGCGCAACACGATGCAGACGCACTCACACGACGTCTACTTAGTTTGGTTTTTAGTGGAGGGCGGGTTCAAGCACCTCGCTTAATATCTAAGCCACAATTGACTCTCAAACACATTCTCGCGTTACAACCATAACTTCACGGCATCACGACATGTTAATGTTTATTTTCAAAAACATCACACATCACGTAGATTTACACGCGCATAACGACACATACCTCACATGACGTCTACTATGTTTGGCTTTTAGTGGAGTACATGTTTGACCATCTTCGTTAAATACCTAAGCAATACCCGACTTTCAAATTCGTGTGTATTACAAGTTTACAACATAACTTTCTAAAGTTGGAGATAAATTATACGGAGTATTTTTATGGGCAATGGATTTGAGCGACAAGAAGGAAGTAATATGTTCATCAAATATAGACGGCCCTGATCGTGATCTACCAGATCGGACGGACGGGTGGGGAGGCGTGGAAAGCAGCGTCCAGCGTGCCAGCCAAACCTGCCTTCCAACTTACAAACCCGGGCCCACGCGTCATCCGAACAAAAGCCGAGCGACCAAACCCCCACTCTCCCCCGACGCCTGCTGCAAAGGCCAGCACAAGAACCACGCGACACCGGCCGGCGCACGGGGCCCCGGCTTCCGTCCGCCGCCACCCTCTCCTCTCCTGACCGTGGGGCACTGCTCGCCGTGGAAGCGAGCGGGGAGAGCAATGCCGATCGCGCTGGAGAGCGGCGCCCTGCTCGGCCGCGGGGTGCCGGCGGCGTGCGCCGGCTCCTCTTCGGCTGGGCAGGGCAGCAGCAGCCAGGCGGAGGCCGTGCACCTCGAGGAGTCGGAGGAGAGCGAGGGGGAGGTGCAGAGCTCGCTCAGAGGCCCCTTCGACACCATGGACGCGCTCCAGGAAGCCCTGCCCCGCAGGTCAGCCCCCCAATCCGCCCGTAAAGGTTGCGCCTTCATCGGCCTTCGTTGGCTAGTTGCGCCGTAATCTTGGTTCCACAGGCTTATTTTGGGGATTCGTGTATGCGTGGATCGTTTGGAAATTATTGCGTTCTCTTTTTTAGGATTCGTCTGATGCTATGGAGCAGTGCAGGGTGCGGTCATTCAGGTGGAATTTCGGGTGATTCAGTAATGCAGGTGGTTTCTTTTTGGAGAAAGTAGCTGTGTCAGGGTGGTCGTTTTGTTACGAAGTATGGGGATTTCTTGGGTGATCTGAGCCTTCTGGGGCCGTGAGGTGGGATATGGCCATATGGGTAAAATACTCAGCATGTGGATTGACGCTAGAGAGGAACTGAGCTTAATAGTTTGTCTTAGGAAGTTCAGTTCTTCATCAATTTCATCGGCGCAAGGGTTGCGCGGTGTGATCATCCGTCGCCTACGGACCGTGTTTGGCATTGGGGATCTTTAAGAAAAGTTCTATTATTGGTAGTTAGTACTCGCATAATGGTGCCAAACAGAGGATGCGGCTGGGAAGCTTGAAATTTGGTCCAGTTGTAATGGCAGTTTGTTAGTAGCTTTAATCCATCATGCTTTAGTTGCCAGCTGTTTCACATGCTTTTAGTCAAGACTAGTGCTCCGGTTGTTAGTTTCGTAGCCCGCTCTTTTGTAAGCACGCTATGGTTTTCTTTGCATTGACCCAGAGATTACCTCATGCCATGCATAATAACTAAGTATGCTATATTGCTATATATGCCGCCCAAGACTCCAAAACTTCTGTTGGTTGTGGTTTCCTAAATCTGACACTGGTATGTATAACCGTTAGTTCCAACTTTCAACACTAGTTTGTTCTGGCTTAATTAAAATAGTAACCAGCAATAAGCAATCAAGCACTGCAGTGCTCTTTTAAGCATCAGTCTAAAAGGTAATCATGTGAAAAAATATATAAGTGCGTTGTTTATACATAAACATGAAATCTTTCCAAACCATCTATCAGAAATTCACATGTCTTAGTCTAGAGGTGTAAATGTCAAATCTATTTCCAGATAGAATGAAAATGTTTATCGCTGCAGCTGCACCTGATCATACTAGCTAGAGCAATTCGGTGTTGTCCTATGTTTGTTTTCCCTGAAGCTATTTGTTCATGAACCTTATTTGAGTTTTTTATCTGTAATGTGTAAATCGGCAGTTCTAGCTGTTTTTTTTAAGTAGTGTTCTTTCATTACATATGCTGTACACAAGTTTAAGGAAATATGTAGCTTTTTCTAGTTCAATCAACCTTAACAGAACATGAAGACCCTAGTTTGCTAGGAACTTTTGTATCCACGGCCACAGCTGAAATGCTCATGGTATAAATTTCTATTCACTAGGCTTTGTTCAATATCATTGGTATTGTCCAGATTAATCTAACTTAGTACTTATTCGCATCATAATGAGCTTATTCATAGATTTCAAGAAAAGGAAATAAAAGATTATACAAGATGATTTAACCAATCAGCTAGATGAGAAGAATATCTTTTTCTTTAGCTGGTGGATAACTATGGCAACTTCATGCTTGAATTTTTTCGTTCCAGCCAATAATGCATTATCGTCTTCACGCTATCTTACATATTAAGAGTGACTTATTTTAATTTCTATTTATTATAGGAGAGAGTCGTCCAAAATCTACAATGCCAAGCCCAGTTCTTTGGCAAGTGCTCGGGATGTTGTGCTCTCACCTCAATCATCAAAAGGGCTTGCTAATCCTGAAAACCCCTCCCCTAAGAAGCGCAAGGGTCCTCTGCCATTCAGCATCGACCAGAATGAGTCGCAGAGCAAAGAGCTGAACCCTGTTGCTGTTGGGGATATCAACAACAGCCCAACGAAGTGCAGGATGCTATCGTCTCCAGCTGCTACAAGCAGTTCTCCATCAAAGAGCAGGAAAGAAGATGAGCATGAGTGCTGTACCCACATGCCTTGCCATAACCTGCAGAGAGAACTCAGTGACATGAATGTCTTTTCTTCTCCACCTGTTGGCCTTCAAACACAACCGATCTCAGTGTCAACCGCTGGTCAGCAAGATGTGGGGGCGTCGACTGATGTGGTTTCTCCCAGGGAAAAGCGCAGGAAGAATTAAAACAGGGCGTGTCGGTATTTTCATCGGTCAACCGCTGGTGTCCATTTTAGACTGCAGAATCTAGTGGCTAGTTAGTGGTACCCATATTCGGTACAATGCTTTGATTACAATGTTCAGTCTTCAGTGGTGGTTTTGTATAGTGCTAGCCTTCTGGTATTCTTCCTTTTGATACATAATTATAGAAATGAATATGGAATTGAGAAAGGGACGCTTTATCTTATAAGCCATATGCGCTTTGATCAACGATTTTTCATTCGTTGTGCATTTACCTGTTTGGTTTCATTCATGGACGACCATGGGCGTAATCCCTGTTTTGTTTTGCGCAGTTTGATTTATTTATTTTAAAGACAGAGGGAAATAAGTTTATGACACGGATGACCAAAGACCAAAGGAAGTCAGGTTCACTTATAGCTCAACTGAAGATGCTGTAGGTTTCATCAGGGACAGTTGAAGATGAGATATTGGAGGAAACCAAATCTTGTGCCATTATAGCTGAAGATTTGGTTCCATCCAAATCTCACATTCAGCTTGCAAGGTTAGGTTCTTGAGACAGATTCAGGTGTCCATCCAACTATCACTTCTTGTAGCTAACACCCAGTGTCTGACATATGAACATAAGATATTGGAGGAAACCAAATCTTGCCACACCCGACGGTAAGATTTGGTCCCATCCAACACTCAAATTCATCTGCCAAAATTCTCCAAGTTGCGACGGCCAGACAGCGTTGAAGATAAGATGTTGGAGAAAACTGAACTCGTGAAGAAATGAATGTCTGGGGACATGGGAGAAGGGTTCAGTTTCCTACAACTCTTTACTTGCAGAGCTAACTAATGAAATCATATGCTTTGGCTTGAACATTTGAGACTCACGGCTGGCCCTTTTATAGACATTTCAGATCAACATCGAGTTCCTGCTCTGATCCATCCTCTCATTCTCCAGCACGAGCTGTGCATGCCCTGGAAACGGTTCCTGAAAAGCGGCGCTGCTTTCCAACAAACTCTGACCAAGATTATCGATCCTTTGCTATGCACTTGCATTTCAGATACTTCTACACCCTGAAAAACAGGAATACATGTTGAATATTGTGAGGCAAAATCTACAGTTGTATATTTCGTCCCACTTTACACATGCCACTCGAAAGAAACTGAACTTTTTTTCAGATATTTTCGAATATGTTTTTATGAGACCTTGTGCAGAGTTGAAAATCTTGCAGAACCGAATGCTCTTTTCCCTCCCATGTAGTTCAAAAGCTAATACTCAGCTAAGAGCACTGATTAGTATTGTCATGAGAAGTAGCACTAATAGTTAACGTTTGATTAGCACTAATAATGATTAATACTCAAACTTCTCTGCATTTTTTATGTTAGCAGTAAGAATACTAATAATTAGGCTAATCCACTAAAACTAGTTGAGTTGCGTTTTGGCGTTGCCATTCGCCTAACAAGCTTTTGCCTATATACTGTTTGGCAAATTAAATTTTTCTGTTTTCGCGACTATTCTCCGCTGTAAATTGTAAGTGGGTTCAGTACAACACAGTTTAGTGACATAACCCGAGACTGAGAAATTAAAATAAAGCAGAAACCCATTACTCCAAAAGTTGGAGTGTTGGGCATTATCGTACAAAGCATGTGGTATATATTTTTCCTGAATTTGGACAACCTAGTGTCACAATGCTCCAAAATTTAGAACTTTCCTGCTATTCAAGTTTTGAAAGTTAGATTCAACTACTTGTGTATTGGGTGTTTTTCCTGAATCAAGAGTGTAGTTTTAGTTGTGGGAATCAACAGTTTAGAGATACAAATGTTTCCAATTTGTATATATATACTGTAAATGCTTTGGGAGATGTTAATTTGTTCTGTTGCGTTATTTCAGTTATCTTGTTTTAGATCTTTTTAGGTCATAAGTGCTTTCTTAGTCTGTGCACATTATGAGCTGAGTACATATATGGTGGATCTAGTAGGCTCTTTTTCAGTTGGGGTCTAGTAGGCTTTTAACATTACTAGCATTGCATGTTCCATCTGCACTTGTACAACACCTCCACCGGTCATGCGCTGATTAAGGGTGGGTTAGTTTTTTTAGATGAAGAATGTAATCGGCTAGTTGGCCCACTATATTCACTTCCATATTCTTCTTGTATTCACCCTGCATTTCATTTGTAATAATTACTGGCTCACTAGGGTTGCCTATCACTAGTTGTTGTCGAAATACTTGGTTTCCAAATCAGGTCGTGAATCCTTATTTCTCACATGCAACTGGTTTGGACGGTTGCAGGGATGCCATGTCGTTGCTATTTCAGGTCTTTGGTCACACAGTTCAGCCAAGCTACATGTAATTATTGTGACTAGGTAGGAAATGCGGCTTGCCGCACCCGGCAGCAAGCTGCCGGGTATGTTTATGTTCTATATATTTATACAACCACCGAAGCATTTCAGGTATAAAAAATCGCAAACAGAAGAAAGCTCATATAGAATGATACTCCTTCAAAAGAAAGTTGTAAATAGATAATATAACACCAAGAAAAAACATGCAAGGATGTATAGGAGCTGGAGGACACGTAGCCCTAATCATAAATGGGCTGGCCCATCCAGGGAGCCCACGCAGCGCCCCTGGCCTCACGCAGTTTGAACGACCCAGGCAAAATGAACCGTGTGCCACAACGGTTTCCCCATGAAACAATAATCCCTGTAAACATTATGATGATTTAATAAAAGCTTTGTGATGTTGCCTTAAAATAAATAAAATGAAACACTAATCCAGATCCTACAAAAAAGGAATAATCATAAGAAAACGATAAGTATATATAAAAATATAAATAGTCCTTAAGAAAACGTTATTTTGTATCTTTGTGCATGTAAGGAAAAAACGAAAATTAATCAAAAAAGAAGGAAAACAACAATCTCCCATGAAACAATATTCCTAAAAATAATAAATATCTTGATTAAGGCATTGTAAGTAGACCAGTCAGAGACAGGAAACAAAACGATACCATTAATGCGCGTTAACAAAAGGTACACGTCGGGTGTCCAAACCAGGAGCACATCTAGCAATCAGTATCATGCATGCATGTATAAAGAAGAATCAGAACAGGAGCAATGCCAACGTAACAAAGTTGCAAGGAAACTGATGCAAAATACATGTATGCGCCCTTTTTTGATACAAAGACATGAACACCACAGACGTGACTAAAGCAGTGGACAACAAACACACACATACACACACACACACACACATATATATATATATATACATCCTGGGTGATGAATAGTAACACTATATATATATATATATATATATATATATATATATATATATATATATATATATATATATATATATATATATATATAGGTCATCTGCCAACAACAACCATAAGCAACACAATTCTGAGTCTGCTGTTACTCTGCCACATCATCGGCGACACACATTCAGCAAGCAGAACATAATAAGATAGGTCCGTTCAAATTTGAAAGTACACGCGTCACGTACCGCATACATGAAATAAAGAGGAGATTATATACTAAGTGACAGGGCTTCATGTAGACGGGGCCGTACGAAGAAGGGGCTTCATCGTTGAGCACATAATGAAGCACCACGGACATCATCAAACCGGGTTTCGTCGTACGTCCGTAGCTAACCATCACAAGCCTGAGACATGAAAAGGCGAAGTCAAAATAAGAACAGCACACGCACCACGGCAACAAATAGACAACAGAGACAAGGAGAAGACATACATTCCAAAAGGATGGATCATTCGGCACTAGCTGCTCTAGAGCTTAAGCCTTTTTTTGGCGCTGGGATCCTCGCCTCCCTCCTCTGCATTAGTAACCCTTCAAAGACAACCAACAGTTCAGCACAACAAAACGGAACCGCATCAAGCCACACAACAAGCAATCCAAAATATCTGGAAAAGGGCAAGCACCTTAAAGAAGTATCTCCATCAACACTCAAGGCCTCATAATCAGCATCCGGATCCATGACCTTATGGAAAAAAACGAACAGGAACCAACATGTTAAATTAAGACAATGTATCCCGAATCATCTTGTTAGCCGTACGATAGAAGAGAGCAAGCACCTCATTAGCAGCAGGAGGTAGCAGAGCCGCACGCACAGTAGTCTTGGATGCCTTATCGTTTGCCACTCGCTTTCCATCGGCACTGCAATTCAGAAACCTAACACAAATTAACCTGAAAATTTGAAACGTAGTATTCCCAAGGAAGTAGAGCAGGCTAATCTTCAGTGCGTTTGCATCACTTACGCTTTATTGACAAATGCCGGAGAGGCCCGACCACGGCCAGGCTGAACTCTAGGAGTACAAGCCTCCTGACAGGAATATAAACAAAGACAAAGAAGCTAGCCTGTCAAAAGTAATAGAAAAAAAAAGAACAACTAAACAACATTCCATTGTGATATGATCTGTACATTTGACTGGCCAACAGACAGGAGATCCATAGTGGTCAGTGATGGTATGGACTCGACTGGAAGCACGGTAGGTGAGCTAGCAGCAGCATCATGAGGCAGTAGACTCGTGCCACTCTCAGACTGTTCAGACGAATCAGCCTTGCGGTACTCAACCGTGGAACGGGAACCCTTCTCCACTGGAACATCAATACGGTTGACCTGGAACGAGCTATCCTCTGCCTCAGGATGGAAGCTCTTCGGAGAGATAGACACTACAAATCGGTACTTCCGGCTAGTCAATGCAGAAAGCTCGTGGGGAATGGCATCAACCCCACGGGCTATTTGAACAACCTCATTAAGAGGCATTCGGTTAGAATGCCCTTCACGGAGTAGGGTGATCAAAGATTTGCCAACAATATCCCTCCCTGCTCTATCAAATAGAACGAACTCAGCCTCGCCTGTGTCATCAGCCCCCACGAAACAGATGCGATACCTATCACAAAGCATATAAATGCGTTAAGGGCAATGAAAATAAGATTATAGAGATTGCAATGGACATCCACATGAGGCAGCACTTTGGCAGTGCATCAGTGCACGAGCATTTTGGATCATTGCACTTGTAGTCAGACCCATATGGCTGGGAAGACTTATGACATTTCTCATAGGACATGAACCACCAGTGCTGTCCAGGACTGAACCTAGCCAATGTAACCGATGAGAAGAAACTGGCATCCTACAATTACATCGCACGACAAAATAGCCAGGTCAACCACCAAAACAATGGAAGTCTCCCCCCCCCCTCGTCAGATGAGATAAGTATATTGAAGTGACTTACTTTGTTTTTATAAATGTCTAAAGCCAGCAGCTCAGCCATTGTTTTAGTCTCCATCTCAACATGTGCAACCACCTCAGCCATTGTTTGTCCTGGTAAAAGTATCTTCTCTATAGGAGAGAACTTGCCCTGGAGCCTGTAATTAGGAGAGAAAAAAAAGCATGAAACAACACATGAAGCAATGTCAAAACAATGTATTACGAATATTTTTCTAGGGAAAGACAACGAACCTTGCATGAAAATCTATTATCTCAGTGATGTCATCATTAATGTACCACCGGCACGATGCACTTCCACTAACCCCCCCTCCGACCTACATACAGGACAAAAACATGCGTTATGATTGGCACAGGAGGTCAAACACACAGGATGTTTATCATCAAAGCTGATAAAGACCAGACCTTGATAGTTTTTGACCAGAGTGCCAACGAACAAAGCAAAGACCGGCCCAGTCTGACCAATTGCGATGACATCCTCCGCATCAAACGACGTCGCACGCTCGCCCCAGAGCACAACATTTATCTGATACCCACTGCACAGAGCATAGGACAGAGCACGGATTTGATGAAATGCCATAACAGTCTAAGCCAGTGGAATTCATAGCAGATGTCTAAGGGAGCACGACAGCAGACTTGAGATCCCTAATGGTGACGATTCGTTTCACAGAAGGTTCGGCCCTGCTTGAACTATGATACTGCATGGCGTCTGACACGCCAACAATGAGGCCAAGTACATCTACAATCCACATGAAGAGAAATCAGCTAACGGTCATACAAAGAACAAAGCAACCACAACAAAAAGAACTAACCTGTAAAGAAAGGAGGCCTCTCGAGTGGCGCAGGCAGGTGGGCCAATTCAGTGAGCGAATAGGTGCAGAATGGAAACTCAAGGTATGTGTCAGCGGTTGGGTCAACAGTGGTGAATCTATTAAACCTGATCATGTTCACCGAATCGACGGGTTTGAAATAGTTTTTATTGGGGAACACCAGGAACTGGCATATGTCATATGCACAACCTTCGACAATTTTATCTATGAACTTTGAAACCTTCTTCTCAGAGATCTCAGCATATATGTGGTTACCCTGGTAAGACAGAATGATAAAGCATCAACAAATGTCATGAACTCACACGGAAAAGCAGTAATTTCCTTGGACCATCATCAAACAACATTAAACAGTAAAAATGGCAAGCAACACAAGCCATAAGGACAAATCAACTACCTCAGCGTCCAGAAGGACCAAGTCGATGTGCTTTATGGGCCCAACGTCAGTGTCCCCACGATGCTGCCACATCCGCGAGACAAAAACCCGGACAGTGAGACGGCTGTTTCCCGGGACAAGTCCAGCCAAAGCAGTGATATCCATCTGCAGCAAGGACACAACAAAAGTACAGCACAAGAGTAGGCAAAATGGCCAAATGTTATAAAGCATGATAGACATGGATAAGATGAAGATCATCATCATGTAAAAGAACTACAGCAATAAAGTACAACACAAAAAGACCTTGGATACAAGGAATCCTATCGCTATACATAAACACCCAGGCAAAGCCCGATCAGAAGAAGCACGTAGATTACCAAAAACCTGACCATACACAGCACAAAATACAAATACGCACGAGCACTATGTCATCCCAGCAGATCGAAAGATCTCTGGGAAGACAACATTTTTCGTCTCGGAGCCACAGGTGCCATCATCGTTAACTATAAGGATCCTCAAGGAATCTCTGGAGGTAACACGAGACACTGCTACATATAGCTAGCCATGGGTGAAGATAGGTTTTTTAAGATATACACCAACCGAAGAGAGCGTCTGGCCCTGGATTTTATTGAATGTCATGGCATAGCACACACGCACTGGAAATTGGCATCGTCGAAGCACAAACGACGACTTCGACTGCTTTGACAACAATTCAATTCTAGGGATATAGACGGTATCACCCACGTGGGATCCGGTCATTATAATAGCCTCAATAACGCGATCGCCTAGGTCTTTTACAATAAGACGCGTGCCATTACAAAGACCATTCGGCTGGCTCAAATTTCTCAGCGGCATAATCGGAACCCCCTTCTTAAGAGTAAGCCTGTGGCATGGAAAATTAATGATCTTTAAAGTATTCAGATACTCTACAGGATAAAACAGACTCTCCTCTTGAACACAATCTCCAGAGCTATCTACGGAATCAGCACTCAAATACTCTCTGCTAGCAGTTGGAACCAAATTCATAACATGAACATTAATTTCCTCGGCAAAGTCATTGGTCGTTGCTAGAATGGCCCTCTCTCGCAAATAGTCAGGTCTTAGATAATTATCCACAAAGTCATCGTAAATGGAAGAAACGATGGCAGATATCGGACTACCATCAGTTTGAACCAACAGATCATCCGGTATTCTTATCCAAGAAGCTCCAGTCTCATCGCCCCGTTTCGTAAAAGGCAATTTCCCCTCACCAAGATCTAAGACCCATCCACTAAACAAAGAAGTAGCCTCTTGTACCCTAGCGTCTGCATTCGGCACAGCCAATCGCATGTTAATTGTAAGGGACAACATACGAACATGGCGCCACAGCGGAGAATTTGTAATGGCTGCATCAACAATTTGAGGCCTAGTACCCCCTTCAATAACCGGCAATATCTGTCTAAGGTCCCCCCTAGAACCATGATCAGTCCACCAAACGGGAGGGCCGCACGCGATGCATCATGTGCAGAAAGAACATCACGCAACGTCCTATCCACAGCCTCAAAACACATCCTATGTGTCATAAGCGCCTCATCCCAAATGACTAAAGACGCTGCTTCAAACAACTTGCAAAGGCGAGAACCTCTTTTAATATCACACACCATATCATCATCAATGTTAATTGGTATTTTAAAACGGGAATGAGCGGTTCTTCCACCGGGCAGCAGCAGAGACGCAATACCCGATGATGCAACAGTAAGTACTATCTTTCTCTCGCCTCTAAGTAAAGCACATATTGAACTCCAAAGGTAGGTTTTCCCAGTACCTCCATACCTAGAAACAAAGAAGAAACCCAGACCACCCGACCGAACACAATCGACAATAGTCTTATAAGCAGCCATCTGATCAGCATTCAAACTACGAAACATGGCAGGCGCCTCTCTAGCCAAAGAAACAGCATCGTACGACATTTCTTCATGAATTAACCTATTATCAATGAAGGGGGCATCAATATCATCAAGCGTTTGGGACAACAAATTGAACTCATGAATATCAGAACCATGCTTTAAAAATATGCCAGCCAGCTCATCAAGAAGCATGTTTCTAAGCCTATCGACAGGAACCTCGTAATTTTCATTATCCATCACAGAAAACAACGCATGTTGGATATCATCCGCCATGCTCAACCAATAGCGTTCAAAAAAATCCCTCTCATCCCTAACATGGCAATTTATGAGCATGGTGACAAACAATTGTCTAAGACGATTTCCAAACCCCCAAACCACAGCCTCATCAAACGCCATGTACCATTCACTGTCATCTCCTAATAAACCCCTGGCAGCACAAGCATCTTTAAAACTATCGTACACACATCCATTATACGTCCTAAGGTCTATAAAAGATCTAGCACCCTTAACAATCATCAAGAGCATGCGCAAGTAGTACAACTCACTTTCGTAGGACAAACATAATATATGCGACCAATTTTCTCACCACCACCTCTTTCGTGCCATGATCTATTCACAGAGTCCCAAGTCCATTCAATTGGAAAATCACAATAAGTTGATGAACGGGCATGCTCATACAATTCATTTGCAACAAACCATTCAGTCAACATTTTTTTTCAACTTTTCAGAATTTGAAAGCTTGGTAAGATCAACACGAGGAAAGTAACGAATAACATTCATGCCAGGCAGGTGAACGACTAACCTCTCTACAGAAGGCATTCGACAATGTATTGGGAAACCAAATATACGCCATAACACATCATACTCACAAATGTAACGACAATGCAGATACTCTTGCACCTCATCTACAGGACCATCGCCATACACACCTGCCTTTTTAAAACGCTCTAACATCACCTTAGCGTAATCAGCGCCCTTTGTGACATATTTAAACAAGTATTTCATCACTTGAGTCTTATTACACCACTCTACATTAATGTGGGCCTGAAACTTTTTAAGCAAAGCCATGTTATAAGGAACCACATGCCTATTGTCAAGATAATGGCCGTTTTTAAAGATGGTCCGACCGTCGTTACGACGTCGATATAAGGCAAATCCCTTGTCATCTATGATCGTTTCATCTCTAAACTCTTTTGGGAAATGCTTTGAACAAGAACCCTTTTTCATGCAAACACATTTATCATTCATTTTCCCACAGGGCCCGTGCATCATAAACTCAGAAACCAACACATAACCCAAGGGGTCTGCTAAGGGATCAGGTATTTCAGCAGAGATAAAGGAATCTATACTCTCAACACCAATCTCACCTTGATCACCTACCCGCCAAACCAATATGTGTGCGTGTGGTAGACCCCTCTTCTGGAACTCAACAGTATACAACACTGAAAAGAGACACACAAAACACCAGTGAGAAGCAAGACCTATCATACAACACAACCAAGGGGAAAAAACATAACAAACAACAGCACATGCAGCGTAATCAAACACAAAGACAAAACATAGTACCAGCCTTGATAGGACCATAAGCCTTTCCGCATTTGATCTCTTCCAAGTACTCCACGAGCTTCATATGGTACACCCTAACAACTATATCCGCCCTATCAGAGGGCTTCTGCCCTGGCTCCAACGCCGTAGTGATCTCAGGCCACTTGGGATTACAGGTGAAAGTAGTAAAGATATCAGGAGCACCGTGCACCCTACATATGGCAAGACCGTCTTGGAAATTTTCCTTGTAATAACGGGGACCAGCGATGTGGCTGGATGGCAGAATGGTCTTCTTCCCAACAAGAGTGCTATCAACACACCCCTCATTAATGGCATCGGTTATACCTTGCAAATGTTCAGCCCTAAGCATGTCCTGGTTTTTCAATATATACCAAAGCCTGTTCTCATTGATGCATGCACGTGCATCCACAACGGACTGAGAAGACAGCAGGCCATAGCACAGGTATGGATTGGGCTGATCACCCTTATAATGACACATAAAACGATAATAATCTTGCATGGTCATCTTATTTTTCTTCCCACCATCAGGAGACTGATCAATTGGGACATCAGTAGACACCGTATCAGATGCATAAGGCTAATTACCCAGGACACCAGAAGCAGACCCTACATCTGAGGGAGGAGGATGTCCACGCGGGACACCAGGAATAGACCCTATATCTGAGGGAGGAGGACAACCACGTGGGATACCAGAAGTAGACCCTATATCCACAGAAGTAGACCCTATATCCACCACAGGAGTCCGAGCAATCAGGACACCAGAGGTAGTCCCCGTTTCTACCGCACTCTCATGGACAGGATCAACTGGGACATCATGATCGCCATCATCATCCGCAAGGACAATCAAATGAGGAACATCTATCTGGAACCCCCTCTCTCCATAAGGAAAAAGCAATGGGTATTGCAAAGGCATAAAAGCAGTGTTCAAAGAAGAGATCTGCTTAAGACCTTCAGAACGGCTAGAAATTACTATGTCCCGGGAAGACCTCTCTCCAGTAAAATCGCCAACAATCAAAGCAGCAAGCCCAACAGTAGTAGGCAGGCTATACTGTGGACCATCACCGTCCGAAGGACCAATTATACAAATCGAAATTTCCTCAATAGGCCCATCACCAGGATTCTCTATAATACTGCTCGCCTCTCTAAAGGTATGCACTAACAGATTGAAGTCATTAAGCATGTCCCTTAGACCAACAACTATATCCCTATCGATATTTCCATCGAGCTTATCGTCTGGATTTAAAGCACGCATTCTATGCTCGATCTTGTTAGACGGATCATGTATATACATCTCAGCAAATTTAGGGTCACCATCGCCTTTCGGCAAGAGCGACCCTATACGATGGGATACCTGTCCACTTATTTGGAAAATCTTAGGCCCACGAGTACCATCTAATGAATGATCAATAGTAGCACCCATCGAAGTGAAAGCGAACATACAATTGTACTGCCGTATGTTTCGGAGGAATTTTCTTGCACGAGCAGTTCCATCAAAACGAAGCAGCTCCCGGAGATAAGCCGGGGGGTCTTTAAAAGGAGGAATGTAAACCTTAGTGCCCTTACAGCAGAGATAGTAAACCATCTTGCACTTCATCCAAGAAGACTTCGATTTCACCCGCTCGTTGTACCAGAAAGAGGCACCACAATACCGACACAAGAAATCTGGAGGGCCGTAATACGACTTATCTGCATAGGAAGCTAACTGCCCCAAAGAGGCATGGAAGAAAGGAAAATCCATAAACCACACGACAACAAACACACATATACGAACATGCTAATCAGTAACCGATGACTAATACCTTTAAGGGACTCAGCAAACGCAACCGAGTAACCTCGCCAATCCTCTGGCATGGGACCATAAACAGTATGCTCTATAATGAAAAAACCAAACTAACATAAGACAACGCACAGAACAAATAAACAACCAACAATGGAACTACAACACCACAAGCACCTGCGTATCCAGAACGAAGCAAATCAAGTCTCACCCTACGCTTTCTGCGGTTCAAGGTCGTCTTAGATGAACTTAGATAGGGAAACCAACTATCACCCAAGACGGGGCAACAAACACGGGAAACATGAAAGGATTAGCACCCGCAAACAACAACCCAGTAAATAACCAAATTCAGCAGGAAGGAGACAGGACATACGTTTACGCTTCTGGGGAGGAAATCCAGGAGGCACGCGCGGCACGTACAATTTCGCAACAGCAACAGGGGCTCGCATGGGAGCAGCAGCAGGCACACGAGCAGAGCCACGTCCACGTGCCACCGCAGCGGGAGCACCACGACCAGAGCCGCGTCCCCGCGCCGTAGCAGCGGGAGCAGCACGACCAGAGCCACGGCCTCGGGTCGCAGCAGTAGGCACACCCCTACCAAACCCATGGCCCCGCGCAGAAGCAGCAACACCCCGTCCAACCCCGTGTGGACGGGCAACATCGCCTTGCCCAGTAACGACACAACCTCGTCTGCCAACAAAGTCCCCAACCAAAATCACATGACCTGTGTCAGGTATACGTCTCTGGGCACCACCCCGCTTAGCCACAGATCTGCGTGCAGAGGACCCCTCCTGGCCAGAGGCACCTCCCCTTCCCGAGCCATTGCCACATCCAACGGGGGCATCATCGCCTAGGCCAGCACCGGCACGCCCACGGATAGCCCATCTCTCACACCCCTTGCCTCGTCCACGACCATCGCCCCTCTGACCCGCCATACAAACACCGCCCTAGACAACAACACACCCACAGACAAGCACCCCACCATACGGTAGCATGGCAATCCAAGACTGAACAATACAAAACAACAGACACAAACATAAAATTCCAGATAGGGCAAATAATAAAGCATTATTAGCGGGCAGTAAGACTAACACGTATGCCAAGACAGAGTATAATGATATGAAAGGTTGAACCAGAACCACAAAAGATAAAAGAGCAGAAGCTATTAACGATTTATTGAATGTCAATTAGTACAGATGAACATAATAGTTAAATAGTACAACATACCAGCCGCACATAGCAGCATATACATAATGATTCAAACACACAACACCTAGAGTAAGTGAAAAAACAAACCATCGAAAAGAAAAGGGAAACCAAAGAAACCCTACACTTGTGCTATAAAGCACATGCCACCGTAACTAAGGCAGCATGGAGCATCTGTCACTGCGAAACAACATCAATGTCATCCACAACGATGGAACCATTGGCACGTGCAACAGGCGGCGTGGCCCTGACCAGCGACACAGCCAGAACCACCGCAGAGCGAGCAAGCTCTCGATAAGTAGACATACTCCTATAATTGTAATCCAACACAACAAACCCATACACCCCTTGCAGAAAAGAAATTGCCTGGAAAGCAGCGCTTTCATAAATGGACAAGCCCACACTGGCCTGGGACCAGAAGAACCTCCTGACTGTCAATGCATCTCTCCTAGGAACATCAACCTCAATCTCGACTCCACCGAGCAAATCACCATCTTCCATAACCTCTCGCAGGTATGAGTGGAATGGCAAACGGCATCGAGAGGCGACGGCATCCAACAGATGCACATACGAACAACTCACAGCAAACATCCTGCCATAGATAGTACCCATCAAAAAGTAAACCCACTCCACACAAGAAAGAGAAAAAAACCAGGAACAAACGTTAGATCACTCAGTTCAGAAGATCAACACAAAGCACCCAGACAGGGAAAAAAGCATACAAAAGAAGCAGATCACCCAAAATAAAAGCCCTAGGACCATAGATCAGCACACGAGGAAACAGAACGCATAATTCACCTTCTAATACTTGACAATTGTTCATCCTACCTAGCCTGTAAATATACATGAATTCAAATATCAACCGACGTACTCACTACACCCCGGAACACGACACATAAGCTAGAATACCAGCCAGGCTGCTCAGGCATATATCCAGGACAAACCTCAAGAAGCAGACCCTATAAACTAAAAATAGCCTCCAGTCAAAACAAACCCCTACACTTAAGCACGAACCACTTTATCTAAAGACACGACAAGCTCATACTCATAACCAAAAGTAACCTAAACCACGTATATACGGATCCTCCTGACCCAAGGCTTTAACAAAGACCCACAACCTATGTCAACGATGCACGGCAACACAACCATCAAACAACATGACTGCCATAATAAAAATGCTCCTATGTAACAACCAAATCGACCATTACAACCAAGACGAGCATAGAGGCAGACAGACGGCACAAAAAATGAATCTAGGAAAGTACCTGCCCAAGGACCGTCAACAGAGACCCCAGCAAGAAATACCCGCACCAGATCCAATCCCTTGGAAGCCGAAGACCAGGACGACGCGACGACGACCGAGGGCCAAATCTCAGCAAACCCTAACCCCAATCCTGCGCAACAGACGGGAACAAATCAAAGCAATCAACAGGAGATCAAAAAATCGAGAGTAGATCAGAGCCAAGCGTGAGAAATCACCTCATCCATCGCAATCAACCGGGCAAAGAACAGAGAGGCATCATCCACAGCACAAATCCAGCCTAACCGTTGGTCGAAGCTACAAACAACACCCCCGCATCAGAGGACGGGCACACACGTATCAACCAAGAGACGACAAGCGGAGACACAGACCAGACCTGAGGATCGACGGCAGGAGAAGCAGCGAGACGACGGCGCCCGGATGCAAGAGAGGAAGAGGAGAACGGCGAAATAGGGAGAGAGTGCTAGGGTTCTGGCCCAACCAACCAGCTCCTCACCTTTACCCCAAGAGACAGCCACACACGAAGCGCCACGCAAGGGCGAACACGTGAAATACCAATAATGCCCTCTGCGGGCACCGAAAATTGCAGGCAGTGGCACGCCATCTCGCACGCAAGGAGCAGCGATGGGCGCAGCTCACCCACTTGGTCACTGACTATCGTGGCCTACAGCGCCCGGGCCCCACCTGGCATAGTGCACGAGGGTAGTTGAACGGGGGAGAAGCGGCAGCTACTATTCATTGATTGTCACATCAGTGAAGATCCAACGGCCAGATCCTTTACATCAGTGGAGATCCAACGGACATATCCTTTCACCTGAAGATCGAACAGCTGGGTTACTTTTGGACACTTAATCCGACGGTCCACAATGCAACGCCCTGAGAAGGCTCCATACAAGACTCCAATTTAACAATGGGATGCTCATGTGATGGTGGCTAGTCACTGAACCTCCAAAGACGGTGAGTGAAGATTTGATCATAATAAAAAGGCAGGAAAACAAGCAGTACTCGCAAGCAGGACAAGAAGATATGATATGCAGACAAATCACATGCCACACCCTATATATTCTAGACTTTTCTATTTAGTTATACCTAAATTACTTGTAAAATAATAGTTACACCTAAGCTACCTGTCAAAAATATTTACAATTGTTAGGATATTTTAAAAGTTGTACGCTAAAATGTTGTATAAAGGTTTCACAGACATTACAACAAACGCAAACATACTCTGTAGAGTAATATGTAATACGTAAACGGCGCCCATTGGCAATAGATAGCTTCTTTGAAAAAACGCAATAGACAAAAATAATCTAACTCGAACTTCTAATATTTCGAAAATGCATTATGTTTGGCATGGTGAAAATAGTATAATTGGACAATTATTTTCACATGTAGTCATAACATAAGTTTTGGTAATTTTCTACTGGCATATACATACAAAACATAATGATCAAAGATGCATATAGAGATCATATAAATATCTAAAACGCCATCTATTTACGATTGGGAAAGTAAATGTTGAGATTTATATTAAATGCAATATAAATCATGTTAGCTACAAGTAATAAAGTTTAATATAAATATATAAGCATCATATATTCTAAATAACCCTCAACCCATCTCGAACACGCGCCTCTTAGCATAAACGATTTATAACTTTCATTGGTTCAAAAAGCCGTTGGTCAAAGCTAAAGGAGTCTTCCAATTTCAGGTTGTCTTGCTAAAATCTACGTGCTGGCACTCAATCAAGTAGTAGCGCTGACACGTTCCAAATTTTCCTATTCGTTGCGACTCAAATGAGATTTATGTTCTTCCATCAAGAAGAGATAGTTATCGACCTGTGGTTTTTGCCCGAGTTAAAAGACAAGCAAGTCCTTTGAGTACAGAGTGAACGAAGTGACAAAATATGAGCCTAGGGTGAACAATACTTTGTTGAAGGTAGTCATATTAGGAGAGAGTCTCGAGTTTGGTTCCATCGAAAAGGGTGTTATATGTGGCAAAACAGACATCTAGTTGTGCACCCAGTAGATCTTTCCATTTTCGAGAATCCCGCAATCAATTATTTGAGGTAGGTGATGCAGCAGACATCTTGTTGTGACTCATAGTCAATTAATCATATTTAGGATATATATATATATATATAGAAATAAACATAGCAATGAGTAATGAACAATCAAAGTATCATATTGAAATTCTAGCTGCTCACTCAGCACTTCGCACACTTAGAGCATTTATAGTCCGACTTGTCAAATCCGCCCCCTATACGCCCGGGCGGTGGACAGCCGCTCATTTGGCCTGCCGGAAAGCCACAGATCTCAAATGCGGATACTCAAATCCTACACATGTATCATATTCGACCGATCAACAATGCAAAATAAATCATAGTTTAACAATCCATAATTGCCAAAATGAAATTAAAGTCCAAGCATGACAAATCACTCGCTGGCTAGATCACTCGCCGGAGGTCGTCCATGTCGCCTGCTCTGTGTCCATCCTTGCGTCCTACTCTGCCTACACCTTGCCGCCTCCTTTGTCGTATCCTTGCCTCCGCTTACGCCGCTTCCATCGCCGCTCTCGCCACCTGGTACCCCCTATGTTCATTGATCTCGTTTTTTATCCCCACAAGCCACTTCTTTGCATGTTCATCCGAGAGGTTTTCATCCGTCAACATGATCTTCGCATCCTCCAGTCTCGAGCAAGTTGCAACCTCTCCTTCTCAAGCTACATTTCTTCAAATGTTCGGGCCTTCTTGAGCTCCCATTTGATAGCCACATATTTCTTCTCCAAATCATTCTTCTCCCTCTCAATTTACAGTTTCTTGCTCGCCCTCTCCCGGTACCAATCCTTCCTCTCCTTTTACGCGTCCAAATGAGCTTGTACCTCTCCTCTTTCTTGTTCTCTCTTACGGAAAAAATGCCCATCCATGTGGAGGACATTTTTGTCGTTGTGACGTCACAGGAGGCCCTCACCCTCTCCCACTTGTTTTCCATCACTTGCCGGTTATTCTTTGGCACAATGGCTCTTCCATTCTCCCCTACAACATCGTCATCATCGTCGTCCAACCCAATTAATTGGTGGGAGCTTGAACCATCATTCTTCCTTTTGCCGGCCTTGAGATCTTCCACAAGTTGTGTCCACTTTGCATTTCTATTCAATAGCACCCAACAATGGCTAAAACCAAATGATTTCTTCACGTTTTCTTGATACATAGTGTCCACCACCACCGTCTAGCAAACAATGTATGTATAGCAATTAAAATGAAATAAGAAAACAAGTAATTGAAATGATGACAAAAAAACTTACGTATATTGCACTCCCATCCGACTTTGAGGGCGACCAAGCACTTGTGCATAGTACCCGACGTACTTGTTCACTTCCCCTTTAATGATCCCCTATCAATGTTGGAGAGATGCCACATCACTAGTGGTCACGATAGGATACAGCTCCACATAGTGTTTGTGTTCGTGATAGTGCTTGTGTATCTTCTCCCAATACCTATTGCCCTTTTGCTCCGTGTCACATATGGGTCTAAGGTTGTGGCCAACCAAGGTTTAACCAACAACATATACTCGAAAGTTGTGAATGCCTGACCTCTTCCTTTGGGCACCTTTCCCTTTTTTGAAATTGGGGTTTTATGTTGTGCCAATTTCAAATGCCGGACAGTTTTGGATCACCCAACTCATAGTCCACTTGGGTTGGATCTTGATTATCACTGATCATGTTCGACATTATATTCTCCTAAAATTATTATGAGTTCAAATAAACGGGGTGCACAACTAAATGGAATGTCATACAATTTCAATGATCGAAATTGAGAAAAAACATACCTGGTCCTGCTATGCCATTTCATCATACAGGCTGTGGGCAGACCAGGCGCCACCAGTGTCGTGCTTGTCCGCGCCCATTGGAGCTACAGTGGGTGAACAACATCATCTGCCGCCCTTTGCATTGGCGGAAAGGACTCCGGAATGCCCTCCCAACCAGCCGCCAGATCGTCCTCTGACCCGACCGGGCCGGACGACGTGATCCTTGTCGGCGACTGGATGGACGAGGTGCGGTGAGGGGAACGCTGCTCCTCGAGGTCCACATCTGCTCCCTGCGACGCCGCTTCCCTTTTCCTTTGCCTCTTTCGCTGGTTCCTACGGACAACTTTCTGACTTGCACACTGGTGCCGAGGACGGGACATCGATAAACGACGCCGAAGTAGCCTCCGTGGCGACGGTGTGGGACAGGCTGGTCAACATCTAGGGCGACGGGTGAGGTCTGACGGCGAGGATGGGGGAGCAAGGGTGAACGATGGCGATGACTCGGGCACGGGAAATGGTGGATGGACGCGGAAGGAGGGCGGTGGGTTTGGTGGACTCGGAAGGGATTTGGTATAATTTGTTGTAGGGTAGGGTTGCTGAATCCAATGTGACGAACGCGCCTAGGTATTTCCGTATCCGTCCTAGATTTATGCTGGATATGAGGGGTACCAGTCAACCAGCCCAGGTCGTGTTTTTTTATCAAGTCAGTGATTGTCTGTCTGCCAAGACGTTTGAGGCCCGTATGAAACACCAGATGCTCTGACCCACCCATGTTGTGAAACCGCCCGGGCAAACCCCCCTCCTCCCCCCCCGCTCCCCTTCTCCGCCGGCGGCCACTCCGGCCCCGGCGTCCACCCCTTCGCGTCGACGACCACAGTGGTCCCCGGCGCCCATCTTCCGTCCATGGCCTCGAACCCTCCCAGCCCTGCAGCTCGGGCTCGATCTCCTCCCGCTTGTAGCCCGTTGTGTCTGGCCTCGACCTTTCCGAGTCGTCGGGATCCGCGGGCTCCTCTACGGGCGCGCCTCCCCCTGCCGGCTTGGTGGCCGCGGATCCGGCTGCAGGCGCGGCTGTGGCGGGCCTGTGGAGACGGCCAGGCCCCTCACGCAAGGCGCTTTGGCGTCGCCGGAAATGGGAGCTCAGGCAGAGACAGCTCGCGGCGGCGGAGCGTCCCAGGTCACGTTCGCCGGCTTCGTCCCAGGAGAGGCGCGAGGTCCCACCGGATCTTTTCGGCCTCTCTTTCAAGTGTTTTCTGGATGGGCATCGCAGGGAAGACTGCACCTGTGATGCCCCGAGACCGATGCGCCAGGTGTCTTCCAGTTATTCGCCGACGTTCCCATGTCTTTCACTTGGGTGTTGCATCTTGCTATGTCATCATGTGCATTGCATCATCATGTTTTCAAAACTTGCATCCGTCCAGGTCTCCCCGTCCTCTCCGTTGTCCATTCTGAGCCCAGACACACTTGCACGCGTCCGCGGCATGTCCCAAATAGTATTTTATAAGTGGCCGGAAAATGTTCTCGGAATGGGATGAGAGTTGGCGTGCGGTCTTGTTATGTTGTAGGTTGGCCGCCTGCCAAGTTTCATCGCATTCGGAGTCTGTTTGATGCCCCAACGAATAACTATAGCGGCATTATAGCCGGTCTATCGTTGGACGTTTCCGGTCTCCGGAAACGATTGTCAGGTTGCATTCCCCTTCTCTCTTCTCAGTCCAACCACACACTTGACCTTGTTCGCCTAACCCCTCTTTGCACAATGCATCGACCCCTCGCGCGTGTCCGAAACTTACTCGAACCCGGCCCGGGTTGTCGTTACTGAGGGATCCGGATCATCCCCAAACATCCCTAAAATATCATCGGTTTGTTCTTTGACTCTCCTAGCCTATTTTATCTCGATCGTCCGATTACGATTGGAGGGCTCCGTTAGCCCCTAACCTAATCCACGAGCGTATATAAACGGGGCAACCCTAAATTCTAGGGACAATGTCCCATCCATCAAATACTCCCAGCCGCCGCCGCGAGTCCTCTTCCACCTCGGGATTGCCCTTGATCCAAACCCACCAATCACCCACAGCCTCCAGATCGCCTCGCCCTCCACCTCACGACTGAAGCTTCCCTACACCTCACCGGAGATGCGGCCTCCTATGTTTCCTCCTCGCGCCTTCCTCACCCGCCCTGAGGCCATAGTCCTCGACTTCGTCAGCCCCATCGCCGCCGGCGACCTCAACCATCAGGGTGTCGCCCTCATCCACCAGGCCAGGCCACCCGCTCCTTCTCCCTGTCCTCTTCTTCTTGTTGTTTCTACCCTTCTCCGACCCCTTCCTCGTCTCATCTCTCTCTCTCTCTCTTAGAGAACCGACATGGTCGCCGCCCGTTTGTCGCCCCGCTGCCGGACCCGGCCAGACTCCGCCCCGTTCCCGCCGTCTGCTGCCCGCTCCTCATCGGGTTCCCTGCATGCGCCGCTTCAAGTTCCCGGCCCCGCCTCTGCTTCAGTCGAGCAAAGAGGACGACGCCCCTTTTTTTCCTCCTCTGCCCGAACCCATGCCATGGGCGCCATCCTCACCATCGTCAACTAGGTGAGCAGCAGCTCCACCGCGACCCCGCCCGCGCCTCCCTCTATCTCTTCCCTTCTTATTTTTTTCTCTCTGGTGCTCTCTCGCTCACGATCTCTCTGTCGCTCTCCTTTGCCTCGAACAGGGAAACCCCGCCGCCATGGATGGCTGAGCCCAGCGCCCGAGCGCACCTCCTCGCGCCAAGCCGCCGCCATTGCCTCTGCTCATGCCTGAGCATGGACGTCGCGCCGTCTCCTGCCTCCTCATCCACGCGCCCCCTACAGCCTCACCTCCGGCCGCGCAGGTGAGCAGCCACCGCTCCCGAAGCATCGAGAGGTCGTGCCCTGCTCCTTTTCTCTCCCATCTCCCTTTCTTGGTTGTCCTCGCTCCCTCACATCTCATTCCCGCCATGGACAGGTACCAACCGCAACCGCCGTGAGGGACGCCCGCGCTCCCTCTCCTCCGTGTTGCCGAGCTGTAACATCCCAAATTTTTAATTTGGAATGTTATACATTAGATCATCTTTGCATATCATATTTTTATTGCATTTTGGCTTGATCCTAGAAATTCTACGCAACTCAAGGACCCACGGGGAGAGTTGGGGATTTCTTTATTTTCATATTTAAGTATTCTCAAATTTTGAAAGGAGGATCATTTCGTTTTAATTATTTTCCCTTCCTAATATTTCAAAAATAAAAATATATGAGAGGAGATAAAATGACTTCTCCAAAATAGATGAAGTATTAGAGGAAAAATATTAAAAACCAAATAAATATTTTATTTGGATTTTATTTCAATTTTATTTGAATTAGAAAAATTGCACGTTTTCAAAATTGCATTTTAGGCCCAAGAAAATGTTCATCTTGTTCTAAATATTTCATTTAGACGGTGAAAATTTGTTTTGGCATTTTTAGATTTTTATTTTATTTTCTATGATTTATTTAAGTTTTGGCGAAATTATTTAAAAAAAATCCGTTCAGACCGACCGGGCCGAAGGCCGAGCCGGCCCAGCCGCTCGCCACCTCGCTCGCGCCCGCTGTGGCCGAGCCAGACTCCATCGGAGTCCGGGAGTCCGCCGCCGCCTCGGTGCCCCCTTCCCCAAGCTAACCCCGCCCCTCCCCCTTAAATACCGCCCACCCCGCCGCCACCACCCCGTCCCGCCCGCCGCCGCCGTCGCAGCTCGCCGCCGCCGACACCACCCAGCCCCGCCGGAGACCCGAGCCTCGCCGGATCCGACGAGGTAGCCGCCGCCGCCACCGGTTTTCCATACAAAAACCGATCCGTTTTTTTAGAAAACCCTAGTTCATTTTTTTTCTAGAATAGATCGGTTTTTTCGTGTTATTTATTTAGCGGACGTTCGTCCGTACGTTTGTTTCAGAAAATGGTGTTCACTTGTTAGCCGCAGACAGCGAACGTTCGTTCATTAGCCTGTTCGTCCGTTTTTCTTTTTCTCAGATTTTCCGCGATTATTTTCGATCGCGGTTTCTGATCTGATTTTCGTTCTAGTATAACTTTTCGCTCGTTTACCGAAATCAGGCAATTCAAGCGCCTTGAGTTTCGTCTTGAAACCCTCTTTCTGTTTAACCAACTTAAACAAGATTTTGCTACTGTAAAATTTAACTTCAGTCCAGATTAGTAATCGGAGCTTGTTTTCTTTTGTCGTTTGAGTTTTGTTGCTTCGTTTGATTTGATTCTTTTTGCCAACCGGAGTTCTTAAGTGACTTTCTGGTTAGATCTCTTAATTGAGTTTTACCCGTGCCTTTGCTTGATTGCTTATGTATACTTGTTTGTTTGTGATAGAGTACCCGGAGTGTCAAGCGTGCTACTATGAGTCTCTAGGTTTCGCGGGTCATCAGCAAGGCAAGTAACACTTTGATCATACCTCTTTACTACCCAGTTTTATTGCATTAGATCAATCCTCAAACAATTGCATGGTTAGGATTTGATTGAACTTGTGGGTTTGGGAAGTAGATGAGGTAGTACCTATTCACCTGTTTATTATCAAACCCCGGGAGTTACTTCTACGTTATGCTTATACTGTTATGCTATGCTCGTAGACGTGGATTGGGCTTGTGTGTATTCATGACAGATGTGAGATTGGTAATTAATGGTTCAACTTAAGGTGGCAACTTAAATACACATCTGGGTGGATTGAGGCACCTGGGGAATTCCAGTGATTGCCTGTATTTTTTGGAAATCCCGGGGTACCGTGTGATTCTCCTATGGACTGCCAACCAGGCTCAAAGGGATCATAAGATTATTCATGCTAGAAACTTCCGTGTGCAGCCACAAGCTATTATGGGCTCTAGCATAGTTGATTAAGTAGTGTGAACTCTTACAGTGGTAGACTAGCAGATGTAGGGGATGTAGGTGGTACTGTCTACCCATCATAAGGTGCTAACGCTTCTGAAAGACCATGTCTCGGTCATCCGTTTCTCAAACACCATGTAGTGCGAGAGATCCAACGGAGAAGATCGAGTCTTGTGGGGAAAAGTGTGCAAACCTCTGCAGAGTGTGCGAACTAATCATGGTTAGCCGTGTCCTCGATTATGGACATCTTGAGTATCTGGTTGTTGGATTATCATGCTGATCTCAACACTACTTAATTAATTTGATGGGTTGTTAATGATTACTTTAATTTGGGATTGAGAGGAGCTTTACCTTCTCAATGTTTTCAACAAACTTTGTAGTTAAATAAAATTTATTCCTTTGCAGTAGGGAAAAATTGGCTTTTCGCAAAACATATTAACCATACAGCCTCCACCGGCCATATATGCATATAGTGATAGCATTATTCTGTTCACTACTCTCTTGTGTTACATTGCCAGCATATTCCATGTGTTGACCCGCTTTCGGGCTGCAACGTATCATGTTGCAGACTTTTCAGACGATGAGTAAGGAGCCTTAGGTCGTGTTCTTTCACTCAGTGATGCCGTTGGAGTTGATGGACTCACTTTATCTTCCAAGCCTTCCACTGTTATCATATTAGATGGCCTTAAGCCATATTTATTGTAATAAGTTCTCTTTTGAGACATTCGATGTAATAAGTGTGTGATTGCTACTCTGTTATAAATCCTTCGAGTACTATGTGTGTCAGCATTACCGATCCAGGGATGACACTTATGCACAGAGATCAGACTGTTTGAGGTCTGGTCGCTGCAAAGATGGTATCAGAGCACATGCTGACTGTAGAACACGACCACTAAGCTAAAGCCCTAGATCAGTACTCTCTTCTCGTTTCTAACTCCTCTCCATTTTCTACTCTTTAGGATGGCGGATGCAAGGATCAAGTTCATGCAACCAGATGAAGACACCCCATTTGGACGCCACTTGAAGGAAGTCACTAGATACCTGAATATTGGAATAACAAGCTTCACCGGGACCTACAACGCCACTTTACCAGAAGAGGAGCGCTGGAAGATTCAAGTTCAAGTTCCAGGAAGGACATTCACGCCAGTTACTGAGGCCATAGAGTTTTCCTTCGATGCACCAACCTGGAGTCTAGGAAAGGGTATGGCAGCCCATATCACCATGGGACGCATTGGAGAAGTTTACCATAAGGAGCTTAAGGATACTATCTACTAGGTTTGTGGGCGCCGAGATGAGCAATGGGAGATGATCAGCACCAGGAAGGATAGATCGATTGCCTCTTTCATCCAGGAGTTAAACCAGCACATTCGACGCCAGGAGAACTAGATGTGCGCAGGCATGGTAGATGTGAAGAAGGCGATGACAAGGATCACGGAGCTGGAGAAAGAACTCAAGGACACACGTGAAGATTATGAGGAGGAAATTGCCGTACTAGTGGAGAAGAATGACGATCTGGAAAGGAAGCTAGGAGTATTCATGGGAGACCCCGCGCCAGGAGGAGGAGATGACGATTCCACTTGCCCGGAGAACTACATCATCATCGACGATACCGACTCGGACCCCGATGATAGCGATGATGACTATGTTGATGAAGCTGGAGCAGATATCATGGAGTCTTCGACCGATCGATATTTCTAGTAGACAACCATATTAGTAGTAGTATTCCACCATGTATATAGTATAGTCCAAGCACTTTTGTAATGATAGTTTTAGACCGATTGTATGCCTTGCTTGATTGATTGAGTGATATAATTGTGTTTGTCTCATGTGCATATGGATAGTGTTTTCTCACTAGACCTCATTCTATTCTATTTCTCTTCCCTCTAAACCCTCAGATGCCTCCGAGACGTGACCCCGGATTTACCTTTCCACCGGAGCTCACTCAGTTGATCCAGCAGCAGAATACCTTGATGCAGTTGTTAGTTCAGAACCAAGGCAACAAGAACAACCCACCACCACCCCCCCAATTGACAACTTAGCCTGTTTTCTGAGGTTGCAGCCGCTGGTGTTTTCCAGTAGCACCGAGCCGATTGTTGCAGATGATTGGCTCCGCAGGATTGGAAGGGAGTTAACCACTGCAGGATGCACAGATGCTGAGAAGGTGCATTTTGCCGCACACCAATTGGATGGACCATCAGCCTCATGGTGGGAGAATTACACTGTCACATATCCTATAGCCACTGTTACATGGGACCAGTTCCAGCAGGCTTTTCGCACTGCCCATGTTTCAGCATGAGCTATGGCCATGAAGAAGCATGAGTTTCGCAACTTACGCCAAGGAGGGCGCACTGTTGGCCAGTATGTGGATGAATTTAGTAAGCTAGCACGTTATGCCCCAGATGACGTCGCTACAGACGCAACCAAGAAGGAGAAGTTTCTGGAAGGACTGAATGATGAGCTGAGCATGCAGTTGATGGTGGCCAATTTAATAACTATCAGGAGTTGGTGGATAGAGCTCTCATGCTTGAAGGGAAGTAGCAGCAGATTGACATCCGCAAGAGGAAGTATGGACAAGGGAAGTATAATTCTGGAGCTCAGCAGAGACCCCGTTTCACCCCAAACTCGGGAGGACTTGTTCATAACCATGGAGGCCACACTCATAATGGAGGAAGTTCACACAATTATAGTGGCCCCAAGAATGGGAATGGGAATGGATGAAGTAGCGGACAGAACCGTTCCAACCCGGCAACACCCGCCAAGAAAGATTTCAGCCACGTTACTTGCTACAAGTATCAGAAGACCGGACATTACGCCAATGAATGTCCTGAAGCTAAGAATGGAAACGGCAATGGAAGCTTTGGGAAGAAGCCCAATCCTTTCACCAGGGGACAAGTGAACCATGTTAACGTGGAGGAGGTTGAAGCCCAGCCCGATGCAGTAATAGGTAAGTTTTTGGTTAAGTCATTTACTATAGTCATACTTTTTGATACTGGTGCATCACATTCATACATATCAAGGGGATTTGTGGATAAGTTTAAACTGCCAACCGAAGCCCTTAGGTCACCCATGTTAGTAACCTCGCCAGGAGCAGAGTATATGGCTAGCCTATGGTGTGATCGGTTACCATTAAGGATTGGTAACTACCTGTTTCCCTCGGACCTAATAGTATTGGAGTCATAAGGACTGGATGTGATATTAGGCATGGATTGGTTATCGAAGTATGGAGGGAACATTGACTGCGCCAGTAAGTGGATTTTGCTCACCACCCCAGAAGGAAGAAGGATCAAGTATGTATCCCAGCATGTTTCGAATAGGACACAAGTAAATTCCCTATCTGGAGTTGTACAGGAGGAAGTACCTATGGTGAAGGATTTTCCGGATGTATTTCCAGAAGAGTTGCCAGGCATGCCACCGGATAGAGACATTGAGTTTTTGATTGAACTTTTGCCAGGCACATGGCCAATATCTAAGAGACCGTACAGAATGCCCGCAAAGGATTTGGAGGAAATTAAGGAGCAGATTAAGGAGTTACTGGATAAAGGTTATTTCGCCCAAGTTCGTCACCTTGGGGATCACCAGTACTTCTAGTGGAGAAGAAGGATGGATCGTTAAGGATGGTTGTTGATTATCGAGGACTGAATGAGGTGACGATCAAGAATAAGTACCCACTGGCGATGATCAATGATTTGTTTGACCAGATGCAAGGAGCTAAGGTGTTTTCCAAGATCGATTTGCGATTAGGGTATCACCAGCTGAAGATTCGAGAGCAGGATATACCCAAGACAACTTTTACCACGAGATATGGGCTGTATGAGTATACCGTTATGTCATTTGGCCTGACTAACGCACCTGCCTATTTTATGAATATGATGAACAAGGTGTTTATGGAGTTTTTGGATAAGTTCATTGTGGTGTTCATTGATGACATTCTGGTCTACTCGAAGAACGAAGAGGAACATAAAGAGCATTTGCGTTTGGTACTTGAGAAGCTCAGAGAACATCAGTTATACGCCAAGTTCAGCAAGTGTGAGTTTTGGCTGAAGGAAGTTGGATTTCTTGGACATGTTATATCCAGAGAAGGAATAGCAGTAGACCCCACCAAGGTTGTCGCTGTGACAAATTGGGAGTCACCTACGACAGTTGGAGAGATCCGGAGTTTTCTTGGACTCGCAGGATACCACCGGAGGTTCATTGAAAATTTCTCAAAGATTGCAAAGCCCATGACGGAGTTGTTGAAGAAGGACACCAAATTCAAATGGACTGAGGAATGTGAGGCCAGTTTTCAGGAGTTGAAGAAACGCTTGGTTACATAACCAGTGTTGATTCTGCCAGATCAATGCAAAGATTATGAAGGATACTGCGACGCTTCTCGTCGAGGACTTGGAGTCATACTTATGCAGGAGGGAAGAGTTGTTGCATATGCCTCACGACAGCTTAAACCCCATGAGTTAAACTATGCTACGCATGATTTGGAGTTAGCATCCGTAGTGCATGCGTTGAAGACATGGAGACATTTCCTCATCGGAAACCATTGTGAGGTATACACTAATCACAAGAGTTTGAGGTATATCTTCACGCAAAAGGAGTTGAATCTCAGGCAGAGGAGATGGTTAGAGCTCATTAAGTATTATGATATGAGATTGCATTATCATCCAGGAAAGGCTAATGTAGTAGCCGATGCGTTGAGCCGCAAGAGTCATGTCAATACCCTCATGACCAGAGAATTAACCAAGGAGTTAGAGATGACCTTCCCGAGGAATGTTTGGAGATAGTTCCGAGAGGTTATGTAGCAACTTTGGAGATTCAGTCTACTTTGATGGATAAGATCAGAGAAGCTCAGAAGACGGATAAGGAGATTGCCGAGATAAAGGAAAGGCTAAAGGATTTCGTGAGGATGAGCACGATACCTTATGGTTTGAGGACCGCGTATATGTGCCAAATGAACAGAAGATCAGGAAGTTGATTCTGCAAGAGGCCCATGATTCGCCATATTCGATTCACCCAGGAAATACCAAGATGTATCTGGATTTAAAGGATAGTTTCTGGTGGACCGAAATGAAGAAGGATATTGTGGAGTATGTAGCAGTTTGTGATGTATGTGAGAGAGTGAAGGCAGAACATCAGAAGCCAGCAGGATTGCTACAACCATTGCCGATACCTGAATGGAAGTGGGATAAGTTAGGCATGGATTTTATCACGGGATTACCCAGGACTCATTCAGGCTATGACTCGATATGGGTTGTAGTCGACCGTTTGACGAAAGTAGCTCATTTCATCCCAGTAAAGACCAATTACACCAGTGCTAAGTTGGCAAAGATATACATGACCAGGATCGTATCTCTGCATGGAGTTCCGAGCACCATTGTATCAGATAGAGGAACCCAGTTTACTTCAAAGTTTTGGAATCAGTTGCATGAAACTTTGGGAACCAGACTAGAGTTTAGTACAGCTTTTCACCCGCAGACAGATGGACAGACTGAGAGAGTAAATCAGATTTTGGAGGACATGTTGAGAGCTTGTGCGCTAGACTATGGATCTAGTTGGGATGATAATTTGCCTTATGCAGAGTTCTCTTATGACAACAGTTATCAAGCCAGTTTGAAGATGGCCCCTTTCGAAGCCCTGTGCGGAAGGAGGTGCAGAACACCGTTGTTGTGGGATGAAGTTGGAGACCGACAGTTGTTTGGACTAGATTTGATTAAAGAGTCTAAAGTTAAGGTTAAGCTGATTCGCGATAGACTCAAGGTAGCCCAGTCCAGGTAGAAGAGTTATGCGGATTCTAAACATAAGGAGATAGTTTACGAAGTTGGAGACAGAGTGTATCTTCGTGTATCCCCACTTCAAGGAGTGAAGCGCTTTGGAGTTAAGAGAAAGTTAGTGCCATGTTTTGTGGGACCATACAGAGTTTTGGAACATATGGGATAAGTTGCTTACAAGTTGGAATTACCCGAAGGATTGTACGGAGTTCACGATGTATTCCACATTTCTCAGTTGAAGAAGTGTCACGCAGAGATGGCTGATATTCCTCTGAGAGATACAGTACCGCTGGAAGCAATACAGTTAGATAGCGATTTGACCTACGAGGAGAAGCCAGTTAAGATTCATGATTTTGCCAGCTGTGTCACACCAACAAAGTAATCAAGTTCTGCAAAGTTGAGTCACCATACTAAAGATGAAGCCACCTGGGAACGGGAGGAAGACCTACGAAAGGATCACTCTCACCTATTTTCTAGCCAACCCGAATCTCGAGGGCGAGATTCATCTTAAGGGGGGTAGGTTTGTAATATCCCAAATTTTTAATTTGGAATGTTATACATTATATCATCTTTGCATATCATATTTTATTGCATTTTGGCTTGATCCTAGAAATTCTACGCAACTCAAGGACCCACGGAGAGAGTTGGGGGATTTCTTTATTTTTATATTTGAGTTTTCTCAAATTTTGAAAGCAGGATCATTTGGTTTTGATTATTTTCCCTTCGTAATATTTCAAAAATAAAAATATATGAGAGAAGATAAAATGACTTCTCCAAAATAGGTGAAATATTAGAGGAAAAATATTTAAAACCAAATAAATATTTTATTTGGATTATATTGCAATTTTATTTGAATTAGAAAAATTGCACGTTTTCAAAATTGCATTTTAGGACCAAGAAAATGTTCATCTTGTTATAAATATTTCATTTAGATGGTGAAAAATTGTTTTGGCATTTTTACATTTTTATTTTATTTTCTAAGATTTATTTAAGTTTCGGCGAAATTGTTTTTAAAAAAAATCCGTTCGAACTGACCGGGCCGAAGGCCCAGCCGGCCCAGCCGCTCGCCGCCTCGCTCGCGCCCGCCGTGGCCGAGCCAGACTCCACCGGAGTCCGGGAGTCCGCCACCGCCTCGGTGCCCCCTTCCCCCAGCCGACCCCCCCCCTTAAATACCGCCCACCCCGCAACCGCCACCCCGTCCCGCCCGCCGCCCGCAGCCCGCAGCAGCAGCAGCCGCCGCCACCGCCACCGCCGCCGCCGCTTGCCGCGCCTGCCGCCGCCGTCGCAGCTCGCCGCCGCCGCCCGCTCGTGCGCCGCCCTCCGCCGCTGCCGCCGACACCACCCAGCCTCGCCGGAGCACCGAGCCTCGCCGGATCCGACGAGGTAGCCGCCGCCGCCCGTTTTCCTTAGAAAACCGATACAATTTTTTATAAAACCCTAGTTCGTTTTTTTCAAGAATAGATCAGTTTTATTTTTTCGGTTTATTTATTTAGCGGACGTTCGTCCATACGTTCGTTTTAGCGAACGGTGTTCACTTGTTAGCCGCAGACAGTGAACATTCGTTCGTTAGCCTGTTCGTCTGTTTTTCTTTTTCTCGGATTTTCCGCGATTATTTTCGATCGTGATTTCTGATCCGATTTTCGTTCTAGTATAACTTTTCGCTCGTTTACCGGAATCAGGCGATTCAAGCGCCTAGAGTTTCATCTCGAAACCCTCTTTCTGTTTAACCAACTTAAACAAGATTTTGCTACTGTAAAATTTGACTTTAGTCCAGATTAGTAATCGGAGCTTGTTTTCTTTCGCCGTTTGAGTTTTGTTGCTTCATTTGATTTGATTCTTTTTGCCAACCGAAGTTCTTAAGTTGAACTTTCTGGTTAGATCTCTTAATTGAGTTTTACCAGTGCCTTTGCTTGATTGCTTATGTATGCTTGTTTGTTTGCGATAGAGTACCCGGAGTGTGAAGCGTGCTACTACGAGTCTCTAGGTTTCGCGTGTCATCAGCAAGGCAAGTAACACTTTGATCATACCTCTTTACTACCCAGTTTTATTGCATTAAATCAATCCTCAAACAATTGCATGGTTAGGATCTGATTTAACTTGTGGGTTTGGGAAGTAGATGAGGTAGTACCTATTCACCTGTTTATTATCAAACCCTGGGAGTTACTTCTACGTTATGCTTATACTGTTATGCTATGCTCGTAGACGTGGGATGGGTTTGAGTGTATTCATGACAGATGTGAGATTGTTAATTAATGGTTCAACTTAAGGTGGCAATTAAATATACATTTGGGTGGATTGAGGCACCTGGGGAATTCCAGTGATTGCATGTATTTTTTTGGAAATCCCGGGGTACCGTCTGATTCTCCTATGGACTGCCACCCAGGCTCAAAGGGATCATAAGATTATTCATGCTAGAAACTTCCGTGTGCAGCCAGAAGCTATTATGGGCTCTAGCATAGATGATTAATTAGTGTGAACTCTTATAGTGGTAGACTAGCAGATGTAGGGGATGTAGGTGGTACTGTTTACCTATCGTAAGGTGCTAACGCTTCTAAAAGACTGTGTCTCGGTCATCCGTTTCTCAAACACCTTGTAGTGCGAGAAATCCAACGGAGAAGATCGAGTCTTGTGGGGAAAAGTGCGCAAACCTCTGCAGAGTGTACGAACTAATCATGGTTAGCCATGTCCCCGGTTATGGACATCTTGAGTATCTGGTTCTTGGATTATCATGCTGATCTCAACACTACTTAATTAATTTGATGGGTTGTTAATGATTACTTTAATTTGGGATTGAGAGGGGGTTTACCTTCTTAATGTTTTTAACAAACTTTGTAGTTAAATAAAATTTATTCCTTTGTAGTAGGGAAAATTGTCTTTTCGCAAAACATATTAACCATACAGCCTCCACCAGCCATATATGCATATAGTGATAGCATTATTCTGTTCACTACTCTCTTGCGTTACATTGCCAGCATATTCCATGTGCTGACCCATTTTCGGGCTGCAACGTATCATGTTGCAGACTTTTCAGACGATGAGTAAGGAGCCTTAGGTTGTGGTCTTTCACTCAGTGATGCCATTGGAGTTGATGGACTCACATTATCTTCCAAGCCTTCCGCTGTTATCGTATTAGATGGCCTTAAGCCATATTTATTGTAGTAAGTCCTCTTTTGAGACATTCAATGTAATAAGTGTGTGATTGCTACTCTATTATAAATCCTTCGGGTACTGTGTGTGTTAGCATTACCGATCCAGGGATGACACTTATGCACAAAGATCAGACTTTTTGAGGTCTGGTCGCTACACGAGCCCCTGCGCAGCCTCGCCATGGCCGCTGACCTCGTTGTTTCCTCGCTGTGAGCAACGTCCATCATAACTGAACCTTCGTTCTTTTCATAGATCCATTCTGGCATGTATTGTTTGTTTACACTTGCCACTATGTTTCTCCATGAGATTAGTAGTAGCCCGACTGGTCAGGGATCCTTGCTCTGTCCAAGAGGTCTTGGGATGGAGTCCCAGGCGCCTTAGGTTTTTCCTCTGTTTCTTTTTGTCAACACTGTCACACACACGCTGGGCCTAATCCGCTGGTGGTCTGCACTGAGCTTCTCAATCCGGCCCAGTATTGTTTTTTTCTCTGCACAACGGTTTTTCCTTTTTTCAGAGAACCCCTGTTTTACAGTTTGGCCCCTGAACTTCATGCATATAATAACTCTTTAACCGTGCATCGGTTTAAAACAAACTTTATATGTAAAATGCTTAGAATTTTGTGGAGATTAATATTTTCCAACTTTAATGCATGTTTAAAATGTTTAAAAATGATGTTTGTGTTTAATTTGCCGTATTGCCATGTTAAATTGATTTAATTCATAACTTAATAACCGTAGCTCCAAACTTAACAATCTTTATATGTAAATGGGGTAGAAAAATGCATAGTTTAACATGGTGTACTTGCTTTGCATGTTTAACAACTCTAAAATATGGTTTAGGACAGAACAGTACCAAATTCATATTATGCACATGAGGATTTACCGGAATTGTTGTTTGTTGTGCCGGCCTCATTTAAACTTGCCTAGATAGGTAGTTTTCATATGCTTCACCTATTGCCATGTTTAATAACATTTAACCTTGTTGGGTACATAAACGGGAGAGAACTAAATAAGTCATGTGGCATTTCATCAATATGCAACTCGTTGCATATTGAGCTCCACTTAACTTGTAGTTTTGCTTGTGCACTTTGCCATGCCATGCCTCATTACACCGGACATGCATCATACTTGTTTGTGCATCATGCCATGTTTATGCTTGTTGGTTTACTATGTTGCTTGCTTCTTTCCGGCTGGCTTCTCTCGTTAGCTTCGGTTTTGTTCCGGAGTTGTGAGGATTCATTCGGCTACGTTGGTTCGTCTCCTTCATGGTTTCGTTCTTCTTCCTTGCGGGATCTCAGGTAAGATGACCATACCCTCGAAATCACTTATATATTTGCTTGCTAGTTGTTCGCTCTATTGCCATGCCGCGCTACATACCACTTGCTATATCATGCCTCCCATATTGCCATGTCAAGCCTCTAACCCACCTTTCCTAGCAAACCGTTGTTTGGCTATGTTACCGCTTTTGATCAGCCCCTCTTATAGCGTTGCTAGTTGTAGGTGAAGTTGAAGTTTGTTCCATGTTGGAACATGGATATGTTGGGATATCACAATATATCTTATTTAATTAATGCATCTATGTACTTGGTAAAGGGTGGAAGGATCGGCCTTATGCCTGGTGTTTTGTTCCACTCTTGTCGCCCTAGTTTCTGTCATACCGGTGTTATGTTCCTTGATTTTGCGTTCCTTACGCGGTTGGGTGTTATGGGAACCCCTTGACAGTTCGCTTTGAATAAAACTCCTCCAGCAAGGCCCAACCTTGGTTTTACATTTGCCTGACAACCTATAACTTTCCCTTGGGTTTTCGTGAGCCCCAGGGTCATCTTTATTTTAACCCCCCGGGCAAGTGCTCCTTTGAGTGTTGGTCCAAAACAGAGCCACTTGCAGCGCCACCTCGGGGAAACTTGAGGGTTGATTTTAACTGTACATAGTGTTCATCCGGTGTGCCCTAAGAACGAGATATGTGCAGTTCCTATCAGGATTTGTCGGCACATTCGGGTGGCTTTGCTGGCCTTGTTTTACCATTGTCGAAATGTCTTCTAACCGGGATTCCGAGACTGATCGGGTCTTCCCGGGAGAAGGAATATCCTTCATTGACCGTGAGAGCTTGTGATGGGCTAAGTTGGGACACCCCTGCACGGTATAAACTTTCGAGAGCCGTTCCCGCGGTTATGTGGCAGATGGGAATTTGTTAATGTATGGTTGTAGAGAACTTGACACTTGACTTAATTAAAATGCATCAACCGCGTGTGTAGCCGTGATGGTCTCTTCTCGGCGGGGTCCGGGAAGTGAACACGGTTCTTGTGTTATGCTTGAACGTAAGTAATTTCAGGATCACTTCTTGATCACTTCTAGTTCACGACCATGCATTGCTTCTCTTCTCGCTCTTATTTGTGTATGTTAGCCACCATATATGCTTAGTGCTTGCTGCGACTCCACCTCACTACCCTTTCCTACCCATAAGCTTAAATAGACTTGATCTCGCGGGTGTGAGATTGCTGAGTCCTCGTGACTCACAGATACTTCCAAACAGTTGCAGGTGTCGATGATACCAATACAGATGACGCAACCGAGCTCAAGTGGGAGCTCGATGAAGATCTTGTTCGTTGTGTTGTTTCGTTTCCTATTGATCAATGGTGGAGCCCAGTTGGGACGATCGGGGATCTAGCATTTGGGGTTGTCTTCTTTTATTTTGGTTCCGTAGTCGGACCTTGATTGTATTCAGGATGTTGTATGTTTAACTTGTATTATGTGAAGTGGCGATTGTAAGCCAACTCTGTATCCCTTTCTTATTCAGTACATGGGATTGTGTGAAGATTACCCCTCTTACGACAAACCTACCATGCGGCTATGCCTCTAAGTCGTGCCCCGACACATGGGAGATATAGCCGCATTGTGGGTGTAACAAGTTGGTATCAGAGCCATCCCCGAGTTAGGAGCCCCCTCCTTGATCGAATCGCTGACGTTGTTGAGTCTAGAACAAAATGTTTTGAGTCTTAGGATTATATATATCGGACAGTAGGATTATTTTTACTCCTCAGTCCCGTCGTCGCTTTGGTGAGGCCTCCTGACGTAGAGTTTTGACTCTTCCCTCCTCAAATTTCATGAAAAGTTTTTTAGGATCACGCGGGTATCTTGGAATCGTTCCGATGGTTTTGGGGCGAGAACATTATTCTTGGTGCCTCCTGACATTTAGGGGTTGTGGCAGTGTCCCGGGGAGTTGAGCTCCGAGGTGTTGTCGTCACAATTTTATCGTTGCAGTTCTGGAATACCTGAGTTCCCCGACATCGAAAATCTCTTTTATGCAGTTGTTGGTGAGATAACGTCGACGCCACCCAGTACTGGGACAAGAGTTCGGTATTATTGCCATAACTCGTATAACAGATGCTTTTCGAAGGTTGAGGTAAATGATTTCCGAAGGTTTCTTGGTTATGTGTTGAAGGATGGATACAGCTGGATGTAGGATTTGCTAGTTTTGGGTGAGATATTATGCTTCCCTTGTATCCCCAACACATGATTGCATAACCAAAAAGTTTCGGGAGTTTATAAGCGGGAATTCAAGTATATCGTAGGATATCTTTCCAACAGACACATGATATGATATGGGGTCTATCATATGTTTGTTTCCGGCTTATTCAGCAAGCCAAATCCTTTGTTTTGTTTTGAGTTGTGGTATTCGAGTTGCTTCGAAGTCAAATGTGGATTCCGTACCTTTTCCTAAATGGTGTTCTCATATTTCTATGGGAGTGCTAATCCTTTTCGATCATCGAGATGGTCATGCCAATCCCTTTCAACAGATGTGCTTCTCTCGAAGTTAATCCTACCCTTTCAATATTTTCGAGATCAATACTCAGTTTTTCTCAACGGTATCCATTCCATCTGCCCCAAGTTGCCTTTGTTTTCCCACCCTCCCACCCCTTGTTTTCTTCAACGACTCGGATTTCTTAATCAAGTATCCATCTTATGGATGTGAAGTCTCTTCATTCCTTTCTTCAATGTTCGTATCCGGTGATTCTCATGAAGATTCTAACGGAGTTTCAAGTTCATCATTCTTCGTTCTTTTCCTTCTCCGGTGGATTCAATGCAAGCTTTCGGTGTTGATCATATCTTTTTCATGGGTTCACATGCTTTCCATGTCAGAAGTCCTTATCGAAGACTCTCTTATTTCTTCACCTCTCGCTATTCAATTGTTCCGGAGTGCTGAAGACATCTCAGAATATTCGCGTTTTCCATTGCTAATTCGTTCAAGATATCTCCAGGTTGTTATCTCTTTCGAGCCATTTAATTCAACCGGCGCAATCTATCTTTTAAATCATCAACGGTGTTTCTCTTGAGTGGGCCCTAACCCACAAGTCTTTTCCCAGGATCTTACCTGACTCTTCTAATCTTCCCGGAGTTACTCTCAAATTCTTTTCCAAGTTTGACGTGAGAATGAGTTATCATCAGTCAAATGCCTTCTCCAAGATCTTTCACATTCTTTTCATCATTGGTTCAACCTTTCTAATTTCCATTCCGTAGTGGCTCAACAATTCAAGGTCGTGTTTCTCATCATCATTATCAACATTTGAAGACCGAAGAAGAGTTCCTCTTAATTCCTTACCCGTTCTTCCAAAGATTCATGATGCTAGCTTTATGCCATCCTCTCATCATTGTTTTTGATTGTGAGAATTCTTTTCACCCATCCTCAGCAATTCAAGAGTCTTTTTAGTTTGATTCTCCGGAGCCCATCATCTCAGAATTATTCATTCCAGCTTTCAGCTCTCGTTCTCCAAATCTTACCCGTGAATCGTTCAAATATCCTCTAATCAGTTCATGATCTCTTTGTTCTCATGTATCTAAATCCCCTCAAGTATCTTCTTTCTTTTTTTCCAATTCTTCCTGGCGTTTCTTTATCTTTTCTTCGTTCGTTTTCAATTCTTACGATGGTTCGTTCAAGAATTCTCTTCCATTGTTATTGTAACAATTCAATTCATTCGTTCTTTCCAAATCCTACTAGTGGTTCCATAAATACTTTCTCAAGTTTGCGCAATATCTATCTTAATCCGTTCTAAGAGAATAAGTAGCATGCCAAATCTGCACTTGTCATCAATTTAAATTGGTGAAGGATACGCATAACGTAATTCTTATTATTGTTTCATCCAAGGGATCTAATATCTTCGTCCGGAGTGGTTCATCATATCACATTCTCGGTTCGAGATGCTTTATCTTTTCTTTTCGGAGTTCCAAGTTATTTCAAATATATCATTTCAAAGCTTTCATTTAATCACTTCAAGGCTTCTCCCGGAGTTTTTTTTTCAACTTTCCCTTTCGTTTGATCATTCTTTTATTACCGGAGTTCTTCATGGAGGCTCTACATGTTGGTTCATCAAGGACTTAATTCCTTCTCGAAGTGTTCACCGAGATTGTTTTCAGAGGAGCTCAAGCTTTCTTCATCTTGCAATCTGGAGTGCAATTGTTCTCCCTTATCTTTTGAGGTGGTAGTATATCATTCTTCATTCACAAGAATGGGATATTTTAAACCCATCATTTTCAATTTGGTCGTGAGATCCTTTGCAACCCATCAATCTCTTCATTGGAGTTATCTTGGGTTATATTTCACCTAAAGCTTTCCCTAAGGATTGTTGCTACTTATGGTGCTTGTAAATGACCCAAGTTCTTCATTTATCCTCCCGGTGAGATAAGTTTCCCGTCTCCTTGTTGATATCAATCCAATCTATTGTTTTCCGTTAGTGGCAGAATTTCGCCTCAATCTTGAGAAGTTATCCATAAGTCCACTACAAGCTTATCCTTTTGTTGTTGTTAATCCAACAACTTCGTTTCAATCCTTATTTCTAAGGATGCTTTCAAATTCATTGGTGGTAGAAGTTATCATTTTCTTCTACTTTCTTTCTTTCCAATGATCTATCTTCTATTCTTTCTTTCGGAGGCATTGCGATGTTTCTCTCTTTGACCCATCATCTTGTTTTGTCAAGATCATGTTCAATTCCTTCCATTTACAGTCAGAGTGCTGCCCAAATTATATCATTCTTAGGCCTTCTCTATCTTGTTTAACCGGAGTATTGTGTCTAGCATTCCTCTTCTAACCGGACTCTCGTCCAAGTGCTTTCATTTTGGCAAGTTCATATTATATGCCTTCCGTTTCCAACCGGAGTGTGTCGTAATTGATCTTTATTTTTCCTTGTACATCTCGTTTCAACCGGAGTGCTTGCATGTACTTATTGTCCATTGCAACCTTTTTTCTTATGTCTTCCAACCTACAAGGTTCTAGTAATGTTCTTTTGTTCCTCTTTTCTAACGGAGTGTTTTCTACTTTGTTCATCTTCATTGTATTCTTTCTTTCACCTCTCAAGATTCTTTGGTTTCACTCCTTTGTCAAAGAAGCAACTTAGTTTTACCTCTTCTCTTCCTCTTCCGTTTCTCTCCGGTGCCATCCTTAGATCTCAGGACGAGATCCTCTCATAGTGGTGGAGTGTTGTGACGCCCCGAGACCGATGCGCCAGGTGTCTTCCAGTTATTCGCCATCGTTCCCATGTATTTCGCTTGCGTGTTGAATCTTGCCATGTCATCATGTGCATTGCATCATCATGTTTTCAAAACTTGCATTCGTCCAAGTCTCCCCGTCCTCTCCGTTGTCCGTTCTGAGCCCAGACACACTTGCACGCGCCCGCGGCATGTCCGAAATAGTATTTTATAAGTGGCCGGAAAATGTTCTCAGAATGGGATGAGAGTTGGTGTGTGGTCTTGTTATGTTGTAGGTAGGCCGTCTGCCAAGTTTCATCGCATTCGGAGTCTGTTTGATGCCCCAATGGATAACAATAGTGGCATTATAGCCGGTCTATCATCGGACGTTTCCGGTCTCCGGAAACGGTTGTCGGGTTGCATTCCCCTTCTCTCTTCTCAGTCCAACCACACACTTGACCTTGTTTGCCTAACCCCTCTTTTCACAATGCATCGACCCCTCGCGCGTGTCCAAAACTTACCTGAACCCAACCCGGGTTGTCGTTACCGATGGATCCGAATCATCCCCAAACATCCCTAAAATATCATCGGTTTGTTCTTTGACTTTCCTAGCCTATTTTATCTTGATTGTCTGATTACGATCGGAGGGATCCGTTAGCCCCTAACCTAATCCACGAGCTTATATAAACGGGGCAACCCTAAATTCTAGGGACAATGTCCCATCCATCAAATCCTCCCAGCCGCCGCCAGTCCTCTTCCACCTCGGGATTGCCCCCGATCCAAACCCACCAATCACCTACAGCCTCCAGATCGCCTCGCCCTCCACCTCACGACCGAAGCTCCCCTACACCTCGCCGGAGATGCGACCTCCTCTGTTTCCTCCTCGCACCTTCCTCACTTGCCCTGAGGCCATAGTCCTTGACCTCGTCAGCCCCGTCGCCGTCGGCGACCTCAACCATCAGGGTGTCGCCCTCATCCACCAGGCCAGGCCACCCGCTCCTTCTCCCTGTCCTCTTCTTCTTGTTGTTTCTACCCTTCTCCGACCCCTTCCTCGTCTCATCTCTCTCTCTCTCTCAGAGAACCGCCATGGCCACCGCACGTTTGTCGCCCCACTGCCAGACCCGGCCAGACTCCGCCCCGTTCCCGCCGTCTGCTGCCCGCTCCTCGTCGGGGTTCCCTACATGCGCCGCTTCAAGTTCCCTGCCGCGCCTCTGCTTTAGTTGAGCAAAGAGGATGACGCCCCTTTTTTTCCTCCTCTGCTCGAACCCATGCATTGGGCGCCCTCCTCACCGTCGTCAACTAGGTGAGCAGCAGCTCCACCGCGACCTCGCCCGTGCCTCCCTCTATCTCTTCCCTTCTTATTTTTTTTCTCTCTGGTGCTCTCTCGCTCACGATCTCTCTGTCGCTCTCCTTTGCCCCGAACAGGGAAACCCCGCCGCCATGGATGGCTGAGCCCAGCGCCCGAGTGCTCCTCCTCGCGCCAAGCCGTCGTCATTGCCTCTGCTCATGCCTGAGCACGGACGCCGTGCCGTCTCCTGCCTCCTCATCCACACACCCCGTGCAGCTTCACCTCCGGCCGCGCAGGTGAGCAGCCACCGCTCCCGGAGCATCAAGAGGTCGTGCCCTGCTCCTTTTCTCTCCCATCTCCCTTTCTTGGTTTTCCTCACTCCCTCACATCTCATTCCTGCCATGGACAAGTACCAACCACAAGCGCCATGAGGGACGCCCGCACTCCCTCTCCTTCGTGTTGCCGAGCCCCTACACAGCCTCGCCATGGCCGCTGGCCTCGCTGTTTCCTCGCTGTGAGCAACTTCCATCATAACTGAACCTTCTTTATTTTCATAGATCCGTTCTGGCATGTATTGTTTATTTACTGTTGCCACTATGTTTCTCCATGAGATTAGTAGTAGCCCAACTAGTCAGGGATCCTTGCTCTGTCCAAGAGGTCTTGGGATCGAGTCATAGGTTGTAACACCCACGATGCGGCTATATCTCCATGTGTCGGAGCACGACTTAGAGGCATAACCGCATGGTAGGCATGTCGCAAGAGGGGTAATCTTTACACATCACATGTACTGAATAAGAAAGGGATAAAGAGTTGGCTTACAATCACCACTTCACACAATACATAAATATAGCATTACATCATCCAGAACACAATCAAGGTCCGACTACGGAACCAAATAAAGAAACACAACCCCTAATGCTAGATCCCCGATCACCCTGACTGGGCTCCACTACTTATCATCTGGAAAGGAAACATAGTAACGAACATGATCTTCACCGAGCTCCCACTTGAGCTGGGTTGCGTCACCTGTATGGTTATCATCGGCACCTGCAACTGTTTGGAAGTATCTGTGAGCCACGAGGACTCAGCAATCTCACACCCTTGCGATCAAGACTATTTAAGCTTATGGGTAGGAAAGGGTAGTGAGGTGGAGCCGTAGCAAGCACTAAGCATATATGGTGGCTAACATACACAAAAGAGAGCGAGAAGAGAAGCAAAGCACGGTCGAGAAGCTATAATGATCAAGAAGTGATCCTGAAGAACTACTTACGTTCAAGAAATAACACGAGACCGTGTTCTCTTCCCAGACTCCGCGGAAAAGAGACCATCACGGCTACACACGCGGTTGATTTATTTTAATTAGATTAAGTGTCAAGTTTTCTACAACCGTATATTAACAAATTCCCATCTGCCCATAACCGCGGGCACGACTTTTGAAAGTTCAAAACCCTGCAGGGGTGTCCCAACTTAGCCCATCACAAGCTCTCACGGTCAACAAAGGATATTCCTTCTCCCAGGACGACCCGATCAGACTCGGAATCCCGGTTGCAAGACATTTTGACAATGGTAAAACAAGACCAGCAAAGCCGCCCGATGTGCCGACAAATCCCGATAGGAGTCGCACGTATCTCATTCTCAGGGCACACGGATGAGCGCTCCATACAACTAAAACCAAACCTCGAGTTTCCCCGAGGGGGCAATGCAAAGGACACTAGTTTGGACCAACACTCAGAGGAGCACTGGCCGAAGGGTTTAAAATAAAGATGACCCTTGAGTCTGCAGAACCCAAGGGAAAAGGCTTAGCTGGCAAATGGTAAAACCAAGGTTGGGCCTTGCTGGAGGAGTTTTATTCAAGGCGAACTGTCAAGGGGTTCCCATTATAACCCAACCGCGTAAGGAACGCAAAATCAAGGAACATAACACCGGTATGACAGAAACTAGGGCGGCAAGAGTGGAACAAAATACCAGGCAAAAGGCCGAGCCTTCCACCATTTACCAAGTATATAGATGCATTAAAGTAAACAAGATATGATAGTAATGATATCCCAACAATAATCATGTTCCAACATGGAACAAACTTCATCTTCACCTGCAACTAGCAACGCTATAAGAGGGGCTGAGCAAAGCGGTAACATAGCCAAACAACGGTTTGCTAGGCAAGGTGGGTTAGAGGCTTGACACGGCAATATGGGAGGCATGATATAGCAAGTGGTAGGTATCGCGACATAGCAATAGAGCGAGCAACTAGCAAGCAAACATAGAAGTGATTTCAAGGGTATGGTCATCTTGCCTGCAAAGTTCTCAGAGTAGATGAAAGCTTGATCCTCGTAAGCGTACTCAACGGGTTCCTCGATCACGAACTCGTCTCCCGGCTCTACCCAAAGCAAGAACACAAGCAAAGTACCAACAATCAATCACGGTGCAATGCGCAAGCAACATGATGCAAAACACGGCATGATATGCGGGATGTGATATGCAATGCATATGCGTGCTCCGGAAGGAAAAGAATGAACAAGGCATCAACTTGGAAAATAAAGTGTGCCGCTGGAAAGATGAGATGATTTTGGTCGAAATCGATATAAAGATCACAGGAATCGGATACACGTTTTGCAAATGACAAGCAAGACAAGAATGGCACAATTCTGCGATTAACAGCACGATGCCATCTAGAATGCAACAAGAAACTAAGCTACTGCACTCCAACATAGCAACAAAGCACATGGTAGTGATCTACTCAAGATGCTTGACAAAAGATGAACACTGAGCTATGGCTAAATCACACAAGAGCAGGTTCAAACAAGCACGGCAATAGTGCAAAAGAAATCAGCATCACAGACTTAGTGAAAATACTAACATGCCAGGAATTAACATCATGAAGCAATGTTTAGAGCACGATAACAACATGCTACAAGAACAGAACATAGCTATACAAGGCATGGAATGAATCTACTCAAAGCATATAACAAAAGTCCCTACTGACAAAGAGCCAAAAAGGCACAGAAGATATGATAGCACCCATGTAAACATAGCAAGTTTCGTTAACAGATTCAGACTTAGCAGAAAACTGGGCATGGCATAAACAGAATTGTGAAGGCATCTTTGCGAGCTCGATTCACTCAACAAAAGGCATTGCATGACAAGATAAGCATATCATCAGCAAGAAAACATGTTCATGAAGCTAACCATGGCAAGAACAATCTCATAGCATGCATGGATCAACTGCAACTACTGATCGCCCCGACTGGGCTCCACTACTGATCGTCTGGAAAGGAAACATAGTAATGAACACGATCTTCATCGAGCTCCCACTTGAGCTGGGTTGCGTCACCTGCACGGTTATCATCGGCACCTGCAACTGTTTGGAAGTATCTGTGAGCCACGAGGACTCAGCAATCTCACACCCTCGCGATCAAGACTATTTAAGCTTATGGGTAGGAAAGGGTAGTGAGGTGGAGCTGCAGCAAGCACTAAGCATATATGGTGGCTAACATACGCAAAAGAGAGCGAGAAGAGAAGCAAAGCACGGCCGAGAAGCTATAATGATCAAGAAGTGATCCTGAAGAACTACTTACGTTCAAGCAATAACACGAGACCGTGTTCTCTTCCCGGACTCCACCGAAAAGAGACCATCCCAACAATAATCATGTTCCAACATGGAACAAACTTCATCTTCACCTGCAACTAGCAACGCTATAAGAGGGGCTGAGCAAAGCAGTAACATAGTCAAACAACGGTTTGCTAGGCAAGGTGGGTTAGAGGATTGACATGGCAATATGGGAGGCATGATATAGCAAGTGGTAGGTATCGCAGCATAGCAATAGAGCGAGCAAGTAGCAAGCAAAGATAGAAGTGATTTCGAGGGTATGATCATCTTGCCTCCAAAGTTCTCAGAGTAGACGAAAGCTTGATCCTCGTAAGCGTACTCAACGGGTTCCTCGATCACGAACTCATCTCCCGGATCTATCCAAAGCAAGAACACAAGCAAAGGACCAACAATCAATCACGGTGCAATGCGCAAGCAACATGATGCAAAACATGACTTGATATGTGGGATGTGGTATGCAATGCATATGCGTGCTCCGGAAGGAAAAGAATGAACAAGGCATCAACTTGGCAAATCAAGTGTGCCACTGGAAATATGAGATGATTTCGGTCGAAATCGATATAAATATCACCGGAATCGGATACACGGTTTGCAAATGACAAGTAAGACAAGAATGGCACAATTCTGCGATTAACAGCACGATGCCATCTAGAATGCAACAAGAAACTAAGATACTGCACTCCAACATAGCAACAAAGCACATGGCAGTGATCTACTCAAGATGATTGACAAAAGATGAACACTGAGCTACGGCTAAATCACACAAGATCAGGTTCAAACAAGCATGGCAAAAGTGCAAAAGATATCAGCATCACAGACTTAGTGAAAATACTAACATGCCAGGAATTAACATCAGGAAGCAATGTTTAGAGCACGATAGCAACATGCTACAGGAACAGAACATAGCAATACAAGGCATGGAATGAACCTACTCAAAGCATATAACAAAATTCCCTTACTGACCAAGAGCCAAAAAGGCACAGAAGATATGATAGCACCCATGTAAACATAGCAAGTTTCATTAACAGATTCAGACTTGGCAGAAAACTGGGCATGGCATAAACAGAATTGTGAAGGCATCTTTGCGAGCTCGATTCACTCAACAAAAGGCATTGCATGACAAGATAAGCATAACATTAGCAAGAAAACATGTTCATGAAGCTAACCATGGCAAGAACAATCTCATAGCGTGCATGGATCAACTACAACATCCTTGGCAAAATTGATTAACACGTAAACAATCTGCCAGGAACATTTTATAGGAAAAGTAGAGCAATATTAAGTCATGCTAAGGCACTCCATAATTGCAAACAGGGGCATGGATGGATAGAGCACAACCATATGTCCAAATCATTCTTACTGAACATACTCAAAAAAAAGCATGGATCTCACTTTAGCAGCATGAATACATGACATAAAAATAACAGCAGGGAAATGACTATGAAATCCTGAGATCCTGAAATCAGCAATAACACGAAGGCTACTTTGCATGCTTGTGCTAGTCACCACAAAGATCACAAAAATACATGGCATACACCCCTGTAAAGATGACATCGCATAGAACGAAATACATGTAGAGCTCATGCCCATATGCAGCACACAATAATCATGGCAAAAATGACAAATGCTCATAATCTGCTAAGTAACAGGAACTAACATTTTATAGCACTCTTGCACCAACAATTTGGGCATCAATATGGACTCAAACAAGAAGGTCACAATGGAACAAAACAAAGAGCATATCCTGATGAACATTTTGATATATCATACACGCAATTCGGAACAACATGCACAAAGTTACACACTCCATAAGATGCATGAATGATGTAAAAACTCAGGGACTTGGTGAAAAAGACAACCTCCGGAAAACTGGGCGGGGTTGACCCGGGACGAAGTGGTGCGGTTCAAGCGGAGGCGTTTGGTTGGAGGACTTGGGCTGTCCAGGGATGGCGGCGTGCAGATCTAGGGAGGCGGACGGTGACGTGGCTCCGGCGAGCGGGGAGGTCGTCTGGTCGTCGGAGAAGGTAGAGGAGACCGGGGTCGGCCGGAACGGGGAGATCCGGGGACGTGGATCTCGGATCCGGCATTGGAGGCGAGGCGGGAGGCCATGGCAGGTGCAGCGGCGAGCTCCTGCGACGAGGACCACGACCAGCATTGAGGTCTTGCAGAGGCGGTGGATCCGCGACGGAGGAGGCGAAAACAGTCGACGTCGGCGCGCGGCGATGGCGGGCGGGCGAGCGGGCGGTGGCGAGCGAAGCTCCGGCGGCGCTGTAGAGCTGCAGGCCGAGGCGCGCGGGGAGCAGAGGGATCCGGCGATGCGGGTTCGTGCAAGTGCGGCCCCGGACCCCGATGGGCTTCAGCGGGCTTGCCCCGGGCCTGGGTGGGCCGCGGTGGAGGAGGCGCACTGGGGAGGACGCGTGGCATGACGAGAGTGGCCACGGGCGAAGCTGGCGGTGGCGCTGGCCATTGGGGGCACGACAAGTGGCGGGGAGAGGTTGCTGGAGGCGGATCCGAGGAGGAGGCGGCGGCTGGAAGGTGGGTGGTTGTTGGGCTGGCGCAAAAAACGAAGCAGCAGCTAGGGATTCCGAAAATGGAGGCTAGGGTCTATATATAGCAGTTACAGCTAGGGTTTGGGGTGTTTTGGGGGCATTCCGGAGGGGTGTTGGGCTGCAACACACACGAGGCCTTTACGGATCCCCGGTTAACAGTTGGAGTATCAAATGGACTCCAAATGGCACGAAACTTGATAGACGGTCTACCGGTGGTGTACCAAGGCCGCTTGGCAAATCTTGGTACATTCCGAGAAAGTTTAACACCCGCTCACGAAAAAAGGCAAAAGGGGGCGCCGGAGGGCGTAGGAGTGCCGGATTGAGAAACGGACAACGGGGAAAATGCTCGGATGCATGAGACGAACACGTATGCAAATGCGATGCACATGATGACATGATATGAAATGCATGACATGGACAAAAGCAAAACGAAGACAAAACCCAACCATAAGGGAATTTCATAACTTAGAGCCGAAAATGGCAAGAGTCGGAGTACAAATATGGAAAGTTGTATCTGGGGCGTTACAACACTCCACCACTAGGAAAGGATCTCGTCCCGAGATCTAGGATGGCACCGGAGGGAAAAGGAAGAGGAAGATAAGAGGTAAAACTAAGTTGCTTCTTTGACAAACGAGTGAACCAAAGAACCTTGAAAGGTTGAGCAAATTGAAAGAAAGAATACAATGAAGATGAACGAAGTTGAAAGCACTCTGTTAGGAAATAGGAACAAGGAAGAACAAATTCGGGCAGCACTCCGGTTGAAAAGAGATGCAAGACTTGATAAGATGAAAGAACTTGAGCAGAGGACACATCACTCCGGTTAAACAGATAAGGAAAGGAAAGAAAATGATCTTGACAAAACAAGAAGATGGGTTGAAGAGAGCAACATCACAATGCCTCCGGAAGAAAAGAAAGAATGGAATGGAATGAATGGAGGGAAACAAGATCTTGGGAGAGCACGCTTACAAGAAATGCTAGAACGGAGTTGTTGGATTATCAACAATGAAAGGATAAGCTTGATATGGGTTTATGGAATACATCTCAAAATTATGAGGTGAAATTCTGCCACTAACGAAAACTATAGATTGGATTGCTATCAACAAGGAGAGACGAACCACCATGTAGAGCCTCCGTGAAGAACTCTGGTAATAAAAGAATGATCAAACGAAATGAAGGATGAAAAGAATATGGTTGAAGCCTTGCAATGATTAGATGGATCTTTGTGATGATGAGAGCTTGGAACTCCGGGAAAAGAAAAGATGAGACAATTGAAAACGAGAATTTATTCATCATGAACAAACTCCGAAGGAAGGAATTTATCACTTGGATGAAACAAGAATAAGAATTATGTTATGCGTATCCTTCACCAACTTAATACTACTTACTCTCGTAGAAAGGATTAAGAGAGATATAGCGCAAACTTGAGAGGGTCTTCAACGAACCACCAGTAGGATTGAAAACGAACGAAGTAAAGGGATGAATCGCCGGTAAGAATTTGAAAACGAACAAAGATACTTGGAGAAATTTTGATACAAGAGAATGAAGAGATCATGAGTTGATTAGATAATACTTGCATGATGCACCGGAAAAATTTGGATAACGAGAGCTGAAAGCTGGAATGAATAATTCTGAGATGATGGGTTCCAGAGAATCGAATTGAAAGACTCCTTAATAGCTCCGGATGGGTGAAAAGAATTCTCACAATCGAAAACAATTATGAGAGGATGGCAACAAGCTAGAACCATGAATCTTGAAGAGAATGGAGCAAGATTGAGAGAAAAATCTTCCTCGGTCTTCAAATCCGAAAATGACGACGAGAAATACCACCATGAATTGTTGAGATACTCAAGAATAATGAAGAATATAAAGGCTGAATCAACAATGAAAAGAATTTGAAAGATCTTGGAGGAAGACATTTGACTGACGATAACTCATTCTTACGACAAACTTGAAAAAGAATTTGAGGTTATCTCCGGGAAAAATTAGAAGAGTCACGTAAGATCCTGGGAAAAAACCTGTGGGTTAGGGCCCACTCAAAAGATAAACCGTTCAATGATTACTTGAAAGGGAGATTTCACCGGTTGATTTAAATGGCTTGTGTGAGATAACATCCTCGAAAGAGTTTGAACGAAAGCAGAGTGGAAACACGAATCTTCGAGATAACTTGAGGACTCCGGAACAATTGAATAGCGAGAAGTGGATGATTATGAGGTGCACCGGCATGAGTAAACATTTGAAATGAGGAAAAGGATATGATCAACACCAAAGCTTGAATTGAATCCACCAGAGAATGAAAATAATGAAGAATGATAACCTTGAAGCTCCGTTAGTATCTTCCTGAGAATCACCAGATAAGAATATTGACGGAAAAGAATGGAGAGACTTCACATCCATAAAATAGATACTTGATTAAGAAATCTGAGTTCTTGAAGAAAAATGGGTGGGAGGGAGGGAAAAACAAAGACAATTTGGGATGGATGAAACAAACACCGTTGGGAAAACTAAGAGGTGATCTTGCGAATGTTGAAGTGATCGGGTACACTTGAAGAGAAACATGCCGGTTGAAAAAGGATTGACATGACAATCTTGATTATCATGAAGGATTAGTATTCACATAGAAATATGAGAACACCACTTAGGAAAGGTATGGAATCAACATTTGACATTGAAGCAGCTCGAATACCACAATTGAAAACAAAACAAAGGACTGGCTTGCAGAATAAGTCGGAAACAAACATATGATAGATCCCATATCGTATCATGTGTCTGTCGGAAAGATATCCTACGATATACTTGAATTCCAACTTATAAACTCCCCAAACTTTCTGGTTATGCAATCAGGTGTTGGGGATACAGGGGAAGCATAATATCTCACCCAAAACTAGCAAATCCTACATCCAGTTGTATCCATCCTTCAACACATAACCAAGAAACTTTCGGAAATTGTTTACCTAAACCTTCGAAAAGCATCCGTTATACGAGTTATGGCAATACTCCCAAACTCCTGCCCCAGTACTGGGTGGCGTCGAGGTTATCTCACCAACAACTGCATAAAAGAGATTTTTGATGTCGGCGAAACTCGGGTATTCCAGAACTACAATGATAAAATTGTGACGACAACACTTCGGAGCTCAACTCCCCAGGACACTGCCACAACCCCTAAATGTCAGGAGGCACCAAGAACAATGTTCTCGTCACAAATCCATCGAAACGATTCCAAGATACCCGCGTGATCCTAAGAAAAATTAGTGAAATTTGAGGAGAGAAGAGTCAAAACTCTATGTCAGGAGGCCTCACCAGAGCGACGAAGGGACTGAGAAGTACAAAGAATCCTACTCTCCGATATATATAATCCTAAGACTAAAAACATTTTTTCTAGACTCAACAACGCCAGCGATTCGATCAAGCAGGGGGCTCCTAAGTCGGGGATGGCTCTGATTACCAACTTGTAACACCCACGATGCGGCTATATCTCCCACGTGTTGAAGCACGACTTAGAGGAATAACCGCATGGTAGGCATGTCGCAAGAGGGGTAATCTTTACACATCCCATGTACTGAATAAGAAAGGGATAAAGAGTTGGCTTACAATCGCCACTTCACATAATACATAAATATAGCATTACATCATCCAGAACACAATCAAGGTCCGACTACGGAACCAAATAAAGAAACACAACCCCTAATGCTAGATCCCCGATCGCCCTGACTGGGCTCCACTACTTATCATCTGGAAAGGAAACATAGTAACGAACATGATCTTCACCGAGCTCCCACTTGAGCTGGGTTGCGTCACCTGTATGGTTATCATCGGCACCTGCAACTGTTTGGAAGTATCTGTGAGCCACGAGGACTCAGCAATCTCACACCCTTGCGATCAAGACTATTTAAGCTTATGGGTAGGAAAGGGTAGTGAGGTGGAGCCGTAGCAAGCACTAAGCATATATGGTGGCTAACATACACAAAAGAGAGCGAGGAGAGAAGCAAAGCACGGTCGAGAAGCTATAATGATCAAGAAGTGATCCTGAAGAACTACTTACGTTCAAGAAATAACACGAGACCGTGTTCTCTTCCCAGACTCCGCGGAAAAGAGACCATCACGGCTACACACGCGGTTGATTTATTTTAATTAGATTAAGTGTCAAGTTTTCTACAACCGTATATTAACAAATTCCCATCTGCCCATAACCGCGGGCACGACTTTTGAAAGTTCAAAACCCTGCAGGGGTGTCCCAACTTAGCCCATCACAAGCTCTCACGGTCAACAAAGGATATTCCTTCTCCCAGGACGACCCGATCAGACTCGGAATCCCGGTTGCAAGACATTTTGACAATGGTAAAACAAGACCAGCAAAGCCGCCCGATGTGCCGACAAATCCCGATAGGAGTCGCACGTATCTCATTCTCAGGGCACACGAATGAGCGCTCCATACAACTAAAACCAAACCTCGAGTTTCCCCGAGGGGGCAATGCAAAGGACACTAGTTTGGACCAACACTCAGAGGAGCACTGGCCGAAGGGTTTAAAATAAAGATGACCCTTGAGTCTGCAGAACCCAAGGGAAAAGGCTTAGCTGGCAAATGGTAAAACCAAGGTTGGGCCTTGCTGGAGGAGTTTTATTCAAGGCGAACTGTCAAGGGGTTCCCATTATAACCCAACCGCGTAAGGAACGCAAAATCAAGGAACATAACACCGGTATGACAGAAACTAGGGCGGCAAGAGTGGAACAAAATACCAGGCAAAAGGCCGAGCCTTCCACCATTTACCAAGTATATAGATGCATTAAAGTAAACAAGATATGATAGTAATGATATCCCAACAATAATCATGTTCCAACATGGAACAAACTTCATCTTCACCTGCAACTAGCAACGCTATAAGAGGGGCTGAGCAAAGCGGTAACATAGCCAAACAACGGTTTGCTAGGCAAGGTGGGTTAGAGGCTTGACACGGCAATATGGGAGGCATGATATAGCAAGTGGTAGGTATCGCGGCATAGCAATAGAGCGAGCAACTAGCAAGCAAACATAGAAGTGATTTCGAGGGTATGGTCATCTTGCCTGCAAAGTTCTCAGAGTAGATGAAAGCTTGATCCTCGTAAGCGTACTCAACGGGTTCCTCGATCACGAACTCGTCTCCCGGCTCTACCCAAAGCAAGAACACAAGCAAAGTACCAACAATCAATCACGGTGCAATGCGCAAGCAACATGATGCAAAACACGGCATGATATGCGGGATGTGATATGCAATGCATATGCGTGCTCCGGAAGGAAAAGAATGAACAAGGCATCAACTTGGAAAATAAAGTGTGCCGCTGGAAAGATGAGATGATTTTGGTCGAAATCGATATAAAGATCACAGGAATCGGATACACGTTTTGCAAATGACAAGCAAGACAAGAATGCCACAATTCTGCGATTAACAGCACGATGCCATCTAGAATGCAACAAGAAACTAAGCTACTGCACTCCAACATAGCAACAAAGCACATGGTAGTGATCTACTCAAGATGCTTGACAAAAGATGAACACTGAGCTATGGCTAAATCACACAAGAGCAGGTTCAAACAAGCATGGCAATAGTGCAAAAGAAATCAGCATCACAGACTTAGTGAAAATACTAACATGCGAGGAATTAACATCATGAAGCAATGTTTAGAGCACGATAACAACATGCTACAAGAACAGAACATAGCTATACAAGGCATGGAATGAATCTACTCAAAGCATATAACAAAAGTCCCTACTGACAAAGAGCCAAAAAGGCACAGAAGATATGATAGCACCCATGTAAACATAGCAAGTTTCGTTAACAGATTCAGACTTAGCAGAAAACTGGGCATGGCATAAACAGAATTGTGAAGGCATCTTTGCGAGCTCGATTCACTCAACAAAAGGCATTGCATGACAAGATAAGCATATCATCAGCAAGAAAACATGTTCATGAAGCTAACCATGGCAAGAACAATCTCATAGCATGCATGGATCAACTGCAACATCCTTGGCAAAATTGATTAACACGTAACCAATCTGCGAGGAACATTTTATAGGAAAAGTAGAGCAAGATTAAGTCATGCTAAGGCACTCCATAATTCCAAACAGGGGCATGGATGGATAGAGAACAACCATATGTCCAAATCATCCTTAATGAACATACTCAAAAAAAAAGCATGGATCTCACTGTAGCAGCATGAATACATGACATAAAAATAACAACAGGGAAATGACAGTGAAATCCTGAGATCCTAAAAGCAGCAATAACACGAAGGCTACTTTGCATGCTTGTGCTAGTCACCACAAAGATCACAAAAATACATGGCATACACCCCTGTAAAGATGGCATGGCATAGACCAAAATACATGTAGAGCTCATGCCCATATGCAGCACACAATAATCATGGCAAAAATGACAAATGCTCATGATCTGCTAAGTAACAGGAACTAACATTTTATAGAACTTTTGCATCAACAATTTGGGCATCAATATGGACTCAAACAAGCAGGTCACAATGGGACAAAATAAAGAGCACATCCTGATGAACATTTTGATATATCATACACGCAATTCGGAACAACATGCACAAAGTTACACACTCCACAAGATGCATGAATGATGTAAAATCTCAAGGACTTAGAGAAAAAACAACCTCCGGAAAACTAGACGGGGTTGACCCGGGACGAAGTGGTGCGGTTCGAGCGGAGGCGTTTGGTTGGAGGACTCGAGCCGTCCGGGTATGGCGACGTGCAGATCTGGGGAGGTGGCCGGTGACGTGGCTCCGGCGAGCAGGGAGGTCGTCTGGTCGCTGGAGAAGGCGAAGGAGACCGGGGTCGGCCGGAATGGGGAGATCCGGGGACGGGGATCCCGGATCCGGCGTCGGAGGCGAGGCGGGAGGCCATGGCAGGTGTGGCGGCGAGCTCCTGCGACGAGGACCACGGCCGGCGGCGAGGTCTTGCAGGGGCGGTGGATCCGCGGCGGAGGATGCGAAAATAGTCGGCGCGCAGCGATGGCAGGCGGGCGAGCGGGCGGCGGCGAGCAAAGCTCCGGCGGCGTAGCAGCGTTAGAGGCCGAGGCACGTGGGGAGCGGAGGGATCCGGCGACGCAGGCTTGCGCAAGTGCGGCCTCGGGCCCCGATGGGCTTCGGCGGGCTTGCCCCGGGCCTGGGCGGGCCGCGCTGGAGGAGACGCGCTGGGGAGGACGCGTGGCATGACGGGAGTGGCCGCGGGCGAACCTGGCGGCGGCGCTGGCCATTGGGGGCACGACAAGTGGCGGGGAGAGGTGCCGGCGGTGGATCCGAGGAGGCGGCGGCTGGATGTTGGGTGGTGGTTGGGCTGGCGCGGAAAACGAAGCAGGGGCTAGGCATTCCGAAAATGGAGGCTAGGGTCTATATATAGCAGTTACAGCTAGGGTTCGGGTGGTTTTGGGGGCATTCCGAAGGGGTGTTGGGCTGCAACACACACGAGGCCTTTACGGATCCCCGGTTAACCGTTGGAGTATCAAACGGACTCCAAATGGCACGAAACTTGACATGCGGTCTACCGGTGGTGTACCAAGGCCGCTTGGCAAATCTCGGTCCATTCCGAGAAAGTTTAACACCTTCTCACCAAAAGAGGCAAAAGGGGGCGCCGGAGGGCGTAGGAGTGCCGGATTGAGAAACGGACAACGGAGAAATTGCTCAAATGCATGAGACGAACACGTATGCAAATGCGATGCACATGATGACATGATATGAAATGCATGACATGGACAAAAGCAAAACGAAGACAAAACCCAACCACGAGGGAATATCATAACTTAGAGCCGAAAATGGCAAGAGTCGGAGTACAAATACGGAAACTTGTATCCGGGGCGTTACACACGCGCCTTAGGTTTTTCCTCTGTTTCTTTTTGTCAACGCTGTCACACACACGCTGGGCCTAATCCGCCGGTGGTCTGCACTGAGCTTCTCAATCCGGCACAGTATTGTTTTTTTCTCTGCGCAACGGTTTTTCTTTTTTTCAGAGAACGTCTGTTTTACAATTTAGCCCTTGAACTTCATGCATATAATAACTCTTTAACCGTGCATCGGTTCAAAACAAACTTTACACGTAAAATGCTTAGAATTTTGCGTAGATTAATATTTTCCAACTTTCATGCATGTTTAAAATGTTGTTTGTGTTTAATTTGCCTTATTGCCATGTTAAAATGATTTGATTCATAACTTAATAACCGTAGCTCCAAACTTAACAATCTTTATATGTAAATGGGGTAGAAAATGAATAGTTTAACATGGTGTACTTGCTTTGCATGTTTAACACCTCTAGAACATGGTTTTGGGCAGAACAATACCAAATTCATATTATGCACATGAGGATTTACCGAAATTGTTGTTTGTTGTTCCGGCCTCATTTAAACTTGCCTAGATAGGTAGTTTTCATATGCTTCACCTCTAGCCATGTTTAATAACATTTAACCTTGTTGGGTACATAAACGGGAGAGAACTAAATAAGTCATGTGCCATTTCGTCAATATGCAACTCATTGCATATTGAGCTCCACTTAACTTGTAGTTTTGCTTGTGCACTTTGCCATGCCAATGCCTCATTAAACCGGACATGCATCATACTTGTTTGTGCATCATGTCATGTTTATGCTTGTTGGTTTACTATGTTGCTTGCTTCTTTCCGGCTGGCTTCTCTCGTTAGCTTCGGTTTCGTTCCGGAGTTGTGAGGATTCGTTCGGCTACGTTGGTTCGTCTCCTTCATGGTTTCGTTCTTCTTCCTTGCGGGATCTCAGGCAAGATGACCATACCCTCGAAATCACTTCTATCTTTGTTTGCTAGTTGTTTGCTCTATTGCCATGCCGCGCTACCTACCACTTACTATATCATGCCTCCCATATTGCCATGTCAAGCCTCTAACCCACCTTTCCTAGCAAACCGTTGTTTGGCTATGTTACCGCTTTTGCTCAGCCCCTCTTATAGCGTTGCTAGTTGTAGGTGAAGTTGAAGTTTGTTCCATGTTGGAACATGGATATGTTGGGATATCACAATATATCTTATTTAACTAATGCATCTATATACTTGGTAAAGGGTGGAAGGCTCGGTCTGATGCCTGGTGTTTTGCTCCAGTCTTGCCGCCCTAGTTTCCGTCATACCGGTGTTATGTTCCTTAATTTTGTGTTCCTTACGCGGTTGGGTGTTATGGGAACCCCTTGACAGTTTGCTTTGAATAAAACTCCTCCAGCAAGGCCCAACCTTGGTTTTACATTTGCCTAACAACCTATAAATTTCCCTTGGGTTCTCGCGAGCCCGAAGGTCATCTTTATTTTAACCCCCCCCCCCCCCCCCCGGGCAAGTGCTCCTCTGAGTGTTGGTCCAAAATAGAGCCACTTGCAGCGCCACCTTGGGGAAACTTGAGGGTTGGTTTTAGCTGTACGTAGTGTTCATCCGATATGCCCTGAGAACGAGATATGTGCAGTTCCTATCGGGATTTGTCGGCACATTAGGGCGGCTTTACTGGTCTTGTTTTACCATTGTCGAAATGTCTTCTAACCAGGATTCCGAGACTGATCGGGTCTTCCCGGGAGAAGGAATATCCTTCGTTGACCGTGAGAGCTTGTGATGGGCTAAGTTCGGACACCCCTGCATGGTATAAACTTTCGAGAGCCGTGCCCGCGGTTATGTGGCAGATGGGAATTTGTTAATGTATGGTTGTAGAGAACTTGACACTTGACTTAATTAAAATGCATCAACTGCGTGTGTAGCTATGATGGTCTCTTCTCGGCGGGGTCCGGGAAGTGAACACGGTTCTTGTGTTATGCTTGAACGTAAGTAGTTTCAGGATCACTTCTAGTTCACGACCGTGCATTGCTTCTCTTCTCGCTCTTATTTGCATATGTTAGCCACCATATATGCTTAGTGCTTGCTGCAGCTCCACCTCACTACCCTTTCCTACCCATAATCTTAAATAGACTTGATCTCGCGGGTGTGAGATTGATGAGTCCTCGTGACTCACAGATACTTCCAAACTGTTGCAGGTGCCGATGATACCAGTACAGATGACGCAACCGAGCTCAAGTGGGAGCTCGATGAAGATCTTGTTCGTTGTGTTGTTTCGTTTCCTATTGATCAGTAGTGGAGCTCAGTTGGGAAGATCAGGGATCTAGCATTTGGGGTTGTCTTCTTTTATTTTGGTTCCGTAGTCGGACCTTGATTGTATTCAGGATGTTGTATGTTTAACTTGTATTGTGTGAAGTGGCGATTGTAAGCCAACTCTTTATCCCTTTCTTATTCAGTACATGGGATTGTGTGAAGATTACCCCTCTTGTGACAAACCTACCATGCGGCTATGCCTCTAAGTCGTGCCCCGACACGTGGGAGACATAGCCGCATTGTGGGTGTAACAGCACCTTTAAGCCTCTCTGCTTCCGATGCGGGCTTGAGGGACACATCTCGTCGGGGTGCTCACATCCTCGGAGCCCGCGGCCGGAGGAGGAGATCCGGCATGAGGCCATGGCCAAGGTGGCGCGGACTTGTCTGCAGCAACCGCTAGCAGGGCTCGCGCGGAGGCTGTCAGTCCCGGCCGACACCGTACCTGCGGAAGCCTGGCTTGCGCTGCCTGCGGCAGCCGCGACTCCATCAGCCATGGACGTCTACATCATCTCGCGGACCCATGAGATGGATGACATGGAGCGACGACTCAAAACAGTTGTGGTCGCGTACATTGGTGGTTCCAGGCCAGCGGTTTCATCTGTGGAGGCGGCTGAGGCTATCGCGGCCCAATTGGATGTTCCCAGGCATAAGTTTCCCGTTCATAAGTTCTTCCCGGAGGATTTTCTTGTGGTCTTTGCGACGCTGGAGCTCAGGAACCAGGCCCTGACGGCGGACTTCATTGAGCATGGCTTCTTCAAGTTGTCCTTTAGGCCTTGGCTGCGGCAACCACAAGCGGTGTCAAAAGTGATGCGCTCTGAGGTGGATCTGATGATTGAGGGAGTGTCATCCCATGTCTGGATGAGGGACACGGCTGCGGAGCTCCTGGGCTCGGGCTGCATGGTGGAGAGCTTGTTAAAATGAGGCGCTACTGCTACTTAGCAGTAGCGCGTCCGCTAGAACGGCACTACTGTTACCCGCTTAGCAGTAGCGCGGCAGGAACAGAACGCGCTACTGTTGGGGAACGTAGTAATTTCAAAAATTTCCTACGCACATGCAAGATCATGGTGATGCATAGCAACGAGAGGGGAGAGTGTTGTCCACGTACCCTCGTAGACCGAAAACGGAAGCGTTAGCACAACGCGGTTGATGTAGTCGTACGTCTTCACGATCCGACTGATCAAGTATCGAACGCACGGCACCACCGAGTTCTGCACACGTTCAACTCGATGACGTCCCTCGAACTCCGATCCAGCCGAGTGTTGAGGGAGAGTTTTGTCAGCACGACGGCATGGTGACGATGATGATGTTCTACCGACGCAGGGCTTCGCCTAAGCACCGCTACGATACAATCGAGGTGGATTATGGTGGAGGGGGGCACCGCACACGGCTAAGAGATCAAGAGATCAATTGTTGTGTCTTTGGGGTGCCCCCTGCCCCCGTATATAAAGGAGTGGAGGAGGGGGAGGGACGGCCCTCTCTATGGCGCGCCCCAGCGGAGTCCTACTCCCACCGGGAGTAGGATTCCCCCTTTCCTAGTAGAACTAGGAGCCCTTCCAAGTAGTAGGAGTAGGAGGGAAGGAAAGGGAAGGGAAAAGGAGAAGGAAGGAAGGGGGCGCCCCCCCCCTCCCTAGTCCAATTCGGACCAGCCCATGGGGAGGGGTGCGGCCACCCTTTGAGGCCTTTCTCTCCTTTCCCGTATGGCCCATTAAGGCCCAATACGAATTCCCGTAACTCCCCGGTACTCCCGAAAATACCCGAATCACTCGGAACCTTTCCGATGTCCGAATATAGTCGTCCAATATATCGATCTTTACGTCTCAGCCATTTCGAGACTCCTCGTCATTTCTCCGATCTCATCCGGGACTCTGAACTCCTTCGGTACATCAAAACATATAAACTCATAATATAACCGTCATCGAACTTTAAGCGTGCGGACCCTACGGATTCGAGAACAATGTAGACATGACCGAGACACGTCTCTGGTCAATAACCAATAGTGGAACCTGGATGCTCATATTGGCTCCTACATATTCTACGAAGATCTTTATCGGTCAAACCGCATAACAACATACGTTGTTCCCTTTGTCATCGGTATGTTACTTGCCCAAGATTCGATCGTCGGTATCTCAATACCTAGTTCGATCTCGTTACAGGCAAGTCTCTTTACTCGTTCCATAATACATCATTCTGCAACTAACTCATTAGTTGCAATGCTTGCAAGGCTTTAAGTGATGTGCATTACCGAGTGGGCCCAGAGATACCTCTCCGACAATCCGAGTGACAAATCCTAATCTCGAAATACGCCAACCCAACAAGTACCTTTGGAGACACCTGTAGAGCACCTTTATAATCACCCAGTTACATTGTGACGTTTGGTAGCACACAAAGTGTTCCTCCGGTAAACGGGAGTTGCATAATCTCATAGTCATAGGAACATGTATAAGTCATGAAGAAAGCAATAGCAACAAACTAAACGATCAAGTGCTAAGCTAACGGAATGGGTCAAGTCAATCACATCATTCTCCTAATGATGTGATCTCGTTAATCAAATGACAACTCATGTCTATGGTTAGGAAATATAACCATCTTTGATCAACGAGCTAGTCAAGTAGAGGCATACTAGTGACACTCTGTTTGTCTATCTTTTCACACATGTATTATGTTTCCGGTTAATACAATTCTAGCATGAATAATAAACATTTATCATGATATAAGGAAATAAATAATAACTTTATTATTGCCTCAAGGGCATATTTCCTTCAGCTACTACTATAATTGCCACACCGTTCCCGACGTGCTAGGTATAGTAGTAGCGCCCTTCTACGAACAGCGCTACTACTACGGATTTTAGCAGCAGCGCGTTTTGCCTCCCCACGCTACTGTTAAAGCTATTTTCACCTAACCCTCCGAGCGGCCTGATTCCCTCTCCTCTGCTTCCTCCCCAATTCTCCTCTACTATTCCTCGTCGCCTCCGCCTCGCCACCGTCTCCCCTGACTCCGCCTCGCCGTTGTCTCCCCCGACCCCGCCTCGCCGCCGTCTCCCCCGACCCCGCCTCGCCGCCGTCTCCCTCGACCCGCCTCACCGCTGTCTCCCCCGACCCCGCCTCGCCGTTGTCTCCCCCGACTCCGCCTCGCCGCGCCTCGGTGTCGCCGTCTCCCCCGACCCCATTTCTCTCCCCGCCCTCTGTAAGCACTCTCCCCTTCCGATCCCTCTTCTCTGCTTAGTATGAACCCTAGCTATTTAGTGCTAGTTAGTATGAACCCTAGGCTATTTTTAGTGCTAGTTAGTTAATTACTTATATGGTAATTAGGGAAGTAGTTCCTAGGTACTAATTAGTTAGTAAGAACTAGGTAGTAATTAGGTATTAGTTTATTTTTTATAGTAAGTTTATTTTTAGTAAGAACTAATTGAATTAATAGAACTTGTTGCTATTTTTTTAGTTAAAGCAATTTTTCCTGCATCGACGTCGACGATGCCTATCCCGCATCCTCGTCGTCGAGTCGGCGGAGGACAACACCTGCTTGACCAGACGGGCCATGTCCGGGACTGGGCTCCGCCGGGGTGGTACTGGGAGGCGCTACCTACCGGGAGGCGCAGGTTGGTGAGGAGCCAGCCTGTCGTTGACCCGAACCTTCTTTGGTGGAGGTCGCGTGGGCCAGTGATGGTCCAGAGGCTCGAGGACCCCGCGGAGGTGGTGCGTCACCGTGTTAGTGAGGAGGACGCGCACGTCCGTCGCTACTTGTTTGCGTTGGAGCACAGGTTCTCCAATACCTGGCAGGTTCTCCAGGGATCTCACTGGAGCTATGATCCCGTGATGGTTCCTTCTCTGTGGGTGTCCACCGCCCGCGCCGATACCCGTCGTGTGCTAGGGTTTTAGTTGTATTAGTGATGTTATATGTATGACACTATTTAGGATGTATTAGTGATAGTATTCGACGATGTATGGACGCATGAGATGATTTACTTTTGCTTATTGAATGCATGCTAATTTGAGTCCTATAAGATATTTTGAAATGTATATCTTGTGTTGCTCAAATAGGATATGTGCTTGCCCAAGTGGCCGGTCATGTTTGCAGGTTACACCTCCGAGTGGCCTATGTTTTGCCGGAGTGTTGATTCATTTCCGTTCCGGAATATTTCAGGCGCTCGATATGTCCTATTTTAGCAAAGGTCATGACGGATTTTTCCGTGAATTTTGGCATGACTTGTGCCAGAATATGTAGGAAATATCGAGTGCCCCGGATTTGTGTGTTGAATATCCTGGTAGTTGTCTTCGATCAATTTTCAATTAATGTTTTAACTATGAACATAGGAAATGTCTGACGATGAAAAGGATTTCGGTATTTGCAAATACTGCGAAGACGAGTGCGGCCTGTGCGACAGAATCTTCCTAGATGATGATAGGCGCTTCAGCATCAAGCTGGACGAGAACTTCGAAGTGGATACAGTAAGTCACAACGACAAGTCTTTTTTCTTAATTAAGCATGACATTTGTTTCAACTTGTAATTTAAGCATGACATTAAGCATGACAAGTCTTTTTTTTACTATTATACTAGCGTATCTCCTACCATGCAAGAGTTTTTGTATTGAATAAGATAGGTTTCAGTCGTACTATGGAGGAAAATAAATTTTACTTGAAGACCGAGCATGGTTATATTTTCAACGTAAAATCATACAATTCAGATGACTACACCTATTTTGGATGCAAAACATGGCGATCGCTATGCAAGACTTATGCATTTGAGCCTGATATGGTTATCACCTTTGATATTCGTCCGGAAGATGATATTGAAGGTAATACCGACATCTGGGTCGATGTGCAGACGCCTCCAGTTATACCATTATGTAAGTTTCTCAACCATATTTATGTCTTTGATATTGTTTATTCAAAAATAGTTGACAACTAATTTGTATTGTCAGCTTATTTCGGTGCAAGCAAACATGTCCAGCACTTGGTAGACAGGACCTACTACTATCCTGGGGCTGAACTAAACTGCGAGGAGCTAAGTCATTATGTTTCATGGCTTGAGGATCTTGATACTGTCAAGACAAATTTTCTTCCTGCACTTAGAAATGTTAGTACTGAAAACGTGCGACCAATAGTGTTCGTAATGAACTACGGTCACATCTATTTAGGAAGGATGGTAAGATTTTTACTATTTGTCCTCAGTGCATCTTTTCCATACATTATTTTGGAAGCTAAACTTCATTGCTAAGTATGTTACCATACGATGTTCTTCAACAGGAACTCCCGATGAATGTTGTGCCTTATGGGATCGAGACTAAAGGTACTGTCGATGTCAAAACCGGCGGATCTCGGGTAGGGGGTCCCGAACTGCGCGTCTAGGCCGGATGGTAATAGGAGACGAGGGACACAATGTTTTACCCAGGTTCGGTCCCTCTTGATGGAGGTAAAACCCTACGTCCTGCTTGATTAATATTGATGATATGGGTAGTACAAGAGTAGATCTACCACGAGATCAAGGAGGCTAAACCCTAAAAGCTAGCCTATGGTATGATTGTTGTATGATGAAGTTGTCCTACGGACTAAAACTCTCCGGTTTATATAGACACCGGAGAGGGTTAGGGTTACACAAAGTCGGTTACAATGGTAGGAGATCTTGAATATCCGCATCGCCAAGCTTGCCTTCCACGCCAAGGAAAGTCCCATCCGAACACGGGATGGAGTCTTCAATCTTGTATCTTCATAGTCCTGGAGTTCGGATGAAGGTATAGTCCGGCTACCCGAACACCCCCTAATCCAGGACTCCCTCAGTAGCCCCTAAACCATGCTTCAATGACGACGAGTCCGGCGCGCAAATTGTCTTCGGCATTGCAAGGCGGGTTCCTCCTCCAAATTCTTCATAGAAGTTTGTAAACACCAAGAGTAGTGTCCGGCTCTGCAAAATAAGCTTCCACGTATTGCCATAGAGAGAATAATATTAACACAAATCTAATCTGCTGACGTATTCCGCAGCGTGACATCACACTACGGCCAAGCCTTTATTCAAATCATTTTCACTTCTCCACCTCAGCGTGTTTTGCGAGGGGGTTTCCTTGGCACGTCTTGTCAAAGCAGAGATCGTGTCCCCTTTGTTTACGGGATTCTCGTTAATATGGACGTGGGTAACCCAACCGCGCCACTTATCACGGCGCTTGGGAGGCAAGCGAGTTTTACTAGGCTGGTGGGGACGCATAGTCACATCCGCCCATATAAGGGGATAAGGATCCACCTTTTTACCTACGCCTTCTTCCTCCTTTGCCTACCCATCTTCTGCGCACCCGAGCTCCAGCGCCCAAGCCCGCACTTCCTACCTCAACCCTCTCCAACAATGTCCGGAGCGGGAGGCAAGTGGATGGTCTCCTCCGTCACGGAGGGCCATGTCAAAAGGTTAAGGAAGGCCGGATACTTGTCCAAAGACATCGCGCACCGGCTTCCTGAGGAGGGGCAGCTTCTCCCCACCCCAAGGCCCCATGAGAGGGTAGTATTTCTTCCCCACTTCCTCCGCGGACTGGGTTTTCCTCTCCACCCATTTGTCCGCGGGCTCATGTTCTACTATTGCCTAGATTTCCACGATCTGGCCCCGAACTTCATCCTCAATATCTCGGCGTTTATCGTCGTGTGCGAGGCTTTCCTCTGCATTCGCCCCCATTTTGGCCTCTGGTTCAAGACCTTCAACGTCAAGCCAAAGGTGGTACGCGGCAACCAGGCGGAGTGCGGAGGTGCCATGGCGGGCAAAATTGCCAACGTCCTATGGCTCGAGGGCTCCTTTGTGGAGACCTTGAAGGGGTGGCAGTCAGGGTGGTTTTACATCACCGAGCCACGCGATCCGAAGTGGATCGCAGCCCCTGAATTCCGATCCGGACCCCCTACGCGGCTCACGTCCTGGAAGGAGACGAGCTTGTCGTGGGGCGATGAAGAAGAGTTGACCGGACTGCAAAAATGCATCCAGTCCCTGGTGAACAAGCAGCTCAAGCTTGTCAATGTAATCCAGGTCATGCTCGTCCGCCGGATCCTTCCGTGTCAAGAACGGGACTTCAATTTGTGGGAGTTTAACCCGGCGCAGCACCGAACTCTGAGCAGGCTCTTCGACACGACGTACGAAGATGTCTGGAGGGGGCTAACCAAAGGCGCCAAGGCTCCCACATCCGCCTCCGAAGACCGCGGATTCAGCTCGCAGCGTCCTGCTGGCGAGGTAGGATATTTCCATCTTTTACAGGATGTTAAGTTTTTTCATAGTTTGACTCTATGCGGGATCTAAATTCCCTTACCTTTGACAAGATTGGCGGGAGAAGTCTGGACAGATTAACTGTCCGGCTCCCTTGCCCGAAGACCCAGCCCCTGCTCTCCTAGAGAAGCTTCTGGTTCCGGCACCTTATGTGGTGCCGGAGAAGAAGGCCAAGAAGAAGAAGGCCACGGGGACTCGAAAGAGTTCCCGGCATATGGTGGTGTCGGACTCGTCGTCCGACGAGTCCGAGATGCACTCCTCCCGTGAAGACGAGGAGGAGGAGGAAGAAACCTCTCCCCCTCCAGCGGGGGGAGGAAAGAAGAGGAAGGCCGCCCCAGTAGGGGAGGCCAAGGGGTCCAAGAAGAGGAAAACCCCTCCGCCGGACTACATCCCTGACGCCGACGAGGACGAAGAGGAGTGGCCGGACAGGGCCAAGCGTCCGGCGAGATCGTAAGTGTTCGGATACCAGAGTAACTCGTGATATTCCTTTTGTTGCACAGCTTTCCCTAATGTCGGATATAATCATGCAGTCCGCCCAAGGACAGGCTCGATGAGTCATCGAGCGGCTCCCTGGATTCATCGGACGTGAATTCAGTTCCGCCCGCTGCTTCCCCCTGTGCTGCGGATGACGCCGAAGTGGCGTCGCGACAAGCTCCGGGGCGAGAGGAGGTCGTCCAGGAGGAGCCGCGAGGCGACCTCCCGGACTCCAGGAGTGAAGGGGACAAGACCCCCCTGGGTTCCAAGTCCGGCTTTAAGCCGGACACTGCGCCGGAATCATCAACGGTTCCGGACCGCGGTAGGCGAACTCCTGCCAAGAGGAGCAAGCCTACTGAGCCGGCGTCCTCCGTCCAACCGGAGGCGCCGGACAATCTGCTGGAGGAGCTTAAGGGCGCCTCCATCGACGAGGAGCACCGTGCCATCATGAGTATGGTGATCCAGAAGGTTCGGTCCGCCAAAAGCGGACTGACTGAAGCTTGTGCTAGCCTTCTAACAGGCTTCGAGGTAAGTAAAAATATTACCGTATAGACAGTAGCCCCTGATGCTCTGTTTGGAGTTCGGAAAGAAAAGCCGAATAGAGGATCTATTAAATATCGCAGGAGTCTAACTAAAAAGGAGTCAATATACGTATGCAGGCTTCGCTGCTGGCCACCGCCGCACTGACTGCGAAGGTGGGTGCCCTGAAGCAGGGCCTCGAGCAGACCGAGCAAGAGCTCGGCCTTGCCAAACGGCAGCTCGAGGAGAAAGAAGGTAAGAGATACCTTATAGAAAAAATGCCTATAGGAAGGCGCAATTGCAAAAAATGACAGGAGTATACTGCTTATTGTAGGGGCCACAACTGAGGTGGCGACCCTTAAGCAGGCGCTGTCCGAGGCCGAGAAGAAAGCGGCCACGGAGCGCGTCGAGAGGGAGAAATTTGAGGCGCAGGTCGGCGAGGTGCGGCAAGAGCTTCAGGTTCTCATGCAAAAACATGAGAGTTTGGAGCTCGACTCGAAGACGCGAGCGTCCGTGCTTGCTGCGGCCCTTAAAACTGCCAAATCTGCCAAGGCCGAAGCCCAGAAGGCCCTCCAGGAATTGGATGCGGTGAAAAATATAGCGGCGGGTAAGGCATTCTATATGCAAAGCAGACATATAAAAGTAAACTACTTGTTACTTACCCGAATCCGGAGCTCTCCAGGGGCATTCGCAGATCTTCCCCGCAGCGTATCTGATGCCGCCGCATTCTACCGAGCCGAGGAAGGCAGCTCGATGGAGAAGGTGTTCTGGTCTCAGTACGCTGAGGCCGGACACTCTGTGCCCTTGAGCGACCAGGTGAAGCAGCTGGTCGAGCTCCACAAGGCGGCCGAACAGGCCCTGAAGGGCTTCATAGTTCGGCTGTGGCCTGGAGAGGCCCTGCCTGGGAGCTACTTCGGACTGGTGCGGCGGCTGGTGGAGGCTTGTCCAAGGCTCGAGGTCATCAAGCGCTCCGTCTGCATCGAAGGTGCCCGTAGGGCCCTTGCCCGTGCAAAGGTGCACTGGGGTAAGCTGGACAGTGAGAAGCTTGTGAAGGACGGGTCGCCGCCGGGGAAGGAGCATCGCAAGCCCGAGAACTATTACAAGGATGTTCTTGCTGGTGCCCGCCTTGTGGCGGATGAATGTACCAAGGATGTAATTTTTGAATGAACTCGCTCGTGTTATCCTGTGCACTGAAAACTTGTTCATATGCGCTAAGCAATGCTGGAATTTAAAATATTACTTTCTGTGCGGCCGTTTATCAAAAAATTGAGAGATGGCCAGTCGTCGGCTTCTGCCCCCATGCCACTAGTGCTGGGGTGTTCGGGATAAACCTGAGTGCTCTTTTTCCCATGATTGGGTCCGTCGAGGGAGGCGGTCAGCACAACGAACAAGGCAATTGGACTATAATGCTTGAACACTCTCACTTAGACATAGAACTCTATAATTTTAAATTTCGGCGAAGCCCCTAGTATTCGGAAGACCGAGTTCGGGACGCTATCCACGCCTTGGCCGGACAAAGCCGGTTCCTCGCTCGAAGCGGCATAAGCCTTTAAGGACTCGAAAAACCTCTCGAACAGCGACCGGTCTCTCGCCTCATCATGACAGTCAGTTTTAGCTTTCTCCACTGAGGTGCTCAGCCCAGCTCAACTGGGGCACAATCGCAGTGGTTCTCCTAGTGCTACCTTAGCCGATATAGCGTAACGTAAGGCACCAAAACATAGGAGCCGGGCAAACCCAACTATTGACCCAAATCATGATTCGGAGCCGATGCATATAGTGCTATAAGTTCGGGGTGCCGCACTTGTGAAAGTGGACGGACTTCTCATGCCATATTGATGGGTACTGAAGCCCTTGGCGTATTTTGCCGTACCACAGTGTACGGATGCAGCATGTTATTAATAAACATATATATAAAAAAGGGTAATGCAAAAAATAGACAAAAAGCTATGCATTGTTTATAGAAAGGCTGCTATGAAAGCGGAACGATACAAATAGTGTGATAAGCAAAATAAATTGGACTATTTAACATGTCCTGGCCAGGGGCAGGCCGCGGAATTGTATTAAAAACAGGTATACTGCTCGCAACAGAGACCACCTGAGAGTTCCATAATGCAGCGTGGCTTGTCTGCTTCCCTGGATCTTGCATCGTTTGTGCGGCACTTGAATTGCCGAATGGGTCGTCCGAAGTATGGAGTCCTGAGAGTAAGAGAAAAAAAGAAGGAATCCCGCAGCCCCTGGTGCGGTTTAAGCCGTATTTCAGGCGTGCCGTGATAGTGCCCCTTCCCCTATGCCCATGGTATTTCAAGAGCGTAGTTATGTATGCGAAGCACTGGTTTCGCTATATCGTGAGGGCTAGGGTTGGGGCCGCATTGCTACGCTAGCTCGGAACGTGCCAGGCGGTCTTGTTGTAGGGTACTCCGGGCGCGCTTGACAGTGTCCGGCTTTTGAAGGCCGAACTGGAGAACTGCCTAGAGAGGTTGCTTTGTACTTCTGCTGCGAGCGCTGCTGTGTGCTCCTCCGTTCGGAGGGAGCGTTCAATGTTCCCATTGACCATGATTACTCCTCTAGGGCCTGGCATCTTGAGCCTGAGGTATGCATAATGCAGTACCGCGTTGAATTTTGCGAATGCGGTTCGCCCGAGCAGTGCGTGATAGTCACTACGGAACGGGACTATGTCGAAGATTAACTCCTCGCTTCGGAAGTTATCCGGAGATCCGAAGACCACTTCCAGTGTAACTGAGCCTGTATAGTTGGCTTCTACACCTGGTATGATGCCTTTAAAGGTCGTTTTGGTGGGCTTGATCCTCGAGGGATCTATGCCCATTTTTCGCACTGTATCCTGGTAAAGTAGGTTCAGGCTGCTGCCGCCGTCCATGAGGACTCTTGTGAGATGAAATCCGTCAATGATTGGGTCTAGAACCAATGCGGCGAAGCCGCTGTGACGGATGCTAGTGGGGTGGTCCCTTCGATCAAAGGTGATCGGGCAGGAGGACCATGGGTTGAACTTTGGGGCGACCGACTCCATCGCATATACGTCCCGTAACGCACGCTTCCGCTCCCTCTTGGGGATGTGGGTTGCGTATATCATGTTCACCGTCCGCACTTGCGGGGGAAATCCCTTCTATCCACTGTTGTTCGGCGGCCTGGGCTCCTCCTCATCGTCGCTATGCAGCCCCTTGTCTTTGTTTTTGGCTCTTAACTTGCCTGCCTGCTTGAACACCCAACAATCCCTGTTGGTGTGATTGGCTGGCTTTTCGGGGGTGCCATGTATCTGGCACAAGCGTCGAGTATTCGGTCCAAACTGGACGGGCCCTGAGTTTTTCTTTTGAATGGTTGTTTCCGTTGACCGGATTTGTAGCCTCGGAATCCGGCATTAACTGCCGTATCCTCATTGCTGTCGCTGTTAACGCGGCGCTTTTGTTTGTTCCGACGCGACCTGTCACTTTTGTCCTTGGTATTCGAATTACCAGTGTTCTTGGTTAAGTTGTTACTGCGAGCTAGCCAGCTGTCTTCTCCCGCGCAAAAGCGGGTCATGAGTGTTGTGAGGGCTGCCATAGATTTCGGCTTTTCCTGTCCCAGGTGCCGGGCCAGCCACTCGTCACGGATATTATGCTTGAAGGCCGCTAAGGCCTCTGCGTCCGGACAGTCGACTATCTAGTTTTTCTTTGTTAGGAACCATGTCCAGAATTGCCTGGCCGATTCTTCTGGCTGCTGAATTATGTGGCTTAGGTCATCGGCGTCCGGTGGTCGCACATAAGTGCCCTGGAAGTTGTCAAGGAATGCGGCTTCCAGATCCTCCCAAGAACCGATTGAGTTTGCTGGCAAGCTGTTAAGCCAATGCCGGGCTGGTCCCTTAAGTTTGAGTGGGAGGTATTTGATGGCGTATAGATCATCGCCGCGGGCCATGTGGATATGAAGGGATAATCCTCGATCCATACCGCAGGATCTGTTGTGCCATCGTATGATTCGATGTTTACGGGTTTGAAGCCCTCAGGGATTTTATGATCCATTACTTCATCTGTGAAGCATAGTGGGTGTGCGGCGCCTCTGTATTGGGCTATATCACGACGTAGCTCGAAGGAGCTTTGTCTGTTGAGTTCGGCCCGGCCGGATTCATTGCGTCCGGAGTGATGATCACCGTCACGTGCCGTGGGGCACCTGCGCGATCCGTAGATCGATCTTGTTTGCCTTGCCTTGTCCTCCAGGATGTCGCGCAGGTCGGGCGCATTTTCCCGTGCCTTAGTATGCTTGACGCGGTGCCGGGGCATGGCTTGAGTGGAGGGCCAAGAGGCCTCTCTGTCGTGGCCACGAGGTGGCCGGTCGGCCATGTCATGCGCTGGTGATGTAGGTGCTTCCTCCTCTAGCCGGGGTAGCAGCCTGCGCTTTGGGTAACTCTTGGAGGGGCGTTCGAGTTCATACTCTTCGATCGCAAGGACTTCAGTCCATCTGTCAGCTAGCAAATCCTGATCAGCTCTAAGCTGTTGCCGCTTTTTCTTGAGGCTGCTTGCCGTGGCCATGAGCCTGCGTTTAAAATGCTCTTGTTCGGCAAGATCCTCTGGCACGACGAACTCGTCGTCGTCGAGGCTTGCCTCGTCTTCGGAGGGAGGCGTATAATTATCGTCCTCAACCTCTTGGTCCGCCGCCCTCTCGTGAGGGCTGGCTTCTCTGTCCTCCTGTGCCGAATTTTGCTGGAGGGGGTGTTCTTTGGCGCTATCCGGAGTAGTATTATCTCCTGTGCCGGAATCACCGTTTTTGCTTTGGCGGGATTTAGAGCGGCGCCGCTGACGCCGGCGCTTGGGCTGTTTCTTAGAGGTATCATCCACCGCTGTTCCATCGCCATCTCCATCCTTTGGAGTGTCCACCATATATATGTCACATCCCTAGTTATGGTATGTCCTAGGCTAGCCTTCATGTGTGCATCATGTTTAAATTCCATTTAAATTTGAAATGGGGATTGGTGAAACCCTCAGAATCATTTCTGGAAATAACCCAGATAAAAATTGCTCCAAAAGTGTCCAAGAAAATGTTCATGTTGCTCTCTGAAAATATTGGTCAGAGTTAAAATTCAAACCAATATTTTTAGGAGCTCATAAATATTTATTTTGGTCATTTGGAATTAATCCAGTAATTATTTGCGTTGGATAAATATTTTATTATATATAAAATATTGTCCAATAATTCTGAATTTTGGTGAGGGGCTTTGGAGTGGTCCAACTAGTCCCTACTAAAATTTACAGAATAAAATAAAATGATTTAGTATTTTTATTAAATCAAAACAAATGTCAGAAAATAGAAAATAGAAACAAAGAGGGAGAACCTACCTGGTGGGCCAACCGGCCCACCACTGTAGCAGCCAGCCGGGCAGAGCCAGCCTAGCCCATCTCCACCTCCCTGTCGTCTTCCACCTCCTGCCAGTGGGCAGGAGGGCGTGTGCCCATGGCGCACACGCACGTGCCTCGCCACCTCCTGCCTCCCTGGTTGCCCTGGCCTTCTCTACACGCGCCACGCTACCCCCCCCCCCCCCGTCTCTCTCTCGCTCTCTCTCGTCCCCATCTCCTCCTCTGCTCTCTTCCCCGCTGCTGCCCGAGCGCCACCATCGCCACCGACGCCGTTCGACGCGCCCACTGTAGTCCCCTCGCCCCTCCGTCGTGCCCAAAAGTTCCACCACCTCGTCCGCTACCTCTCCGTCACACCACGCATCGCCGGACGCCTTGTGGAGCCGCCTCTGCCGTCATCTTCAACCTCGGCCGCCGTGGATCTCCACCGCATGTCCGTCGCCTGCAGTGCCTTCTCCGAGCCGACGTTGCCTCTGCTCGACTCACTGTGAGCCCCGCCGTCGAACCCCCCTCTCCCCTAGCTCGAATTCTTCCTCCAACACCGTCGCCGTCGCGGCCGAGAGCTCGGCTCCGCCGCTCATGTTGCCGCCGTGGCCACTGTCACCTAGGCTCGCAACCAATCTCACTGTCGTTCTCAGTGCCCTCCCGCACGTCGTTTGCATGCAACCGCAGCCCCCCTAGTGCCTCGCAGCACCTAAACCGCACGCACCCGACTCCGGCCGCCGCTGCGAGCTCTGCTCCGGCGAGCTCAAGCCACCCCCGCAGCCCCCGCTTGCTCCGAACAATGTGGGCGAGCCCTGGCTCCTCGCCCGTGGCCTCCGCCGCCCAAATGGTCGCCGGAACAATGATCCCGAGCCCTCCGCCGCGTTCGGCCTCGCCGGCGGATAAACGCCGGTGGGGTTGACCGGTCTAACCCCCCAGTTGACCTGGGGTTTGACTACCCAGGGACAATGACAGGTGGGGCCCGCCTGCTAATGTTTCTGTTAGGATTAGTTTAATTTCTAATTAACACTATTAACTAACAATGAGCCAATGACATGTGGGACCCGGTCGTCAGGTTTGACCTGGTCAGCTCCGTTGACCTGCTGACGCAGGCATGACGCAATGCTGACGCAGTTATTCTTTTTCCAGAATTATTTTTAAACAGGAAATTCCAGAAAATGTTCAAAACTTCAAAAATTCATAGAAATTCAACCGTAGCTCAGATTGAAATAATTTATATATGAAAAATTATCAGAAAAATTCAATCTATCCGTCTGTACCATTTTCATGCATGACAAACCATCTATACATGCTGTATATATGAAAACACACTTATGGCATATTTAAGAACTTAATTTGGAGTTGTATTTGAACCCTTGGTTCAAATGGACTTCAACCAAATAAATGCTAGATGCATTAACTCAAACAACATCACATACTCATGCCATGTTCATGCATCATAATGTTGCATATGCTTGTGTTTGATTTCCAACACCGTTCCTTCTCGATAGGTGCTCCGGAGAGTGTTCGAGAGTACCTGTCTAAGGAGTAGTGCCCCCCTGTTGATCTACCAGGCAAGCTACCCCCCCCCTTGTTCATTCCAATAAAATCCTACTCTCTCGCTCCTGCTCTCATTTATTGCATTAGGACAACAACGATTCAACTGCTACTTTATGTTGCGGTAGTTGAACCCATTCCTCTGCATGACCTGGCATTGCCACAGTAAATAGTTAAAACCCACTAGCACGTGTAGGAGTTGTTTGAGCCATGTTGTGTTCCTACCATGCCATCCCTGCTATTGCTTAGAGTTGTGTCAGGTCTGATTCATCGGGAATGAATTGGAATGTTATGATATGTTCTGGTAATGAGAGTTAAGCGTGTGAACACGATTTGGTAAAGGTAGCGGTGAGAGGCCATGTAGGAGTACATGGTGGGTTGTCTCATTGGGACCGTCCTTAAGAACTGAGTTCTGTGTAAGTTGTCCAATGACTAGCTACTACCACACATTGGGCTCCAGGCGCTCCAAGCTCTCTCGACTTATTAACCGCCTTGAACTCTGTCCAGGAGTTGCAAATAGTTTCTGGTGTTTGTAGGTAGTGCTATTTTTCTACCAAGTGGCACCCGGCAGGGTGGACTTGGGACAGACTAGGCACACGTGGCCCGGTGTACCGAGTGGCACCCGGATGGTGGGCTCGGGAACCCTGTACACATCGTTTGGGGCCGTGAGCGAAACCTCGGCCGGATCTCCTTGCGGATGGAACCCGAATAGGCGATAAACCTGGACTAGAGTCTTGTGTGGTTAGTCAGGTCGTGGCCGACACCCTCGCCAGGCTTCCGCTTGAAGGTTGCCGAGATACATGACGGGTATACGGTGATAAGTGGTGAGAGCGTGTGTGATGAAGTACACCCCTGTGGGGTTATCATGATCTATTCGAATAGTCGTGTCCTCGGTTATGGACTTCTTGGATGCTTACGTGGTACATAGACAACCTGAAGTGGATGCTCTAAAATGCTCAAGATAAGTGTGAGTGCTATGGATGGCCTTCTCGTAGGAGAGACGGGGATGAATCCATAGTAGTGTATTGATGTGGTGATTAGTGGACTCGTGTGCGCTGCCTCACCTCAAAGAAGTTTCTCATTGTCGTAGAACAGGATAGCCACTGAGTCAAAGCTGGCTTGCTGCAACTAAACCCCACATTACCCTCTTGATACAAATGCATGTATGATAGGATCTGATGTAAGTCTTGTTGAGTACCTTTGTACTCACGTTTGCTTTATTTATGTTTTGCAGGTGAGACATCTGTCTCACTAGTAGTACCGCTTGGACTTCGACGAGTAGCTTGTTACCTCAGCTACGATCTTGTACCTTGGAGGGACTTGTAGATAGTCAGGCTTCTCGGCCTTTTTATTTTGTAGTTGCCTGTACTTAGACATGTAATGCTTCCGTTGCTTGTATGCTCTAAATGATGGGTCATGTGACCCCTGTTTGTATTTATGCTATGTGGCTCTTCTGAGCCTTTATCTATATGAGTTGCGTTATGTTGTGATGCCATGTTATACATCACATACTTGCATGTTATGCGTACGTGTGACGTGTATTGCTATGTGTGGGATCCGACAATCTAGTTGTTTGTCCTTGGCAGCCTCTCTTATGGGGAAATGTAGTCTAGTGCTTCCTTGAGCCATAGTAGTCTGCTACAGCCCGGTTCACCGGCGTCCTGCTAGCCCAGCACTACTGCTCAGAACACTTGACTAACCGGCATGTGTTCCACTTAATTCCTATGTCTATCCCTTCGGGGAAATGTCACGCGGTGACTTCCAGAGTCCTGTTAGCCCAGTGCTACAGCCCGGATTCATACGTTGTTGACCGACATGCTCGATGTGATTCATGTATGCCTGTCTCCATAGGTCTGTGCCGCTTTGGGTTCACGACTAGCCATGTCGGCCTGGGTTCTCTGTCATATGGATGCTAGCGACACTATCATATACGTGAGCCAAAAGGCGCAAACGGTTCCGGGCCATGGTAAGGTGACACCCGTGGGGATACCGTGCGTGAGGCCGCAAAGTGATATGAGGTGTTACATGCTAGACCGGTGTGACTTAGAATCGGGGTCCCAACAATATATGTCATATGACGAGGTGGCCTTCCAATGCCCTACAGGTGCTGGTTCTTGTTCGTCTCCTGCATCGTCGTCCATGCCGTCGATGTCTTCGGAGTCGAAGTCAAGCATGTCGGTTAAGTCGTCGACAGGGGCTACGAAGTGGGTGGTGGGTGGGTTTTGAATTTCTTCATCGTCTGTATCCCAACCTTGCTGACCGTAGTCCGGCCAGGGCTCTCCTGATAAAGAGAGAGACTTTAGAGAATTCAGGATTTCGCCAAAGGGCGAGTGCTGAAAGATGTCCGCGGCGGTGAACTCCATTATCGGCGCCCAATCGGATTCGATCGGCGGGGGCGCGGGGGGCTCGGAGTTCGAAGAGGAATCCGGCTCCTCGGAGTCACGGGCCATGCGGAGTGTGGGGCTGGATTTTGGCTCGATCGCCTCTGAGATTGCAGCTCCTGAGGCAGCGTCCAATCGCTGATCCTCGATCGGCGCAGTGGGCTCCGAATCAATGGTCGGAACCGATGTGTGTGTGGCCTCCAAGGCGCTGTTCGGCGGCAGAGCTATATCATGCCCATCGAGACAGTGCGGCACGCTTGGCTGTGGCTCGAATCCATCGAAGATCAAGTCCCCACGGATGTCAGCCGTGTAGTTTAGGCTTCCAAACCTGACCTGATGGCCAGGGGCGTAACTTTCGATCTGCTCAAGGTGACCAAGCGAGTTGGCCCGCAGTGCGAAGCCGCCGAAGACGAAGATCTGTCCGGGAAGAAAAGTCTCACCCTGGACTGCATCACGGTTGATGATCGAAGAAGCCATCGGGCCTGAAAGCGACGACACAAAGGAACTCTCAATGAAAGCACCAATGTCGGTGTCAAAACCGGCGGATCTCGGGTAGGGGGTCCCGAACTGTGCGTCTAGGCCGGATGGTAACAGGAGACGAGGGACACAATGTTTTACCCAGGTTTGGGCCCTCTTGATGGAGGTAAACCCCTACGTCCTTCTTGATTAATATTGATGATATGGGTAGTACAAGAGTAGATCTACCACGAGATCGAGGCTAAACCCTAAAAGCTAGCCTATGGTATGATTGTTGTATGATGAAGTTGTCCTACGGACTAAAACTCTCTGGTTTATATAGACACCGGAGAGGGTTAGGGTTACACAAAGTCGGTTACAATGGTAGGAGATCTTGAATATCCGCATCGCCAAGATTGCCTTCCACGCCAAGGAAAGTCCCATCCGGACACGGGACGGAGTCTTCAATCTTGTATCTTCATAGTCCTGGAGTTTGGCTGAAGGTATAGTCCGGCTACCCGAACACCCCCTAATCCAGGACTCCCTCAGGTACCATGAGTATTATTAGCTTACGGCCAAGATATCCTACAGATTACTTTAGTGCATTCAAGATTAGCGACGGATGCTTAATAATGTAAGACTGGACCAAATGTGTGATGGGGGAGCGCAGAGAAGTACTAGGGGGCAGCAAACAGATGCGCTACCCACGATTAGGAGATAGGTTCATCTGCATGCTCCAACTTGATCAAGGAGGAGAGCTACACATGTTTTATGTTATTTTACCTAAGAGAGAGCAGCAGGAGTGATTAGCTAGCTAGAAATGAGTTTGAGGATGATGATGTGCTACACTATTACTATGATGATAAAATAGCTACTGTTGGTGGTAATGACTATGATGATTATTATTAGCTAGTGTTAGTGGTGATTAAATAAATACTGTTGGTGGTAATGACTATGATGATGATTAAATAGCTTGTGCTGGCGGATTAGATTCAAGTGGAGGCAACATGTGGTGCACATCGAAAGTACTACTAGTCCAAACTAGATCAAGTTTGAATTAGTAGTATACTTTCGACATGCACCACATATTGCCTCCAATTGAACCTAATCCACCTTCATTTGACACACTGTTATGGACATAATGATGTAAACCTCATAGCAGGTATTGTACCAATATTTGTACGATGGCGCATAAATACACTAAAAATAAAAAAATAAAAAAAGAATACTAGTAGCGATGGAGAGAAAACACGCTGCCAGTAGTTACATTAGCAGTAGCGTGGGAGTGAACAAACGCTGCAACTATTTGTCCTAGCAGTATCGCGTGGGGGCACGCGTTACTGCTAGGCAATAGCTGTAGCGCCTTATTAGTAGCGCGCCTACCTGCGCTACTAGGGAGCACAAAACCAGCGCTACTGCTAGGGTTTTCCCTAGTAGTGAAGTCGTGCCCCGACACGTGGGAGATATAGCCGCATTGTGGGTGTAACAGCACCTTTAAGCCTCTCTGCTTCCGATGCGGGCTTGAGGGACACATCTCGTCCGAGTGCTCACATCCTCGGAGCCCGCGGCCGGAGGAGGAGCTCCGGCGTGAGGCCATGGCCAAGGTGGCGCGGACTGGTCTGCAGTAGCTGCCAGCAGGGCTCGCGCGGAGGCTGTCATCGGCGACTCGGCAGGTCTCTCCTCAGGGGAGGCCCTCGTCAGTCCCAGCCGACACCGTACCTGCGGGAGCCTGGCTTGCGCTGCCTGCGGCACCCGCGGCTCCATCGGCCATGGACGTCTGCATCATCTCGCTAACCCATGAGATGGATGACATGGAGCGACGACTCAAAATAGCTGTGGTCGTGTAAATTGGTGGTTCCAGGCCGGCGGTTTCGTCTATGGAGGCGGCTGAGGCTATCGCGGCCCAATTGGATGTTCCCAGGCATAACTTTTCCGTTCATAAGTTCTTCCCGGAGGATTTTCTTGTGGTCTTTGCGACGCTGGAGCTCAGGAACCAGGCCCTGATGGCGGACTTCATTGAGCATGGCTTCTTCAAGTTGTTCTTTAAGCCTTGGCTGCGGCAAGCACAAGCGGTGTCAAAAGTGATGCGCTCTGAGGTGGACCTGATGATTGAGGGAGTGTCGTCCCATGTCTGGACGAGGGACACGGCTGCGGAGCTCCTGGGCTCGGGCTGCCTGGTGGAGATCTTGGCACCGGTGATAGCCAGCCGCGAGGACCTTTCCCTGTTCAAGCTACGGGCTTGGTGCGTTGACCCTGATGAGGTGCCGGTGGCGAGAAGACTGTGGGTGCCGGAGCCGAAGGCGGAGTTCAACCCGGCGGCTCGCCGGCCAACTTCCCGTCAACTGCTCGAGTACAAGATGCTCATCCATATTGGCAGGGTCAGAGAGCACGCCGGCCCTGAGGGGTGGCTGCGGCCGCCTAGCTCAGATGGGAGCGGCCAAAGCGGCTTGCCAGAAGACCTGGGTAGTCTCTCGGGCAGTGGAGAATGGCGTGTGCTACCTTGGACGCGTGGAGTTCGGGATGTCAGGGGCGGTGCGCCGGCGGGAGGTGTCGCCGGTGGCTCATATCGACAAGTTTGATGGGGCGCATGGGGCCCTCGGATTGGCGCATTCCGCCAATCATGGAAGGTGCTCGTGTGGCCGTGTCATCAAGGTTGGTGAGGGAGTCCTGGATTGGGGGGTCTCCGGACAGCCGGACTATATCCTTCGGCCGGACTGTTAGACTATGAGGATACAAGATTGAATACTTCGTCTCGTGTCTGGATGGGACTCTACTTGGCGTGGAAGGAAAGCTAGGCAATACGGATATGTATATCTCCTCCTTTGTAACCGACCTTGTGTAACCCTAGTCCTCTCCGGTGTCTATATAAACCGGAGGGTTTTAGTCCGTCGGACAACATACAATCATACCATAGGCTAGATTCTAGGGTTTAGCCTCTCTGATCTCATGGTAGATCTACTCTTGTACTTCCCATATCATCAATATTAATCAAGCAGGACGTAGGGTTTTACCTCCATCAAGAGGGCCTGAACCTGGGTAAAACATCGTGTTCCCTGCCTCCTATTACCATCCGCCTTAGATGCACAGTTCGGGACCCCCTACCCGAGATTCGCCGGTTTTGACACCGACATTGGTGCTTTCATTGAGAGTTCTTCTGTGTCGTCGCCGTTAGGCTTAATGGCTCCTACTATCATCAATAGTGATGCAGTCCAGGGTGAGACTTTCCTCCCCGGACAGATCTTTGTGTTCGGCGGCTTTCCACTGCGGGCCAATTCGCTTGGCCATCTGGAGCAGATTGAAAGCTACGCCCCTGGCCACCAGGTCAGGTTTGGAAGCTTAAACTACATGGCCGATGTCCGCGGAGACTTGATCTTCGACGGATTCGAGCCTCTGCCTTGTGCGTCACGCGGTCACGATGAGTACGATTTAGCTCTACCATCAGACAATGTTCAGGAGATCGCACCGGCAGCCGCTCCGACCCTCAATTCCGAGCCAGTTGCGCCGTCCATGGATGGGTGGATGGACCCCGCCACGGAGGCCTTACCCTTAGTGGCGATCGAGCCGAACATCGACCTTACCTTGCACGAGAGCCATATTGTTAAACTGCCGGATCTTTCTCCGGCCACGGACTCCGAACCGCTTGCACCCGATCCTATTGAATCCGATTGGGCACCGATCATGGAGTTTACCTCCGCGGATATTTTTCAGCACTCGCCCCTTGGCGACATACTGAACACATTAAGGTCCCTCTCCTTGTCAGGAGGATCCTGGTCGAACTATGTCCGGCAGGATTGGGATGCGGATGACGAAGAAATTCGCCGCCGACCCACCACCCACTTAGTAGCCACTGTCGATGACTTAACCGACATGCTCGACCTCGACTCCGAAGACATCAACGGTATGGGCGACGATGCAGGAGACGAACAGGAACCACTGCCCACAGGGCACTGGACGCCCACTTCATCACATGACGTATACATGGTGAACACACCAAAAGAAAACGACGACGAGGGACGGAAAGACGCAACAAAGGGTTGTCCCCTCGAGAAGCAGTCAAAGCGGCAGCGTAAGCGCCGCTCCAAATCCCGCCTCGACAGAAACAACGATCATATAGACCAAGCGTTAGAGCAGGGTGAACCATCACCAGACCACGGTAACACGGAGAATCAAACCGAACAACCTGACTCTGTCAAAGATAATAGTCCAGACGACCTCACACCGGACAGACACTCGGAGCAACAGAATGCCCGTCAAAGGCTTGTTGCCACCGCGAGGAGTCTAAAAAAGCAGAAGCAAAGACTCAAGGCTGCACAAGACACACTCGGAATCAGATGGAGCAAAGTACTCAACGCAGCAGTGAAGTACGGCGATAATAGACCCACCAAGAGCTACCCGAAGCGGAAGTTGCTACCTGAATTCGATGAGGAGGCCTTAGATCCCCCGCAACCAAAAATCAAAACGGCCACCTGGCCAGATAGACGTCCTCACGGCCAACATAGAGCGACAAACAACGCCACACATAAGCCAATATGCGATCCACGCGAGGGCTCGCATCAAAAGGACGGCGCAACCAGATCCATCTATGGACCACGCAAGCACGCTCCAGCATACGATGCAACACAACAAACATCCGGACAACGCGGTACGCCTAGATACAGGGGTGCCGCACACCCCCTATGTTTCACCGATGAGGTGCTGGACCATGAATTTCCAGAGGGATTCAAACCCGTAAACATAGAGGCATACGACGGAACAACAGACCCTGGGGTCTGGATTGAGGACTATATCCTCCATATCCATATGGCTCAAGGAGATGATCTCCACGCCATCAAGTACTTACCCCTCAAGCTCAAAGGGCCAGCTCGGCACTGGCTTAAAAGCCTTCCCGAAAACTCCATTGGAAGCTGGGAAGAGCTCGAAGACGCCTTTCGGGCAAATTTTCAAGGGACTTATGTCCGACCTCCGGATGCGGATGATTCGAGTCATATAACTCAACAGCCCGGAGAGTCATCCTGAAAGCTTTGGAACAGGTTTCTTACTAAAAAGAACCAAATAGTTGACTGTCCGGACGCCGAAGCCTTGGCAGCTTTTAAGCATAGCGTCCGCGACGAATGGCTTGCCAGACACCTCGGCCAAGAAAAGCCGAGAACAATGGTAGCATTAACAAGCCTCATGACCCGCTTTTGCGTGGGTGAGGACAGCTGGCTAGCCAGATGCAGCACCAGCGACCCAAGTACATCCGAAGTTAGAGATGAAAACGGGAAATCATGACGCAGCAAAAATAATAAGCGCCGGAATAAAGAAGACAGCCCGAAGAGCACAGCGGTAAACGCCGGATTCAGAAGCTCTCGGCCAGGTCAGCAAAAGCCACCCTCTAAAGGCGCCAGAGATGAACTGTCCAGCCTCAAAAAAATTCTGGACCAAATATGTCAGATCCATAGCACCCCTGGTAAACCCGCTAATCATACCCACAGAGAATGTTGGGTCTTCAAGCAGTCCGGCAAGCTCAACGCCATACACAAGGGGGAGGATACACCAAGCGAAGACGAGGATGAGCCTCTCAAGCAAGACACTGGGGAACAAAAGAAATTTCCACCAGAAGTCAAAACAGTAAACGTGTTACACGTGATCAAGGGGAGAAACAAAGCGGCACTCCCAGATAAATATGCCCAAGGGCCCATCACCGCGGAGTCCTGCCACTGGTCGTCTCAACCGATCACTTTTGACCATCGGGATTACTCAGCAAGTATCCGGCGTGCAGGATGGGCTGCCTTGGTATTAGACCCAATAATTGACGGATACCACTTCACATGAGTCCTGATGGACGATGGCAGCAGTCTAAACCTGATATATCAGGACACAATCCGCAAAATGGGGATAGACCCAACGAAAATTTGCCTCAGCAATACTACCGTTAAAGGAGTAACGGCAGGCCCAGGGGCTCATTGCACAGGCTCCCTGCTACTAGAAGTTATATTCGGCTTCCCCGATAACTTGCATAGCGAAAATTTAACCTTCCACATTGCTATGTTCCAAAGTGGCTATCAAGCACTACTTGGACGCGAAGCTTTCGCTCGCTTTAATGCAATACCGCATTACGCTTCCCTCACGCTTAAGATGCCCGGTCCACGTGGCATCATTACAGTAAATGGAAATATTGAGCGATCCCTGCGCGCCGAGGAGGGTGCGGCTGCCTCGGCAGCCGCACACTATAACGGCCTCACCAACTAAAGTATTCGATAGGTCGTCAAGACCACAGACACGGTTAGACGAGTCCGGCGCAGCTATATGAAATTGGTACAGGTTTGATGGCCACACCCCTATCACAAACACAAGGGGCTCAACGTGCGCAGACAAGTGGCAATTTTTACTCATCTTGAAATTTACATGGTTTCTTTAAAACCTACCTTTTTGCACGACAACTTTTCACCTAAGTTCCTCTCTTTTACAGATGACCACCGTGCTACACCCGTCCAGGATACGGCACAATGGAGACACAGGCGCAGACGTGCAGCAGGGACCCGTCCCAAGGATTCTTTTTAGATTAAGACCATGCGCCAACCTTTTTTACTGTCTCTTGTTGATACAAATCCCTCGGATTCTCAGTACAATTGAGAAGGATGCTGACGTCTTGGCATGTGGCCACGTCAGAATAATGCACGTACTTGGACACCAGGGACTTCTTACAAAGGGCACTGTTTAGGCCCGGTTTATACCATAAAGACCGAATACCTTAGGGAGTGTTCGGCGTCTCGAGTTTGGTCTTATATGCATCAGCTCGAATCATGTCTTTGGTCAAATGTTGGGTTTGCCCGGCTCCTATGTTTTGGTACCTTACGTTCCGCTCTATCGGCTAAGGTACCACTAGGAGAACTACTGCGATTGTGCCCCGGGTCATCCGGACGAGCACCTCAGTAGAGAAAGCCAAAAACTAACTGTCATGATATAGCGTGAGACTGGTCAACCACTCAATGACCTATCGAAATGTTAGAATTCCTCCGCCTTAACGAAGGGCCGTTTCCCGGCTAGGCATGTACGTGCCCCGAATTCGGGAGAGTGCGGAGCCACCATGGGCTATATAGTAGCCCCACCGTCAAACTCCTATGGCTAAGTGAAAGTGTTAAAGCATTATAGTCCGGTTGCCTCGTTTGCTGCGCTATCACCTCCTTAATAGGGCCAAGACGTTGGGTTAAGTGTGAACACGCGTCTTCTGCGAACACCTCTGCACTATATGCATGGGAGCTGAAGCCGACGGCTGCAATCTTTCAGGTTATACACATGTATACATAAATGGCCGCACGGGAGGCATCATATTACTTTCAGGCAAAAGTATAAACACGGCCTTAATAAATTTCATAAAAACATTGTGTTTACAATGGGAATACATGTCACTCAAATATAATATTCTTCGAGCACTGGGCCTCTATCAAACGAGCACCCTCGAGAACCTCTTCGAAATAGTGCTTGGCAGCCACTCGGCCTATGGCCGAACCCTGCGCCGCAACAGTGGTAGCATCCATCTCCGCCCAGTATGCTTTAACACGGGCAAGGGCCATCCGCGAGCCTTCTATGCACGCCGACCTCTTCATCGCATTGATGCGCGGCACCGCACCAAGGAACTGCTGCACTAAGCTGAAATAGTTGTTCGGCTTTGGCTTTTCCGGCCACAGCTGATCCACGACAGACCTCATGGTGAGTCCGGACAACCTATTGAGTTCGGCCCATTCGGCTAGCTGATCAGTCAATGGAAGCGGACGCTCTGGAACGTTAAATTGCGACCAGAATAGCTTGTCCTCTTCACGATCTATTTGATCTCAGAAGTATTTGGCCGCATCGACAGCGCTCGCCGCCAAGTCCATATATGCGTCTGCCGAACTCCACAGCCGATCCAGAGGGGCATACCGTGGATCACCGAACTTCCTCCGCAGCATGAAGGGCTTCCCAGCCGCAATATCCCCGGCTTCATGCAGCTCCTCCTTCTTCGCTCTCATAGCAGAGCGGGTGTCTTTGGTCGTCATCGTGGCCTTTTCAAGGTCCGTCGCCTTCACTCGGTTTTCTTCTTCAAGGAACTGGCAACGGTCGGCAGTGTCTTTTAACTTTACAGCCATCTTGGCCATTTTCTCTTTGCTCTCGCAATGCACGGCCTTCTCGGCCCTCAACTCTTCGGCCGCCTTCAAAGCAGCCGCATTACTACTCCTTGCTTGTTCTTTGGCTCGGGCAAGTTCCGCCCGAAGGGTCTCCACGGTGGAAGCTCCATCTGCAGTCACAACATATTAAAGATATTGGCATCATGCTGCTCTTACTATGTGACATTCACCAGAAAGCATTACTTACCCTGTGCCTCGTCAAGCCACTTGTTAACAAGATCGATGTCGGCATCTGCCGCATCCAGTTGCCGCTTTAGTTCGGCAAACTCATTAGTCCGGCTAGCCACCGGAGCTTCCACCACCTACACATAAAGGCGGTTTGGTTACTACCTGGGACTATGATCCTCTGTTCACCGCCGTTCTCGACGACAACCAGAGTCTCATGGGCTACTATCTACACAGGGCACACCTAAAAATGTGCGGTACTATCAAAAAGTATCACGTACCTCAAAGCCTGTCAGTAGACTCATAAAGGCTTCATGCAATCCGCTTTCGGCGGACAAAATTCTTTCCATCACCGTAACCATTAACGTACGGTGTTCTTCTGAGATGGCCGCTCGCTCCAACAGCTCCCTCAGTACGTCCGACCGCATACCACACGGTGCCGGACTCTTTTGTTTGCTCTCTTCAAGAGCCGGATGCTGAGGACTTCGGGTGACTATAGGATTATCTTCTGGCCTCACCAGATCCGGAGAGGCCCTCCGTGACGACACTTCAAGGTCGCCCACTTCTTGAGCGGGGGAGTCCGGGGGAGGCGTTTCGCTCTCCATCATCTCCGAAAGAAGATCCCCCGAAGACGAGCTCTGCTGAGAAGGGCTAAGATCCGAACTGCAAGATAAATGCTTCGGTTATTTTCCTCAGAAGTGAAGTAGTATATCTTCACTGTTAAAGTACTTTTTGATTACTTACAGCTCGTTAGAGGGCAGATCCCCGCGCGGACTTTGTGCGGCAAGAGCACCCTCCAAGGCAGGACCATCTGGTGGAGACTTCTTCTCCCGTTTGGAAACCGTGGTTTCCGGATCTTCAGGGGTAGTCCTCTTCCTTCCCCGGGGTGAGAGAATACCAGATTCCTCCCCTGGGTTATCCTCCCTCATGGAGGCGCCCGTTCCCTCGGTCGGAATGGGTAGCGGTGGAGGCCCGCTTTCGCCCCCTTTATTCCCCCCTTTATCTTCCTGTGAGGGCTCCGAGCAAGGTGCTAGCTCGAGCATCTTTTCCAGCACCGGATTCTCCAAGCCTTCCGGAAGGGGGGCCGAACACCGGATCCTCTTCGCCTTTGTTATCCAGTCCTGGTCAAAGAGCGATTTCTCATAATGACGTCATGATAAATGAAAGACGGTGTGTTCGGCTAGAGGATAACTTACTTGGTCGGCGGTGCGGTTGCTGCTCAAGCCCACATCCTCGGTAGTGTCCGGACACTCTATCTGGGGTCCTAAGAATGATTTATACATCTCCTCGTGCGTCAGGCCGAGGAAATTCTGAATAGCGCGCGGTCCTTCTGGGTTGAACTCCCACATGCAGAGGGGTTGGCGTTTGCATGGCTGGATTCGTCGAACCAGCATGCATTACCATAATCAAACTAAAATCTCCTTCAAAGAGATCTCGAATGCGGCTCTGCAGTATAGGCACGTCCTTGGCTGGACCCCAACTTAGCCCTCTGCTAATCCATGACATCAGTTGTGGTGGAGGGCCTGAGCGGAAAGCAGGGGCAGCCGCCCACTTGGCACTTCTGGGAGCTGTGATGTAAAACCACTCCCGTTGCCATAATCCGGACACCTCTGGAATGGAACCCTTTGGCCATGGAGCTCCAGTGATCTTGCTTATTAATGCGCCTCCGCACGCTACATGTTGCCCCTCGACCATCTTCGGCTTCACATCAAAGGTCTTGAGCCACAGGCCGAAGTGAGGGGTAATGCGGAGGAAGGCCTCACATACGACAATAAATGCCGAGATATGGAGAAAGGAGTCCGGGGCTAGATCATGGAAATCTAGCCCGTAATAAAACATCAACCCCCTAACGAAGGGATCCAGAGTGAGGCCTAGACCTCAGAGGAAGTGGGAGATGAACACGACGTCTTCATTGGGTTCAGGAGTAGGGACGACCTGCCCTCGGGCAGGCAGCCGATGCGAAACCTCGGCGGTCAGGTATCTGGCCTCCCTCAACTTCTTGATGTCTTCTTCCATAACGGAGGAGGGCATCCACCGGCCTTGAAGGCTAGATCCGGACAAGATTGAAGGTCCGGAGCACCTGACCTGGGCTTTGGGTGTTAGAACTCGAGGCGGGGGAAGGATTTGATTGAGCACACGACGGAAAAAAGTAAAAGCCTTGTCCCTTTATAAAGAGGGTGAATATCAAGCGTCCTCTCCGTAGCCGTTTGGGACTTGCCTATAATCTAGAAGTCCTGGACATGGTTGGGTTACCCACGACCGTATTGATGAGAATCCCGTAATTAGGGGAACACGATCTCTACTTTGACAAGACGTGTCAAAAAACTGCCTCGCGTTATCTGCGGGGCTAGTTAAAGGAAATGGTTCGGATAATCACCGGGCCATGGCATAAGGTCGTGTTGCCAAAACAAGTCAGCAAATTAGATTTGTGGAAATATTATTCTCTCTATGGTGGTATATGGAACTTATTTTGCAGGGTCGGACACTATCCTTGTATTCAAATTCTTCCGTGGTGTATTCAGAGGAGGAACCCGCCTTGCAATGCCGAAGACAATACTGCGCGCCGGACTCATCGTCATTGAAGCCTGGTTCAGGGGCTACTGAGGGAGTCCTGGATTGGGGGGTCTCCGGACAGCCGGACTATATCCTTCGGCCGGACTGTTAGACTATGAAGATACAAGATTGAAGACTTCGTCTCGTGTCCGGATGGGACTCTACTTGGCATGGAAGGCAAGCTAGGCAATACGGATATGTATATCTCCTCCTTTGTAACCGACCTTGTGTAACCCTAGCCCTCTCTGGTGTCTATATAAACCGGAGGGTTTTAGTCCATAGGACAACATACAATCATACCATACGCTAGCTTCTAGGGTTTAGCCTCTCTGATCTCGTGGTAGATCTACTCTTGTACTTCCCATATCATCAATATTAATCAAGCAGGACGTAGGGTTTTACCTCCATCAAGAGGGCTCGAACCTGGGTAAAACATCGTGTTCCCTGCCTCCTGTTACCATCCGCCTTAGACGCACAGTTCGGGACCCCCTACCCAAGATCCGCCGGTTTTGACACCGACAGTTGGGGATTTACGCATCGTCGACGGTCCGGCCTTCTGCTCTGGCACCGGTGAGCCCGGTGGTGACGACGGCGGGGCATGTGCATGGCCGCCAGGAGGGGCCTGTGGATCCGATGCATTTAGCCGCATACAATCCTGAGGTCGCCACTTTGGGTCAGGATTTGGTGGTTGTAGAGGCCCCACGATCGCCTTCCCATGGGCCAGGCCAGTCCCCTTTCCCATTGGTGAGCAGGGCATGGCGACAGATGTTGTCGTGGCAGGTATGGTGGATCCCGAGGTGGTTGCTTTGGGAAGACAGGAGATGTCCAACGGGGCAGCGCAGGGACAAGGCGTTGGGATCACCAAGGATTCTGTTCTGTCCATGCCCTTGGAGAGTAGGCCAGCCAATGCGGTGACGATGCAGGCTGAGGTTGCAGCTACCACTGCTGCTGCGGGCCCGGTTGTCCCAGTGGGACAGATTTTGGGTGACCTGACCGTTGCGGAGACTGGTCAAGCCGAGCCCCAGAGTGGGCCAGTCCGTGAGGCGCAAAGAACGATGGGACCCCGGATCAGGAGACAGCACCAGGGTGGGACCCGGTGGAAGAGAAACTGCCTCCCACTACACACCTGTGGAGGTGGGAATCGAGGGCCCAGCTGGAGATTGTGGCAGGCGACTGGGAGAGGTTAGCCGCAAGGGGACAGACTGCATGGTGGGGCCGTGCCTTGTGGACCGTGCAGCTTGCAAGGATGTTGACGTGCACATGCACGTACCCCTCGCCCCAAATGATGTTTTCCTTCCGCCCAAAGAGCATATCGTGGTTGGTAATATTAAGGCCTTCTGCGCGGGGCTGCGAAAGAAACTGGCTCTGCCGCTGCTTAAGGAGATCGAAGTTGTACATGGGAAGAACACAGGGCCGGAGTACACGCCTCACCGTAACACTCGGTCCGCGACTGTGAATGCGCCAAAGAAGACTACAACGACTGCGGCTGAGACGGTTCTTCTCAAATCACTTGGCATCTCACAGGAGGGTTTGGCGGTTACTAATGAGGCCCTTGGACAGCTACGGCAGATGTTCAACTCACCAATCCAAGAGCCGCAGCTACGTGCAATTGCATCCATCTTCGGCAAGGCTATACCATTTGACCTTGGCCAGGAGGACACCCTGAGGGTGACCCTGCTTGCCTAAATGACAAGCTCTGGAGTTCTATATCGACATCATGTCGTCGATCAAGATGGAGTTGGTGTGTTGGAACGTGCGCGGCTTGAACAACCCGGCCAAGAAAAAGGCGCTACGTGAATTTGCGGACTCGGTGCACCCGGCTATTTTTTGTATCCAGGAGACTAAACTAGCTTGTTTTGACACTTTTACCGTTATGCAATGTCTTGGCCCATCTTATGATGGGTACTACTACTTGCCGGCAACGGATACGAGGGGTGGGATCCTTTTAGCTTGGAATGCGGCGTTGATCAACATTACGAACTGTGTTAGAGACACACATTGCATCACAGGGTACATCTCTCCGCTCGATGGTATGCCTTGGTGGCTAACAATGGTCTATGGACCGCAGGAGGATCAGGAAAAGTTGTTGTTCCTCGAGGAGCTCGCAGCGAGGAGGGAGCTGTGCCCGGGTCCCTGGATGATCATCGGTGACTTTAATATGATACTCCAAGCCTCAAACAAGAATAACTCGCTTCTGGATAGGAGGATGATGCATAGATTCCGCCAGTTTGTCGATGGCAATGGGCTCAAGGAGTTGTATATGCACGGGCGGGCATTTACATGGAGCAACGAAAGAGAGGTCCCCACGCTCACAAAAATTGATAAGGCGCTTGTCTTGGTGGACTGGGAGCTTGCTTATCTGGACTGCTTGCTCCAAGCTATGTCAATGTCGACCTCGGATCACTGCCCTCTGCACCTTGCCTTGAACGAGCACATACACCTGCAGTGACGCTTTCGATTTGAGGTGTTTTGGACTAGACTTGACGGCTTTGAAGATGCGGTCGGGGAGGCTTGGGTCTGTGAACCCAACATACATGATCCCTTCAAATGGCTCGACGCGCTACTCAGGAACGCTGCTCGGTATCTAACTACTTGGGGACAAAAGAGGATTGGCAACGTCAAGCTACAAATTGTGATGGCTAACTGGATCATCTTCCAGCTTGACGTGGCGCAGGAACGGCGTTTGCTCTCGGATGGGGGGAGGTGGTTGCGCAAAACGCTTAAGCTTGTGGTGTTAGGCCTGGCCTCGCTTGAAGGCACGATTGCTAGGCAAAGATCGCGCATAAGATGGTTACAGGAGGGTGATGCCAGTACCAAGCTGTTTCACCTCGTGGCTAATGGAAGGAAGACGAAAAACTTTATCCCGGCAATACTGCATGATGGCAATACGATCACGGACCAGCTCGGCAAGGAGCAAATCTTCTTCCAAACATACAAAGACTTGCTGGGCACGGCGAGAGCGCGGGAGAACACAATCGACCTGGACTTCCTCGAGATCCCGCGTATAAATTTGATGGACCAGGACGAGTTGTTTACGGAGGATGAGGTGTGGGCCACGGTCAAGGAGATGCCTGCAGATCGCGCACCATGGCCGGACGGTTTCATTGGCCTTCTCTTCCAAAAGGCCTGGAGTATCATCAAAGGCGATCTGTTGGCGGCCCTCCACCATTTATTTCTTGGTGATGGTCGCGGGTTTGGAAGGCTAAATCAGGCTCTTATCACACTTATTCCCAAAAAGGTCGGTGCGTGCCGTGTGGGAGACTTCCGACCCATTAGCCTGGTCCACAGCCTGCCCAAGATAGGCTCTAAGCTTCTCGCTAACAGATTGCGACCGCGTATGAATGAGCTCGTCCAAGCAAATCAATCGGCGTTCATCAAGGGGAGGAACCTTCACGACAACTTCATGCTCGTCAGACAGGTGGCTCGCTCACTCCATCGCAGAAAAGCAAAGGGAGTCATGCTAAAGTTGGACATCTCGCGTGCGTTTGACACTCTGTCTTGGCCGTTCCTTTTTGAGGTCCTTTGCGCCAAAGGATTCTCGGATACTTGGCTATCTTGGATAGCGACATTACTCTCCACGGCCTCTTCTCGAGTGGTGGTTAATGGTCACGCGGGACAGAAATTTGCACACGCTCAAGGGCTTCGGCAGGGAGACCCGGTCTCGCCACTTTGTTTGTTATCGCCATGGATGTCCTTACATCCCTCATCACTAAAGCCCAAGAGCGTGGTGTGTTGAGTAGAATGCCAGGCTGCACCCCCATGCAACAGCTCTCTATTTATGCGGACGATGTTGTATTATTCGTCAGGCCCATAGTCTCGGATCTTAGGTTTGTTAAGGAGGCCCTGCACATCTTTGGGACCGCATCTGGGCTGCACATCAATTATACAAAATCCATGGCTATCATGATCATAGATGAGGATGGCGATAAGGAATTGGTTCAGGGAGCAATGTCGTGGAGCATAGAGTCCTTTCCCTGCAAGTATTTGGGGCTGGAACTCTCCATTTGGCAGCTGACGCGCTCTGAATGGCAACCGGTAGTGGACAATGTGCTTAACTTCATGCCTGGATGGCAGAAAGGTTTAATCACTAGAGCTGGACGGCTGGTGCTTGTGCATGATGTGGTGATGGCACACCCCACCCACCATCTTATCGTTGCGGATGCCCCCAAGTGGGCTATAGAGCAAGTGAACAAACGTTGCAGAGCGTTCTTTTGGGACAGATCAGAGGAAATTCATGGAGGGAAGTGTCTAGTTGCCTGGCAAAGAGTGTGCAAGCCAAAGGAGCTAGGTGGCCTTGGGCTTCTCGACCTAAACCGCCAAGGCTTGGCTTTAAGATTGCGTTGGGAGTGGCTTAGACGCACGGATTCAGGCAGACCGTGGCATGGAATCCCGCTGGCCAATGATCCGCAAGTTCAGTCGGCTTTTGACAGCTTGGTCCATTGGAAACTTGGGGACGGCCATAAGGTGTTGTTTTGGAAAGACATATGGATGAGAGGTGCGACAGCCAGGGAGATTGCTCCGAACATCTGGGGAAAGGTACGAACACAAACTGTGAACAAGCGGACAGTGCATGATGGATTGCTCAACCAGCGCTAGGCCACAGACATCTCCAGTGAGCTCTCCACGGATGAGCTAGTTCAATTGATCAGCCTCTGGGAGATTGCTATTACGGCGCAGCTTACTCCTACCGAGCGGGATGAGGCTGTTTGGCCCTAGAACTCCAAGCAGGTGTACACTTCGGCCTCCGCTTACCAAATGCTCTTCAAGGGTGCGATCAGTGTGACCTATGCGCAATGGATTTGGAAGTGTTGGGCACCTCTCACCTGCAAGATCTTCATATGGCTCGCTATGCAACATAGAATATGGACATCCGATAGGAGGCTGCGGCATGGGCTGCAAGATAGCCCCTCACCATGTTATCTTTGTGGCCAGGAGGAGGATGACGTTGATCATCTTCTGATCCAGTGCGTTTACTCGCGTCAAGTATGGCACAACATTCTTTCCAGCACAAGGGCTGCCTCGGCCCTAGCACCGGTGGTGAGCGATAATTTGGAATCGTGGTGGGGCAGTACCCGAAAATGGCTTGATAAGGTGACACGCAAAGCTTTTGATAGCTTGGTGATGCTAGTGTGCTGGCAACTATGGAAGCAAAGGAATGAACGGGTTTTCCGCTCGGTGGCCACACCCATCTCGGTGGCTGATCTTGTAAACAGGATTCTTTGTGAGGAGTTAACGTAGTGTGTGGAGTTGGAGTTCTAGCGTGTCCTCGATCAGCTTGTGATCTTTGGTTGTGCATCACAAACTCTTGTACATTGTTTTCTCTCTCTTATATAAAGCTAAGGTACGCAGGTAGTACATGCCCGATATGCTAGGGTTTCAGGAGTCTGGCGACCATGGGGCCCCGCCCTCGCCACCACCGCCGCCACCGCCGTCCGGCTTTGGCCTGCCGGTGGTCGGCACCGTTGCCGCATGTGTGCCTCCGTGCCATGGTGGCCCTGTTGCGGCTGTGTCCGCTCCCGCATTGCTCGGCCCTCAGGGCGGAAGCGATCCCGCTGTCTACTGCTATGGAACGACCCAGTCTAGATTTCCACCTAGTTCATGCTATGAGTCCGGGATGGATTCGCTCTACAGCTCCTCTGCCAAGATACTTCCTGTAGATGGATTCAAATCAAGCCCAAGGGGCGGTCCGGGGAGGCACCTGAAATTATGTGATTCGCCTGATCGATCCCTTCCCCAGATGCTGCAGAAGCCGCTGCGCTCCACTGCACGGCTGATCTCGTCGTCGGCGCGAACCTTTGGTAAGCTGTCAGTGAATGTGAAGGTGTACTCGAAGGGCGGTGGGGGCGATCATGGGGCTCCCTTCACGGATGCTGCCCGCCGGAAGCCGTCCGGCGAGGGAACCGAAGCACTCCTGGCGGCAAACCCCGACGCGCGCGCGCTCATTGTTGCGAACATGAGGATATTGTCAGATTCTCCTAAGGCACAAGAAGCAGTGTTGATATTTGCAGAAGGGGCTACTGGAGGTGATATGAAGAGGGGAAGGGTGGACGAGAACGTGCAGATGGACGCAGAGATTAGGGACCAGCAGACACAAATGGAAGCGACCGGCCACGGGGCTGCCGGCAACCTGACGGGGACGCGTGTTGCACCCCATCAGGAGCAATGATAGGCCTGAGTTGGAACTGCCGAGGAATCGGAGGCGCCTCGACAGTTCATGATCTCACCGGCCTCGTTCGAACTCACCGCCCACAGTTTGTGTTTTTGTGTGAAACTAGGCAAGAATCTGAAAGAGTTCGTCGTTTGTGTCATCGCTTAGGTCTGCGTGGCTTTTGCGGTGTCGATAATGAAGGTCGGAGTGGTGGTTTAGCTCTTTTATGGAATGATCAGTTATCAGTTGAGATTAAAGATAAGGACAATAGAATGATTGATGCTTATGTTCGTGCCTCTCCGTCTAATCCTGAGTGGCATCTTACTTGTGTTTATGGGGAACCCCGTACTGAAAACCGGCATCGGATGTGGTCCATAATCTCAGACCTGCATGCGAACAGTAACCTTCCATGGATGCTCAAGGGGGATTTTAATGAGGCCTTATGGCAATGTGAGCATTTGTCTGCAACTCCTCGACCGGCCAATCAGATAGCTACTTTTCGGGAAGTGGTGCCAGATTGTGAACTGCATGACCTTGGTTTTTCTGGGGCACCGTTCACGTATGATAATAAGAGGAGAGGTGGAGCTAATGTGAAAGTAAGATTGGACAGGGCCTTGGCTGATGAGAGATGGCGAGATATCTTCTCTGATGCTCACGTGGTACACCTAGTATCGCCGTGCTCGGATCACTTGCCAATTTTAGTGCACATGCAAAGGGAAGAGCGCACCCCGGTGCATCGGCGAACAAGCCAATATGAGATACTCTGGGAACGTGATGGAGAGCTACCTGAGCTAGTGGAGAAAGTGTGGGCAGCCACCCAGACTAATGGCAATCTAGCATCTATTACGGCTGGTCTGCATGCAGTCATGCAAAATCTACAAGGTTGGAGCTGAAGGAGATTTGGTAATGTAATGCGTAGGAAACTGGATCATCTGTTGCAAACTGATGGTGACCAACATGAAATAAGAAAATTGTCTGATAACATGAACGAGCTGCTCTACCAGGAAGAACTCATCTAGCTACAACGTTCATGCATAGATTGGCTAAAAGAGGGGGACCGTAACACCAAGTTCTTCCATAACAGATCGGTTTGGCGAGCACGCAGAAATAAAATCTCAAAACTGAAAAATGATGACGGTGTTTGGCAGTCTACTCCGTCAGTTATGGAACTAATGGCCTCATCCTTTTTTAAGGAATTATTCACGCGTGACCCATCTCTAAATGCTGATGAGATTGTTGGTCTCATAGAGAAGGTGACAGATGAGATGAATGAGACATTATGCAAGGAGTTCTCGGAGACGGAAATCGCAGATGCACTGTTCCAAATAGGACCACTGAAAGCCCCAGAACCAGATGGGTTCCCAGCTAGGTTTTATCAAAGAAATTGGGCTGTTTTAAAGGATTCTGTGGTTGCTGCGGTAAGGCTATTTTTTCACAACTGGACACATGCCATCCGAAACAAATGCAACCGCTATTGTCTTGATCCCCAAGTCTGATCAACCAGAGACATTGAAGGACTTCCGGCCCATCAGTTTGTGCTCGGCGTTGTACAAGATCGTCGCCAAATGCCTGGTGAACAGACTACATCCATTGTTGGGTGATATTGTCTCCTTAAACCAGAGTGCCTTCGTTCCTGGATGTACGATGACTGATAATGCACTGGTGGCATTTGAATGTTTTCACAGTATTGAACACTGCAAGAAACAACAAGACTCCTTCTGTGCGTACAAGCTGGATCTATCAAAGGCGTATGACAGAGTTGACTGGGATTTTCTTAGAAGAACGATGCAAAGCTTGGGTTTTGCTCCCCAATGGGTTGATTGGATCATGTCCTGCGTGACCTCGGTGAGCTATTCCGTAAAATTCAATGGAACCCTACTTGATTCGTTTTCCCCAACTCGAGGTCTTCGCCAAGGTGATCCACTGTCTCCGTTTTTTGTTCTTGTTTGTTGCTGATGGTCTCTCTGCACTGATGCAACATGAAGCAACACAAGGCACAATAACTCCTCTTAAGATATGCCGGCGAGCACCAGGTATATCACACTTGTTTTTTGCCGATGATACACTTTTGTTCTTTAAAGCAGAAGTGGGGCAAGCACATAGAGTGAAGCATGTTCTGGAAGTGTATGCTAAAGGTACGGGACAAATGATAAATCCACAAAAGTGCTCAATCTTGTTCAGCCCGGCATGTCGGCAAGGAATTCAGGAGGGTATTAGGAGTATCTTGCAAGTCACACAAACCGCCTTCGAAGCCAAATATCTTGGCCTACCAACACCTGATGGCAGGATGAGCAAAGGAAACTAAAGAGCCTACAGGAGAAGCTAGCAAAGAGCCTAATGGAATGGGGTGATAATCATCTATCCATGGCCGGGAAGGAGATAAAAATCAAAGCTGTGGCGCAAGCACTACCGGTGTATATTATGAGTGTCTTCAAACTCCCAGTTGGCCTATGCGATGATTTAACACAGATGATCCGTCGGTATTGATGGGGAGCAGAGAAAGGAAAACGCAAGACCCACTGGGTCAGTTGGGACAGCATGCTACGGCCTAAAGGAAGAGGTGGTATGGGCTTCAATGATCTTCGGTTGTTTAATCAATCTCTGTTAGCACGTCAAGCATGGCGTCTCATAGAATTTCCGGATAGCCTTTGTGCTCAGGTTCTCCGTGCGAAGTACTACCCGTCTGGCAATATTACAGATACAGTTTTTACAGGTAATGGGTCAAGCACTTGGCTGGCTATTGAACATGGCTTGGAACTGGTAAAGCAAGGGTATATATGGCGTGTCGGAAATGGAGCAAACATCAGAATATGGCGCGACCCCTGGATCCCAAATGGTGCACCTTTCAAACCGATCACGCCTAAGCGCCGCTGCAGACTCAAATGGGTGGCCGAACTTCTGAACGCGGATGGCACATGGAATGTTCCAATCCTCAGGCAACACTTTTTCCCAATAGACATCACAAATATACTGAAAATCAAGGCATCTAAGCGGTTAGGGGATGATGTTATCGCATGGCAACCAGACAAACATGGGCGTTTCTCAGTCCGCTCAGCGTATAACATGATCAGAGATAATATCATGGCCCGGCAGTGTGTCGGTGAGTCTAGCACAAGACCTGATGGATTCAGACCAGCATGGAACCTCCTGTGGAAATGTGGAGCACCACCTAAAGTACGTATCTTTGCTTGGAAAGCTGTGCGCGAAGCATTAGCCACTCGAAGCAACATGTAGCGTAGGCACATGGAACCTGATGGTATATGCACGATCTGTGGGCTAGAGGAAGAGACGACACACCATGCACTCCTACGATGTCCTCATGCTAGGCACCTATGGGATGCAATGAAATCTGTGTGGGATCTCCCATCAGATGAAGCACTATGGAACTCTGAACCTGATTGGTTGCTCATGTTAATCCAGCAGCTCAATGACACACAATGCATGCTCCTTCTCATGGTACTTTGGCGGGTGTGGCATGTGCACAATGAGGTAACACATGACAAGCCATTGATTCCTGTTGAAGCTTCCAAGAAATTCTTGTGTGGGTATGCAGACCACCTACTAATGATCACACACTATCCACACGCTGATTTCACTAAAGGCAAGGTTCCTGCTAACCTCAATGCAAATACCACAACAATAGTTCATACCGTGACCCATTCAAAACCTGAAGTTAAATGGGAACCCCCACCAGCAGGACATGTGAAGCTTAATTTTGATGGCTCATTTGTGGCAGAAAATGGTGCTGCGGGTGCCGAAATGATTCTACGGGACCATGAAGGGCAGGTTATCTTTACTGCCTGCAGATGGCTGTTTGATTGCGAGGGACCCCTAGAAGCAGAACTAGCAGCTTGTGAGGAAGGTCTCCGTCTAGCTCTGCATTGGTCTCAAGCCCCGCTTTAGGTTGAGACGGACTGTGCCGAGATCATCACCCTTGTAAAAGCTGGGCGGGGTGATCGATCCAGAAATATGCACCAAGTTACTGAGATAGTGCATCTGCTCAACGAACGCCACACTGAAATCCATAAAATTAGTCATGGGCAAAATAAAGCTGGGCATGCAATGGCGGCAATTGGTCGTGGACAACATCGCACAGCTTGTTGGCTTGCAAATGCTCCCCAGGAGATTAGCGTTATCATTACTGATGATTGTAAAACTGTCATTGCTTAAGTAATGAAATGTTTTCTCCCCGCAAAAAAAATTTAAAGCTAAGGTACGCAATTTGTGTACTCTCGGAAAAAAAACCGCCCGGGCACCGCCGCACCGGGCCAGCCCCCGAGCCTGATCAGATGCGCCCCGAACACGACGGTTACCGCAATCCATCGCCATCTCATCGTCCCACCGCTACTCCACCCTGCCCTACCAGGCTACCACCACCATCTCCACGGCGTCGGCTCTCTCCCCGCGGCCCGATACATCCCCACGTACCCAGGCCCCAGCCGAGTTCAGTTCCAGTACCGGCGCTCACGAGACCCGCGCCGCATTGCCATCCCACCAGCAACGACGGCACCGCCCTGCCCCCACTTCGCCCCGCCCACTCACCCCTCCATCAATCATCAAAAATTCATGAGAAAATTCCTTATTTGACACTATCTTAAAATCTACTTCCTTATTTGACACTGGAAAAAAAAATTTCCCTATTTGACACAAGTTCTAAATTTTATTCCCTATATGACATTTCCATTCATTTTGAGCCTAAATGACATCTGAAAAGACTCTTTTGCCCCTCATGTGGTATGTGTGTAGGGGCAATAGCGCACACACGCAGCACCAGTGCGAGGACAGGAGCACACACAGAACATATACACATGCACCAACACACACGCACGCGCGCACACATGCAACAACACGCACGCGCACGTGCACACACACGCACACACACGCAGCAACACACATGCACGCGCACGCACACATGCAGCAACACACACGCACGCAGCACACACACATACACAAACACGCAGCAGCAGCACACACGCAGGCAGCACATAGGCACGCAACAGCGCACACACACACGCAGCGGCACACATGCAGCAGCAGCACACATGTGCGTGTGCATCCACACACGCAACAGCACACGCGCGCACACACACATACCGCATGAGGGACAAAATCGTCTTTTCAGGTGTCATTTAGGCTCAAAATGAACGGAAGTGTTGTATAGAGAATAAAATTTAGAACTAGTGTCAAATAGGGAAGAAAAACTTTTTCCGTGTCAAATAAGGAATCAGATTTTAAGACAGTGTCAAATAAGAAATTTTCTTTTTCACAGCGCAAGTCCGGCCCATCTCATCCCCTCCCATCGTCGGGCCCCAGCCCCGCTGCACCTTCACGCCATTAACGCCTCAGCTGACATGTTCCGGACAAAGCAAAGGCCAGCATGAGCCCCGCGACACCTGCACGGCACAGCCACGCATCAATGCCGGAGCCGGGAGAAAATCAATAGATCTCCGGTAAATGAATTAGTTCTCACACCAGGTTCTCCCCCACTGACTCAAGTAACTGAATTAGTTCTACAGCCAGCGTGAGCAGACACACAGAGGAGAGAGACATTGCTACCGACATCCTTACAAGATCAGCCAATTCACATCGTTCCAGTCCAAGAACGGTCGCAGAAAAGAAGAGAGATCCATCGAAACCTCCTACTAGGTTAGAGATAAGAGGGGGAGGAAGAGAAAGAAAATACATGGCCTTTTTACAGGGGAGAACGCCACCGATCCAGTCTCTTTCTTGGTTAACCTCCGGCACATATTTAGACAAAATGTGGGTGCTACTACTCGTCTGACTGACTACCTGCATCCCCCGCCGCCGCCTGAGTTACCAGAGCGGCGGCCTCAAAGTCCTACTCCGTGTTGTGGGAGATGGCCTGGCCGAACTTGAGGAACAGCTCCGCGTCCGACGTGCTCGACGAGTTGGCGCAGGACGACGACAGCGTGCCGGCGCCCCGCAGGCTCACGTACTCGTTGGCGTAGCTCGGGCCGGTGGGCGGCTGCGGCTGGGCGGCCTTCGGCGGCGGGTCGGGGTGCACCAGGCAGTCCAGCACGCGCACCACCTCGTGCATCGTCGGCCGGTCCGACGGCTGCTTCTTGGTGCACAGCAGCGCCAGCTGGAACACCTTCTTCACCTCGCCGAGGTCCTGGCACGTGCCGGCGATGTCCGGGTCGACCGTCTCCATCACCGCGTTGCTCGCCGTCTTCGATAGGATCTGCATCGCAACAGAACACGAAAGAAATTCATGAAATTTGTTTCCTTGGACTTCCCTTCCTAAGCAGCAGCACTGTATCCGATAACTACAGAGTGAAACTTATCCTGATATCCTGTCATAAGAATCTGGTCTGAATCAGAGGCAAGCTCAAACGCTAAATGGCAGGGGAGCAAACGAAAAGTTGACAATATTTGGTGAGTGTGACAGTGCGATTTGTAGCTTTCCATCTGCATGATTGACAACTGGGGAGACAAAAATGGCAGGCTTTAGGGGACGGAACACTGCAACCTACTATAATGGAGCTTTCAATGGCCATATGCGATGGATCAGAGCACACCACAGGTCCACAGTGCAGATAGATCTACTCACATGATAGGGTTCATGTTGCTGGTCCCCTTGGACGAACATAAAAGCCTAATGGAGTTCATCCAGCAATTATTGGCACTACCAGAATCCAAGGCTAAATAGGCTGAGGAAAATGACACATCAACCTGAAGAACTAGGAGAGTGGAAAGGCAGGTAGTTACCGAGTGATGGAGATTGCACTCGTTGTCCACGGGCTTTTTGCCCGTCAGCAGCTCGAGCAGGACGATGCCATAGCTGTAGACATCGGACTTCTCGTTGAGGCGGGAGGTGCGCGCGTACTCGGGATCAATGTAGCCAATAGTGCCCATGACATAGGTCGACGTGTGTGTTTTTGAAACACACAAACTCTTCGCAATGCCAAAGTCCGTGAGGTGTGGCTCGTAATCTTTGTCGAGGAGGATATTCTTTGATTTTACATCCCTGTGGATTATCCGCGGACTGCAGTCATGGTGAAGGTAGGCAAGGCCTTGAGCAGCACCGAGAGCGATCCGAAGGCGAGTCTCCCAATCGAGCTTTTTCTTCTTGGATTGACCTTCTAGTAGAATTAAAAAGAACAGTGTTATGATACGGTAATAGTTCTCCAACTGTTAGCAACCAATAAATAAGCAGGACTGCAAATGTGTCAAAGCATCAACTATTTTGAGAGTGACAAGTTGGTTTTCACAGCTTTGTGACAGATCAGCAAACAAAGACTATCGACATTGAAACAACGTCAGTGCTAGCTATTGATCACTTGTACTAAACCATTCTCGGCATTTGCAACGAGTTTGCAGTGCGCACTTACCATGTAAAACATCCCAGAGGCTGCCATTTTCCATGTACTCGTAGAAGAGAAGATTCCCAACAGGTGATAGGGAGTATCCTTGAAGACTCACTAAATTCCGGTGTTTGATACTGCCGACAGTCTCAAGCTCAGTTTGAAATTCCTTCAGGCTTTGCGGGTACTGGGCATACAGCTTCTTGATTGCCACCGGTCTGCAGTTCTTCAGAACACATTTATAAACTGTGCTTGATGCCCCATACCCAATGATGTATTTCTCGCTCAAGTTCTCAGTCATCCTCATTATGTCTTCATAGACATGGAGGGCCATGTTCATATTAAGTATCACTAGCTTGGGGGGCACATTGCTCACTGCAACAACATGAAGATTTATTAGAACTGACTGATACTGTTCCAGGAATCAACTATGGTCTACGAGTGGGCAGTCAAGGTAAGCCCACAAGATATTATAGTTTGGTGAGAAACATTAATGATCTCGGCATGACTTGTACGACAACATAAATCTTGCCAATAAGGTAAGTAACAGATATACTGAAACAGAAGGTTTAAAACTCCTGAAGATGCATTACCTGGTTTGCTAACAGAGACATCTTTGAAAACAGGAGGACTGTGCGGCCTGCAAACGGCTATTAAAATCATCAGGAGGATAACAAGCCCACCCAGAGCAATGCCGAGTATCGCAGCCTTCGAGATTTGTGCTGCATAGAAAATCCAGGGCAGAGATGACGGTAATTAGAAACGAAGTAAGTATATATACTTGAAAGGAATTGATAATGAAACAGTGTCTTTACGTTTCTCTTGGTGGCTGGAGGAACGGCACGAGGCAAGCCAGTATCCACAAAGGCCAGGATTACCCAAGAAGCTGAAGGAAGGGCCGGATGGTTAAACTACTGTTTCCAAATCTGGTAGTAAGAATGAAACAGTGATTGAAATGATGGAGCACTCTACCTGTCAGGCGAAAACCGTGAGAAGTTGTTGTCAGTAGGGACCACGCCAGCCAAATTATTGAATGATATATTTCTGTTCCAGGAGCAGCAAGATCATGTCAGCAAAGCCAAACATCCAAACATGCCTAAAACTTCTTTGATAACTTACAAAGTATTTAGGCTGAAGCAGTTCATCAGTGAAGAGACATCCCCAGTTATATTGTTATTTTCCAGTTTTCTGCAAGAGCGAATGATGACAGATGAATCAATGATCAATTGAAGACTACATACTGAACCTTCTACTGAATATACAGATTTAGGAAAATTATGTGACATGAAAAGCTAGAACTCACAGCAACATCAGATTTTGCAGCATTCCAAGTTCTTGAGGAATCAGACCACCAAGATGGTTGTTGGACAGATCACTGAAATAAGACCAGAGTTATTCAATAGAACGTTCAAGGAACTGATCATTGATAGAATTCACCATTAGATCACCAGGTACTTACATCTCACCGATACTCCTCAAGTTCCCAAACTCGGCAGGGATGAATCCAACAAGAGCATTCTTGCTCAGGTTACTAGAGAAAAGAGTTCCAAACATTAACATATGATGATGGAAACAAAAAAAATAATCATAATGGCAAAGACTTACAGTTTCAATAGATGCTCCAAGCTGCCGATGGCTGATGGAATTGGACCAGTAATCATGTTGCAGGATAAATCCCTGATACATGTATCTTCATTATATAGGTGACAGAAGAAAAAACAATGTTCTCAAGAACTTTTGAGATAATTGGACTTACAAGATGTCCAAATTGTTGATTCTTGAAAGCTCAATAGGAATAGGACCACTCAAATGATTTGACGACAGATTCCTGAATAAACAGGTGAACACAGGTCAATAGTGAACAAGGTTACAATATTGCAGATCAGTATGCACTATGCATATCAACCAATTTAAAATCAAAAGGGTACAATTCAGTCGACTTTATCATAGCACAATTTAAGGATGAAATCCATTATAACTTGATCTAAAAATCAGAACTTACAAAGACGTCATGCTCTCAAGTTTACACAACGAACGAGGAATGGTCCCATTTAACTTGTTGCCATGGGCATTACTGTAAAGGAGAAACAACGCATCAATATATATTTCTGAAACTGTGCGTGCTGCACAAGAGAGTTGCAATGCTTACAAGCTATTGAGATTCACACAAGAACTTATATTGTTGGGAATTGGTCCTTCTAGGCTGTTGTTTGCAAGGTTCCTGAGAAACACGAGTAACAAAACATAAGCTGCTTGTTTGATTACCACACTCAGAAAATCATTACAGATTTCAAGAATGACTTGAAAAGACTTACAAGTCATATAAGCCTGTAAGCTTTCCCAGCTCCGCTGGAATGGACCCAGTAAGTTGATTATCATTTAGTTCTCTGAATTTAGATACTTGTCAACAAAAACAGAATGCCAGATAACCTGAATTTGAATACATAAAAACAAGAAAACTGATGTCACTCACAGGTAATGAAGCGTTGACATATTCCCAAGTTCTGGTGGTATTGTCCCAGTTAACTTGTTGCCTTGCATGTATCTGCAAGCCCACGATATATCATATTATTGACCAGGAAATATTCATGTAGACAACTTTCATGCAGACAACGGAAGCTTACAGTTTCTCAGTATATGTCAAGTTTCCCAGTATCGACGGTATAGGGCCAGATAGTTGGTTGTAACTCAGATCTCTGGAATGGTTAAAGGTCATATCAATTATATATATTGCACCAACAAGAAAGAATGTAGAACATAGAGCTCATCGCACGACTTACAGTACAGCAAGTGCCTGCATGAGGCCAATAACAGATGGGATAGGACCAGTGAACCTGTTCCCTTGCAAGGACCTGATATAAATGATATGCAATTTTGCAGATTAGTGTTAACTCTGTAAGGCATACGACTTAAGAGGAATGGTTGAAATAACCACATACAGTGTAGCAACTTGAAGGAAGCCAATGTTGAAAGGGATTGATCCAGTCAAATGATTGTAAGATAAATCCCTACCATTGCAAAATGTTAGAAAAACTTAAAAAATTGAAGAAATTGACATAATTTCAAAGGGGCAAGAGCGTAAATACGTACAAGACCTGAAAGCTAGTACAGTTCCCAATGGTGTCTGGTATCTCCCCAGTCAGGCTATTGTTCTTCACGTCACTGGTCAAGTGAGTGTAGTGTTAGCGCCAGAAACAGGATACACGACGCAATGCGGTTCAACATACGTAAGCAGCATACTTACAAGTACCAAAGGCCGGTCAACTGGCACATATCAGGGGAGAGGGTTCCTTCCAATTGGTTGCCGCGCAAACCCCTAAGCACGATCAACTCGATTTAGCCAAATGGAAAGAGAAAAAACAGCATTGGATAGTAGTGCTGCAGTATTAGCACTAGAACCAATCTTTGTATGGCACAGAAATTCAAGACTTACAAGTATTGAAGAACCTCATTCCAATAGATTAGCCTTGGTATCTCCCCACTCAGTTTGTTTTGTGCCAAGTCCCTAGGGTGCATGCACATAAAATTAGAGATTCTGAAAACACCCAGCAGATCCACAACATATGAACCAAGCTGCAACTTACAGAATCTTCAAATTTGGGAGCTGCGACAGCGTCGACGGGATCGCGCCGACCAGCTGGTTGTTCTTCAATATCCTAGGAAATCACACGGGCCACACAACATAATCACTCACAACATTCAAAGGACTTGCTGCTTACTAGTAGTAGGACGAGATGTACATTTCAGCAAAAACAGAGCTTACAAGGTTTCGAGGTGCTTGAGCTTGGACACCGAGAATGGTATGTCGCCATCCAAGTTGTTGAAGGACAAATCCCTAGTAGATGAGGAACAAACGTCAAATCATGAGCAGTTTCCCAGACCCAAACTTTGAACATCCATTTTTTTAAGAGACCACTCACAGCGTCTTAATCGACGAGCAATCCCCAATCTCGTCCGGGATCTGGCCGGTCAGCCCATTCGACTTCAGATCACTGCACGCCCAAATCCAACAGGTTATTAGTACCAACACAGGCCAAGCAAGAAAAACAAAAGCTGAACGACGGCGAGCAGGAGCGGCATTTCCGTACATCGAGACGAGGCTCTTCAGGGCGCCGACGGCCGGAGAGATTTCGCCCTCGAGGTTGAGCCCGGAGAGGTTGCTGCAAGGCATTGGATGAAAACACGGCGTCAGCGACCGGAGACACCGCGGTGGCGCGGCGGGGGGGCAAAAGGGGCGGAGAGTTTAAACGGGGCGGCCGGCGGGCGGTGTGAATCTTACAGCGCGGCGACGGCGAAGGTGACGTTGTCGCAGAGGACGCCGCGCCAGGAGCAGTGGTCGTCGCCGGACCAGTCGTAGAGCACGTTGCCGACGTTGCGGAACGACTTCTTCACCTCCAGCAGCGCCGCCCCTGGAGGACGAGACGGTGTAAAACCATTAACCATAGCAGCATTAGCAGAAGAAAATGGCCGCAAAAACAGATTAAATGAAGATCACAACAAAAGGCGGAGCTGCCCCGAAAAACAAGATCACCGTATTTGGTTAGAAAAGAAAAAACAGCGAAAAAAGATGAGCTGCCCAAGATGGTAGCAATGATCTTTCTTCGTCTTCACGGCAAGAAAAGCTTCTCGGCTCGGCACAATACTACAAGAACATGGGATTTGGAAAGGGAGAAAACAGGGCCGCGCCGAGGAATAAAGCGAGGGGTACTAGGATTATTCCCGGTGGTTAGCAATGTGCTTGTCAGTCCGGCCAAGAACATTGTGCCGCAAAACAAGCACATATATAAAGGCCAGAGGAAAGCAAGCTCGTGCTAGTACACATCTGAACGACTCTTGTACCACAGAGAGTGCAAGATTAGCGCGTGTTCAAACTCCAAACCATCCGTTTTGAAACAGAATAAGGCAGAGGAAAAGGCAGCTTGGAACAGGGTAGTGGATAGAGCAGAGCAGGAAGAAGATCCATCTCGGTTCGAAACACCTGGTGAACTATGCTGCTAGCCCGTGGCTACCGCTCCGAAATAGTAGCGGCATCAAAAAAGGGAAGAGACGGTGGGAGGAGGAGGAGGGGGCGCCACTCGCCGGGATTAGTATAGGACTGTTAGGCCTGGGTTACGGCAATAAAAAATGCGGCCGAAGCAGCGGAGGATCCCCGGATGCCTCCCAAAAGCTCGTAGAAGTCCTTGCAGCGCTAATAAAATACTGGTCCTAACCGAACCAAATCCCCCTGATCGAGCCTCCGCTCCCCGGCCCGGCGCCCAGCCCGAGCAATAAAGAAGGAAGATGCCGACGGGAAAGGAACCAACCGTCGTCCGCGGCGGCGCCGGCCGCGAGGAGGAGGAGGAGCGAGGCAATGAGCGCGCCGTACGCCGCCGCCGCCGTCGCCGCCATGGCCGGTGGTGCGAAGGTGCGAAGAGTCACCGTCCGGGCAGTGGCATTTACGGGGGAGATGCCGGGAGAGAAGAGGAGAGGTACGGCGTGCGAAGCTCGCGTGGCGCTGTTGCAACTGGTGGGCAGCGGAGTGAAGTGCGCCTTAATGGGGGAGGGGGGAGTGAGTTCCCGGTTGGTTTCTCGGGCTCCGCTTTGGCTGGCGAGCGAGGGAGAGAGGGAGCACTGGCTCGCTCGCTGCTCGCTGCTCGCTGCGGCTGCCGGCTCAGTGACAGCGAGTAGCCGTATGGCGGGGGGGTGGAGTGGCAGGGCTAGCTAGTTGTATGCGCGGGTAGGAGTACTGGCGCTAGCTCGGAGCTCTAGGGAGGTTCCTTGTGGGGGTGGTGGAGAGAGAGGAGGGACGGGGGATGGACACTGAGAGGTCACGTCGCTGTCGCCGTCGTCGTTTTTTCTCTCTCTGTCTGGTTGGTCTAGCTAGAGGAGTAGGACTCGAGTCGCACAGTGGGGGGGTGTGGCGCCGTGGTGGAGCTCCTCCATGACATGTGGGGCCCGGCGGATCAATGCTCGCCGGGGTAAATCCTGCAAACCGGGGCCCGCAGCATCACTGGGGTGAAACTAGAGGTACTAATAATTTCAGCATTTTAAAAAAACAGAGAGGATAGGGGAAAACGGATGATTGAAATGCCATGTCCATTTGAAATTCTAGAGGATTTTGATTCGTTTAGTTGTGTTCTCCGATAAACTGAATGCTCCTTTCAAGAATTTTGAGTGAATGGCAAATTTTATATGAAATGTATTGCAAAATGAAATCATATGGAAACTACATATACTTAGGATCCAGCCCCCCCCCCCCCCCACTCCGCCCCCTTTATGTGTCAAAAACAATCTTATATTATATGACGTAGGGAGTAGAACCGAAAAGGTTTATATAGACATATAAAAATGCAAAATAGTACTCCTTCCGTCCTAAAATTTAAGATCACATGGCATGCCAACCAAACAGCAATCATTCGAGCAAACGAGCAGCCAAATAATATCTTTGTCTCGAGATCCTCTTGGACATACGAATCAAAATGAATATTTGGATATTTTCCTCCTTTCCGAGAAAAAAAACTCGAGATCCACTACACAGGTAGCACTTATCCAAATCTCCGACTATATGCCTTACCATAATAAATCTCTCGCCATCCGACCTATCAGTGCCTCATACACTACCCTTTATCTACTTATAATCGCCGCGGTCATCCCCTTTCCCCTTTGTTTTGCCTATATGGTAACCATTTTAACACATATAGTTTACACACTTGCATATCGACCCATTCTCTCGCACGGAGCGACTAAACCACCTATATAACTCTGCTCCCACGACCATTGTGCTAGTATGTATACTCTTTCGCCCTTGATAGGTTCTCCCAAAGTGAAAATGATCGCCCCAACATGACTCTTCACCTTGGATCTCTAAACTCACCTCGCGATCTCCTTGTGCCACCTCCTGACTACCCTGCCCCCGCCGTCGACGGAGTGAAATCGCTACATGTATAGGAGTTTCATCAATGGCGACAACAAGATCACCATAGCTGAAAGGGTAAGGCAAATAGTCACTGTGTCCAATAAAGTGTCATTTTAGTCGCTCGGGTGGTTATTTCATCAGGTACACTGTGTGATGGTGTCCTGGACTAGGGGTACTAACCTAGTCGGCTCATGTTTCTTGGGATTGGGCCGATGGGTCCTCATTCATTCTCAAGAAGGACTTCGGAGGTTGTACGCAGGGGGCGTGATCGAGACTACATCTATCGAAGACTTGTCGTATACACCAAGATTTCTCCTGCCGCCCATTACCTCGATACCGACCCTGTGACCCTAGATAACCCACCTGGCGTATTATAATCCAAGGGGTTTAGCCCGTAGGGGGGACATCAATGCAATATCATTCACCTAGCCATATAGTCAGACCACATTTTACGATCTCGAGGTAGATCAACTCTGTACTGGATACATCTATATCAATATAAACAAGAGCAGAACGTTGGGTTTTACCTTTATTAAGAGGGCCCAAACCTGGGTAAACATCGTCTCCCTATTCATGTTACCGCCTGTCCGGAATCCATAGCTCGGGACCCCCTACCCCGAGGTCTGCCGGTTTTGACCGACATTGTGGTATAAATATACAAATATGATATCCTCTTACGTTTCCAATCAAATATATACTATTGTCCAAATTTAAATATAATTATCATAGAAGATGCATGCAAAATCTATTTTTTTACTTTTTTTGTGAACTAAAGGGGGCAATAGCAATAATAGAATCAAAGGCATAAATTTCAATGCCTATAGTGTTAATCTATCAAAGGATTCCATGCAAAAACAAAAAAAATCAAATGTTAAGGCCCTCTTCGACTTGTAGGATTTTTCAGGAATAAGAAAAACATGGCAATATAGTATGATGCCCTCTTGTGTTCTATAGGAATTCAAAGCTACGGGTATGTGGATGCAACAGTGTTTGATAGCACAAGAAAACATTTTTAAAAAATGAAAACAAAGAAATCCCATGAAGATTTTTGAGTGAATTGATTTTTTCTCCAAAATATAATAAAATGAATCCCATGGAAAAAAATTCAATGGATCCCAGTTCTTTCGTGACTCTGTGAATCGAAGGAGCCCAAGGCTGGTCATAGTGGGGAGTAACTTATACTACACTAATCTAAGAGCAACTCTAGCAGACCCTACAAAACGCCGGCCCGCAGAACGCGTTTGCAGTTCGCGCAAAACAACTTTTGCGGGGCGGCGCGGGCTGGCATAGATGCAGACCCCGCAAACGGATCCGTAAAAAAAATATTCATGGAATATGTTTTTTTACGGCTCGGCTATGCGGGTTCTGCTCGGACACCACTGTGACGACCCACAAACAGATAAATTGCAAATCTCGCATTTGACATAGGATTCCACAAACAAGTTTAAATTCAAACGACACAGACAGTTTTACGCGTAAATAGAAGCCAGGTTCATTACGGCTAACGCAAAAAAGGGCCCTGCAAAAGGTTTGCGCCCATGTCCGGCATCATCTTGATCGATCTTCACTCCGCGCCATCGAGTCCACCTTGGGGTTCATCTGCGCCACCGAGTCCACCTCCGGCGCTTGTTCCAACTCCCGCACCGAAATCATCCACATTGCCACCATATGGAGCGGAGAAAACATCACCGGAACTGTAGCACGAACCGGCCGACGCCACCATTCTTCTCTTCAAGATTTCCCTCCTTGTCATATCATGCCATGTTTTGGTGAGATCGTCCATGTCATTGCGGTTCATTGACATGATCTTGTTCTCTTCGGCGAGCAACATGGACATTGATTTATTTTCGGCGGCTCGTGCTCTTCTCTCCTCGATGGCAGCTTTACGCAACCCCTCTTCCTTGAGCAACTGCCACTTTTCGTGCTTCTCCTTCGCCTTCTTCTCGGCTAACTCTTTCTTGATCTCCAACGATTTCAACAACATCAACTCGTTGGATTGCAACATGGCATCAATCTTCTCCCTCAAGCTTGATACTTCTTGCTCTCTCTTCATCTTCTCCTTGGTCTTCTTGTCATCGTCGGGCTTGTGCAAAATTCTTGGGCCATCATCATCCTCATCTTCATCCATATTTGTAAGTGAGCCTCTCTTTGGTGGGGATTCTTTGTCGATCAACTTCCACTTCTCGCACTTTTGGAGCAACTCCCAACAATGCTCTAGTTTGAAAAGTTTGCCTTCCGTCCTTGTATCTATGTTGAGCAATCTTTTCCTACACAATGTGAACAAAGTGATCCAATCACTTCTCATGGTGCAATATGATGGTGCACAATTTGAACAAAGGCAAAACAAACTCACATGGTCGGACTCCACGGTGCCACTTGGAGGTGCATTGCGTACTTGCTCCAAGCAAGCTGCCCAACGGCTGCACATAGGATTGATGTTCTCCCAACGCCCTTGAAGCGACTGAAATGTGCGTGGAGTCCTATTGGGATACTTTGTCATAATGTGGAAGTATTGATCTTTGATCCTTTGCCAATATCTCTTGAAAGTTTGAGATGTACCCGTGCATGCATCAAGAGACACCGCACTCCATGTTTGAATCAAAGCTTGATCTTCCAAGATCGTGTAGTTCTTCGATCTTATGTTTTTTCCCAGTTTTTGCTTGCGATTGCTCAAACGCTTCCGCTTCGATCTCCTCCAATTCGTCCGCACAATCATGATCATCCATGCCGGCTTCCGTTTCATTGTACTCGAATGGTTCGAAAGGGGCTTGATCAATGTCAACTGCGTTCGTGTCCAACAAGTTCATGAACTCAGTTGTTCCATTGTTTGAACCACCGCTGTAGCGAACGATAACAAGTCACACGCTATCGAGAATAATGGCGAAAAATGAAAGGGAATCGCCAAGACCGAAGGCGCATACCTTCCGGCCATTTCGTCGAACACCTCGCTCACGGGGGGAGCGGCACCGTTGAACGGCATTGCCGGAGCACCTCCTTGCGGCGGGATGGAGTGAGAGGTTGAAGAAGGTGGCTTCTTTGAAGCCGGAACCTTCCTCCGCTTTACGCCCGCGACCTTGCCGACCTTTGCCGCCGGAGCGCGGACCATCGCGGCAGGGGCGGCCGGATTCCCGCCCTCCACGACAACGTTGCCCTGCCGCTTGCGTGCAGGTGCGGCTTGGGCTTGGGCGACGGCGGCAAGGCCAACTTGGCCGGCGACGAGATCCGCCCGAGCGGATTGGGCGTGGTCGACCTCAACGGTGACGGTGGACAGCAGGGGGTCGTCCATGGTGGCGATGGACGGCCGGCAAAGAGCAGCCGGAACTTGCGGAGTGGGGGCAATGGTGGCGGAGGGTGCGGGGAGCAGGAAGGGCCGCGCGGAAACGTCCCTCCCGCCAAATCTCACGCGAGATAGGGGTTGAGCTCGGGTCGGCCTCCCAGCCCGTGAAGATAGAGGTTGGGGGAGAAGATTTGCCGCGCCCCGCAAAAAAATTTGCGGGCCGGGGCGGGATGCGGAGTCTGCTCGTGCAGAGTTTCTGGCCGCGACCCGCAATTTGGCGGTTATTTTGCGGGCCGAAGCGTTTTGCGGGGCCTGCCAGAGTTGCTCTAAGGGGCTGTTTGGTTTGTGACTAACTTTGCCAAAGATTGCCACACCTAAGGTTAGGCAAGTTTGACCAACTTAGATGAGTGTTTGGTTCAAGCCACACCTTAGACAAGCCACACTTGGGTCCCACATGGCATACACACAAAAAGTGTGGCAAGATTCCCTTAGGGTTGCCAACTTGTGGCTCTCATTTTGATGAACTAACCTTAGGCAAGTTTGGCAAAAATGTGTGGCAAAGTACGGCAATACTAGTCCTAGAACCAAACAGCCCCTAAGTTAGTATACCTTCATAGTGCAAAAAAAAGATGGGTTCATTTATTAGATTGTAGACTCATCCTATCTCAGAAAGTGCTATGTTATACTCCTAGTAACATTATGTTACTCTAAACATCTCTCCTCATTAACTACATGTTACATAAACACAATTATCTTGGAATGCGTCATGTTACTTAAGTTACTCCACTATGACCAGGGTAAGTGGGCGCGAGCACGTGGCTCTAAAGAAACCCAAGCCAGTCGAAGATTTTTGGCCAACGAACGAAGCGCGGGCCCCACGTTCCAAGACGCTGCCCTACATGTCAGCCCTCCATGATTGATCCAACACGAAACGTGATGTTCAGCAGGCCGCTGCAGCATATTGTCAGGGCCGCTTTCCCTCCTTTTATCTCCCTCAGTCCCTCTCCCTTTGTTTTTTTCCTCCTTTGATTTATCCCTCCCTCGCCCGTTTATTCCCCTCTTTGGTTCTTTTGGGGATTGGCTTCAGAAGAAACTTTTCATGTAAATATGTGAAATCCACGGTGAAAAAGATCGCTGCGACAAAATGCCAGGAATCCGTTGTGCTCGCACAGTGGTGATGTGCTACTGTTGTGCAGTCGAGGCGATCTGTACGTAGTGTCGTGGCGATGCTTAGCAGCAGTGGGCAGGGGATGGTGTGTGCGTTCATGGCTAAACATGGCGGTGTGGGATGGCAGCGGCGTGCGTGCCATGTGACGGTGTCACCTGTGGGGTTGGGTTTCAGTGTAGTTGTACGCTGGTTATACAGTGTGCGTGCACTGTAGGGTGTAGGGAGCAAGTATCGGAGATCCATAGTCGCGGTCTTGCTCTAGCCGATTCATGATATCCTGAGAAGAAGAAGAACTGGATTAGCCTGGTTGTTTGTTCTTGAGGTCTGCTACATGGCTGTTCTGAAGGATCAGTCACTTGCTTAGTCTCGTGAAGCTGATTGTTTGTCCCAGCGCGTGTCTAGCGAAGCCGGTAGTCTGTCCCGGCACAACTCCGTCGCCTTGCAAAGTGTTGTGATCGATTTTCTATCTCGGCGCAACTCGGTTGCCTTGCAAGGTGTTGTGATCGGTTTTCTGTCCCATCGTATCATTCTGATTACGGTGGATTTGGTCGTCTGCTAAATTAACTAGTTCCGAAAGGGGAGGGCTCCTTGGAGGAGTGCTGCCGGACCTACTGAGTTACTTACTGTGGAACTTCTGGGGGGCGGGGAACCGCCAGACAAGGCAATCTTCTGAGGCACTACCGCCCGACCGACACGGTACCGTGGAGTGGTTCACTGGGCGCTTCATGCTCCAGATATGCACCAGAGCAGTACTACCGGGCCTTGCGCGGTACTACCGCTTGGGGCGGGGCGAGTGGGGTATGTATCGGGCAGGGGGAGTTTCTACTCCCCATACCCGTTCAGTTTGCCCCATCCCCTCGTCCTCTCCTCTCATAGGCGACTCTCCAAGCACCGGAGGCTCGCCGCCGGGCCGCCGGATTCAGGCCGGCTCCCTCGTTTCCGTCCGGTGGGATCCTTCCCCACCCTCTCCTCGTGCCATGGATGCCGGTATTGCCCCCGTTCTTCTCTCTCTTTGTTCTCCTTCTTGGATCTAGGTTTTGGGGCTATACTCGTTGCATCCCTCGATTTAGTTGTTGAATCGAGGCTTAGGAAGGACTTGGGAGACTGCTAGACTAGGGTGTTTGTCGATTAGGTGTAGAAATATGATCTTGTGCATCTCCGGTAGTACCGGATCTTGCCGCGGTAGGTGTCAGCCCGCTGACAACCGCTCCAGCGGTACTACCGTTGTACCCTAGCGGTGAACATAAGCCATGGAAAAACGATGGCCAAAAAGAGAATTAGGTATAGAAATAGGAGTAATGGCATCTCAGGGCGGTAGCACCATTGTACCCTAGCGGTGGTACAATGGTGCTACCGCCCTGAGATGCCATTACTCCTATTTCTATACCTAATTCTCTTTTTGGCCATCGTTTTTCCATGGCTTATGTTCTCTTGCTTTTTGTGGCCTTTGTGTGCGTGTGCTTTCAGGTGGTAGCAGCTCCAGGCATCAGGCTCGTCGCAGGAATCCAGACCATGCAACAGGTTCCAAGCGCTTTCGCTCGTCAGATGCTCCGGAGTCTGCTGGTGGTGGTGGTGGTGAGGGTGTCTCTTCTGAGACGCCAAAGCGCAAGGCCAAGGTTCCAACATCAAAGATCTCCGTTGGACGCAAGCCTGCTAATCTGATGTCTGCCATGGAGTTTTGCACCAAGAGGAAGCACAATCCCTATCATGTGGTTCAAGAGCCTGCTCTTCAGAGGCGTCCATTTTGGAACAGGTTTCAACAGTCAATCTACCACGATGTCTTGAAGAAAAAGAAGAACTTGTTTGTGAAGGTCAAGTCTATCGATCTCACACACATGGAGAAGGACCTGCCATACTTTGGGAATGCTCTGCAGAGGTGTGAGGAGTTGGACATCAAGAGGATCATCACCTTCAACAAAGACTTTGATGCCGAGCTCGTGGTCCAGTTCTTTGCCACCGTTCACTTTGGGCATGATCCGGCCCGTACTCTGTCTTGGATGACCAATGGTCGTCGTCTGTCCGCACCATGGAAAGATTTCATGGTCAGCTTGACGTACAATGATGAGGGTGCCCAGACCCCACTTGTGTTTCGCCCTCATAAGGAGATTGTCGCTACTCACAAGGAAAAGCTTTGGCCCTATTCTACCAGGAAGGTGTCTGAGACTGGAAAGATTTCTTATGAGCTCTGGCCCTTTCTAGACATCATGCATCGGATCTTCCGGAACTCCCTATTCCCTCGGATTGGCAACTTGGATCAGGTGCACTCTTACCTTGTGGACATGCTTATGTTCTGTCAAGAACATCAAGGCTCTCAGCAGGTGCTGGATGTGTCACATGTGATGTGGTCTGAGCTTCACTCTGCTGTCATGGAGCGCAAGTGCATCATCTATGGCCCCTATCTTATGCAGCTTATAGAGGACACTTGGGCAGCCCAGTTTCCATATGAGGAGCTTGTCACAGACAACATGGTGTCTCATGACACTATCGAGCTGCGTCAGAAGGAGAAGTGGAGTTCGTCTACTCCGGCACCTCCTGTGCTGGAGACTGTCCTATCTGATGATGAGGAGGAGGATGAAGATGGGACGGAGTATGAGCCCCCATCTGAGGAGCCCTCTTGGGCAAAGAAACTCAAGGAGAAGATGAAGCGTTTGTTCTGCTTCCAGGCGAAGGGCCAGTACAATGCTCAAAAGGAGGCCAAGATGGCTCGTCGTCGTGACAAGGCCATTATGAGACAGGTTGGCCTTGAGGTTGCTGATGGCTCTGAGGAGCGGATCACTGATGAGGAGTCTTGGATTAGAGTGCATTGCCCGTGGTCTGACACTGAGGAGGACACCGGAGTTCGCTCTTATCCCCGTACTGCAGAGGCCTCTAAGGAGGAGGAGGAGGAGGAGCATGACTGGTGATGCCATGGAGACCTACTACCATCATGGGTCGTGTCGTCCCTTTTGGTGTCTTGCTGCCAAAGGGGGAGAGTTAGGGATTTGCCTTAGGTCTTGTGTTGGCGTGCGTGTTCTCGTGTCTCGTGTTTGTGTTTTCGTGTCTCGTGTTCGTTGTGTTCGTTCGTTTTCGTTCGCTTTCTTTCGGCTGTGAGCAAGACCATATGGTGTAAGACATATGTGAACTACCCTATCCTATCTACTTTAGTTTCAAGTACCCTATTATATTGTGAGAGGCTTCATCCTCAGCATTTATATTATTGCCCTCATGCTCGTCCTTGCTTAGTTGTACTTGTTGTTATTTTCTTATGCAAGGATGTTGCCTGCCTACAAAATATAGGCGGAGTTTGACCCCAAAGCTGTGCACATAGCATTTCATGCTAATTCCTTGGTGCACACTGATACGTCTCCAACATATTTATAATTTTTGATTGCTCCATGCTATATTATCTACTGTTTTGGACATTATTGAGCTTTATTATCCACTTTTATATTATTTTTGGGACTAACCTATTAAACGGAGGCCCAGCCCAGAATTGCTGTTTTTTACCTATTTCAGAGTTTCGCAGAAAAAGAATATCAAACGGAGTCCAAACAAAATGAAACCTTCGGGAACGTGATTTTCGGAATGAACATGATCCAGGAGACTTGGACCCTGCGTCAAGAAATAAAGGAGGAAGCCACGAGGTAGGGGGCGCGCCTACCCCCCCCCCCCCCCCGAGGCGCGCCCTCCACCCTCGTGGGCCCCCTGTTGCTCCACCGACGTACTCCTTCCTCCTATATATACCTACGTACCCCCAAACGATCAGAGACGGAGCCAAAAACCTAATTCCACCACCACAACCTTCTGTATCCACGAGATCCCATCTTGGGGCCTGTTCCGAAGCTCCGCCGGAGGGGGCATCCATCATGAAAGGCTTCTACATCAACACCATAGCCTCTCTGATGAAGTGTGAGTAGTTTACCTCAGACCTTCGGGTCCATAGTTATTAGCTAGATGGCTTCTTCTCTCTTTTTGGATCTCAATACAATGTTCTCCCCCTCTCTTGTGGAGATCTATTCGATGTAATCTTCTTTTTGCGGTGTGTTTGTTGAGACCGATGAATTGTGGGTTTATGATCAAGATTATCTATGATCAATATTTGAATCTTCTCTGAATTCTTTTATGTATGATTGGTTATCTTTGCAAGTCTCTTCGAATTATCAGTTTGGTTTGGCCTACTAGATTGATCTTTCTTGCAATGGGAGAAGTGTTTAGCTTTGGGTTCAATCTTGCGGTGTCCTTTCCAAGTGACAGTAGGGGCAGCAAGGCACGTACTGTATTGTTGCCATCGAGGATAACAAGATGGGGTTTTTATCATATTGCATGAATTTATCCCTCTACATCATGTCATCTTGCTTAAAGCGTTACTCTGTTTTCATGAACTTAATACTCGAGATGCATGCTGGATAGCAGTCGATGAGTGGAGTAATAGTAGTAGATGCAGGCAGGAGTCGGTCTACTTGTCTCGGACGTGATGCCTATATACATGATCATACCTAGATATTCTCATAACTATGCTCAATTCTGTCAATTGCTCAACAGTAATTCGTTCACCCACCGTAAAATACTTATACTCTTGAGAGAAGCCACTAGTGAAACCTATGCCCCCTAGCCCCAGGTCTATCTTCATCATATTAATCTTCCTTTGCTTTTTTACTTTGCTTTTATTTTACTTTGCATCTTTATCATAAAAATACCAAAAATATTATCTTATCATATCTATCAGATCCCACTCTCGTAAGTGACCGTGAAGGGATTGACAACCCCTTATCGCATTGGTTGCGAGGAGTTATTTGTTTTGTGCAGGTACGAAGGACTCGCACGTAGTCTCCTACTAGATTGATACCTTGGTTCTCAAAAACTGAGGGAAATACTTACGCTACTTTGCTGCATCATCCTTTCCTCTTCAAGGAAATCCAACGAGTGCTCAAGAGGTAGCAAGAAGATTTTTGGCGCCATTGCCGGGGAGTCTACGCAAAAGTCAACATACCAAGTACCCATCACAACCCTTATCTCCCGTATTACATTATTTGCCATTTGCCTCTCGTTTTCCTCTCCCCCACTTCACCCTTGCCGTTTTATTCGCCCTCTCTCTCTATCCTCCCTCTCTTTCTCTATTTGCCTCTTTTTGCATGTTTCTTGTTTGCATGTGTGTTGGATTGCTTGCTTGTCGTTATGGCTAGTCCTCTATCCTCTCCGTTGTCTCCCGATAATGAAGTCCTAAATTTTAAACAAAGGGAGGGAGAAAGTCTGAAAGATGCTTGGTATAGAATTTGCAATGCTCAAAATAGATCTACCAGGAAGCAATCTACTTCCGTTCTTCTCCGCAATTTTTATGTAGGTGCTAATCCTTGGTATAGATATATCCTTGATACCATTACCGGAGGGAATTTCTTAGGTAGCCATACTTTTCATTCTTATAATGCTATGATAGATTTGTTTGGCTCACCCCCTCTTTTGGTTAATGGAACTGTATTAACTTTAGAGCATGTAATGCAAAGGCTCGAAATTATTGAAAATAAGGTTGCTACCGTAGAGTTAATTGAAAATTTGGATAAAAAGATCCACAACTGAATCTCTCAATATGAATCTAAAGTAGGAGTCACTTTGAAAAATATTAAAGAGAAGGAACCCATGGTTAATGAGAAAATAAATCATGATTCCACTAGGATCGATAAACTTGAAGATATCATTACCAACTTGGGAACCACTTTTTCTTCCGTAAAGAATACTCCAAGTCCTCCTACTAAAATCGCCAAGCTTATATATGTTCCTAAAAATAAGGGTCAATCCTCTAGTAAGGAAACTGCGGGTCTCAAATCTATAAGTATTCATCCCAATCTTGTTGCTATCATTAAGGAACCATTTGTTACAAATGAATTTTTCGATCTTGTGCCTAAAAGTTTGATAATAACTAAAAATAAAGAAATTTCTAAGGATAATAGATGTCTCATTGAAGAATTGCCTACCAAAGATGGCAATACCTAGATCTATCCTTGCTTTTTATGCCTAGCTAGGGGCGTTAAACGATAGCGCTTGTTGGGAGGCAACCCAATTTTATTTTTATTCCTTGCTTTTTTCTCCTGTTTAGTAATAAATAATTTACCTAGACTATGTTTTGGTTGTGTTTTTGTGTTTAATTAGTGTTTGTGCCAAGTAGAACCGTTGGGAAGACTTGGGGAAAGTCTTGACATCTTGCTGAAAAAAATAGAAACTTTAGCGCTTATGAGAACTGCTGCCATTTTTATTTGGAAAGTGTTATTTAGTTAATTCGTTTTGAAGATGATTAATAGATAAATTCCTCATGTCCAGAAATTTATTTTAGAATTTTTGGGGTTCCAGATCTTGTGCTAGTTACAGATTACTACAGACTGTTCTGTTTTTGACAGATTTTGTTTTTCGTGTGTTGTTTGCTTATTTTGATGAATCTATGGCTAGTAAAATAGTTTATAAACCATAGAGAAGTTGGAATACAGTAGGTTTAACACCAATATAAATAAAGAATGAGTTCATTACAGTACGTTGAAGTGGTATTTTGTTTTCTTTCGCTAACGGAGTTCACGAGATTTTCTACTTTAAGTTTTGTATTGTGAAGTTTTAAAGTTTTGGGTAAAGATTTGATGGATTATGGAACAAGGAGTGGAAAGAGCTTAAGCTTGGGGATGCACATGGCACCCCCAAGATAATATAAGGACACCTAAAAGCCAAAACTTGGGGATGCCCTGGAAGGCATCTCCTCTTTCGTCTACTTCCATCGGTAACTTTACTTGGAGCTATATTTTTATTCACCACATGGTATGTGTTTTGCTTGGAGAGTCTTGTATGATTTGATTCTTTGCTTTTTAGTTTACCACAATCATCCTTGCTGTACACACCTTTTGAGAGAGCCATACATGATTTGGAATTTGTTAGAATACTCTATGTGCTTACATATATCTTTTGAGTTATATAGTTTTGCTCTAGTACTTCACTTATATCTTTTAGAGCACGGTGGTGGATTTGTTTTATAGAAACTATTGATCTCTCATGATTCACTTAGATTATTTTGAGAGTCTTGAATAGCATGGTAATTTGCTTAAATAATCCTAATGTGCTAGGTATTCAAGATTAGTAAAAATCTTCTTATGAGTGTTTTGAATACTAAGAGAAGTTTGATGCTTGATAATTGTTTTGAGATATGAAGGTAATAATATCAAAGTCGTGCTAGTTGAGTAGTTGTGAATTTGAGAAATGCTTGTGTTGAAGTTTGCAAGTCCCGTAGCATGCACGTATGGTAAACGTTATGTAACAAATTTGAAACATGAGGTGTTCTTTGATTGTCCTCCTTAAGAGTGGTTGTCGGGGACGAGCGATGGTCTTTTCCTACCGATCTATCCCCCTAGGAGCATGCGCGTAGTGCTTGGTTTTTGATGACTTGTATATTTTTGCAATAAGTATGTGAGTTATTTATGACTAATGTTGAGTCCATGGATTATACGCACTCTCACCCTTCCATCATTGCTAGCCTCTTCGGTACCGTGCATTGCCCTTTCTCACATTGAGAGTTGGTGCAAACTTCGCCGGTGCATCCAAACCCCGTGATATGATACGCTCTTTCACACATAAACTTCCTTATATCTTCCTCAAAACAGCCACCATACCTACCTATTATGGCATTTCCATAGCCATTCCGAGATATATTGCCATGCAACTTTCCACCATTCCGTTTATCATGACACATTCATCATTGTCATATTGCTTAGCATGATCATGTAGTTGATATAGTATTTGTGGCAAAGCCACCGTTCATAATTCTTTCATACATGTCACTCTTGGTTCATTGCATATCCCGGTACACCGTCGGAGGCATTCATATAGAGTCATCTTTTGTTCTAGCATCGAGTTGTAATCATTGAGTTGTAAATAAATAGAAGTGTGATGATCATTATTTTCTAGAGCATTGTCCCAAGTGAGGAATTAAAAAAAGGGAGAGAAAGTCCATAAAAAAAGAAGAGAAGGCCCAAAAAAAGAGAGAAAAAGAGAGAAGGGACAATGCTACTATCCTTTGCCACACTTGTGCCTCAAAGTAGCACCATAATCTTCATGATAGAGAGTCTTTTGTTTTGTCATTTTCATATGCTAGTGGAAATTTTTCATTATAGAACTTGGCTTGTATATTCCAACAATGGGCCTCCTCAAGTGCCCTAGGTCTTCGTGAGCAAGCAAGTTGGATGCACACCCACTTAGTTTCTTTTGTTGAGCTTTCATACATTTATAGCTCTAGTGCATCCGTTTCATGGCAATCCCTACTCTTTGCATTAACATCAATCGATGGGCATCTCCATAGCCCATTGATTAGCCTCGTTGATGTGAGACTTTCTCCTTTTTTTTGTCTTCTCCACATAACCCCCATCATCATATTCTATTCCACCCATAGTGCTATGTCCATGGCTCGCGCTCATATATTGCGTGAAAGTTTATAGGTTTGAGATTACTAAAGTATGAAACAATTTCTTGGCTTGTCATCGGGGTTGTGCATGATGAGAGCATTCTTGTGTGACGAAAATGGAGCATGACTAAACTATATGATTTTGTAGGGATGAACTTTCTTTGGCCATGTTATTTTGAGAAGACATAATTGCTTAGTTAGTATGCTTGAAGTATTATTATTTTTATGTCAATATGAACTTTTATCTTGAATCTTTCGGATCTGAATATTCATACCACAATTAAGAAGAATTACATTAAAATTATGCCAAGTAGCACTCCGCATCAAAATTATCCTTTTTATCATTTACCTACTTGAGGACGAGCAGGAATTAAGCTCGGGGATGCTTGATATGTCTCCAACGTATCTATAATTTTTGATTGACCCATGTACTGTTTTGGACATTATTGGGATTTATTATCCACTTTTATATTATTTTTGGGACTAACCTATTAACCGGAGGCCCAGCCCAGAATTGCTGTTTTTTTTTGCCTATTTCAGAGTTTCACAGAAAAGGAATATCAAACGGAGTCCAAACGGAATGAAACCTTCGGAAACGTGATTTTAGGAACGAACATGATCCAGGAGACTTGGACCCTACGTCAAGAAATAAAGGAGGAAGCCATGAGGTAGGGGGCGCGCCTACCCCCCCCCCCCCAGGCGCGCCCTCCACCCTCGTGGGCCCCCTGTTGCTCCACCGACGTACTCCTTCCTCCTATATATACCTACGTACCTCCAAACGATCAGAGACGGAGCCAAAAACCTAATTCCACTGCCGCAACCTTTTGTATCCACGAGATCCCATCTTGGGGCCTATTATGGAGGTACGCCGGAGGGGGCATCCGTCACGGAGGGCTTCTATATCAACACCATAGCCTCTCCGATGAAGTGTGAGTAGTTTACCTCAGACCTTCGGGTCCATACTTATTAGCTAGATGGCTTCTTCTCTCTTTTTGGATCTCAATACAATGTTCTCCCCCTCTCTTGTGGAGATCTATTCGATGTAATCTTCTTTTTGCGGTGTGTTTGTTGAGACCGATGAATTGTGGGTTTATGATCAAGATTATCTATGAACAATATTTGAATCTTCTCTGAATTCTTTTATGTATGATTGGTTATCTTTGCAAGTCTCTTCGAATTATCAGTTTGGTTTGGCCTACTAGATTGTTCTTTCTTGCAATGGGAGAAGTGTTTAGCTTTGGGTTCAATCTTGCGGTGTCCTTTCCCAGTGACAGTAGGGGCAGCAAGGCACGTATTGTATTGTTGCCATCGAGGATAACAAGATGGGGTTTTTATCGTATTGCATGAATTTATCCCTCTACATCATGTCATCTTGCTTAAAGCGTTACTCTGTTTTCATGAACTTAATACTCTAGATGCATGCTGGATAGCGGTCGATGAGTGGAGTAATAGTAGTAGATGCAAGCAGGAGTCGGTCTACTTGTCTCGGACGTGATGCCTATATACATGATCATACCTAGATATTCTCATAACTATGTTCAATTTAGTCAATTGCTCAACAGTAATTCGTTCACCCACCGTAAAATACTTATGCTCTTTAGAGAAGCCACTAGTGAAACCTATGGCCCCCGGGTCTATCTTCATCTTATTAATCTTCCTTTGCTTTTTTACTTTGCTTTTATTTTACTTTGCATCTTTATCATAAAAATACCAAAAATATTATCTTATCATATCTATCAGATCTCACTCTCGTAAGTGACCATGAAGGGATTGACAACCCCATATCATGTTGGTTGCGAGGAGTTATTTGTTTTGTGCAGGTACGAGGGACTCGCGCGTAGCCTCCTACTGGATTGATACCTTGGTTCTCAAAAACTGAGGGAAATACTTACGCTACTTTGCTGCATCATCCTTTCCTCTTCGAGGAAATCCAACGCAGTGCTCAAGAGGTAACACACACCTCTAGGGGGAGCCCGTCTATATTTTGTTAGAAGGGGTTAGGGAGTCCTGGATTAGGGGGTCTCCGGACAGCCGGACTATATCTTTCGGCCGGACTGTTGGATTATGAAGATACAAGATTGAAGGCTTCATCTCGTGTCCGGATGGGACTCTACTTGGCGTGGAAGGCAAGCTAGGCAATACGGATATGTATATCTCCTCCTTTGTAACCGACCTTGTGTAACCCTAGCCCCTCCGGTGTCTATATAAACCGGAGGGTTTTAGTCCATAGGACAACATACAATCATACCATAGGCTAGCTTCTATGGTTTAGCCTCTCTGATCTCGTGGTAGATCTACTCTTGTACTACCCATATCATCAATATTAATCAAGCAGGACGTAGGGTTTTACCTCCATCAAGAGGGCCCGAACCTGGGTAAAACATTGTGTCCCCTGCCTCCTGTTACCATCCGCCTTAGACGCACAGTTCAGGACCCCCTACCCGAGATCCGCCGGTTTTGATACCAACATTGGTGCTTTCATTGAGAGTTCCTCTGTGTCGTCGCCAGAAGGAAGGATGTCTCGTCTCGTCTTTAAACACGATACTACTGTTGGGGGAGCTTTGGCTATCGGCCAAACTCTCCGGCTAGGTGGGTTCATTATGACCGCCTGTTCGGCCGCCGCGCCAACGATGAATTCTCGGGTCATCGAAAACAGCCTCCACGTCAAATCGGCACTCGCCGAACAGATGGATCCAATGGAGCTCTCCTCCTTAAACGAGCTCTTGGATCGCATCGCCGCCTTGGGAGTCGCTACGGACTATGATCGGATTGGGCTTAAACCCGATCAAAGGGAGATTAATTCTCCACCGGTCACCCATCATATTGCAGCGGTGGAGGAACAATGCGGCGACCTTTCCTCTATCCTGAGGACCAAATATGTCCGGATTCCCGAGCTCTCCGAGCCGGACGCCCGTTCGCGGGAGGACAACATCCAATCCCTGAACTTAGAGTCAGGCAGCGGACCAGGATTAGCGGGTAACATCCCGGAACCGGAACTTTCAAAATTGGAAACTCCTCGGCCCCTGGATCCCAGATCGGGTAGGGGTTTGGATTCAATTCCACCCACCCACCCAAACACAAGCGAGCTTTCCCATATCAGGCAAGAGCCCCAGGAAACAGTACATCATTACTGGGCCAGGTTCCTCCTTGCGATGAACAAGGTTAAGGACTGTCGCGAGGAAGACGCAATCTTATTTTTCCACAATAATTGCATGGACAAGGGAATCCTTAACGCCATAAATCGCCGTGAGATAACACACTTCGCTGACTTGGCGTCCATAGTACGAAAGTACTGTGCGATGGAAAGTGCCTGGAAAACCGAAACAAACTTTTGGGACAATCCAGCCCTGAACACAAACCTAGTCCGAAATAAAAGGGTGCATTATCACAATACACCTGGGTTAACTACCAAAAAGCAAAAACCTTCTACGGGGCAAGGAACCGTACTGGAGGGATGGCTCAGCGGACCCTGCAAAATTCATAGCACGGCGAATATCATACCAACGCACAGCCTTAGAGCATGTTGGATACTCCGGCAGGTGGCCAAAAGTGGTGAGGATCTTCTTATCCCACATACCACAGAGAACCATCCAGTGGATAACAATACGGTGTTAACAGTGTTCGAGACCTTTGCATCAAATAACAGGCACAAGCGAACACTCCGCAGCATGGCCGAAATCTGCCACGTAGCAGCAATAAATCCATGGAGTGACATGGCTATTACCTTCAATGCCAGTGATGAACCCAAATTCCGAACAGCCCGAGCACCAGCCGCACTAGTCCTCAGTCCAATCGTGGACGGCTTTCGACTCACCAAAGTACTCATGGACGGCGGCAGCGGACTAAACCTCATCTATGAGGAAACCCTTCAAAAGATGGAAATAGACTGGAACCGCATCGAGCAAAGTAGCACAACCTTTAGAGGAATTATCCCCAGTCAGGAAGCACGCTGTGCTGGGAAAATAACACTAGATGTGGTATTCGGCACACCGGACAATTACAGGTCCGAAGAAATTACATTCCAAGTGGCCCCGTTCAGCAGTGGCTATCACGCTCTTTTAGGACGGGAGGCGTTCACAATCTTCCAAGCCGTACCCCATTATGGGTACATGAAGCTTAAAATGCCCGGACCCAACAGAATCATCACTCTCGCCAGTGATCCGGACACAACACTCCGCGTCGAAAACAAAACAGCGGCATTGGCCCTCGAGGCATTATCCGAAGCCCTCTCGGCTGAGGAGTTAACCACGCTACGCTCCATAGTGGACAGGGACGATGTGATACTCGACAAGAGATCCAAGTCCACCTCTTTTAAACTAGCTGATGAAATAGTCAAATTCCAAGTCCACCCAACGGACCCTACCAAAACAGCTTCCATCGGGGCACAGTTAAACCCCGCTGTGGACGCCGCACTACGAGAGTTCCTGCGCGAGAATTGGGACATATTCGCCTAGCATCCCTCAGACATGCCAGGAATCCCACGCAGGCTGTCCGAGCATAGCCTCAATATCCTAAAGGGGTTCAAGCCGGTCAAGCAAGCTCTTCGGCGTTTCTCCGAACCTAAGAGACATGCCATGGGAGAAGAACTAGCCAAGTTATTGGAGGCCGGATTCATCAAAGAAATAAAACATCCGGACTGACTAGCAAACCTGGTGATGGTACCAAAGAAGGACAAATCCTGGTGCCTTTGCGTCGATTTCAAAGACCTCAATAAAGCTTGCCCAAAGGATCCCTTCCCCCTCCCACGCATTGATCAAATCATTGACGCTACCGCAGGACACGAGTCATTGTGTTTCCTCGACGCTTACTCCGGTTACCACCAAATCAAGATGGCGGAGTCCGACCAAGCCGCAACAACATTCATCACACCATACGGCCCATTCTGTTTCAACACAATGCATTTTGGGCTCAAAAACACCGGCGCAACATATCAGCGCATGATTCAGACATGTCTGGAGAAACAAATTGGCAAAACAGTAGAGGCATATGTAGACGATGTGGTCGTCAAAACCAAACACGTCGACTCTTTGATAGACGACTTGAGGCTCACATTCGACAACCTCCGAACATATTACATCAAGCTCAATCTGGAAAAATGCGTTTTCGGCGTACCAGCCGGAAAGCTCCTGGGATTCATTGTCTCCAGTAGAGATATCGAAGCTAATCCGGCCAAAATCCGAGCGTTGTCATAGTTGGCTACCCCAACAGACCTCAAATAAATTCAGAAGCTAACTGGATGCGTGGCGGCTCTAAGCCGCTTTATCTCCCGCTTGGGAGAAAAGGATTTACCCCTTTATCGCCTCCTTCGGCGCACCGAACACTTCGAGTGGACGGACGCGGCCACAACCGGATTGGAAGAAATAAAGGCCATTCTGGAAACCAACCCGATCCTGGCTGCGCCAAACATCAACGAACCAATGCTGTTGTACATTGCGGCAACTCATCAAGTTGTAAGCACGGTGCTCGTTGTCGAACGGGAAGCGGATGGACACAAATTCCCTCTTCAAAAGCCGGTATACTATGTATCCACTGTCCTCACTCCATGCAAATCACGGTACCGGCATTACCAAAAAATAGCATATGCAGTATTCATGGCATCACGGAAACTGCGACACTACTTTCAAGAGTGTTCGATTACAGTAGCCTCGGAAGTGCCACTTAATGATATTATCAACAGCTGCGACGCTACGGGCCGGATTTCCAAATGGGCCATTGAGCTCCTCCCATTCGACATAACATACAAACCTCGCCGAGCCATTAAATCGCAAGTACTGGCCGACTTCGTCGCCGAATGGACGGAGGCCAAACTCCCTAAAGAGTACGGCGCATAGATGGTTCTGAAATGCTGGCCGGTCTAGGGGCTGGCGTCGTCCTGACGTCCCCAACGGGAGATACCGTTCGGTACATACTGCAAATATTGTATACAGATTCCAACAATGCAGCCGAATACGAAGCTCTGTTGCATGGTCTTCGGATGGCAGTCTCCATGGGCATTCAACGCCTGGAGGTGCGTGGGGATTCAAACCTTGCAATATCCCAAATAAACGGAGATTTCGACGCCAAGGATCCGAAAATGGCAGCCTATCGAAATGTCGTCCTAAAAATGTCAGCTCGGTTCGAGGGACTTGAATTTCACCATGTGGCTCGGGAAAACAATCAGGCGACGGATATCCTCGCCCGCATCGGCGCAAAACGCGACGCGGTCCCCCCCAACATATTTCTGGAAAGGCTCTTCAAGCCATCCGTAGCATGGGAAGGGGACACCGGTAACAATAGTTCGGACCCGGCCAAAATACCCGATACCGAACTCTCTGACACAATCGGAGGCTCCGCCACCGAAATAACACCTTCAACCCACAAAATAATGGCCATTATTGCCTCATGGACAGAACCATTCCTGGCCTACCTAACTAGACAGGAACTTCCAGAGGACCAAAATGAGGCACGCTGCATAGTGCGGCGATCCAAGGCCTACAGGGTCCATGAGGGAGAATTGTACAAGAAAAGCACTACCGGAGTCCTTCAAAGGTGCATCTCCGAAGAGGAAGGGCGGAATCTTTTGGCATAAATTCACGCTGGACTCGGCGGTCATCACGTCGCAGCCCGGACTCTTGTAAGCAAGGCCTTTCGTACAGGATTCTATTGGCCAACGGCCCGGGCAGATGCACAGGACTTGGTCCAACGTTGCGCCGGTTGCCAGCTCTTTGCAAATCAAAGCCACATGCCACCCACCGCCCTCCAAACAATCCCCATTACATGGCCCTTTGCGGTCTGGGGGCTTGGCATGGTTGGACCCCTTAAAGGGGGAACCCACAAGAAAAAATACTTATTGGTCATGGTGGATAAATTCACCAAATGGATAGAGGCCAAACCGGTTAAAACAGCCGAATCCGGACCGGTGATAGATTTCATATCCGGGGTTGTACACCGTTATGGCGTCCCCCACAACATCATCACTGATAACGACACGAACTTCACGGCCGACGAGGTAAAACTTTGGTGCAGCAAAATGGGCATCAAGCTCGATTATGCCTCAGTCTATCACCCACAAACCAACGGTCAAGTCGAGCGAGCAAACGGTCTTATAATGAGCGGCATTAAACCTAGATTAGTGCGTTCCTTAACAGAGTCTAACATGCACTGGGTAGAGGAGCTCGACTCCGTACTCTGGGGGCTGCGGACCACGCCGAATTGCAGTACCGGATATACACCCTTCTTTATGGTGTACGGCGTAGAGGCAGTCTTGCCCTGTGACATAATTCATGACTCACCTAGAGTGCGCATGTACGAAGAAAGAGAAGCCGAGCTCGATCGGCAGGACAGTCTGGACACCTTGGAGGAGGAGCGCGACGTAGCCAAAGCTCGTTCCGCATTTTATCAGCAACAGGCTCGCAGATACCAAAGCAGGGAAGTACGGGCCAAAACTTATAACATTGGCGAACTAGTTCTACGCCTGCCGGATAAGAAAAAGAACAAGCTCGAGCCCAAATGGGAAGGTCCCTTCATTATCGACCAAGTACTGACCGGTGGAGCGTACCAACTGCGGGATGCATCGACTAGTCGACTCGAGCCAAACCCATGGAACGCGGCCAGGCTCCGAAGATTCTACGCCTAGCACCGAACTCTATGTTAGTCCCCTCCCTTTGTTCATTTTTCACAAATACATTATCTGTCTTGTTTTCCTTTCTTTCTTTCTTTTCTTATTTCTCTAGGCCTTCAAGGGTCACCTTGTGCCTTGTTTGCACATTACAGATGCGCTAGCTGCACTCTTCATACCTGGGGGCTTCTTTCACAGAAGCTTAAATTATTTATCCGGGCTTCATGCCCAACACATGTGTTATACTTCCGCATGTACTTTTTTTCACCATTATATGCATCGATATGACTTAAGTTTTGGCCAAGCTGGGTTGCCTGGCTCTTGTATTTATGCCCTACGTTCCCGTTAATTCGGCTAGGGCATAAGGGGAGCACCTCTGCAATTGTTACCGCTGGGTCAGCCGGATGTGTACCTCAGACTGGGTGAAGCCGAAAGCTAGCGTTCTTAAGGGAATATTCGGTCGGTGAACAAAAGATGACTCTTATTTTTCATATCTGCCCCCAGATGTTTTTCCTGCGTTTCCCATCGCAGTCCGGACATGCACTTTAGGGCATGCTTGCCCAGGGAAAGGAACCCTTAATGGAACTATTCTCCCTGGAAGATGTTTCTTACTACCCATGTAATATAGCATAACTAGTCGGGCACTTGTCTGATAAAGCACTAATGACCCCTACGCCTAGTCTCCACGGATACCCCGGTTCTTATATAACTGAGCGGGTATTCGGATACACTCTGGACTATTGGGCCCGGAGGCTGAAGCGAAAAGGTCCGCAACAACAAATGATCTACAACCCAGCTAGAAGGCATTATACATGTCATTTCAATTACATAGTCATGCAGACTGACTAAATTCTTCTTCTATACCATCCAACAGGCGGTCTAGCTTACAATCCTGTTGGGAATACTTTGTGGCTAATTCTACTTGCCCATAAACTAAGCTAACAGGAATCTCTTTTTCGTCGGGCCCCATAGGTCCAACCTCGGCCATGTGATTTGGGTCTGTTTTGGTATACCGCGTATTCACCATGGCCCAGGCTTCTCTGGCACCCTGTCGGCAGGCTGATATCTTCCATAATCAGAATCGCTGCCGCGCTCCTTTGAGCTTCTCCGCAAGCTCCGCAACACCCTCCGGCAGGGAAATGGACGGCCACAAGGCCTGGGCAACACCCTGCATCACCTGCCGAACTTGTTCGTGCAGATGTGACAGCTCGGACAGAAGATCACCCGCAGACCCGGGCATTTCCTCTGTGGGACGACCCGTCAGCATACCTACAGACGTAATGCTGTTAGTCGGCTTCTTCGCCGAATACCTTTAAAGGATTCGTTCAAGAACTTACTAAAAATGCCGCATCGAAGCCTCTTATTCTCCTTCTCGGAGTCTGCAAGCTGGCCCCGAACGTCTTTTAGTTCCACGTTCAGCCTTATATTGGCGTCTTGGAGATTGTTTTTCTCCCGCCTAACCTCAGTCAGCACGCGTTTGCCAGCTTCTAGCTGCCGCATAACATGCTGATCCCCTGTATTTTCTCCGGATTCATCTGCAAAATCTATTGTCAGATCTGCAGCCACGCCGCACACTATATGGTAACCATCATTCTTTAAAATATTACCAGTGGGAGGTTTTTTCTGTTCCTGCGATGCGGCAATGGCGGCCCGCATTTGGGTCTTGCATTCCTCCAGCTCCTGGGACAGCCTAGTATTCTTCTCTGTAAGAACCTGCACAATAAAGATGATCCTTAAATCAGTTCTGCTAACTGTTTCAAGTCTCGGGGGCTACTGATGCATACAAATCGTCAGATTCACTCACCCGTACATCCTTTACATACTGGTCCGTGGCTCTGGCTAGACAATCTTGAGAGGCACGAAGGTACGCCTCTCCAGAATTAAAGGCATCAAACGCCTCTGGTGAGAAACAAGCGTCACGGAGTACGGCCCGGCGGCGCCTATGATTCATGGCGCTTTCCACTTCTGAGTTTGTAGTAGATAACCTATCCGCATCCTCTGTAGGGGGATTATCCGGCGCCTTCCCCATATCGGCTTCTACCTCCATGTCCGGTCCTGGTGCCCGACTGGTGGAAGCGTGATCGGCGACATCGTCGGACATATTCCAGCGAGCGTTTTTTCTGTTAAAGAAACACAGGCATCATTATATTTTGAGAAAGACGACAACCACGAAGCGGGGTTTGTTGTACCTTTGCGCCGGCATCTCCGTCCTAACCGCCTTCCTTTTTGGCCTACCTGGCCTCGGCGCCTCCTGTTGGCGCGTTGCTGCAAGGCGTCCCGAATGCCTTCCCTGTAAAAAGGCCATGTGAATATGGTGGGGGAAGTGTCTAAAAGGGGATCCTACTTTTTTGTGTTGGGACTTTTTGGTTTTTCTTACGTGCGATGCAGGGAGCAGTCCGGGATAGTCGGCCGTAATGGCCACCATGGCGTCGTCGCAGCTTAACTGATAGAACTGTCGGTTTATCAGCTCCACGGAGATAACCGGATCTTCTTCGAGTCCAGAGTCGAGGGCCCGGTCTGGGTCCTCCGGTTGTGGAGAAGGGCTGCAGACCTCCTTTATGGCCTTTCGCAGTTCCTGCCATAAATTGGCAAGGTGAATACTTATAACGAAAAACGTGGGAAGATGGAAGTAAGGGGATATAGCTTACCCAGCTTGGAGGATTGTACATGGAGAATCCGTCCCGTGGCTTGATGCGGGTGAACTCCTCCTCCTCTCCCTTGAACAGTTCGGACAACATTTTGGCTAATGCGGCAGCATCGCCCGGACCCTTACGCCCGTAGCGGGTGGTATCATCCTCCCCGTTGAAACACCATAAGGGATGCCCACGATATTGAAGTGGTTGCACTCCCCGCATTATGCAAATCGAGATAACTTCAGTTATTGTCAAACCTGACTGAGCCAGTGCCTTAATCCGGTTCATCAGATAGAGGACTTCTCTGTCGTCTTCCACCTGGGGGCTCCGCGGGCGCCAACTTCAGCTCTTCTTCAGAGGAGCATTGTTGAACTCAAGAAGACCCCGCCGAACAGGGTCCGGAAGGGGAACGCCCTCCATATAAAACCATTCTGAAGGCCAGTCTTCGGACGACTTCTTCGGGGTACCAGACAGATATCCGGTATCGGCGATGCACCATACTTCGGCTCCGCCCACTTGATAAAGTGATTCCCTATGTGTGCGAGGGACGAGGCAAAAAAGCCTTTTCCACAGCTCGAAGTGAGCCTCGCAGCCCAGGAACAACTCGCAGAGAGCAACATAGCCGGCGATGTGTAGGATGGAGGCAGGGGTGAGATTGTGTAGTTGGAGGCTGTAGAACTCCAGGAGCCCGCGGAGGAACGGATGAATTGGAAATCCGAATCCCCTTAGTAAGTAAGGAACAAGGCAAACCCGTTCCCCCATGGAGGGACAGGGAAAGTTCTCCGCTTGCTCCCCGCCATTGTAGGTGGCGAGCCCGGCTCAAACGGGCACCATGTATGCCGGAGGAAGAAATCCTTTGTTCTGCAGTTCGACCAAAGACTATGTGGAACTGAACACCTCTCCCAATCGCCAAGCTTAGGGCTACGAGGGCGGGAGGAGGAGCTGCGGAGGTTGGCCATGCTGGAATGGATCTTTCCGAAACGTGCTCGGATGGATTCTCGCCGAGGGGAGGATGGTGTGGATCGGATCTAAGAATCCCAATCCCTTTAATAGACAATTTATTTATCTGTCTAGGGGGGTGAATGTAAAAATGCCCTGGCGCCTCGTATTCGTTCGAGAAATTTCCCTTATTGGGCGCAGAACCCAAGAGGATCAACATTTATGGGGCCGGATACTGTTTACAAACACTTGGAAATTGGAGAAGAACCCGCCTTGCAATGCCGAAGACAATACTGCGCGCCGGACTCATCATCATTGAAGCCTGGTTCAGGGGCTACTGAGGGAGTCCTGGATTAGGGGGTCTCCGGACAGCCGGACTATATATTTTGGCCGGACTGTTGGATTATGAAGATACAAGATTGAAGGCTTCATCTCGTGTCTGGATGGGACTCTACTTGGCGTGGAAGGCAAGCTAGGCAATACGGATATGTATATCTCCTCCTTTGTAACCGACCTTGTGTAACCCTATCCCCTCCGGTGTCTATATAAACCGGAGGGTTTTAGTCCGTAGGACAACATACAATCATACCATAGGCTAGCTTCTAGGGTTTAGCCTCTCTGATCTCGTGGTAGATCTACTCTTGTACTACCCATATCATTAATATTAATCAAGCAGGACGTAGGGTTTTACCTCCATTAAGAGGGCCCGAACCTGGGTAAAACATTGTGTCCCCTGCCTCCTGTTACCATCCGCCTTAGACGCACAGTTCGGGACCCCCTACCCGAGATCCGCCGTTTTTGACACCGACAAGGGGTTTGCTTATTTTCAGTCACTTTTTGTGCAAATCCCGTGTTGTCATCAATCCACCAAAAAGGGGGAGATTGTAAGGGCATATTTATCACTCTAGTAGTTTTGGTGATTGATGACAATACGTTTGCGGTCTAATCGTGTGCACTAAGCGTTTCAGGTGATCTATTATAAGGGCACTTTGCGATTGTTCCCCTCGAGGACTTCACTTTAGACGGATTATTTCCCTTCGTTTCTTTTCGGTGGAATTGAGTCGTAGGGATAACCGTACTATCAAGAGGGGATCCGTTTCGGAAGAGTATGGGTGGAATCATCACGTACACTTTTTCCTTGCACCCTCGCTGTCTACCTTCCTGTTGGCATTTCCGTGTTGTGCAAAACAAGGGGTGCCTTGTGCTATGTAGTAGTACCGCGGCCAGGGCGGTAGTACCGTCGATCGGCGGTAGTACCGCTTGTTAGCACCACTGGTACTACCGCCCCTGTTGTGGTCTCGAGTTTTTCATGTTGGATTTTCGCCCTGTTCAAGAATTCATCCGATTAACCAGTTAACTTGCCGATTAATCCCTACTCATAGGGTCACCGAGTAGCCGATAAACTGATAAATCGTCCGATTAATTGATTAAATGGCCGATTAACTAGCCGATTAGCCTATTAATCCCCTACTCGCCAGCCAACCGAGCAGTTACCAGTTAACGATTTCCTCAACAATGGGTTTTCGTAAAAGACCACGCAGGGGGGCGGTAGTAGGGACGACAGTAGGGCGCGGTAGTACCGCTTGTTTAAGCGGTAGTAACGCTCCTACGTTCGCTCCAACTGCCGCACAACTCGTTACCCTCCTCTCTTTTTTCAGCGGCTGTAGGGAGCAGCAGTACCGCTCACTAGCGGTAGTACCGCCCGCAAGGCGGTAGTACCGTTCGTGTGCGCATACTTCTTCTTCCTCAGCCCTGGTTGACCTATGCCCGCTTGCCACAGCGGTAGTACCGCTGTGGCAGCGGTACTACCGCTCCATCTACAGTAGTACCGCCCAGATGCGAGCTGCGGGCTGCATAACGGTTGGATGCGTCTCCCCACTATATAAAGGGGTCTTCTTCTCCAAGAAGACTTACCTCTTCCCCCAAAGCTCCATTAATGCTCCAAGCTCCATTTTCGACCGATCTCTCTCCCTAGCCAATCAAACTTGTTGATTTGCTTGGGATTGGTTGAGAAGGCCCCGATCTACACTTCCACCAAGAGAAATTTGATTCCCCCACTAATCCCTAGCGGATCTTGTTACTCTTGGGTGTTTGAGCACCCTAGACGGTTGAGGTCACCACGGAGCCATAGTCCATTGTGGTGAAGCTTCGTGGTCTTGTTGGGAGCCTTCGATTAAGTTGTGGAGATTGCCCCAACCTTGTTTGTAAAGGTCCGGTCGCCGCCTCCAAGGGCACCAATAGTGGAATCACGGCATCTCGCGTTGTGTGAGGGCATGAGGAGAATACGGTGGCCCTAGTGGCTTCTTGGGAGCATTGTGCCTCCACATCGCTCCAACAGAGACGTACTTCCCCTCAAAAGGAAGGAACTTCGGTAACACATGATCGTCTTCACCGGCTCCACTCTTGGTTATCTCGTACCTTTACTTGTGCAAGCTTATTTGTGTCACTTCCCTTGCTTGCTTGTGTGCTTGTTGTTCTTGCATCATATAGGTTGCTCACCTAGTTGCACATATAGACAACCTACTTTGATGCAAAGTTTAATTTGGTAAACAAAAGCTAAAAATTGTTAGTTGCCTATTCACCCCCCCCCCTCTAGTCAACTATATCGATCCTTTCACTTGTCCAACGTCAACTCCTTAGCATATCATACTTTAATGAGTGCTCATAATCATAAAAGATATCCAAGATAGTATATTTATATGTGAAAACCTCTCTTTCTTTATTACTTCCTATTAATTGCAACGATGACCAAAACTATGTTTGTCAACTCTCTACAACTTTTAATCATCATACTCTTTATATGTAAAGTCATTACTCTCTATAAGATCAATATGATCTCTTTATTTCTTTTTCTTCAATTCCCTCACGATCATAGCAAGATAATCAAGCCCTTGACTCAACACTAATCTTTATTATATATAGCTCACGGACTCGATTACATAGAAGGATCAAGAAGCAAAACTCAAAACTAAATCATACTAAAACTTTATTCTACTAGATCAAGATATTACCAAAAGGATCGAACTAAGAAAAACGGTAAAGATAGGAGTGTGATGGTGATACGATACCGGAGCACCTCCCCCAAGCTTGGCAGTTTCCAAGGGGAGTGCCCATACCCATGTGATTATGCCTCTTTTGCTGGTGAAGGAGATGGAGGTGATGATGGATAGTCGCACATCGAGCATAGGAGGTCCTCCAATTTGCGAATAATGCCCTTGAGTGCAATCACTACAAAAAAATACACTTCCGTGCTGATACGTGTTTGTCACAGTAGGTCGCTTTTTTTGTCATGCATGTACATCCATGAAAAATTTATGACAGAATCAAGATAGTCATACCTGTGCTGTCATAGAAGTGTTCCATGACATTACCAAAATTATCATCACGGAAGTGTTCACTTCCATGACGATAAATCGCGCGTCACAGAAGTGCTTTCGTCAAAGGTGACCGACACGTGGCATCCACCGTAACGGAACGCCGTTAAGCTATTGGGTCGGGTTTTGGACCCGATAACCCGTTAACAGCCCCGACCAATGGGAAATTTCCATGTGTAAAATTATTATTGGCCGGACGAAACACGTGTGATGACCCACAACTATAGGGGATCTATCGTAGTCCTTTCGATAAGTAAGAGTGTCGAACCCAACGAGGAGCAGAAGGAAATGATAAGCGGTTTTCAGCAAGGTATTCTCTGCAAGTACTGAAATAAGTGGTAACAGATAGTTTTGTAATAAGGTAAATTGTAACGAGCAACAAGTAACACAAGTAAATAAGGTGCAGCAAGGTGGCCCAATCCTTTTTGTAGCAAAGGACAAGCCGGAACAAACTCTTATAGTAGGAAAAGCGCTCCCGAGGACACATGGGAATATCGTCAAGCTAGTTTTCATCACGTTCATATGATTCGCGTTCGATACTTTGATAATTTGATATGTGGGTGGACCGGTGCTTGGGTGCTGTTCTTACCTGAACAAGCATCCCACTTATGATTAACCTCTATTGCAAGCATCCGCAACTACAACAAAAGTATTAAGGTAAACCTAACCATAGCATGAAACATATGGATCCAAATCAGCCCCTTACGAAGCAACGCATAAACTAGGGTTTAAGCTTCTGTCACTCTAGCAACCCATCATCTACTTATTACTTCCCAATGCCTTCCTCTAGGCCCAAATAATGGTGAAGTGTTATGTAGTCGATGTTCACATAACACCACTAGAGGCTAGACAACATACATCTTATCAAAATATCAAACGAATACCAAATTCACATGACTACTAATAGCAAGACTTCTCCCTTGTCCTCAGGAACAAACGTAATTACTCACAAAGCATATTCATGTTCATAATCAGAGGGGTAATAATATGCATAAAGGATCTGAACATATGATCTTCCACCAAATAAACCAACTAGCATCAACTACAAGGAGTAATCAACACTACTAGCAACCTACTAGCACCAATCCCGGACTTTGAGACAAGAATTGGATACAAGAGATGAACTAGGGTTTGGAGATGAGATGGTGCTGGTGAAGATGTTGATGGAGATTGCCCTCTCCCGATGAGAGGAGCATTGGTGATGACGATGGTGATGATTTCCCCCTCCCGGAGGGAAGTTTCCCCGACAGAACAGCTCTGCCTCGGTTCCCCCTCCCGGAGCTCTAGATTGGTTCCGCCTCGGTTCCGCCTCGTGGCGGCGGAGTCTCGTCCTGAAAGGTTGCTTCTTATTTTTTTCTCATCGAAAGACTTCATATAGGAGAAGATGGACGTCGGAGACCCACCAGGGAGCCCACGAGGTAGGCGGGCGCGCCCTAGGGGGGGGCGCCCCCCACCCTCGTGAGAAGGGTGTGGCCCCCCTGGCCTTCATCTTTGGCATGGATTTTTCTTTATTTCTTTTAAGACGTTCCATGGAGTTTCAGGACTTTTGGAGTTGCGCACAATAGGTCTCTTATATTTGCTCCTTTTCCAGCCCAGAATTCCAGCTGCCGGCATTCTCCCTCCTTATCTAAACCTTGTAAAATAAGAGAGAATATCCATAAGTATTGTGATATAAAGTGAAATAACAGTCCATAATGCGATAAATATCGATATAAAAGCATGATGCAAAATGGACGTACCAACTCCCCCAAGCTTAGACCTTGCTTGTCCTCAAGCGAAAAGCCGATAACAATAAATATGTCCTCATGTTTAGAGGTAGAGGCGTCGATAAAAATAAAATACGGACATGCAGGCATCATGATTATTCTTATAACAGCAACATATATAGGTTTTGTCATATGATTACTTATGTTCAAGTGATGATCTATTCACAATGCAAAAGTATAAATCATAAACCTTATTGGGTTCCAACAAACTATAATCTCAGTCACTGAAGCAATTGCAATTTATCATAATATCGGAAAGAGTCTATGTCAGAGCTAAAAAGCAAGTCCACATACTCAACTATCATTTAGTCCTCCATAATTGCTAACACTCACGCGATACTTGTGGTTACAGAGTTTTAATCGGACACAGAGAAAGATAGGGGCTTATAGTTTTGCCCCACAACCTTTTACCTCAAGGGTAATGTCAACAATAATGGTTCATGCTCCCCTACATCCAATTAGATATATATATATATATATCATGTTCTTTCCAACATGCTGAGCTTGCCAAAGGATAAAATGAAAAAGGAAAGGTGAAGATCACCATGACTCTTGCATAAGGTAGAAGATAATAATAAAGGATAGGCCCTTCGCAGAGGGAAGCAGAGGTTGCCATGCGCTTTTATGGTCGGATATATAAAATCTCAATGCGAAATAATGTCACTTTATATTGCCCCTTGTGATGTGAACCTTTATTATGTAGTCCATCGCTTTTATTACTTCCACATCACAAGATCGTATAAAGCTTATTTCTCCCACACTAATCAATCATACATATTTAGAGCAATTTTTATTGCTTTGCATCGATGACAACTTACTTGAAGGATCTTACTCAATCCATAGGTAGATATGGTGGACTCTCATGGCAAAACTGGTTTAGGAATATTTGGAAGCACAAGTAGTATTTTTACTTGGTGCTGAGAATTTGGCTAGCATGAGGGGAAAAGGCAAGCTCAACAAGTTAGAGGAACCATGACAACATACTTTATCTCAGATATAAGAAAGACATAACTCATTACATTGTCTTCCTTGTCCAATATCAACTCTTTAGCATGTCATATTTTGATGAGTGCTTACAATCATAAAAGATGTCAATGATAATATATCTATATGTGAAAACCTCTCTTTCCTTATTACTTCCTATTAATTGCAACAATGACCAAAGCTATGTCTGCCAATTCCCAACAACTTTTAATCATCATACTCTTTCTATGTGAAGTCATTACTCTCAATAAGATAAATATGAACCTTTTGTTTCTTTTTATTCTTTTTCTCTTTTATTTTATTCACCCAAGATCATGGCAAAATAGTCAAGCCCTTGACTCAACACTAATCTTTATTATATAGCTCACGGACTCAATTACATAGAGAGATCATAAAGCAAAACTCAAAACTAGATCATGCCATGAACTTTATTCTACTAGATCAAGATACTACTAATAGGATCGAACTAAGAAAAACGGTAAAGATAGGAGATGTGATTGTGATACGATACCAGGGCACCTCCCCCAAGCTTGGCAGTTGCCAAGGGGAGTGCCCATACCCATGTGATTATATCTCCTTGGTCGGTGAGGAAGGTGGTGGTGATGGATAATCACACATCGAGCGTAAGAGGTCCTCCAGCTTGCGGATAATGCCCTTGAGTGCGACAATATGCTCCTTCAACAAAATATTTTCTTGTGTGAGATACTTATTCTGTATATGAGCTAACTCAATCATCTTGAAAGCTTCGATCTTAGTTGGGGTAAGAAGGTTATGATCAAGTTGAAGGATGTCTTTTGCTGCCGGAGCTTGATCCTCCATGGCCTTCTTGATCCTTTCATCCTTGTTGACCTTCGTGGGTTCTTCCCCCTTCAGATCTATCCTCATTAGCCAAGCATCGTTGTCACCATTGTTGGAGGAGGGGGACGACATGATGCCTGGCCTTGAAAACCCTGACAGAAAACAGCTCGAAACAAGAACAAAGGAGATTTGCGTGATACGGGAGTCAAAGCCTTTGGGAGAATATATAATGAATTTTTACCAACCAAAATACGTAACGTGCAAGAAAACGGAGTCCGGAAGGCACACGAGGTGCTCACGAGGTAGGGGGCGCGCCCACCACCCTCGTGGGGCCCTCGTGTCCTTCTTGGACTGCCACTTATTTTTCTATTTTTCTAAATATTCCAAAACGGAGAAATATTGCCTTAGAAATTGTTTTGGAGTCGGTTTACTTACCGTACCACATACATATTCCCTTTCGGAGTCTGAAACGTTCCGGAAAGTGTCCCTTATGTATTCCTCCGGGGTTACAGTTTCAATAATATTGGTTTCAACATTTATGGGATTACCTGAGATATAATGTTTGATTCTTTGACCGTTTACCACCTTCGGATTTGTGCCTTTGAAGTTGTTGATTTTTATTGCACCGGAACGATAGACCTCCTCGATAACATAGGGGCCTTCCCATTTAGAGAGAAGTTTTTCCTGTAAAAAATCTTAAACGAGAGTTGTATAGCAGTACATAATCACCTACATTAAACTCACGCTTTTGTATCCTTTTGTCATGCCATCTTTTAACTTTTTCTTTAAATAACTTGGCATTTTCATATGCTTGGGTTCTCCATTCATCAAGTGAGCTAATATCAAATAACCTCTTCTCACCGGCAAGTTTGAAATCATAGTTGAGCTCCTTAATAGCCCAATATGCCTTATGTTCTAGTTCGAGAGGTAAGTGACATGCTTTTCCATATACCATTTTATATGGAGATATACCCATAGGATTTTTGTATGCAGTTCTATATGCCCATAATGCATCATCAAATTTCTTAGACCAATTCTTTCTAGACCTATTAACAGTCTTTGGCAAAATTAATTTGAGCTCTCTATTGCTCAACTCTACTTGACCACTAGACTGTGGGTGATAAGGAGATGCAATTCTATGATTAACATCATATTTAGCAAGCATTTTACGGAAAGCACCATGAATAAAGTGTGAACCACCACCAGTCATTAAATATCTAGGGACACCAAACCTTGGAAAAATAACTTCCTTAAGCATTTTGATAGAAGTGTTATGATCAGCACTACTAGTTGGAATAGCTTCTACCCACTTAGTAACGTAATCAACAGCAACTAAAATATGTGTATATCCATTAGAGGCAGGAAAAGGTCCCATATAATCAAAGCCCCAAACATCAAACGGTTCAATAACAAGAGAATAATTCATAGGCATTTCTTGACGTCTACTAATATTACCAATTCTTTGACATTCATCACATGACAAGAAAAACTTACGGGCATCCTTGAAGAGAGTAGGCCAATAAAAACCAGATTGCAATACCTTATGTGCAGTTCTATCTCCAGCGTGGTGTCCTCCATAAGACTCAGAATGACACTTGCGTAGGATCTGTTCCTGTTCATGCTGAGGTACACAATGTCTAATAACACCATCTACTCCTTCTTTATAAAGATGTGGGTCATCCCAAAAGTAATGTCTCAAGTCATAGAAGAATTTTTTCTTTTGCTGGTATGTGAAGCTAGTTGGTATAAACTTAGCAACAATATAATTAGCATAATCAGCATACCATGGAGTACTATGAGAAGTACTTATAACATTTAATTGTTCATCAGGAAAGTCATCATTAATAGGTAGTGGGTCATCAAGAATATTTTCTAACCTAGATAAGTTGTCTGCAACGGGGTTCTCAGCTCCCTTTCTATCAACAATATGCAAATCAAATTCTTGTAGCAAGAGAACCCATCTAATAAGTCTAGGTTTAACATCTTTCTTTTCCATAAGGTATTTAATAGCAGCATGATCAGTGTGAATAGTTACTTTAGAATCAACAATATAAGGTCTGAACTTATCACAAGCAAATACAACTGCTAAAAGCTCTTTTTCAGTAGTAGCATAATTTCTTTGAGCATTGTCTAGAGTCCTACTAGCATATTGAATAACATTTAATTTCTTATCAACTCTTTGCCCTAGAACAACACCTACATCATAATCACTAGCATCGCACATAATTTCAAAGGGTAAATTCCAATCAGGTGGCTGAACAACAGGTGCAGAGACTAATGCTTTCTTAAGTATTTCAAATGCTTCTACACAATCATCATCAAAGACAAATGGTATATCTTTTTGCAATAAATTAGTCAGAGGCCGAGAAATTTTTGATAAGTCCTTAATGAACCTCCAATAAAATCCAGCGTGACCAAGGAAACTTCTTATACCTTTGACGTCCTTGGGACATGGCATCTTTTCAATAGCATCAACCTTGGCTTTATCAACTTCAATACCTCTTTCAGAAACTTTGTGCCCCAAGACAATACCTTCATTAACCATAAAGTGGCACTTTTCCCAATTCAAGACAAGATTAGTTTCTTCACATCTCTGCAAAACTCGATCAAGATTGCTCAAGCAATCGTCAAAAGAAGAACCATAGACCGAAAAGTCGTACATGAAAACCTCACAAATCTTTTCACAGAAGTCAGAGAATATAGCCATCATGCATCTTTGAAAGGTAGCAGGTGCATTACATAAACCAAAAGGCATACGTCTATAAGCAAAAGTACCAAAAGGGCATGTAAAAGTAGTCTTTGATTGATCTCTAGCCGACACAGGTATTTGAGAGAAACCAGAATAACCATCTAGAAAGCAATAATGTGTATGTTTGCATAATCTTTCTAGAATTTGATTAATAAAAGGTAAGGGGTAATGATCTTTGTTAGTAGCTTTATTTAATTTGCGGAAATCAATTACCATCCTATAACCTGTGATAATTCTTTGTGGAATCAATTCATCTTTATCATTAGGAACAACAGTAATACCTCCCTTCTTAGGGACACAATGGACGGGACTTACCCACTCCATATGAGCAACGGGATAAATTATACCTGCCTCCAGAAGCTTAAGTATTTCTTTTCTTACCACTTCTCTCATTTTAGGATTCAGACGTCGTTGAGGATCACGAACTGGTTTGGCATCTGCTTCCAAATTTATTTTATGTTGACATAGAGTGGGACTAATGCCCTTAAGATCATCAAGAGTATATCCAATAGCAGCACGATGCTTCTTCAGAGTTTTCAATAATCTTTCTTCTTCATGCTCTGAAAGGTTAGCACTAATAATAACATGATATATCTTCTTTTCATCAAGGTAAGCATATTTAAGATTATCAGGCAACAGTTTAAGCTCAAACACGGGATCACCCTTGGGTGGAGGAGGATCTCCTAAAATTTCAACAGGCAAATTGTGTTGCAGAATAGGTTCATGTTTAAAGAATACTTCATCTATTTCCCTTCTTTCATTCATGAACATATCATGTTCATGGTCTAGCAAATAGTGTTCTAAAGGATCACTAGGAGGTACGACAATAGAGCCAAGACCAATAATTTCATTCTTACTAGGTAATTCTTCCTCATGATGTTGTTTACTAACTTTAGAGAAATTAAACTCATGAACCATATTATCCAAACCAACAGTAACAATATTCTTAGTGCAGTCTATGGTAGCATTGACAGTATTTAAGAAGGGTCTACCAAATATAATGGGACAAAAGCTATCTTGTGGAGAAGTAAGAACAAGAAAATCAGCAGGATATTTAGTTTTCCCACACAAGACTTCAACATTTCTAACAATTCCAATTGGTGCAATAGTATCTCTATTAGCAAGTTTAATAGTAACATCAATATCTTCTAACTCAACAGGTGCAATTTCATTCTTAATTTCTTTGTATAAGTCATGAGGTATAACACTAGCACTAGCACCCATATCACATAAGCCATGATAACAATGCTCTCCTATTTTAACAGAAATAACAGGCACGCCTACCACAGGTCTATGTTTATCCTTATCACACGGTTTAGCAATTCTAGCAGTTTCACCTTCGAACTGAATAACATGCCCATCAATATTATCAGCCAAGAGATCTTTAACAATAGCAATATTAGGTTCTACTTTAACTTGCTCAGGAGGTGTATAAGTTCTAATATTGCTTTTACGAACAATAGTTGAAGCTTTAGCATGATCCTTTATTCTAACAGGGAAAGGTGGTTTCTCAATATAAGAAGTAGGAACAATAGGATCATTATAAGTGACAGTCTTTTCTTCAACTTTAATAGGTGCAGCTACTTTTACTTCTATGGGAGGATGATATTTAAACCACTCCTCCTTAGGGAGATCAACATAGGTAGCAAAAGATTCACAGAAAGAAGCTACTATCTTAGAATCAAGTCCATATTTAGTGCTAAACTTACGGAAAATATCTGTATCCATAAAAGATTTAACACAATCAAAGTTAGGTGTCATACCTGACTCCTTACCTTCGTCGAGGTCCCAATCTTCAGAGTTGCGTTTAATTCTATCCAATAAATTCCATCTGAATTCAATAGTCTTCATCATAAAAGAGCCAGCACAAGAAGTGTCGAGCATGTTGCGATTGTTTTCAGAAAGCCGAGCATAAAAACTTTGCATAATTATTTCTCTCTGGAGCTCATGATTGGGGCATGAATATAACATTGATTTAAGCCTCCCCAAGCTTGAGCGATGCTTTCTCCTTCGTGAGGTCAGAAATTATATATATAATTGCGATCACGATGAACAAGATGCATAGGGTAATACTTTTGATGAAATTCCAGCTTCAATCTTTTATAGTCCCACGATCTCATATCATCACATAGCCTATACCATATCAATGCGTCTCCCTTCAAAGATAAAGGGAAGACCTTCTTCTTAGCAACATCATCGGGTATACCTACAAGCTTAAATAATCCACAAACTTCATCCACATATATTAAGTGCTCATCGGGATGTTTTGTTCCATCTCCTATAAAAGGATTAGCTAGCAGTTTTTCCATCATAGCCACAGGAAATTCAAAAGGAGTTTCATTAATAGGTTCAGTAGGTTGAGGAGCAACTCTTTGCTCTACTGGACAGGGTGAAGATACCCCGAACAAGCCCCTCAGAGAATTACTTTCCATAGTAACAAGTGACAGTAAATTTCAGCACACTATATAAATTTTTCCTTACCAAATTCCACTTACCAAAGGCGCTACACTCCCCGGCAACGGCGCCAGAAAAGAGTCTTGATGACCCACAAGTATAGGGGATCTATCGTAGTCCTTTCGATAAGTAAGAGTGTCGAACCCAACGAGGAGCAGAAGGAAATGATAAGCTGTTTTCAGCAAGGTATTCTCTGCAAATACTGAAATAAGTGGTAACAGATAGTTTTGTAATAAGGTAAATTGTAATGAGCAACAAGTAAAAAAAGTAAATAAGGTGCAGCAAGGTGGCCCAATCCTTTTTGTAGCAAAGGACAAGCCGGAACAAACTCTTATAATAGGAAAAGCGCTCCCGAGGATACATGGGAATATCGTCATTCATCACGTTCATATGATTCGCGTTTGATACTTTGATAATTTGATATGTGGGTGGACCGGTGCTTGGGTGCTGTTCTTACCTGAACAAGCATCCCACTTATGATTAACCTCTATTGCAAGCATCCGCAACTACAACAAAAGTATTAAGGTAAACCTAACCATAGCATGAAACATATGGATCCAAATCAGCCCCTTACGAAGCAACGCATAAACTAGGGTTTAAGCTTCTGTCACTCTAGCAACCCATCATCTACTTATTACTTCCCAATGCCTTCCTCTAGGCCCAAATAATGGTGAAGTGTTATGTAGTCGATGTTCACATAACACCACTAGAGGCTAGACAACATACATCTTATCAAAATATCAAACGAATACCAAATTCACATGACTACTAATAGCAAGACTTCTCCCTTGTCCTCAGGAACAAACGTAATTACTCACAAAGCATATTCATGTTCATAATCAGAGGGGTAATAATATGCATAAAGGATCTGAACATATGATCTTCCACCAAATAAACCAACTAGCATCAACTACAAGGAGTAATCAACACTACTAGCAACCTACTAGCACCAATCCCGGACTTTGAGACAAGAATTGGATACAAGAGATGAACTAGGGTTTGGAGATGAGATGGTGCTGGTGAAGATGTTGATGGAGATTGCCCTCTCCCGATGAGAGGAGCATTGGTGATGACGATGGTGATGATTTCCCCCTCCCGGACGGAAGTTTCACCGACAGAATAGCTTTGTCGGAGCTCTAGATTGGTTCCGCCTCGGTTCCGCCTCGTGGCAGCGGAGTCTCGTCCTGAAAGGTTGCTTCTTATTTTTTTCTCATCGAAAGACTTCATATAGGAGAAGATGGACGTCGGAGACCCACCAGGGAGCCCACGAGGTAGGCGGGCGCGCCCTAGGGGGGGGGCGCCCCCCACCCTCATGAGAAGGGTGTGGCCCCCCTGGCCTTCATCTTTGGCATGGATTTTTCTTTATTTCTTTTAAGACGTTCCATGGAGTTTCAGGACTTTTGGAGTTGCGCACAATAGGTCTCTTATATTTGCTCCTTTTCCAGCCCAGAATTCCAGCTGCCGGCATTCTCCCTCCTTATGTAAACCTTGTAAAATAAGAGAGAATAGCCATAAGTATTGTGATATAAAGTGAAATAACAGTCCATAATGCGATAAATATCGATATAAAAGCATGATGCAAAATGGACGTATCAACGTGCCAGCTCGTCAGTGGGTCAGATAGGCGCCTATGATACGTCGACACGTGGCACGGCCCAACAGAGGCCCATTCCTGTGAAAAGGCCGGCCCATTTGACTTGGTCAAAAGGTGGCGGGCCGGCTCATGTAATGCATGTTAACGACCTGTTCGCATATAGCCCATTTACAGCCGGCTAACCTAAGGCCCGTTACGCCCTATCCGAATTAGGCCGAGTAGCGTCATCTGGGCCATCCAATATGATTCCAGCCCGTTTTCACTTCTGGCCCATGTATGACCCATGACGTCTTTCGGCCCATATGAGGCCCTATGTAACTCTTGTCCTATTAACGGCCCGTGGTGAAACTGGCCCGTAATGAACAGTGTATCACTTTACACCCATTAACGGCCCGTGGTGAAACTGGCCCGTAATGAACAGTGTATCACTTTATACCCATTAACGGCCCGTTATTCCGTTCGGCCGTTTCCAGCCCATGTTATCTTTCGGCCTTCTCAGAGCCCATTTATTCTTGGGCCCATTTCCAGCATTCGTTTACTTATGGCCCATTAATGTCATTTTCTACTTGTGGGCCAAATTCAACCCGTGGTTACAGTCGGCCCATTTGTGGTCCGTTAATACGTTGGGCCGTTTTCATAGCGTCATCAAATACGGCCTATTAACGATGGCCCATTACGGTCGGCCCATGAACGGACGATTCCAACTCTAGCCCGTTTACGGCCATAATGCGGCCAGTTATTGGCCCATGTTTGGCCAATCGATCATACGGCCCGTATAAGGCCCATTGATGATACGACCCGTAGAAGGCCCATTGTTTCTACGGCCCGTAGAAGGCCTATAGTTTCTACGGCCCGTAGAAGGCCCACTGTTTCTATGGCCCGTAGGAGGCCCAATGTCACTATAGTAAATATTAGCCCATGGTTATTGTGGCCTAGTTTTAAAAAATAGGTTATTGCAGCCACTAGTTAACCGCGGAAAAAGAACTGCAATGACTACAAGCAAAAAAATAAACAAGACAACAAGGAAATAAATAAGCAAGCAACTAACGTTAGGCTATCACGGCTATTAGACATATTACATCCAGTGGGCATCAAAGTTCGCCACCAGTGCAAATAAGGGAACAAAGCAGCATATCATATACACTGGCCGTCAAAATTGGCCACCAGTGCAAATAAATGTGGCAGCAAAATAAGAGCATAACTGAAACAACTTTAGAAGAGCTCAAGAAACGTTATCCTGGGTATCCACCATGCTGGCAATAAGCTTAGCAAGCTGATTAGCTTTGTCCTGTTTGGCGCTAAAATCCTCCAATGGTTGCTGTTGCACCAGAAAGTATCCATCTAAATGCTACATGGACTTTCGCAGTCCTTCTGTTTCTTGTCGCAGCACAACTGATCAATGTCTTTCAGCTTGTAGTTGAGACTCAAGAAACCGAACTGATTCAGACAGTGAGTTTGAATAGCTTGTGCAAGCGGTAGTGGCCAGTAACTCCAACACTAAACCATGACAGGATGTGTTACTATCCTGAACCTTATCTGCATTACTTCCTTTACCGTTGCTTAATGAGGCACTCTTCCCCAATATTTTGTCAGCATTCTAAAAAAAGAAACAAGCAGACACATAACAAGTTTAGCATGTACTAGTATATGAAACTCATTTCGGTGAACCAGTTCATTAGTAAGGTGGACAGGATTAAACTACCAAGTCTTCTATTGCCAAGTACTAGTACATAATAAAAGTATCAAACAAACATATATCTATGTCCTATGGTAGCGATGGAATCTTAAATTAGAACAGTTGTTCTTCAGGTTTAGGCACTTGTTCTACATGAATAGAGTACAATAAGATGCAAGAATATAATACTTAAAAATAGAAAATGAGCTCATAGACCTTACCACATTCTTGGTTCGGGACCAGTACAGAACAATGCGTTCCCAGTCATCGTCCAATAAATGTGTCTCAGGAGAACGTAAGGGAATTTGATGAGTTTCTTTGCCGGTGAAGTACGTTTTCTTCAGGTAATTCCGATACTGCCACCAAGTATTCTTGAAGATAGCAGAGGTATTAGCACAAGTTACCTCATCCTGAGTTTCCAAATCGGTCCTTCTCTATAGAGAAAAATGGGAAAATTTGATGTATTATTACCATCATGGAGGTAGGATGTATGGGACGAAGCAAAGTAATTGCCATGAATAACATTACTTACACATAACTCCTGGACAAACACCTGCAACTGTCATTTTCCTTCATCTTCAGTATAATATTTCCAAGATGGGAAGATACGCACATACGATTTAACAACATCAAATGCGATAGATGCTAAACTACGACTAGCTGGTTGTGCTTCCTCCACAGGAATAGGCATACTAACTGGTGGAGTTGGGGTTCGCCGTGATAGTACTGGCCCTTTGGGCACTGTAGCTGCCTTACTAACTGCTCTTGTTTGGGAGCTCTGTGGTGGAGATGGTGCTGTGTCAACAGGAACTGGGTTACTATCGGCTGGGGTTGGGGTTAGATTGGGTGAAGCCGGTTCTCTGTCCATCGTAGTAGGGGTACAATCTGCGAGAGTTTGGGTTATGTGTGGTAGGGCTGGTTCTTGTGCATGTACAACCGGGGTGCTATCTCCATCAAGAGGTAGCACTGTTTTATTTGAAGACCGTGTTTTTAGTCCGCTAGATACTGGCATCACCCGCTCCAATTCAAATGGCTGATAAACATGAAACATATTTGAATGTACAGACATTGTATGAGAGACAGATGCAATAGATAGTGTGGAAAAAAGAGGGCATGAAATAGTTGACATGTATATTGTTTAACTAAAACGGATAGCATGACATAATTTCACATATATGATGTCTATCTAAACTGGATAGCATAGCATAACATAATTCAAAGATATGATGAATAACTAAACAGGATCGCATGACATAATTCACCTACATGTTATCTAAGTAATCAGGATCGCATCATTTAATTCACATATGTGATTTATATGCTAAACAAAGGGCATTCGATATGATGTCTTAACTAAGAACATGGTGTTGAATATTGTGTATATGATGTCTAAACTATGCAATGCAAGACACCGTATGCATGATATGAGCAGTATAACCGTGCCAAGTTAGAGCATACACCTTAGTGGGGGAATAGGACTGGTCATCTGTCTCTGAATCCATCTCTGAGGAGCTATCGGGACCCAACAAGAGATCTGCTTTGACAGGTAGCACTGTCTGCTCTGAAGGCCTTGTTTTCACTCCAGATTTTTCCATCTCCCACCCAAATGGCTGATTCACAGGAAGAGTAGTTTAATGTACAAACATTGCCGACAAATGGAAATGTAATGAAGAAAAGGATGGGCAAGATATTATTCAAATATATGATGCCTGGTTAAACAGGATGGCATTGCACATTTCACATATATTATGGCTGGCTAAAAGACATGAGACTGCATAATTCCCATATATGATATAGAAACTAAATAGGTGGCATTACAGAACATGTCTAAACTAAGCAGATGACATATATGATGTCAAAAGTAGGCACTGCAAGGCAACATATGCATGATATGACTAACATCATCATGCCAAGGTAGAGCAAACACCTTGGGGGGTAAATAGGAGTGGTCAGCGGCGTCCGAATCCGCCTCAGAACAGATATCTTCCTCTGGATTACAATCTGGAGAGGGGTGGGGAGGGTTTGCCATTGAACCCACCATGGAGCAATGTCTGCATGACATTGTATTGCCGTGGAAAACTCTTCTCTTTTTCTCTACATGTTCAGCATGACTGTATACAATATCTGACATGCATACGAAAAAAATATGGTGAGATTATGTAAGGAGAGCATGCAGAAATTTAGAGTGATGGTAACAACCAGTGGATCGATGTTTTTCTGTTGAACCAAAATAGCCCTAATGGATCGATGTGAATGTATAGTAATAAGTGATGCAACAAGTGTACAACCTCTTTGCCGTAGCCGCGTCGACCTCAGCATCATTGGGTTGGTCGCTGAAGCAGTTGAGGCAGAGGTGGCTGTCGGAGGTGTGGAGGAAGATCTGAGGAATCTGTAGACGGCGTCCAGGGCATTGCTCTGTTGTGACGGATCGTTCTGTCGTTGGAGTAGCTCCGGTGAGCCGTAAGACGTCAAGGCAGAAGCAGCACAAGACAGACATCGTCAATCTCAAGTGGGATTCTAATAGCATCTCCAATAGATGATGTAAAATGGATGTAAAATTAACATCACCAAAAACCACCTGACTACAACAGATGAGGTAAAAACTGTTGACTCTGAACTTAACTGTCGAAACTGAAATTTACTGTGGAATCTGAATGCTACTGTCAAAACTGAACGCAATGGTAGCAGAGAGGCACTTGAAATGTAGTTCAGGGAGGGTCTGCAGTTCATCTTCAACCCGCACCCCCCCTGAGCCGCCAGCCACCACCGGCCTCACCGCCGGCCCCAGCGCCGCCTCGCCGCCCCGAAACAACTCGCCACCGCCGCCTCGGCCAGCCCTCTAGGCCCCCCGCCCCCGCCCTGAACCCTAAGATAGATAGTGGGGTACCTGTGGGAGTCCTGGATTAGGGGGTCTCCGGACAGCCGGACTATCTCCATTGGCCGAACTGTTAGACTATGAAGATACAGGATTGAAGACTTCGTCTCGTGTCCGGATGGGACTCTACTTGGCGTGGAAGGCAAGCTAGGCAATACAGATATGTGTATCTCCTCTTTTGTAACCGACCTTGTGTAACCCTAACCTCTCCGGTGTCTATATAAACCGGAGGATTTTAGTCCGTAGGACAACATACAATCATACCATAGGCTAGCTTCTAGGGTTTAGCCTCTCTGATCTCGTGGTAGATCTACTCTTGTACTACCCATATCATCAATATTAATCAAGCAGGACGTAGGGTTTTATCTCCATCAAGAGGGCCCGAACCTGGGTAAAACATTGTGTCCCCTGCCTCCTGTTACCATCCGCCTTAGACGCACAGTTTGGGACCCCCTACCCGAGATCTGCCGGTTTTGACACCGACATTGGCGCTTTCATTGAGAGTTCCTCTGTGTCGTCGCCGTTAGGCTTGATGGCTCCTACTATCATTGATAGCGATGCAGTCCAGGGTGAGACATTTCTCCCCGGACAGATCCTCGTGTTCGGCGGCTTTGCACCGCGGGCCAATTTGCTTGGCCATCTAGAGCAGATCGAAAGTCACGCCCCTGGCCACCAGGTCAGGTTTGGAAGCTTAAACTACACGGCCGATATCCGTGGAGACTTGATCTTCGACGGACTCGAGCCTCTGCCTTGTGCGTCACGCGGTCACGATGAGTACGATTTAGCTCTACCATCGGACAGTGTTTAGGAGATCGCACAAGCAGCCGCTCTGACCCTCAATTCGGAGCCAGTTGCGCCGTCCATGGACGGGTGGATGGACCCCGCCACGGAGGCCTTACCCTCAGCGGTGATCGAGCCAAACATCGACCTTACCTTGCACGAGAGCCGTGTTGTTAAATTGCCGGATCCTTTTCAGGCCACGGACTCCGAGCCGCCTGCGCCCCTATCGAATCCGATTGGGCGCCGATCATGGAGTTTACCTCCGCGGATATTTTTCAGCACTCGCCCTTTGGCGACATACTGAACTCATTAAGGTCTCTCTCCTCGTCAGGAGGATCCTAGCCGAACTACGTCCGGCAGGACTGGGATATGGACGACGAAGAAATTCGCGGGCCACCCACCACCCACTTAATAGACACCGTCGATGACTTAACCGACATGCTCGACTCCGACTACGAATACATCGACGGCATGGACGACGATGCAGGAGACGAACAGGAACCACTGCCCCCAGGGCACTGGACGCCCACTTCACCACATGACGTATACATGGTGGACACACCAAAGGAAAATGACGACGAGGAACGGAAGGACGCAATGAAGGGTTGTTCCCTCGAGAAGCAGTCAAAACGGTGGCGTAAGCGCCGCCCCAAATCCCGCCTCAGCAGAAACAACGATCATACAGACCCAGCATTAGAGTAGGGGGAACCATTGCCGGACCACGGCAACACGGAGAATCAAGCCGAACAACCCGACTCTGTCAAAGATAATAGTCCAGATGGCGTCACACCGGACGGACACCCGGAGCAACAGAATGCCCATCAAAGGCTCGTTGCCACCGCGAGGAGTCTAAAAAACCAGAAGCAAAGGCTCAAAGCTGCGCAAGACACACTCCAAATCGGATGGAACAAAGTACTCAACACAGAAGCGAAGTACGGTGGTAATCGCCCTACCAAGAGCTACCCGAAGCGGAAGTTGCTACCTGAATTCAATGAGGAGGCCTTAGATCCCCCACAACCAAAAATCAAAACAGCCATCTGGCCGGATAGGCGACCTCACAGCCAACATAGAGCGGCAAACAACGCCGCACATAAGCCAATACGCAATCCACGCGAGGACTCGCATCAAAAGGATGGCACAACCAGATCCATCTATGGACCACGTAAGCGCGCTCCAGCATACAACGCAACACAACAAATATCCGAAGAACGCGGTACACCCAGATACAGGGGTGTCGCACACCCCCTATGTTTCACCGATGATGTGCTGGATCTTGAATTTCCAAAGGGATTCAAACCCGTAAATATAGAGGCATATGACGGAACAACAGACCCTGGTGTCTGGATTGAGGATTATATCCTCCATATCCATATGGCTCAAGGAGATGACCTCCATGCCATTAAGTATTTACCCCTCAAACTCAAAGGGCCAGCTCGGCACTGGCTTAAGAGCCTCCCCGAAAGTTCCATTGGAAGCTGGGAAGAGCTCGAAGATGCTTTTCGGGCAAATTTTCAGGGGACTTACGTCCGACCTCCAGACGCGGACGATTTGAGTCATATAACTCAACAGCCCGGAGAGTCAGTCCGAAAGCTTTGGAACAAGTTTCTTACTAAAAAGAACCAAATAGTCGACTGTCCGGACGCCGAAGCCTTGGCAACTTTTAAGCATAGCGTCCCTGACGAATGGCTTGCCAGACACCTCGGCCAAGAAAAGCCGAGAATAATGGCAGCATTAACAAGCCTCATGACCCGCTTTTGTGCGGGCAAGGATAGCTGGCTAGCCAGACGCAGCATCAGCGATCCCAGTACATCTGAAGTTAGAGATGGAAACAGGAAATCACGGCGCAACAACAATAACAAACGTCAGAATAAAGAAGACAGCACGAAGAGCATGGCAGTATACGCCAGATTCAAAAGCTCTCGGCCATGTCAGCAAAAGCCGCCCTCTAAAGGCGCCAGAGATGAACTGTCCAGCCTAAACAAAATTCTGGACCAAGTATGTCAGATCCATAGCACCCCTGGTAAACCCGCTAATCATACCCACAGAGAATGTTGGGTCTTCAAGCAGTCCGGCAAGCTCAACGCCGTACACAAGGGGGAGGATACACCAAGCGAAGACGAGGATGAGCCTCCCAAGCAAGACATTGGGGAACAAAAGAAGTTTCCACCAGAAGTCAAAACAGTCAACGTGTTACACGTGATCAAGGGAAGAAACAAAGCGGCACTCCTAGAAAAATATGCCCAAAGGCCTATCACCGCGAAGTCCTGCCACTGGTCGTCTCAACCGATCACTTTCGACCATCGTGATTACTCAGCAAGTATCCGGCGTGCAGGATGGGCTGCCCTGGTATTAGACCCAATAATTGACGGATACCACTTTACACGAGTCCTGATGGATGGTGGCAGCAGTTTAAACCTGATATACCAGGATACAATCCACGAAATGGGGATAGATCCAACGAAAATTTGCCACAGCAATACTACCCTTAAAGGAGTAACGCCAGGCCCAGGGGCTCATTGCACGGGCTCCCTGCTACTAGAGGTTATATTCGGCTTCCCCGATAACTTAACGGGATCACATCATTAGAGAATGATGTGATTGACTTGACCCATCCATTAGCTTAGCACGATGATCGTTCAGTTTGTTGCTATTTGCTTTCTCCATAACTATACATGTTCCTATGACTATGAGATCATGCAAATCCCGAATACCGGAGGAACACTTTGTGTGCTACCAAATGTCACAACGTAACTGGGTGACTATAAAGGTACTCTACAGGTGTCTCCGATGGTGTTTGTTGAGTTGGCATGGATCAAGATTAGGATTTGTCACTCCGATTGTCGGAGAGGTATGTCTGGGCCCTCTCGGTAATGTACATAACTATAAGCCTTGCAAGCAATGTAGCTAATGAGTTAGTTACGGGATGTAACATTACGGAACGAGTAAAGAGACTTGCCGGTAACGAGATTGAACTAGGTATTGGGATACCGACGATCGAATCTCGGGCAAGTAACATACCGATGACAAAGGGAACAACGTTTATCGTTATGCGGTTTGACCGATAAAGATCTTCGTAGAATATGTAGGAACCAATATGAGCATCTAGGTTCCGCTATTGGTTATTGACCAGAGACATGTCTCGGTCATGTCTACATAGTTCTCGAACCCGTAGGGTCTGCACGCTTAACGTTCGGTGACGATCGGTATTACGAGTTTATGTGTTTTGATGTATCGAAGGTAGTTCGGAATCCCGGATTTGATCACGGACATGACGAGGAGTCTCGAAATGGTCAAGACGTAATGATCAATATATTAGAAGGATATGTTTGGACATCGGAATGGTTCTGAGTGAAATCGGGAGTATACCGGAGTGCCGGGAGGTTACCGGAACCCCCCGGCAGGTATATGGGCCTTAGTGGGCCTTAGTGGAAGATAGGGGAAAGAAGCAAAGGAGGGGGCGCCCCCCCCCCAAGCCCAATCCGAATTGGGAGGGGGCCGCCGCCCCCCCCCCTTCGTTCCTTCTTCCCTCTCCTTCCTTCTCTCCTAGAACCAACAAAGGGAGGGGGGAATCCTACTCCCGGTGGGAATAGCACTCCTTGGGGCGCGCCAAGAGAGGCCGGCCCCCTCTCCCTCCTCCACTCCTTTATATACGGGGGATGGGGCACCCCATAGACACACAAGTTGATCATTGATCTTTAGCCGTGTGCGGTCCCCCCTCCACCATAATCCCCCTCGGTAATATCGTAGCGGTGCTTAGGCGAAGCCCTGTTCTGGTAGCAACATCATCACCGTCATCACGCCGTCGTGCTAATGAAACTCTCCCTCGAAGCTCTACTGGATTGTGAGTTCGCGGGACGTCACCGAGCAGAACGTGTGCAGATCGCGAAGGTGTCGTATCTTCGGTTCTAGATCGGTCGATCGTGAAGGCGTATGACTACATCAACCGCGTTGTCATAACGCTTCCTCTTACGGTTTACAAGGGTACGTAGACGATACTCTCCCCTCTCGTTGCTATGCATCACCATGATCTTGCGTGTGCGTAGGATATTTTTTGAAATTACTGCGTTCCCCTACATGTGCATGTAGTTGAAATTAGAATTATGCACCTGAAATGCATTGTCGGGGTAATGGGCCACAGGTAGGCTAACCCGAGCCCCAGAACCTTTCAAGACATCGGGGCAGGCTGCGCCCCTCAAGACCCCAGGACAAAGAGCCGCCTTCTGAGAAGTCGGCGGCAAGGCGACCGACTGCCCACTCGCGGCCGAGTCCCGGGGATGACTTCAGGATAAGCCGACTCCTGACTGGCGACTTCCAGAGAAGCCGGCCTTGAGGAGTCGGCCCGCGACTCCAGCAAACCCCCTGTCCTCATCAAGAGGGACGGGACAGGGGAGTGGCTATAGTGAAGACTGCTCCCACCCCTTTCCAGAGGCAGGCATGGCTACAGTACGCCGTACTCGCGGAGATCTCCGTGCGGCGTGGCACTGTTGCCATGCCAGCCCTGCCATCAGCACCGGTGGACCGAATCCTGCGCCCACGACGGCTTGTCTGTACGACCTTGGGGCAGCGGGTCCCACCAGACAGCGGGACCCCAGAAGACGGCAAGTGCACCACCAGTCAGACTCGCTGGGAGGTGGCCCCCGGGAGTCGGCCAGCTCCTCCCCCGGGGCCCACGCGCCATTAACCAGATGTGACAGAAGAGTGGCAATAGTGATCGCCCGCCAGGCGGCGGGGATGTTGCCACGACTCCATGACGAAGCCCGCGTCATTAGAAGCACGGCTACAGTAATCAGCAGCCGGCAAGACCCGCCCGCGGCAGACGCGGCATGTCGGCTCCATACCTAGCCAGTCGGCGGGCCCCAGCAGTCGGCGGAGAAGACGGAGGCCGGAGGCACTCACGGCTGGGCCCGCGCCCAGCCAGATTACCATTGTACCCCTGGGGGGTAGGCCTATATAAACCCCCCAAGGCACCCATGCAAAGGGTTGGAATCCATTAGCTCTAGACCAGATCATATAGGAGGGAGAGAGCTAGCCTCGCCCTCTCCTACCTCCAGGAAACAGCTCAAGGAGCAATCGTGTAAACACTTTGCCATAGTGATCATGCGGAGACCCCGTAGAGCAGCAGTAGGGGTATTATCTCCCCGGAGAGCCCTGAAGCTGGGTAAGATTCGTCGGCGTGCATGTCTACGCCTCATCCCGTTTCCAGGCACCGGCAACGTTCTACTCGCCCTCACCATGATAAGCCATCCTTTGGCATATGTCGCACCCAACCCCCGACATGCGTACAAAACCAAGTTAATATATAAAAACGTCCAAACGAACCTTGAATAATTCCAATTTTTTGACGACACACCTATAGTTGCATGTTCTAACAATTCAAACACCATCCTTTGTAGTTGTGACCCCATTACGTAATTCAAATAAAGACGATAAGTCAAGTAGATCGCACACAGTTTATTATCACCAACCGTGTGAGATGCAGCACAAAATATCTTGAAGCACCGTCGGTGTATAGTACGCCTATGGCTTACGAGAGAAGGTGCGTCGGCTACAGTCCACAGCCGGCGTGTCAAGCACACTAGCTCACTCCCCAAATATCATTTCACTGTTCATTCATCGCCGGTGATAGATGGGGACGTGGACCCACGTCGTGAGGGCAACTTCGGCGGCCCACTCCGGCGAGAGCGCGGCCGCAGCCACCAGGCACGTGCTAACAAGCTTCGTGAGGGCGACCGCAGTCTGCGTCCGGGCGGCCAAGGCAGCCCAAACGGTTGTTGTTGCTTCTCAGACGGCGGCAGCAACATCTGCCTCGGGGATAGCAACTGGCGAGAGCGGCACACCAGCTGTCTGATCCGCAGTGGCGGCCCTAGCCCTGATGGAGGCCACCCACTACCATGTCGAGGCCGTCGACACCCAGCTCGTGGTGGTCGCCGCACAAATCAAACGAAGCTTCTCCGACAATGGTCGGCAACCCACGGCTGAAGAGCTGGCAATCGCCGAGAGAGTTCGAGCAGCCATCCATTCCAGCGTGGCATACCTTGCCACGACGGAGCCGCTAGAGCCCAGATCGCGGCCGCCCACGCCCAGCTCATGGCGGCCTATTCCAAATATATGGCAGACGCGGATGGCGAGATGTTTGGCGAGTATGGTGCAATTGATTCCATGGAGCCCCTTCCCCAGGAGACCATCGGGCGCGAGCTGGACATGGAGGCGGCGGCGGAGATCGATGAGCACCAGCCGTAGTAGTACTCTTTGTTTTGTTTAATTAAGAGGGACAGTCTTTAATTTGTTAGAGTAATGTTCAGGTCAGCTAGCTCTGTTTAATTGCTGAACTTGCTCGATTAAGAAGTTAGTCTCCTTTGTGTACCCAAATTATGCAATGACGTGGATGACCACTGTATCCATGGAAATTCGAACCAAATTTTTTTATGTTCAAACTCAACACACGGGTTAAGCTATCTGAATCGTTTGTGATGTTCACATATCGTACACAGTTCTGAATAAGGGACCGTGTCTGATGACACTTTGCACGCCAGTTTTTTCGCTGAAGCGATTCCAAATTTTCGGCTTCCGCAGAAATATCTACCTCCCCGCCCCCGCCCCCTCCCCCTTACCAAAAGCCACATTTCTCCTCTTTCTGCCTTCCTTTCCAAGTTGAAACCTTCACTCCTTGCTTGAAACGCCGCCGCCTCCTCGCCGGCGACCCTCCTTCACGCTCCTCGGCCTCGCCTATCCAGGAAGGTAATACACACCCGACCCACATCCTCCTCCTCCTTCCACATCCCACATGCCCCGACTGCCGGCGCAAGTGCGACACCTTCCACCCAAATCACCGACACCTCCACCAAATAAGCATGGCCCTAAGCCATGGTGCACGTAGTATAGCCAGGATCTCAAGGAGCATTTGGCAGCGGAGAAGCAAATCATGGCCGCACGCGCGGATGAGGTCGTGATGGCTGCCATTCGTGCCGACCCCCAGATCTTGGAGGAGCACATTGCCATTTGCTAGCTATGCCGGTTAAGCATGCTCGGTTTACCCGTTGCGTGTGCTTCTCCTGCCTTTCCTTCACAAATTCTAATGAATTGTGCTAACTAATTATACCATGCAATCTGTTGCTCTAGTGTATATGTTATTATGTCGTGCAGTGTGGTGCTCACTTATTAACTGTTTTGTTAATTAGTTGTCGTCTTCAGTTAACTGTTTGGTTCAATTCTGCAAAAGTGATGTTCAATTCTTCAGGCTGCAATTTTGTATTGTTTTCCATGTGAGAAATAAATCAAATTTATCTTTACAAAATACATGAGAAAGGAATACAATTGCTATATTCCAAGTTGTCAAGCATGCTTGGTTTGGTTATACATTGTGCAATGTGGTGCTCAGTTAACGTTTGGTTCATTTGTGTTGTGGTGTTTAGTTAACTATTTGGTTCAATTCTGCAATGCGATGTTCAATACTTGTGGATGCATTCTGTTATTGTATACCATGTGAGGAATAAATTGAATTTGGTGGTAGTAAATACATGAGAAACAAATACAATTGCTACAATTGGCTGTAGTTAACTGTTTGGTTAACTGTCTGATCTTCTATTAGGAGTATGTTATATTGTGCAATGTGGTGCTCAGTTAATGTTTGGTTCACTTGTTGTGGTGTTTAGTTAATGATACGGCTCCAATGTATCTATAATTTTTTATTGTTCCATGCTATTATATTATCAATTTTGGATGTTAATGGGCTTATTTTTACACTTTTATATTATTTTTGGGACTAACCTATTAACCGGAGGCCCAGCCCAAATTGCTGTTTTTTGTGTGCCTATTTTAGAGTTTTGCCGAAAAGGAATATCAAACGGAGTCCAAATGGAATGAAACCTTCGAGAGCGTTATTTTTGGAACAAACGTGATCCAGGGGACTTGGAGTGGACGTCAAGAAACAATCGAGGAGGCCACGAGGCAGGGGGGCGCTGATACGTCTCCAATGTATCTATAATTTTTGATTGCTCCATGCTATTATATTATCTATTTTGGATGTGAATGGGCTTTATTTTACACTTTTATATCATTTTTGGGACTAACCTACTAACCGGAGGCCCAGCCCAAATTGCTGTTTTTTTGCCTATTTTAGAGTTTCGCCGAAAAGGAATATCAAACGGAGTCCAAACGGAATGAAACCTTCGGGAACGTGATTTTCTCAAAAAACGTGATCCAGGAGACTTGGAGTGGGCGTCAAGAAACAATCGAGGAGGCCACGAGGCAGGGGGGCGCCTACCCCCCTGGGCATGCCCTCCACCCTCGTGGGCCCCTCGTTGCTCCACCGACGTATTTCTTCCTCCTATATATATCCACGTACCCCCCAAATATCCAGGAGCACCATGAAAACCTAATTCCACCACCGCAACCTTCTGTACCCAGGAGATCCCATCTTGGGGCCTTTTCCAGAGCTTCGCCGGAGGGGGCATTGATCACGGAGGGCCTCTACATCAACTCCATGGCCTCTCCGGTGATGTGTGAGTAGTTTATTTCAGACCTTCGGGTCCATAGTTATTAGCTAGATGGCATCTTCTCTCTCTTTGGATCTCAATACAAAGTTCTCCTCGATTTTCTTGGAGATCTATTCGATGTAATCTTCTTTGCGGTGTGTTTGTCGAGATCCGATGAATTCTGGGTTTATGATCAAGTTTATCTATGAACAATATTTGATTCTCCTCTGAATTCTTTTATGTATGATTGGTTTATCTTTGCAAGTCTCTTCGAATTATCAGTTTGGTTTGGCCTACTATATTGATCTTTCTTGCAATGGGAGAAGTGCTTAGCTTTGGGTTCAATCTTGCGGTGTGATGTCTACTGCACAACCTTCGTCTTGTAGACGTTGTTGGGCCTCCAAGTGCGGAGGTTTGTAGGACAGTAGCAAATTTCCCTCAAGTGGATGACCTAAGGTTTATCAATCCGTAGGAGGCGTAGGATGAAGATGGTCTCTCTCAAGCAACCCTGCAACCAAATAACAAAGAGTCTCTTGTGTCCCCAACACACCCAATACAATGGTAAATTGTATAGGTGCACTAGTTCGGCGAAGAGATGGTAATACAAGTGGTATATGGATAGTAGATAAAGGTATTTGTAATCTGAAATTATAAAAACAGCAAGGTAAATAATGGTAAAAGTGAGCATAAACGGTATTGCAATGCTAGGAAACAAGGCCTAGGGTTCATACTTTCACTAGTGCAAGTCCTCTCAACAATAATAGCATAATTGGATCACATAACTATCCCTCAACATGCAACAAAGAGTCACTCCAAATTCACTAATAGCGGAGAACGAACAAAGAGATTATGGTAGGGTACGAAACCATCTCAAAGTTATTCTTTCCAATCAATCCGTTGGGCTATTCCTATAAGTGTCACAAACAGCCCTAGAGTTCGTACTAGAATAACACCTTAAGACACAAATCAACCAAAACCCTAATGTCACCTAGATACTCCAATGTCACCTCAAGTATCCGTGGGTATGATTATACGATATGCATCACACAATCTCAGATTCATCTATTCAACCAACACATAGAACCTCAAAGAGTGCCCCAAAGTTCTACCGGAGAATCACGATGAAAACACGTGCCAACCCCTATGCATAGGTTCATGGGCGGAACCCGCAAGTTGATCACCAAAACATACATCAAGTGAATCACGTGGTATCCCAATGTCACCACAGATACGCACGGCAAGACATACATCAAGTGTTCTCAAATCTTTAAAGACTCAATCCGATAAGATAACTTCAAAGGGGAAACTCAATCCATTACAAGAGAGTAGAGGGGGAGAAAACATCATAGGATCCAAATATAATAGCAAAGCTCGCGATACATCAAGATCGTATCACCTCAAGAACACGAGAGAGAGAGAGAGAGAGAGAGAGATCAACCACATAGCTACTGGTACATACCCTCAGCCCCGAGGGAGAACTACTCCCTCCTCGTCATGGAGAGCACCGGGATGATGAAGATGTCCACCGGAGAAGGATTGCCACCTCCGGCAGGGTGCCGGAATGGGTTTAGATTGGTTTTCGGTGGTTACGGAGGCTTCTGGCGGCGGAACTCCCAATCTATCATGCTCACAGATGTTTTTAGGGTATATGGAGATATATAGGCGAAAGAAGTACGTCAGGGGGGCCACGAGGGGCCCACGAGGGTGGAGGGCGCGCCTAGGGGGGTGGGCGTGCCCCCTGCCTCGTGGCCTCCTCGCAGGTCCCCCGACGGGACGTGCACTCCAAGTCTTCTGGGCTTCTTTCCTTCGAAAAATGAGTTCCATGAAGTTTCAGGTCAATTGGATTCCGTTTGATTTTCCTTTTCTTCGAAACCCTAAAACTGGGTAAAAACAGAAACTGGCACTGGGCTCTGGGTTAATAGGTTAGTCCCAAAAATGATATAAAAGTGTATAATAAAGCCCATAAACATTCAAAACAGTAGATAATATAGCATGGAGCAATAAAAAAGTATAGATATGTTGGAGACGTAGCAGCATCCCCAAGCTTAATTTCTGCTCGTCCTTGAGTAGGTAAATGATAAAAGAAAGAATTTTTGATGTGGAATGCTAGTTGGCATAATTTCAATGTAATTCTTCTTAATTGTGGCATGAATATTCAGATCCATAAGATTCAAGACAAAAGTTCATATTGACATAAAAATGATAATACTTCAAGCATACTAACTAAGCAATCATGTCTTCTCAAAATAACATGGCCAAAGAAAGTTCATCCCTACAAAATCATATAGTTTAGTCATGCTTCATTTTCGTCACACAAGAATGCTCTCATCATGCACAACCCCGATGACAAGCGAAGCAATTGTTTCATACTTTAGTAATCTCAAACTCATAAACTTTCACGCAATAGATGAGCGCGAGCCATGGATATAGCACTATGGGTGGAATAGAATAATGAGGGGGTTATGTGGAGAAGACAAAAAGGAGAAAGCCTCACATCAACGAGGATAATCAATGGGCTATGGAGATGCCCACCGATTGATGTTAATGCAAGGAGTAGGGATTGCCATGCAACGGATGCACTAGAGCTATAAATGTATGAAAGCTCAACAAAAGAAACTAGTGGGTGTGCATCCAACTTGGTTGCTCACGAAGACCTAGGGCACTTGAGGAGGCCCATTGTTGGAACATACAAGCCAATTTCTATAATGAAAGATTCCCACTAGTAAATGAAAGTGACAACATAGGAGACTCTCTATCATGAAGATCATGGTGCTACTTTGAAGCACAAGTGTGGTAAAAGGATAGTAGCATTGTCCCTTCTCTCTTTTTCTCTCATTTTTTGGGCCTTTTCTTTTTTTATGGCATTTCTCTTTTTTTGGGCCTTCTCTATTTTTATGGCCTTTCTCTTTTTTTATTCCTCACTTGGGACAATGCTCTAATAATGGTGATCATCACACTTCTATTTATTTACAACTCGATTATTACAACTCGATACTAGAACAAAGATGACTCTATATGAATGCCTAGGCAGTGTACCGGGATATGCAATGAACCAAGAGTGACATGTATGAAAGAATTATGAACGGTGGCTTTGCCACAAATACTATGTCAACTACATGACCATGCTAAGCAATATGACAATGATGAATGTGTCATGATGAACAGGCTGATGGGAAGTTGCATGGCAATATATCTCGGAATGGCTATGGAAATGCCATAATAGGTAGGTATGGTGGCTTTTTTGAGGAAGATATAAGGAGGTTTATGTGTGACAGAGCGTATCATATCACGGAGTTTGGATGCACCGGCGAAGTTTGCGCCAACTCTCAATGTGAGAAAGGGCAATGCACGGTACCGAAGAGGCTAGCAAGGATGGAAGGGTGAGAGTTCGTATAATCCATGGACTCAACATTAGTCATAAAGAACTCACATACTTATTGCGAAAATCTACAAGTCATCAAAAACCTCGGCACTACGCGCATGCTCCTAGGGGGATAGATTGGTAGGAAAAGACCATCGCTCGTCCCCGACCGCCACTCATAAGGAGGACAATCAATTAACACCTCATATTTCAAATTTGTTACATAACGTTTACCATACGTGCATGCTACGGGACTTGCAAACTTCAACACAAGTATTTCTCAATTTCACAACTACTCAACTAGCACGACTTTGATATTATTACCTCCATATCTCAAAACAATCATCAAGCATCAAACTTTTCTTAGTATTAAACACACTTATAAGAAAGTTTTACTAGTCTTGAATGCCTAGCATATTAGGATTTTAAGCAAATTAACATGCTATTTAAGACTCTCAAAATAATCTAAGTGAAGCATGAGAGTTCATCTATTTCTTCAAAATAAAACTACCACCATGATCTAAAAGATATAAGTGAAGCACTAGAGCAACCGACAAACTACTCCGAAAGATATAAGCGAAGATCAATGAGTAGTCGAATAATTATGCAACTATGTGAAGACTCTATAACATTTAATAATTTAAGATCTTGGTATTTTATTCAAACAGCAAGCAAAAACTAAATAAAATAAAATGACGCTCCAAGCAAAAGACATATCATGTGGCGAATAAAAATATAGCTCCAAGTAAAGTTACCGATGAACGAAGACAAAAGAGGGGATGCCTTCCGGGGCATCCCCTAGCTTTGGCTTTTAGGTTTCCTTAGATTATCTTGGGGCTTCCATGGGCATCCCCAAGCTTAGGCTCTTGCCACTCCTTGTTCCATAATCCATCAAATCTTTACCCAAAACTTGAAAACTTCACAACACAAAACTTAAAGTAGAAAACTCGTGAGCTCCGTTAGCAAAAGAAAACAAAAGACCACTTCAAGGTACTGTAATGAACTCATTATTTATTTATATGGGTGTTATAACTACTGTATTACAACTTCTCTATGGTTTATAAACTATTTTACTAGCCATAGATTCGTCAAAATAAGCAAGCAACACATAGAAAACAGAATCTGTCAAAAACAGAACAGTCTGTAGTAATTTGGATCAAACGTACACTTCTGGAACCCCAAAAATTCTAAAATAAATTGATGGACCTGAGTAATTTATCTATTAATCATCTGCAAAAATAATTAACTAACTAGCACTTTCCAAATAAAAATGACAGCAGTTCTCGTGAGCGCTAAAGTTTCTGTTTTTTACAACAAGTTCAACAAGACTTTCCCCAAGTCTTCCCAACGGTTCTACTTGGCACAAACACTAATTAAAACATAAAAAACTCAATCATAACAGGGGCTAGATAAATTATTTATTACTAAACAGGAGCAAAAAGCAAGGAATAAAAATAAAATTGGGTTGCCTCCCAACAAGCGCTATCGTTTAACGCCCCTAGCTAGGCATGATGATTTCAATGATGCTCACATAAAAGATAAGAATTGTAACATAAAGAGAGCATCTTGAAGAATATGAATAGAATATTTAAGTCTAACCCACTTCCTAGGCATAGGGATTTTGTGAGCAAACAACTTGAGGGGACAATAATCAACTAGCATAGGAGAGCAAAACAAGCATAACTTCAAAATTTTAAGCACATAGAGGGGAAACTTGATATTATTGCAATTCCTACAAGCATATGTTCCTCCCTCATAATAATTTTCAGTAGCATCATGAATGAATTCAACAATATAACTATCACATAAATCATTCTTTTCATGATCTACAAGCATAGAAAATTTACTACTCTCCACACAAGCAAAATTCTTCTCATGAATAATAGTGGGAGCAAACTCAACAAAATAACTATCATGTGATTTAAAATTAAGATCAAGATGACAAGTTTCATGGTTATCATTATTCTTTAAAGCATACGTGTCATCACAATAATCATCATAGATAGGAGGCATGCTTTCATCATAATAAATTTGCTCATCAAAACTTGGGGAACAAAAAATATCATCTTCATCAAACATAGCTTCCCCAAGCTTGTTGCTTTGCATATCATTAGCATCATGGATATTCAAGGAATTCATACTAACAACATTGCAATCATGCTCATCATTAAAATATATAGTGCCAAACATTCTAATGCATTCTTCTTCTAGCACTTGAGCACAATTATCGGAATCCTTATTCTCACGATAGATGTTAAAAAGATAAAGCGTATGAGACAAACTCAATTCCATTTTTTATAGTTTTCTTTTTATAGACTAAACTAGTGATAAAACAAGAAACTAAAATACTCGATTGCAAGATCTAAAGATATACCTTCAAGCACTCACCTCCCCAGCAACGGCGCCAGAAAAGAGCTTAGTTGACGGGGTGTTAGTGCCGCTTTCCTCACCTCCCCGGCAACGGCACCAGAAAAGAGCTTGATGTCTACTACACAACCTTCTTCTTGTAGACGTTGTTGGGCCTCCAAGTGCAGAGGTTTGTAGGACAGTAGCAAATTTCCCTCAAGTGGATGACCTAAGGTTTATCAATCCGTAGGAGGCGTAGGATGAAGATGGTCTCTCTCAAGCAACCCTGCAACCAAATAACAAAGAGTCTCTTGTGTCCCCAACACACCCAATACAATGGTAAATTGTATAGGTGCACTAGTTCGGCGAAGAGATGGTAATACAAGTGGTATATGGATAGTAGATAAAGGTATTTGTAATCTGAAATTATAAAAACAGCAAGGTAAATAATGGTAAAAGTGAGCATAAACGGTATTGCAATGCTAGGAAACAAGGCCTAGGGTTCATACTTTCACTAGTGCAAGTCCTCTCAACAATAATAGCATAATTGGATCACATAACTATCCCTCAACATGCAACAAAGAGTCACTCCAAAGTCACTAATAGCGGAGAACGAACGAAGAGATTATGGTAGGGTACGAAACCACCTCAAAGTTATTCTTTCCAATCAATCCGTTGGGATATTCCTATAAGTGTCACAAACAGCCCTAGAGTTCGTACTAGAATAACACCTTAAGACACAAATCAACCAAAACCCTAATGTCACCTAGATACTCCAATGTCACCTCAAGTATCCGTGGGTATGATTATACTATATGCACCACACAATCTCAGATTCATCTATTCAACAAACACATAGAACCTCAAAGAGTGCCCCAAAGTTCTACCGGAGAATCACGACAAAAACGTGTGCCAACCCCTATGCATAGGTTCATGGGCGGAACCCGCAAGTTGATCACCAAAACATACATCAAGTGAATCACGTGGTATCCCAATGTCACCACAGATACGCACGGCAAGACATACATCAAGTGTTCTCAAATCTTTAAAGACTCAATCCGATAAGATAACTTCAAAGGGGAAACTCAATCCATTACAAGAGAGTAGAGGGGGGGGAGAAAACATCATAGGATCCAAATATAATAGCAAAGCTCGCGATACATCAAGATCGTATCACCTCAAGAACACGAGAGAGAGAGAGAGAGAGATCAAATGCATAGCTACTGGTACATACCCTCAGCCCCGAGGGAGAACTACTCCCTCCTCGTCATGGAGAGCACCGGGATGATGAAGATGTCCACCGGAGAAGGATTGCCCCCTCCGGCAGGGTGCCGGAACGGGTCTAGATTGGTTTTCGGTGGCTACGGAGGCTTCTGGCGACGGAACTCCCGATATATCGTGCTCACGGATATTTTTAGGGTATATGGAGATATATAGGCGGAAGAAGTACGTCAAGGGGCCCACGAGGGTGGAGGGCGCGCCCCCCTGCCTCGTGGCCTCCTCGCAGGTCCCCCGACGTGCACTCCAAGTCTTATGGGCTTCTTTCCTTCCAAAAATGAGTTCCGTGAAGTTTCAGGTCAATTGGACTTCGTTTGATTTTCCTTTTCTTCGAAACCCTAAAACAGGGTAAAAACACAAACTTTCACTAGGCTCTGGGTTAATAGGTTAGTCCCAAAAATGATATAAAAGTGTATAATAAAGCCTATAAACATTCAAAACAGTAGATAATATAGCATGGAACAATCAAAAATTATAGATACGTTGGAGACGTATCACGGTGCTCGATCCCAGTGATAGAAAGGGAAACGACACATATTGTATTGTTGCCATCGAGGATAAAAAGATGGGGTTTACATCATATTGCATGAGTTTATCCCTCTACATCATGTCATCTTGCTTAAGGCGTTACTCTGTTCTTATGAACTTAATACTCTAGATCCCTGTTCAAGAATTCATCCGATTAACCAGTTAACTTGCCGATTAATCCCTACTCATAGGGTGCCCGAGTAGTCGATTACCCGATAAATCGACCGATTAATTGATTAAATGGCCGATTAACTTGCCGATTAGCCTATTAATCCCCTACTCACCAGCCGACCGAGCAGTTACCAGTTAACGATTTCCTCAACAATGCTCTAGATGCATGCTGGATAGCGGTCGATGTGTGGAGTAATAGTAGTAGATGCAGAATCGTTTCGGTCTACTTCTCATGGATGTGATGCCTATATACATGATCATACCTAGATATTCTCATAATTATTCGCTTTTCTATCAATTGCTCGACAGTAATTTGTTCACCCACCGTAATACTTATGCCATCTTGAGAGAAGCCACTAGTGAAACCTATGCCCCCCGGGTCTATTCTCCATCATACAAGTTTCCAATCTACTTTATTTTGCTATCTTTTACTTTCAATCTATATCCTAAAAATATCAAAAATATTTATCTTATTATTATCATCTCTATCAGATCTCACTCTTGCAAGTGGCCGTGAAGGGGTTGACAACCCCTTGATCGTGTTGGTTGCGAGGTTCTTATTTGTGTGTGTAGGTACGAGGTGACTTGTGCGTGGTCTCCTACTGGATTGATACATTGGTTCTCAAAAACCAAGGGAAAACTTACGCTGCTCTACTGCATCACCCTTTCCTCTTTAAGGGAAAACCAACGCAGTGCTCAAGAGATAGCAGTTAACTGCTTGGTTCAATTTTGCAATGCGATGTCTAATTGTCGTGGGTAGAATTTTATATTGTTGTGCATGTGAGGAATAAATCGAATTTGGCTGCACTTAATACATGAGAAACATATACAAGTGCTATATTTCCTAGTCTTAATCATGCTTGGTTTGGATAAATGGGTTTTCCGTGTAGCTTGAATTAATCTGATGAATCTGCAATGTGCTTATTTTCCATCAACTTATTTTACTAATAGCATGCGAACCCTCACTTAACCTGATGACTAACTATCTTATATGTGCTACAGGGAAACAATGGGAAGCACTGAGGTTTACAATCGAGGTTAGCACGTGCATGGTCCGTTGTCTAATAGCACATTATTGTGAAATTGCACCCATTCTAATATTTAGGTTTTTAACAATTTGGTCTTGCACATGTAGGTCCTGTTGTCAGAGGTTTGGCCCACTGTTCGACCCTTTTTGCATATGGGGAAATGAGTTGTCCATGAATATCAGTCAAGTCAAGAAACTCAGAAAGATTGTTAGGATAAAGAAATTAGCGACAAAAAACAATAAGATCTTTGTCTGCACAATAAAAAAGACATCGGTTCACTACAGGATGGTACTAACTATTATACCTTGCCTTTTTTATTCCTTTGCCCCATTTCCGATATAGAGAAGATATTTATGCACATCCTTGTTTTCAGGCCTTTCCAAAGTAGTTCACTGATGATTACCTCTCAAACCACCTGTATGGTTAGGAGGCGAGGAAGGTATTCATACAGCACCCACGGTTCAATATTGAAGTGTTCCTGAAGAGTATGAAAGATGGACGGTCAATCATCCACATGCACTGGCCCAAAGTTACAAAGACCTTCAACATCAATGAAGGCTCAATATTCGCCTTCTGCTTCAGCAGTTTTCCAGATGAGATACATCTATCTATGTACCGTCTATGATGCTAATTTCAAAAGGTTATAGATGTTGCATGTGAAATTTGGTCCTGGTGTAGTTGTGTAATGGGATAGCTGAGTGCTGAAGCTATATGATGTTGTACTCTGATGTATTTCAATTATGAAAATGAAATATATTGTATGCTTAATATGAAATGTCAATTATATTAATAAATGGATTATGAATAATTAGATAATTAGCCTGCTAATGGAGAATTAGCCTACTAATTGGGCTTTGCTATTGCAAACGGTTGTTGAAAAAATACCATGGGCGATGACCTCAAGCAACGCACACAGTTTCTAGGAATAAACCATGTTGGATCAATGAACAATCACACACGACTTTCTCTTGAAAATTGTTTGTCTTAGGCCACCTTGCGCAAACGTTTACCACATAAAAATTATGTGTGATGGACAACCTTTGCTACACAGTTTCTTCCACGGACCGTGTGTGATATATTCAATAACGCAAACGATTTAATGGGAAAAATTATGTGTGATGTACCTATGAACGGAAACGTTTTCCTTGGAGCGATTGTGTGGGATGTACATATGAACGAAAACGTTTAGCGGGGACTAACTATGTGGGATATACTTGCGACCGGAAACAATTTCGCCGTATAATTGTATTTTTTTAGCTCTACTGTACATATTTCCGTATTTGAGCGCTCGTCGGTCGCACACGGCCTCATTTTGCCAAACGTGTGTGCCAGGAGGTCATATCCCCGACGGTTTTTGGGTCATGTGGGAAGGACCCCCCTATCGCCCACACTCACTTGGCGACGGTTCCAAATGTCGTCGCGGAAAGGGGTTAAAAACCGTTTGTTTAGGAGCTCGTTGTACTAGTGGTCAGATCGAACCCACTACCGGGAACCTCTTCCAATTGCAAGATAAATAGATCAAGTTGGGCAAACAAGACCCAAATATCGGAGAAGAAATACGAAGCTATAAGAGATCATGCATATAAGAGATCAAAGAAACTCAAATAACTTTTATGGATATAAAAAGATAGATCTGATCATAAACTCAAAGTTCACCGGATCCCAACAAACACAACGCAAAAAGAGTTACATCATATGGATCTCCAAGAGACCATTGTGTTGAGAATTAAGATAGAGAGATGAAGCCATCTAGCTAGTAACTACGGACCCGAAGATCTACAAAGAACTACTCACGCATTATCGGAGGGGCACCAATGGAGGTGGTGAACCCCATCCGAGATGGTGTCTAGATTGGATCTGGTGGTTCTGGACTCTATGGCGGCTGGATGAATATTTCATCAACGCTTCTAGGGTTCTGGTATTTTTGGGGTATTTATAGAGCAAAGAGGCACTCCGGGGGCACCCGAGGTGGGCACAACCCACTCTGGTGAGTTGTCCCCTCCTCAGGACTCCCCCTAGGTGCAACTAGGTCCCAACATGTTCCTTTTGGTCCATAAAAAATCTCCGTAAACTTTCGTGGCATTTGGACTCCGTCTGATATTGATTTTATGCGATGTAAAAGACATGGAAAAAACAGGAACTGGCACTTGGCACTATGTCAATAGGTTAGTACCAAAAAAATAATATAAAATGACTATAAAATAATTATAAAACATCCAAGATTGATAATATAACAGCATGGAACAATCAAATATTATAGATACGTTGGAGATGTATCACCCCCATGTTGGTCAGATTGGAAGAGAGCCTCGTTGTAGTCGCCCACACATATCCAAGGGAGGTCGTCTTGGGCCCTCAGAAAGCGAAGGGCGTGCCACGATTTCTTCCGTTGTTCAGTCTTTGGTTCACCATTGAATCCAGTGATTCTACAGGTTTTCCCATCAAAAGTAACCTCTGTATCAAGGAAATATTGGCACCACGGATGTACCGTGACTTGGATGTGATCTCGCCACCAAATGGCCAAGCCTCCACTCTGACCCACATTGTCCACTGCCACTCCGTTTCGAAAGCCAAGACTCCACTTAATCTTCTCCATCGCTCGAGCTTTCTTTTTGGTCTCACACAGGAACACCACTGATGGGTTGTAGGACCGTATCAGGTCTCGTAGTTCGCCTACTGTCGAGTCCAACCCCATTCCTCAACGGTTCTAGGCAAGAAGATTCATTATGACCGGCGGCCCCGGCCCTCGGGGTCGGCCGATGTATCATTTGGATCAGAGATGCGCTCAAACACACTTGGCGTCTTCCGTCTCGTATCGCGAATGAACTCATCATGTGAAGAAAATATGTCAGGGTCATTTTTTGCTACCCAGTATTGTCTCGGACCCCTTTTGCGTCCGCCCTGTTCAGCTCTTTGGTGGCTTCTGTCATGGTGAACTGCCCTGTACTCTTTCCTTGGCTTGCACACATAGTGACCCTTTGTCCTAGATTTGCCCGGGTTTCCTTCGTGATCCGGCTTGCGAGGCATGCCATTCCTCTCATTGTTTGCAGATAGGTATGACTCCTCTCGAGTGTTTTCCTTCCCTCCATCCCTCAGACTAGTGCCCTCCATCTGATTTTGTCTCTACATTAGTTTCTGCCGCATGCCATACTCTCTCTTTTGTCCCAAACCCTGCCGCAAATCACATTCACCCACATCCTTATTACGTGACATGTTCTTAACGGGACTGGTAACCTCTCCTTTGTCGAGCTTTGACCCCCTGCCAGTGTGTTGGTCAGCAGACTTCGAGAACTCCTCATGCAGATAACGTTTAGCCGGGATGTCCCTCTTCTCCTTTTCCTAACATCCCCTGTCGCTGTCGCCGGTCCGTCCCTTTCGCCAACTATTGTTGTTGCTATAACCCGGGCCAAAGGACCCCTCCTTGTCATTACTCTTTCTAGTAGGGGATGCCCTTAACCAACCTCCCCACTGATCCGCCTTGTCCAACGGTGGGTCACAAAAACCATTCTCATGCACAAGCCGACCACACTCAAAACAAAAATGGGGGATCTTTTCATAATGAAAGTCAAATCAGATCTTGGGCTAATTTTCCTTCGCAGATTTCAGATACAAACCTCTAACAAGAGGTTCAAAAACATTTATTCTTGTTCGAACTCTCAGATTATTTCCCCGGGCCACACCTTCTTTGTCACAATCCACTTTCGCTGTCGACCCCAGCCAGTTGCCGAGAGCAAGACCAAAATTTTCAGTCCTCTTATTCGGCGGGAGATCATCTACTCTGACCCATACGTCCATAGAGTCAAAGACCATCTCTGAAGGTCTTTTGTTTCCCTCATATTCCTTAAGAATAAGCACAGAAAAAACGAATTTCCTTGGTCCATTATTCATCGCGTGTCTCCGGTCCCCTTAAGAGCCAAAGTGTACCTCAAACACATTAGAACCCAAGTCTCTGAACCTAGCTTCACGATGAAGACCCCATGCCCAGATCATTGCTCTCTCTAGTGCGCTTTTGATCATCGGTTTGTTGGAGTACACCTTGCCAACAGCCGACCATCTGGAGTGATTTGGTCCTACATCTTCTGGATCATCAAACACCAAGCCCTCAGCTTCCTTGTCCAACAAAACCATGCCTCCCATCCTTGCCGAAAGGCTCGACGTCGGATCTGGGGTCTTGCTTTCTACAGGTGATTTGGACGATTCTCTACTTGCTGATCCTCCCCCCTCCCCCCTGCGCGCGCAGCGGCGTGTGCATCATCCCGTTCCCTACTGTTGCATCCATCTTGCCCTTGCTGCCCGACAACCCCGGCGCTGTCGCCGGAGCTGCGGTTTTGTTCTGGTTCAGGGAACCCGACGCCACATTAGCTGGAGACGGCCTCACCGCCGTCCTCTTGTCGTGTAACCGGCCTCCCGTCCTTGCGGAGGAGGAGCCCGATCTATGTTGTGTTTCCGCCGCCGCCGCCGCACCCGAGGTAGCCTTCGCCGATTTTCCAGATGCCATCTCCGCCATTAGCTCTGCCGCTTAGCGGAAGGAAACACCACCGATCAGGTCCTAGGATAGCGTCGTCGCTATCCCAGTCCCCCAGAATCTCTCTCACCCCTGCAGCAAAACCCTAACCCTAGCACCAGAGCGCAATCGCCTCGCAATCGCCCCTAGTCGCCGAAGGGACCCAAACAGTGTACTTCCAGATGTTGATCAACTACTTTTGTCCACACCGATGCTCTTGAGAGTTGTTGGTAAAAAAATGCTCTTGAGAGTTGATAGTATTTTTCTTCTATAATTTTAGAAAATAACCTATATAGTTATAGAAGGGGGAAAAGGCCACGGATCCGCTGGACATTTTGCTTTCACGCAGTACGTGCACCCACATGCCACACATTTATCAAACACACTGCGATCGGTAGCGGTAAATCGCACCCCATAGCGAAACCCGATCGCCCAAGAAACGAAACGAGCTTTTCAGGCCACGCTCTTCCGGCTGTTGCGAGTCTCCGTTAATCCCCACGTGATCCTGCCCCACAGACAGAACAGAGAACAACACGTCGACGCAGAGACATGAACTGCAAAGTTAGGCGAGGCACCCGTGGCGGTTCACACGCTCCGCCTACGAGGAATCGAAGCTGCGCAGGGGAGTTCGTCGAGCTCGCTGACTCGCTCCCCGCGTGCAGAACCAACGGCCAGATGCAGCGACTTCCACTGTGCGCATGGCAGCGGCCGGAAAGGCGGCCGGGCCCGCGTACGTGGCGGGACGGTGACCATGCATGCGCCGTGCCGCGGTTGGAACGGCCTGCCGCTATACTTCGAGCGGCTCGATCGGGCGCGTGGACTGCCGCCTCGTTGGTTCTAGAACGAACTGCTAGCGGGTGCTGGCGCTGCAGTGCTTTCGCTGACCGGCCAGCCTTTGCCCTCGCGCGCACGCCACGCCCGGCGCCGCTGCAGTTCCGTTCTCCAGGTGGATGAAGCACTTGGTTGCTACCAGGCGGCCCTGATCGTAGTAACTGGTTTGCAGTAGCACGTTTCGGCGATCGGCATGGCAGCCTGAACCAGAGCACGCACCCACGCGGCCACGCCCGGCTGGACGACGGACGGACGGGCGCCGTCGCCGTTTCCCGGCGGTCCGAACCGAAGCCCACCCCGCGGCGCGGCTGACGCCAACCCCACGCGCGCGGCGCAGCTCTGGCCTGGGCCGAAAGATTCTCGCCGGTAGTACGTACGTACGAGAGCAAGAGCTCGAGCGTCCGTCCGCCACACGAGCACGTATCTATCGCCGTTCGGCATGCGAATCCCAGCGAAGGAGTGCGCACCAGCTCAGCCAGCCATGCATGCCGTATGCGCGACGTACGCACGGCGCAGCACGCCAGCGCTCGTACGTACGCACGCAGCAGCCCATCTCTCTCTCTCTCTCTCTCTCTCTCTCTCCGAAAGTAGCCAACGCCACTTTTACCGTCTCGTCTTTGTTAAACCAAACCTAGGACGGACGAACGATGGCTCCTCCTCGGCCATAATCAAAATCAAGAGGGATTAAAGTATCTTAGGCTGCTGTTCACGGGGAAGGAAGGGTCATCTCCTTCCTGATCCTGAGGCTGCGAGCCGCGCCAGCTTTACCGCGAGGCCGGCTGCCATGCCCGCGCTCTCTCTCTCTCTCTCTGCACATGACGGCCTGCCTTTTCCGCTGCGCGCCTAGCCATGGCAGCGGCACTGCTCCACTGCATGGCCGGAGAGAGAGACGGAGAGAGACGTGAGTGATGGATGGTGATGTGCGGATGCGGTTGCGAGGACAGCGCCTTTTCAGGGATGGCAGCAGCAGCACTCAAGCAGCCTCCATTCATTGCCACTACCACCATGGCAGTACCCGCCCCCTTCTTTCCCACGTAGTTATTGCTTTGTTCAGTTCCTCTTCTTTCTTTGCCACGAACCCTAAATTTCCAACATCGTTTTCCTTCTCGTCGGGTCGGCTCGTTCTCTTTCCTCTCGCTTGTCTCCCAGCGCGTCGCTCGCTTGGCGCCTGCCGGGGTGGATTCCTCGCAGGGTTCTTCCATCCCCTGCCACCTTCGCAGTCCTTTCTCGGGCGCATGGCATGGCATGGCGCGCTTATGAGCTCTGACACACGCGAGACGGGCTCGTTTTATTTAACGAGATGCTTCGGTTCGGTTCAGTTCGTTCGTCGTCCTTCACGTGCACGCCTCCCTGCTTCTCCGGCTGTAGCTCGGCCGTTGATCCGCATGGACGACAAGCTCACAACGCAGCCAAGCATCATGTACACATGGCATGGCATTGCCATCGTCCACGTCAAGGACAGATGAGCACTTCAGCAGCTCGCGTCGCGTGGTCGGGAAGGCAAGTGGATGGGCCAGGCGGCATGTGAGGGAAAAGAAAACCCACGAAAACACGTACACTACACGCGGTTCTTATTTTAGGAGAACAAGAATGCGAGGTCACACCCACACGCAGCAATCAATCAATGCTCTAGCCCCTAGGTGACACGGCCTCGGGCCGTGCGACGATCACGATCGGCGATTCGTCTGTGCCGCGCGGCTCGGCGCGCGTGTCGGTGTCGCTGTCCCGGCCGTCCGGGAGGGCGGGTCGTCCCGGACCCCGGGCGGCGATCGGGCGGCCGGCGCGCCGGGGATCCCTCGCGGACGTACTACGCGCGCACAGGCCGCCACCACCCTACGCATCCATGCCCCTATGATGGGCTATGGCCTTCCGTCACGCGTGCGCCGAGCGACGGAGGCGTGCGAGAGGGGACGGGATGGGGGGATAGGTCATGCTCTGTGCGCGCCTATCACGAGGGAAGTCGCCGCTGCCCGGCCGCGGGTGGATGGATGTGCACGTACCGTGTTTCTGTTTCCCGTGGAAGCGTGCGTACGTCCCGAATATGCCGGGCTTGTCGTGGACAAAAACGCTCTCGCACGGCACCGGTTGCCCAGCAGCTCAAACTCGCCGTCAGGCCAACTCTACCGCACGACCCTAAATCTATATTCATTTTATCTGAATTTTGTCCGTATGGGGTAAAAATAAAGAAAACAAACGTCGGACAAAGGCCGCACAAACTCGCTGCACGCAGCGCTACTACCCCATTTTCACCCCATACGTCGTGGTCGTGGGTGCACGTGGTGGGCCAGGTACAGAAAAAGAGAGAATGACATGTGGGGTCGAGGCGGACACAAACGGACGACGAGGACGCGAAGACGTCCGCTTTCTATCCGCTTTGGCCCCAAACCGAGAGCGACTTTGGTCTGGAAATGAGGCAAAAGCGGACACGGATCAGACAAAACGTCTGTATGCTTTCATGCGCTGGGTCGTTTGATTTATTCATTTTACCCCAAACGGACATAAACGAATGATTTGAGCTAGAAATAGGTCACACGGTGGAGTTGATCTCACTTCGCGGTGCGCGGCTTTGGTTCGAACGAGATGTGAAGACCGTAGACATTCCAACATTTTCTTGGAGGTCTTTTCCAAATTTCTATGCACCACGAATGAGACAACGATTCTTAGGGGGGCTGTTCGGATCACGCCCAAACCAGCCCGCCCAACATCGGGCTCCCCAAAAAATTGACGAAGGAATGTGCCCCCACGATTTAGTAGATTCGTGAGCGCAAAACCTTAATGGAGATGTCAAAATTTTGGTGTGGTTTCGAAATATCGGTTCCAATCCAAACAGGCGACTGAGGTACTCTCTTCATTTTCTTATACAAGGCCACAAACTCATATTATAGGTATCAAGATAAAATTTAATGACTTATTTGCAAGTCAACTTTTTTTTCGTTAACCGGGATCATTAATACACCACGAGCATGCAACGAATGAATGTGAAGGAAGTAGCTGAGTGTCATTATGACTACATGCATGTAAGTATTAAAAAATTGCTAGTACGAGAAAACATCATTAATTCTTGCCTCAATTACTGTTAATGGCCTTGTATTGATTCAAAATGTATTTTTAATAGTGGACTTGTATAAGGGAATGGAGGGAGTAGTAGGCAACGCAGAAAAATTGAGTTAATTACACATATAGTACACAAACTTGCACGGTATGTACAGATTCATACAACAACTTGAAAAATGACACAAATTAATCCACTAACTTGAGTTTCGGAAACATTTTCATACATTTCTATTACTCAACGTCAAATGGTCCGTTAACTCTACCAGTCTGCCTACATCACACAAAAAAAAGTTGTGATTGACGGGCTCGTTGGAGCCTTTAGAAAATCAGAAAACATATTTAGAAATTTTAAAAAAATCAAAAAAAATATGTGAAAACTTATGTGGAGCCCTTTTCTCAAATGCCATACATATGTATCTAAAAAATCCAAAATATATATGCATTGAGAAAGCAGCGTACACTACCGGGAAAAAAAAAAGAAGAGAAAAACAGCGGACATTACCAGTAAAAAAAAATACAGTAATGAAAAAGAAAGCAGCGTACGCAGCCTAAAAGGATATAGATAACTTTGGATCATTGTTTAACAGAAACAAACAGGTGGAATTTGTGCGGACGTCTCTGACTCGAAACCTGGTCAAAACATTTTTTAGTTAAAACTAATTTCTCCCAGTGGTTGACAGAATGGACCCACGTTATGATAAAGGAGAGTATGGGCCTGGTACCACGCTGGCGTGCAATGTAGATGAATGTAACGGAGCACTAACGGTAAGTGACCGAATTGTACTGAAATGTCCCCGAAACTCAAGTTATATGATCAATTTGTGTCATCTTGCAAGTTGTTGTATGAATTTGTACGCACCGTGCAAGTTCGTGTATCATAGGTGTAATTAACTCCAGAAAAATTGGTAGGGCACCCGATGGCTCTATTACAAACAGTCCTTAGTTGAAAAATATCAAACTAGTTATATGTTTTACATGTTTATTATAATTTTGGTGTTTCTTAATTTCTGTGAACCAGACACCCAGACTAATAAAATTCTTGTGTTTATCAATCCCCTTTTTTGCTCAAAGGAATTTCATAAGAATTTCGAAGGATTGAAATTCTAAGGAATTTTCTTCTATGTTGATCCATTGATTCGTAGGATTGAATTCTAAAGATTTCTTTGTACTGCATTTAATATAAATTTTAACATCCACTCAACCCTCTTGGAAAGAATCCTTTGTTTTTCTTGTGGTACAATCAAACAAAGTAAAACCCTGTAGAATTGAAGTGGACACGATGTTGCAACCCAATGGTTTTTCTATTCCTGCGTTTTTTAAATCATGTGAATGAAAGGACCAAAATCTTGTGAAAAATGAAAGCTGCTGCAGACAGTGAGATTTTGGTCCCAACTTCAGAATATTACAATATTCATCTATTTTCTATTTTAAGCCCTCTTTCGATTGAAGGAAAATTGTAAGAATTTTAGAGGCTTCCAATCCATAAGATTGTTTTTCCAACTAAGGCTCTTTGGATTGTAGGATCGAGTTTACCAAATTCCGGTGGAATCTTATCTCTCCCATTCCATAAGAATCTTAACATGAGCACAAACCAAAATCTTTTTTCCTTTTAGAAGTCCAATGGAATTGCACTTTATCTCTGTCTACTCTCTGTCATCAATCCTGCAAATTTTACATGTTATTTCGTGTGCACCATGCCACCATCCAAAGGCTGCAACAAAATACATGTGTTTTGAAAGCCTGTAGAAATTCACATGTAGACATGACATCTCACTCATGTGTTTTTCCTGTCCCTATGTTTTGAGTTTCCTACAATCCAAATGGGCCCCTAAACTCATTTTTCGGTTCATGATTAGAGTTCCAAATATCCAGAAGTACGTTCATGTGTCGTCGGATCAATACAATCGTGAAATTGAGCTTTACAAAACATCTTTTATTTATTCAAAAAAGGCAAATGCAATGTCTCGGGTAAATATTTTCTTAGATGTTAACGATACGACGTTAGCTCCGAGTGGATTTTTGAGACCAAGACACCTGAAAATATTGTTCGCTCCCACACACCCCTCTGAGCAAACTATGGGTTTACGACACGAAACCATTCGTTCAGAATGGCAATCTGAGAGCGTGGCAATTTTCCACCAATTCTCTTTGTTGTAGCATGGCAATTTTCTTCTATCGGTATGGGAAATCCTGAACAATTGTTTAAACTAACAATTCTCCATATTATATCATGCAAATACGTGGAAACGCATGCCAACAATCTTTGCTGCAGCATGACAAAAATGTTGACAATCTTTTTGCTAGCATAGCAATTTTTCTTTAAAACATGGCTATTTTTTATATAAAAACATGACAAATATATCTGTTTGACAATCATAATTTTCGAGCGTTAGCTAGGTGTGGTTTTTTGAAGAGAACACCCATGGATTGCGACGTTCGACCAGATGACCTTCCGTAGGGAATGATAGTTTGCTTTGTGGACATTCCCGAGGGAACATTAATGCAATACTTGGGTTCAATATTTTTCAGTGCATTGATACACTTTAGAATTACATCCCACGTGATATTTCTCAATCCGCACTTGTTTACAATGCCTGCACGTTTTAACCTTTTGAAGTCCAAATTTTTATGAATGATGGGGTAGGAGTTCACCGCTTGGGCAGGAGAGCTCTACTCGGAGGGGGCAAGATGTGGCTTCTGTCAAGGCAGTTGTAGTAGTTCTTGGCCATGGACGCAAGAAGCTGGTGGCGCAGCGGTGGGAGAGAGGTCGGATCCTGCTTAGCCGCCCGCTGCTAGTGGAGCTGCAGTTATCAGCGTTGGCGCGCGTTCCCTCCCTGCTACTAGGGCACTGGGAAAGACGGAGCCACCAAGGCGAAACCGACGAAGGAAGGAAGAGGAGAGGAACCTCCGAATTGAATAAGGAGCCATGCCCAACATATGCTACACTATGGGGGAGCCTAAGAGCATCTCTAATATATAGCAGCCCTAAAATTGGGCACTAATAGTTTTTAGGGCATTTGAAGGCAAAAGTTGGTCTCCAATAATTGTCGTTTTTTTGCAAAACATATTTTGGGCAGCCCCAAAAAACGGCTCCAACTGCTGAAATATAGAGCGTTTGTGCGGTTGCCGCAAGACCAAACCCCTTGGCAGCCTCCGTCCACATTCTCTAGTTGTATCCCCGCGGGACTGACACCACCCCAATGACCGCCGTCGCCTCCAAATCCATGACCATTGCACCTTCGCCGCACTCGCAGCCATCAGATCTACTCCTTCCACCTCACTGCCGCCCGCCGGACTGATAAATCGGCACCGCGCCGGCATCCCATCCCGCCGCAACCAAAGCCGAAGACCCCTGCTCCACTGCATCCGGCACCCTCCGCATTGTCTCATCACCGCGTCCTCATCGCAATTGTGTCGCCACCATGCCGTCAAAGCCAAAGAGCAAAGCCGACTTTATGGGCGAGCAAATGCAGCCCTCTGGCTGGTACGATGTGGAGTTCCGGCACGTCGGCTATCAATACTGGCTCAACTACCCGGAGGTTGAGTCGTTGGAGGCAGCGAAGCTCGTCGAGCCGAAGGTGACCATTCTGACCCGCCCAACGAAGCCAAAGATTGACAATGTCACCAACCAGAGTGACGGGAAGATGATGGCGGGGCTCACAAGGGATAGTCCGGAGTACGTTTATTACAAGGACGAGTTGTACTGGAAGAGGGATGCGGAGAAGAAGAGGAAGGTTAAGAACAATGATGAGGCAGGTCATTCCTTGTAGGTGGTGGTCAACATAGATTTGTTTGAAAACAACATTGTTTGGGACAAACTTGAGCGTGAGAGTGACGAGGGTTCTGACATCGAGTGGGACAACAACGACACCGACTAGTGTGTTTGTAGTGCTAACAGTAGTCTAGAAGTACTATGTTTGAACTTTCCATGGAATTGAAATGGAAGTATGTTCGAAATTTGCAAGGAGCATGTTTGAACTTTGCCAAAGTATGCAATGCAATCTGAGAGTTTCAATATTTTGGATATTTTGGTACCCTAATATAGGGAAGCCCTTCGAGACGCCACTTTTTGGTGCCCAAAACATGCACTTTTTGTGGTGCCCAATTTTTTTACTCCAACCTCTTTTGGTGCCATATTTTAGGAGTTTTATTGGAGATGCTCTAAGCATAGGGCGCCGATGACAGAGGGAAGAAGAGACATTGAGAAAAGGAAGAGGCCGATGAACACGGTGCACGCCGCTTAGACAAACTCTTCGAGATCGTGTGCTCGGGCGAGCTCGGCACGGGAGCACGTAGGACCATCCTGCATCCTCTCCTTTGCAGCATCCGACATGAAGACGGGGAAGCTACATGGGAAATTTCGGCGAGGTAGAGGGGGATTAGGGAAGAAGGGAAAATATCCTCAGAGGCGCGCTAACCATGCGGCTGAATCGATAGCCACGAAGAAAAATCTGAAGGTAAAATAAACCACTGAGTGACATGCATATTAAGCCCCAAAACAAAAAATAAATAAATGAAATAGAGTAATTCATGGCACATGTTTAGTTAAATTTGATAAAAAAAATATGAAAACGGTTTTAAATTGGGTAAAAATGCCACCACAATGGTGAAGTTAGTGATGGTGTCCTAGATTGGGATCTCTTACCACGTCGTCTCCTAGCCTAATGGACCGGGCCAAGGACCCCCATGGTGGTTTAGGACTGGGCCACGCGTGAGAGGCCCATGACGTATCGATTGAAAGCTTCTGAAGACCTGTCGTGTACTCCAAGAAGATGGATTCATCAAAGACACTATTTCTCTAAACGTAGCCAACTAGGATGATGTAACCTAGACCCTGTGGTACCTACATAAACCGAGGGGGAGATCTCATAGAAGGACATCAACAATCTCAGGGTAGACTATCTGTACTTTGTAGTCCAACCCAAAGTAATAAACACAAGCATGACGTATGGTGTTATCTCTTCGGAGAGCTCGAATTTGGATAAAACCTCGTGTCCTTGTTACTACTTAGTTCGGGACTCCCTACCCAAGATCTAGACGCTTAGTTCGGGACCCCCTGCCTGAGATTTGCCGGATATAGCTCCGTCAGTTAGGGGGTAAATTTTTAAATTCACTCAAAAAACCAATAAATCCGAATAAACCTGGTCAAGTCAAAGTAAAAGCAAAATCTTAAGTTAAATATAGTACAAGTACATTGTACCTTTTTTTCCTAACTAGTACTAAGGTCTCATCATCATCATGTGTGTGCCGTTCCTTGCTCCATTTTTGCAAATTAGATGGGTTAGTAATACTAGTGTGGAAAGAAAATAAAATCCTCTGCACCAAAGGAGTATGGCATTTTGGAGGCCGAGCTCCATGGAGGCCTTAATTTTAAAATTTAAAAAATTCAAACTTTTCAGTTTCAAAAAAATCCAAAACTAAATACACATGGATACAAGGTTGTAATGTGTGTGTGTGTGTGTGTGTGTGTGTGTGTCAGGGCCGGTCCGGAGATTTTGGGGGCCCGGGGCGAAACTAAAACCGAGGCCCCTTAACCTAAGCATCGAAGTAATGGATTATGAAGAAAGTAGACAACGATGTGTGATGAGAAGTCATGTTTAATGTCATGCTTGAACTACAACTGTAGAAGTATATTATTACAGGTACCAAAATGACAGAAGACTCGAGGAATAGTCCTAAAAGAATGTCCATCCAAAATGCATAGTTGGATTGACATTTTGAGTTCTTGGAATGACTAGGTAACACTACTCTACAAATTGGAGTATCTGAGAATTTAGATACATGAGCGAAATCCTTACGAGTGATGTGAAAAATATTGATTCGTATATCTTCAAAAAGTAAATATCTTCATATCTTCAAAAATTAAATCTGTGGTGCCGCGATAGTGCAAAGTTACTCCCACCTAGCGAGTTGTGCAAATGAATAAATTATTAAATTAAGAGTTAACTACCGGATTGTGCCGTCACTGCTCAGCTCATATATAAACCAACCTCGTTCTTCCTTTGATATATTTGATGACATCTATACCTGTACCACAACATGAACATCAATATTGAACTGCAGAACCAGAACAATTATAGTTGTACAGACAGTGGAAGATGTCAACCAGCCGGCAATTCTCACCTCTAGACGCCACACAACAAATTCGGTCCGCCGCTGATCTCCGGCATACACGTCCCTTAAGATCCCGGGGTCCTCCTTGAGCATGCACCCTTGATTCATCTGCCATAATCTGGGCATGAGGAGGAGCAAAGGCGGCGGCTGCTGCGTACATGATGGCGATGCAGGCGTGGGTTTCGGATGGATCCCGCGAGTTGATGCGTGAGTTACGGCGATGTATCAGACCCTCCATCTACATCTACGAGCTGTTACTACTTGGGCGATGGGCCAGCCCCAGCGGCTTTTTCTTTACTGCAACCATGAAATTAGAGGCCTGCTAATGCAACGAAATACATACTTGGGGGCCCCTCCACCTTGGGGGCCCGGGGCGGCCGCCCCCCTGCCCCCCTCAGGGCCGGCCCTGGTGTGTGTGTGTGTGAAATTTTAGGTTGAAATACCTTGAATTACGAGCTGCAAAAAAAAACCATGGACTGTAAGGATGAACACCATGTATGCTAAAAAGCGTTAGATATTTTTTTTTAGTTTCACGTCGACTTGATATTTCGACACACATACATTATGCCTCTAGATATATGCGTATCTTTTTCTGAATGTCTTGAAACAGAAAAATTCGAATTTAAGAGTTTTCAAATTAAGACCTTCATGAAGCTAGGTCTCCATTTGGTATTTTCGGAACCAAAGCCCATATATGGAGATTGAAGACAAGACGCCCCTTTTTTTTTCCTCACAAGGACAACGAGATCTGTCGACCACAAAGAAAGACAATCACGCCGGATGTTCACGTGCGACCATATAGGATGGTTAATCCCCGAGTTATCAGTAAGACAATTTTTTTTCTTTCGAAAAGGAGCCTGGACTGTTGTAGAAAAGTGTTACGGCGGCGAGCCCGTGATGGAGACGAGACAGACACGGTAACCTGTTCCGGTTAGCGCTCCCCAGATAGCAACACGCCCGAAAAAGCAGCCGGCGATAAAATAATAAGGCGCGACAACGGGGAACGAGTGGCCTGATGATGGTTCTTTGCCACTTTCGGGGGCGGCAGAGGCTTGCCTTTCCGTTAACCCATGTGGATGATGAAGATCGCGAGCGAGCGAAAGCGGATAGGGATCCCGTCGGTAGTGGCACCTGCGAGCACTCCATCGCCCATGATTATAAAAAGACTCGCCACCGTAGTCTCCTAGCTAATCATCATCACGCCGCTTTCCGTATGCTGGCTCCTCCACAGACGGGCTAATTTTCGTGGTTTGACCTTTTTTCCAAATCTATTCGAGATATGATCTTTTTGCTACCGTCAGAGACTACGGCGATAGGGTATAACAAGCTACCGTCAAGGACCCTGGCGGTAAGATTGCATGCCCTACCGTCGAAAATCTTCTAAATATTAAATACAGTGTGTGCTCGTGCCTACCGCCAAGAATCTTGGCGGTAGGGTTGTGTGATAGGCAGTAGCGATGTTTTCTACCGTTTGGCGGTAGCGATGTTTCATACCGCCAAAGTCCCTGTCGATAGGCTGTTAGACCCTACCGTCAAAGACTCTGACGGTAGTAAAAGAGTCAGATTTCAAAAAAATAAATTCAACCTAGGGTCAGATCTTAAATAGGTTTCAGAAAAAGATTAAAACACGAAATTTTGATTAATAACCCTACCGCATTTTAAAAGACCCACTATATTCCTACGTACCCCTATCCCGTAGGTGTGAAAAAAAACATTTTTTAACCACGAACACTGTAAGTGGACTCTGTTCCTTTTTCTTTCTTCACTTTGCCACTGTAAAAATGAATTTTGCGTATGTAGACGTATATATCCTGGCGGTGGAAGTTAAAGTTGACGGCCACGTGGGCTGTAGCGTGACGGCAGGGGCGTTGCATGCATGCAACGCACCCAGGCGGTGCATCGTAGCGTTGCGTGCATTGGTACTTGCGCGCGCGCGCAGGGATAAGTCAACTCAGATGCTTTGTGGGGGGGAGGGGCATGGCGCATGCAGGTTCACGGAGCCGCGTACACGTCGCCGGGCCCGAGTTGTCACCGCCGGATCCCTGTTTGATCCGACCTCCGTGCGTCACATCGGCGGAGAGGAGAGAGATACTGAGCAGTGGTGCTGCGGAAAGGATATGGAATGGAACACTTGGCAAGAAGGATGTGCTGCGACGCTGCCTTGGCTGACACGCTTGGTTATATTCACTCGGCGCTTGGGCTGTCCTGCCCGTTGGGACCTTCTTTTTTGCGCGGCTAGCGCAGTTTCGAATGGTACCGTGTGTGTCGTGGTAACAAGTGTATTTTCATTACAAAAAATCGTGCCTGTCGAAACATGCCAGGGGTTTTCCGACGACGTCGAGGTGGGTTTTCAAGAACTCTTATTTGCGCTTACCACCTTTTAACACGATAGCTGACAGTTCCGGCTTGTGCAATGAGCCCTTGGGTCTTTGTTTGTATTTTGTCATCTCCCCTAGGCTCTGCCATGCAAGGTTTCTAGGATAGCTGTCCTGTTCACGTGTGTTTATTTGTTTTCATGTACGTGGATTCCTGTAATCTCGTTTTGATTTAATGGAATGCATGGTTACCTAAAAAACATAGTTGCACGTCAGTCGCTTCAAAACGGTATTTGGGTTAGTTGATTACGGATGAACGAAGCAGCAGCCACCGGAGGGAAGGAAGGAGCAACCGCCGGCTCACCGGAGAAGCAACAACCTCTGGGTCTATCTTAGGATGACACGCGACCCCGGTATCTACCTTAGGGTGGCGGGTAACCCGAGACTTTTTACAGTGCATCAAGTCAATTTAGGCGTTCGTTTCTATGGTTTGGAGGGCCCAAATGACTCGATACTACACCAAGTTTTGGGTAGTATATTTACTAATTAAGGGTATTTTGGGTACTTCAGTATTTATCAATCACGCGGTCAAGTTTCTTCCCTGCCATGGCCAACCTTTCCTCCCATCATCTCTTGCCCAGTCCACGCCGGCAAGCCGCCCTGTACTTTTCGGAGACAAGCCACGGCCGCCGACGAAGCAAAGCTGACGGCCTCGGTTCGTGCCCCAAGCTGGAATTTCCCTCACGTAGATAGGACACAACGATGTAGAAAAGCTCCGCCGGCCGGATAGACAATCACGTCACGCACATATGCAACAATCAGACTTGCTCTCGTAACATAAGTGCGCAGGCGAGACGCTTGTTGATGGCCACAAGCACATATGGCCCGCTGTGATTTTCTTTATTGCATCAACTCACCTTGTGATTACAAGGCCGGTGGCGTTGAGCAGAGCTCCACGAGGGCGGGATCAAAGATTGGCAGTTGATAAGTCTTCCATTCACCCTTCTGCTCCTCGGGCGAGTCGACGCTGGACACTTCCGGGCCGACAAGCTGCCCGACGCTCTTGGCTTGCGATCAGGGGTTCCGCACCATGCGCTTGAACCAGGCCCGTCGCCGTCGCCGTGCCTCTCTCGCGGGGCAGCTCCGGCAGCCCGAGGGAGCAGATGTGACCCGCTCGTGCCTCCCCGCAATGAGGCTTGTGAGTTGGGAGTGCACCGAGGGAGTTATCGAACTTGTCAATCGCCCCGCAGCACCACCCCGCCCATCACTTCAGCCGTCGCACACCCGCGCCGCCTTGCTCGCCATTGCCCTGTCAGCCGCGTTGCCGTTGCTACTCATCAAATGAAAATCAAATCGGCCGTCTGAAGCCACATGAAGCCGTGTTGTTCTGTGTGCACGCACTGGCTGCAAGGGAGCAGGTATAGCGGAGGTCCTTGCGCCGGCGAGCAGCGGAGGAACAGTGTCGCGTCAGATGGGATTAACTTAATTAATTAGATTAATATAATTATGAAGAAAGAATAAATCTACGTCTGATTGAGAGTTACTAATATGCCCTTGAGTAAAAAATTTATGGATCAATACTAACCATTGGATCAACTAAATACTACCCACTATGTTAGGTAGTATGATGTATCGTAAAAAGTCTCTATATCTTAGGGGTGATAGGGCAGAGTGCAGGTTTGCCTGGGTTAGAGGGATGGCTATGAGCGGCGCCAACATGGTGGTCGGAAGAGGTTGAGGGGAGGCGGGACGGCGAGGGGCGGCCACGGCAGCATGCATGCGACCCGGTCGGGGGTAGCAGCCGGCGCAAGGAGGAAATCGAGTGCTATATGTTTTCCAGGAGGATGACATGAGCGTAACCGTCCGTTTGTTATCCAACGGGTCAAGTTCATCATGACAAATCAACCGATACAAATCATGTTTTCAGGCGACTTGCAGTTAGCCAGTCCCATCTTTTAAGAATGGTTAGTGAACCAAAATCAAAACAAGCATACACATAGAAAAGAAAACTGACCGAATGCTAAAAACATTTGTTAGGCGAACATGCTTCCCTCCGTGAGCGCCACAAAAGAGTGCGTACGTCGTTCCTCCCGATCGACAACGTCGCTACTTGGTACTTTGGTAGATGATCTGTGTCGGGTCACGTAGACCGGCACGACGTACCACTCTAGAAGAATCAACTGACGCAACATGCCTAGTGTCGGTACACGCAAATCTCAACCAGCGTCCCACCACACACACACACGGCCCTAAAACCCGAGCTCGCCGTACTGTTCCAGCAGCACTGTACGTGAAGACCGGGAGCACGTGGTCCTACCGCATACCGTAGTAGTACGTTAGACCGCGCGCGGGCACATGTTTGGCCCGTGACGATCCATCAATTCTGGTCAAATCCACGGCTAAACTAAAGCAGCACTTGAATACACGCCAAGATCCATCTATCGTAAACGTAGGGTGAGACGTGGAGACCCTACGCAGTACACCACAACGAAGCGGCAGCCAATGGGTGGGGCTTTGAAGGGAGAGGCTACGCACGGTCGGTTCAGACGTTCCTCGTGCCGGCATGAATTATTGGCGCGACCGGATCGGATCGGGGAGAGCACGATCCCCATCTCATTAATGCCCGGCCCCGACCCGACCCAGTCGAACCCTTCCATTTCTTCGAGCAAAAAAATGAAAAATACTAGAAAAGAAAAGCAGGCATGCAATGCAAGCGCAATGAATGGTTGCAGCACTGGCAGCTGCATGCAGGCCATCGGCGCTGTTAAAACGAAGAAATAAGTGAGAAGAGAAAATGACACGTTACTGTGTCTCTCTGCATGCATGCATGCATGCTACGCGTAGAGTGGAAATATCTTCCTGTGCGTGCGTGGCTCAACGGAGCCTGCGTCGTGGCACAGCACAGTGAGACGAACTGTTCGTGTTCGTACGTACGTAGGTTTAGCTGCGGGTTATTACTGGCTCGCTCTCTGACTCGCTGCTGCGGCGTGTACAGTGCGGTTTTGCACTAGGTTAGCCAGACAGCGGCATTTGCTACGCCGGCCATAGGCCCATGCCGACGCTGCTCCCGTCTGGCCGCTTTTGTTACTACGTTGCGTCCGCACGTATACGTACGTGCACTGTGCGTGGCGCTGGCATGGCACGAGCTGCGTGCAGTGCAGTTGGCTCCCATGTCCCATGCATGGGCCGTTCAGATCCGGATGGGCCGGAGATGGGCTCCAGCAGGAACAGCAGCCACCCCGCACGGCTCGACGCCGGCGAGGAGCGGCGCCGTGACGGGGAGGGCACGGACGGGCCGAGGCTAGCGGCGCCAGCACAAGTTCGTTGAGTTTTTATTTACAGTTGTTCACCTTTCCCCCCGTCTTCTACCTTTGCGGTTTGTCAACGTGCGCGCTGGGGTCCAAGCGAGGTACTACGCACCGGTTGCATCGGCCAACCGGCGGCGGGACCCGGCCACCGCCGCGGCCGTGGCCATGGCCCCCAGGGCAAGCAGGCAGAGTCATTTTACTGCAGACGCGCCGGGGGCGAGCTCGCTCTCACCCGTCGCTTTCGGTGCTTTCGGGTTCGGCTTTGGCGCCTCTCGCCTGCCTAGCTCGCCGCGAAAGGACGCGGGGCGATGCAAGGGGAAGCGAGCTCCATGGGCGCCTTTACCACGGCCTTCTTGTTCTTTTGCCTCACGGCTCCCTCGTCGGCATGCATGCAGTGCAGACGCAGCGGCGGTGACGATCGGCTTATCGGCCCCGCCGGCCGGCCGGCAGGCAGGTACGGCGCGTAGCAGTTCGTCATCGTCACGTACCGTTTTGTGGTGAAATATGAAGGGTGAAACCGTAGGTGGGTTGAGGATATCACGGTCCTCTAACCATCCAACTACAGGTTGATTCGCATTGCTTACCGATTTTGTGCGGTGTTGGTGCTTGCATTTGCAATGCCCGGGGCCTGAGCGCGGCCGAGCGGAGATTTTCTTTTGCGGTGGAGAAACCCGGATTTGATAGACAAAGCACAACGTCGAACTGATTGAAATCGTATAAAGCCCCGCTAAAAACAATATGTACCGTCTCATAGTAGTACAAACTAGTACAGTACTCGGCGCAGTGGAGCAGTGGCACATCCATTATCCGCAACCTGGCTAATTCCCAATGGGAGGCATCCATGGCTAAGTCGTAGACTAGTGTACTACTACCGGATCTAGTTGTCTGCGCATACAAAAAGGGTCGCGTTAATTATTCATGTTTTGAAGTTTAAAAGGGCCGCATTATTGATACCACGGATACGCCACAGTCGAGTGCACCTAGTGAGCCCATGCATGATTCACTGTTTACCCATCTCCTGCCGGCGTTATGGGGCCGAATGATTTGTTCCCCGGGCAATTGCCCATTTCCAGCTCCCGTAAACGTCATAGCGGAAGAAGGGTAAATTTTTTTTTTGAAACAAGGCAAAAGACTTGCCATTTTCATTTAATAAGAAGAGGTTTCAGAACAGACATCGCCAAGCGGCGGAAAAGCAAAATAATTACTCTCGCGGTATTACATTACGCAAATGCTTAGCGCCTGCAGTGGCCCAAATCGAAACTTCATCTTTGATGCGTCGCATGACAATGAAGAAGGGCAATACTAGCCGTAGTATTCGTCGCCGGGCTATTTCTCGCCTATTGCGACATTTATCATAGCGTTCCCAGACATGATTTGACGTTTATGGTGCCCCTTGTAGGCGTTTTCGCCATCTGGTGCCTATCCCTCCCTTGCTTTGATTCACTAGGGCTGGCCCGTTGACCTTTTTTTCGAACGAAAGCTTTGTTCCGGTTTTGGGAAGCTTTCCGGGACTGTTTTGGGAAGCTTCTGTCCGGGTTTTTTCTAATGACTTCTTTCTATACTAGTAAATATGCACATGCATTGCAATGAAAGAAATAAAATCACTCCTCGTAAGCACACTCGACGACATCAGCAAATCCCTTCAAATATTCCACGATGTCGTAAGAGAAACAACATGACAAATGGTGTTGCGCAAAGACATAAAGGTGAGAGGATTTTTCTTTATGTGTACTAAAGGTGTGTCCAATTTATTAGACAACAAAAAATATCTACCTACCCCGCAAAAAATAATATCTACCTAGGTTTCTATATTAGTTCACGCCTTTGTTGGCGTTCTTCCTCAGTGATGCCCAATAAATAGCACACTAGGCTAAAAGTAGCAAAGTACATTTTAGAACTCAATGATAGCATATGTGCATAAGAGCACATATAAGACATCTCCACCAAAAGAAATCTGTAAGGACATGCATAACGAATGCTCAAGGTTGCACATCAACATTCACATTCCTAAAAAAAAGTCCTTTCCAGGCACAATTCTAAATAATATTGAAATCAACATTAAGCCATTGCTTTACATAAAGCTTGTGTTAGTAGTTTAGTGTACATCATCATATGTGGGTTGGTTATTGTGCATTGGGCGAAATAGAGAGGATGATTATGTGCATATGGTAACATTTAGCATATACATGCCCTACAGTGCCCATAATAGATTTTGTGAGAGCATCAAACTATCCTATCTAGCATATTTAAATGGGTAGAAAACATATGATAAGCATTTTCAAAATACACCATAAAAATATTAATGAAGCGTCCATCCTAAACAAAATTTTAGAAATAATTAACATGTAGGATAATAGCTCATTATGAATCTACCAATTTTTCTGAGTGATTTTCATATATAACATGTTTAATTTCGAGCAGGGATTGAAAAATATGTTCATTTAAAAGTACTTGAATATATATATATATATATATATATATATATATATATATATATATATATATATATATATATATATATATATATATATATATAAGAGGTTAAACGGATAGTAGCTGGGCCAAAATTGCAACATGATGCAGCCCATCATCTAAATGACACTTGGGCAAGGGAACTCTATCCTACGCCAATGGGAATTCAGAGAGGAAATGCAGAAAAACATGAGAAGTGGGATTGAAACTCGGGTCTCCCCAATAAAACCAAGAGGCTTTAGCCGGCCTGGCACCCTAATCCTTCTGATGTGTAAGGGGATAGTTTTTTTTAGAACGTGTAAGGGGATAGTTGTACATGAACCTCAGGTGACGACGAGTGACTTATGGTAAAAACAAACCGTTTTTTCACTTATCGGTAGCATTGCATGTAATTTGTGGTAACTTCAAGGGCAATTGTACGACAGATGGACAAAATGTTTCTCCCTTATTAGCAGGTATACATATTTTTTCCTTTTGTTCGTTTTCGGTTTATCAATCGGGTTTTCCTTTTCTATTTTTAATTTTTAAAATACATGAACTGCATTTAATTTTTTAACCATTTCTCAAATGCACGTATCTTTTTCAAAATCCTTTTTTTCCATCTTTAAGAACTTTTTTCAAATCTGTATATTTTATTTGAAAATGCACAAACTTTTTTCACATACATGAACTTTTTCTAAATGCATGAACTTTATTCATCCCAGAAGTTTTTCAAATGCACAAACTTTTTATAATCTGTGAACTTTTTTAAATGAATGAACTTTTTTAAACCCATGGTTTTTTTAATGCGTGAACTTTTTCGAGTTCATGAACAGTTTTTAAATCCATGGGCATTTTTTTTGAATTTCTTATTTTACGATTTTTTGAAAAGTCAATAGCCAATTTGTCACCGATGGACTGGCCACTTTGTCGTGTTCGTAAACTTTTTAAATCCATGCGCATTTATTTCTGAATTCCTTATTTTATGTTTTTCTTAAAGAATTCAAAAATCAACGGTCAACCATTTAATAATAGACTGGTCAACAGCGAACCGGGTGACCATCTAAACTGACACGTTGTGAGCAAGCTCTTCGGGCTTGTTCTTGGAGGCGCCAGGCACGCAACCGGAATGATAAGACCTTGTACAATACTAGATGCCTATTTTTATAGAAGAGACGCCTAATTAAGTGTCTATCCTATACAAATAAGCATCGGTGCTTAAAGAAAGCATTATTGATTTCTCTAAGCACCTTCCCTAAACACCTTGCATTGTACAAGGCCTAAGAGCATCTCCAGCCGTTCGGCCCCCCAGGACGCATAAAAATCGCCCTGGGGCGAGCCGGCGATGCAATCGGCGCTGGGGGCGGTTTCACACCCAGTCGTCGCCCCCAAGCACCGAAATTGACCCACTTTTCAGCCCCATTTCGGCGAATAAAGGGCCCATATGGACGACAATAGGCCCATATTCAGCGTGATTCGCCGTTGTTCGGCGTTCAGTTATGCACATAATTTTTTTTATCACATATTTCATCACAAAAATATCAAATACTTTAACAAAATAATACAACAACAAATGGTTCAATACAAATTATATAGTTCAACAAATAAAAACTCATATTTCATCACACGTTGCGCCCGACGTCGCCCTTGAGCCTCCATAGATGCTCTATCAGATCTTGCTGCAGTTGATGATGCACGTGTGGGTCTCGGATCTCTTGACGCATATTGAGATAGGCAGTCCAAATTGCCGGTAGCTGGTGATCAACTTCGGTTAGAGGACCCTGCATGTAGTATGGTTCAATGTCAAACACTGGGTCTTCTTGCTCGCTCTCGATGATCATGTTGTGCAAGATGACACAGCAAGTCATAATCTCCCACATTTGATCTTTCGACTAGGTCTGGGCGGGATACCGGACAACAGCAAATCGAGATTGGAGCACACCAAATGCCCGCTCGACATCCTTCCTGCAAGCCTCCTGAACCTTCGCAAATCAGGCGTTCTTGCCTCCTAGCACAAGGTTTGAGATCGTCTTCACAAATGTCGACCATCTCGGATAAATGCCATCAGCTAGATAGTACCCCTTGTTATAATGCCGTTGTAACGCCCCGAGACTGATGTGCCAGGTGTCCTCCAGTTATTCGCTGTTGTTGCCATGTCATTGCTTGCGTGTCATGCATTGCATATCATGTCATCATGTGCATTGCATTTGCATACGTGTTCGTCTCTTGCATACGAGCTTTTTCCCCATTGTCCGTTTTGCATTCCGGCGCTCCATTCTCCTCTGGTGGTCATTTCTACCTTTCTTTTGTGTGTGGGGATTAACCATTTCTGGATTGGACCAAGACTTGCCAAGCGGCCTTGGTTTACTACCGGTAGACCGCCTGTCAAGTTTCGTACCATTTGGACTTCGTTTGATGCTCCAACGGTTAACCGAGGGACCGAAAAGGCCTCGTGTGTGTTGCAGCCCAACACCCTTTCATTTTGGCCTAAAACCCATCAAAACCCTCTCCATCATTTAGAGCATTCGATCATGATCGCGTGGCCGAAAACCGCACCTCATTTGAACTCTCCTAGCTCCCTCTACCTATAAATATGTGGCTCTCCCCGATTTTTCGCGCAGTCCAAACCCTAGCCCCGCTCCTCTCGCGCCGCCGAACAAAATTCCCGCGCCCGGACATGTCCAACCGTCGCCGCCGGTGAATCCCAGCCTGACACATCATCCACCGCCGCATTCTCTCTCCTCCAGCCCCGCCGCCGGCCCGTGCGGCTCAGATCGGGCCCGCGGGGCCCATCTCCGCCACCGACAGATCCCGCGTGCCCCGCCGCCTGCGACGCCGAGCGCCGCCCGCGCCCACCGGCTGCCGCCCTCGCCGCGCCTCTCGCCGGCGAGCTGCTACTCCGGCGCCTGATGGGGAACGTAGCAGAAATTCAAAATTTTCTTACGTGTCACCAAGATCTATCTATGGAGAGACCAGCAACGAGGGGAAGGAGAGTGCATCTACATACCCTTGTAGATCGCTAAGCGGAAGCGTTCAAGAGAACGGGGTTGAAGGAGTCGTACTCGTCGTGATCCAAATCATCGGAGATCCTAGTGCCGAACGGACGGCACCTCCGCGTTCAACACACGTACAACCCGGTGACGTTTTCCATGTCTTGATCCAGCAAGGAGAGAGGGAGAGGTTGAGGAAGACTCCATCCAGCAGCAGCACAACGGCGTGGTGGTGGTGGAGGAGCGTGGTACTCTAGCAGGGCTTCGCCAAGCACCGCAAGAGACGAGGAGGAGAGAGGTAGGGCTGCGCCAGGGAGAGATCAAATCGCATGTCTTGGGCAGCCCAAAACCCCCACTATTTATAGGAGGAGGAGAGGAGGGTGCGCCCCCTCTAGGGTTCCCACCCCTAGGGGGGGCGGCAGCCCTAGATGGGAAAGGGGGCGGCCAAGAGGGGGAGAGGGGGGCGCGCCCTAGGGTGGGCCTTAGGCCCATCTGTGCCTAGGGTTTCCCCCTTCTCCTCCTAGCTGCGCCTTGGGCCTTGTGGGAGGCGCACCAGCCCACTCAGGGGCTGGTCCCTTACCACTCTTGGCCCATGCAAGCCTCCGGGGCTGGTGGCCCCACTTGGTGGACCCCTGGGACCCTCCCGGTGGTCCCGGTACGTTACCGATAAAACCCGAAACTTTTCCGGTGACCAAAACAGGACTTCCCATATATAAATCTTTACCTCCGGACCATTCCGGAACTCCTCGTGACGTCCGGGATCTCATCCAGGACTCCGAACAACATTCGGTAACCACATACAAACTTCCTTTATAACCCTAGCGTCATCGAACCTTAAGTGTGTAGACCCTACGGGTTCGGGAGACATGCAGACATGACCGAGACGTTCTCCGGTCAATAACCAACAGCGGGATCTGGATACCCATGTTGGCTCCGACATGTTCCACGATGATCTCATCGGATGAACCACGATGTCGAGGATTCAATCAATCCCGTATACAATTCCCTTTGTCTAGCGGTACGATACTTGCCCGAGATTCGATCGTCGGTATCCCGATACCTTGTTCAATCTCGTTACCGGCAAGTCTCTTTACTCGTTCCGTAACACATCATCCCGTGATCAACTCCTTGATCACATTATGCACATTATGATGATGTCCTACCGAGTGGGCCCAGAGATACCTCTCCGTCACATGGAGTGACAAATCCCAGTCTCGATTCGTGCCAACCCAACAGACACTTTTGGAGATACCCGTAGTGCACCTTTATAGTCACCCAGTTACGTTGTGACGTTTGGCACACCCAAAGTATTCCTACGGTATCCGGGAGTTGCACAATCTCATGGTCTAAGGAAATGATACTTGACATTAGAAAAGCTTTAGCGAACGAACTACACGATCTTTGTGCTAGGCTTAGGATTGGGTCTTGTCCATCACATCATTCTCCTAATGATGTGATCCCGTTATCAAGGAAATCCAATGTCCATGGTCAGGAAATCGTAACCATCTATTGATTAACGAGCTAGTCAACTAGAGGCTTACTAGGGACATGGTGTTGTCTATGTATCCACACATGTATCTGAGTTTCCTATCAATACAATTCTAGCATGGATAATAAACGATTATCATGAACAAGGAAATATAATAATAACCAATTTATTATTGCCTCTAGGGCATATTTCCAACAGTCTCCCACTTGCACTAGAGTCAATAATCCAGTTCACATCGCTATGTGACTAACACTCAAGGTCACATCCCCATGTGACTAAGACCCAAAGAGTTTACTAGAGTCAATAATCTAGTTCACATTACCATGTGATTAACACTCGATGAGTTCTGGGTTTGATCATGTTATGCTTGTGAGAGATGTTATAGTCAACGGGTCTGAATCTTTCAGATCCGTATGTACTTCGCAAATTTCTATGTCATCTTGTAGATGCAACTACTACGCTACATTTGGAGCTATTCCAAATAACTGTTCTACTATACGAATCCAGTTTACTACTCAGAATAATCTGGATTAGTGTCAAAGTTTGCATCGGCGTAACCCTTTACGACGAACTCTTTTGCCACCTCCATAATCGAGAAAATTCCTTAGTCCACTAGTTACTAAGGATAACTTTGACCGCTGTCTTGTGATCCATTCTTGGATCACTCTTGTACCCCTTGACTGACTCATGGCAAGGCACATTTCAGGTGCGGTACACAGCATAGCATACTGTAGGGCCTATGTCTTAAGCATAGGGGACGACCTTCGTCCTTTCTCTCTATTCTGCCGTGGTTGAGCTTTAAGTCTTAACTTCATACCTTACAACTCAGGCAAGAACTCCTTCTTTGACTGATCCATCTTGAACACCTTCAAGATCATGTCAAGGTATGTGCTCATTTGAAAGTACCATTAAGCGTTTTGATCTATCCTTATAGATCTTGATGCTCAATGTTCAAGTAGCTTAATCCAGGCTTTCCATTGAAAAACACTTTCCAAATAACCCTATATGCTTTCCAGAAATTCTACGTCATTTTTGATCAACAATATGTCAACAACATATATTCATCAAAAATTCTATAGTGCTCCCACTCACTTCTTTGGAAATACAAGTTTCTCATAAACTTTGTATACACCCAAAATCTTTGATCATCTCATCAAAGCATACATTCCAACTCCGAGATGCTTACTCCAGTCCTTAGAAGGATTGCTGGAGCTTTGCATACTTATTATCATCTTTCAGGATTGACAAAACCTTCCGGTTGTATCACATACAACCTTTCCTCAAGAAAAACGTCGAGGAACAATGCTTTGACATCCTATCTGCAAGATTTCATAAATAATGCAGTAGTTGCTAATATAATTCCAACAGACTCTTAGCATCGCTACGAGTGAGAAAATCTCATCGTAGTCAACCCCTTGAACTTGTCGGAAAACATCTTAACGACAAGTCGAGCTTTCTTAATGGTGATACTTACCATCATTGTCCGTCTTCCTTTTAAAATCCATATGTACCTAATAGCCTTATGACCATCAAGTAGTTCTTCCAAAGTCTACACTTTGTTTTCATACATGGATCCTCTCTCGGATTTTATGGCCTCGAACCATTTATCGGAATCCGGGCCCACCATCGCTTCTCCATAGCTCGTAGGTTCATTGTTGTCTAGCAACATGACTTCCAAGACAGGATTACGTACCACTCTGAAGTAGTACGCATCCTTGTCATCCCACGAGGTTTGGTAGTGACTTGATCTGAAGTTTCATGATCACTATCATAAGCTTCCACTTCAATTGGTGTAGGTGCCACAGGAACAACTCCCTGTGCCCTGTCACACACTAGTTGAAGAGACGGTTCAATAACCTCATCAAGTCTCCACCATCCTCCCACTCAATTCTTTCGAGAGAAACTTTTCCTCGAGAAAGGACCCGATTCTAGAAACAATCCCTTATTGCTTTCGGATCTGAGACAGGAGGTATACCCAACTGTTTTGGGTGTCCTATGAAGATGCATTTATCCGCTTTGGGTTCGAGCTTATCATCCTAAACTTTTTCACATAAGCGTCGCAGCCCCAAACTTTTAAGAAATGACAGCTTAGGTTTCTCTAAACCATAGTTCATACGGTGTCATCTCATCGGAATTACGTGGTGCCCTATTTAAAGTGAATGTGGTTGTCTCTAATGCCTAACCCATAAACTATCGTGGTAATTCGATAAGAGACATCATGGTATGCATCATATCCAATAGGGTGCAGTTATGATGTTCGGACACACCATCACACTATGGTGTTCCAGGCTGTATTAGTTGTGAAACAATTTCCACAATGTCTTAATTCTGTGCCAAACTCGTAATTCAGATATTCATCTCTATGATCATATCATAGATATTTTATCCTCTTGTCACGACGATCTTTCAACTTCACCCTGAAATTACTTGAACCTTTCAATAATTCAGACTCGTGATTTATCAAGTAAATGTACTCAACATCTACTCAAATCATCTGTGAAGTAAGAACATAACGATATCCACTACACGCCTCAGCACTCATTGGACTGCACACATCAAAATGTATTTCTTCCAACAAGTTGCTTTCTAGTTCCATTTTACTGAAAACGAGGATTTCAGTCATCTTGCCCATGTGGTATGATTTGCATGTCTCAAGTGATTCAAAATCAAGTGAGTCCAAACGGTCCATTTGCATGGAGTTTCTTCATGCATATACACCAATAAACATGGTTCGCATGTCTCAAACTTTTCAAAAATGAGTGAGTCCAAAGATCCATCAACATGGAGCCTCTTCATGCGTTTTATACCGATATGACTTAAGTGGCAGTGCCACAAGTAGGTGGTACTATCATTACTATCTTATATCTTTTGGCATGAACATGTGTATCACTACGATCGAGATTCAATAAACCATTCATTTTAGGTGCAAGACCATTGACGGTATTATTCAAATAAACAGAGTAACCATTATTCTCCTTAAATGAATAACCGTATTGCGATAGACATAATCCAATCATGTCTATGCTCAAGGCAAACACCAATCTTGATGGTAGAGGGAGCGTACGATATTTGATCAACCTTGGAAATACTTCCAACACATATCGCCATCTCACCTTTTAGCTAGTCTCCGTTTATTCCGTAGCTTTTATTTCGAGTTACTAACACTTAGTAACCGAACCGGTATCTAATACCCTGGTGCTACTAGGAGTACTAGTAAAGTACACATTAACACAATCTATATCCAATATACTTCTACCGACCTTGCCAGCCTTCTCATCTACCAAGTATCTAGGGTAATTCTGCTCCAGTGGCTGTTCCCCTTATTACAGAAGCACTTAGTCTCGGGTTTGGGTTCAACCTTGGGTTTCTTCACTAGAGCAGCAGCTGAATTGCCGTTTCATGAAGTATCCCTTCTTGCCCTTGCCTTTCTTGAAACTAGTGGTTTCACCAACCATCAACAATTGATGCTCCTTCTTGATTTCTACTTTTGTGGTGTCAAACATCGCGAATATCTCAAGGATCATCATATATGTTCCCGATATATTATAGTTCATCACGAAGCTCTAGCAGCTTGGTGGTAATGATTTCGGAGAAACATCACTTTCTCATCTGGAAGATCAACTCCCACTCGATTCAAATGATTGTTGTACTCAGACAATCTGAGCACAAGCTCAACAATTGAGCTTTTCTCCCTTAGTTTGCAGGCTAAGAAAATCGTCGGAGGTCTTATACCTCTTGACGTGGGCACGAGCCTGAAATCCCAATTTCAGCCCTCGAAACATCTCATATGTTTCGCGACGTTTCAAAACATCTTCGGTGCCTCAACTCTGAAACGTTTAACTGAACTATCACGTAGTTATCAAAATGTGTATGTCCGATGTTCGCAACATCCACAGACGACGTTCGAGGTTCAGCACACTGAGCGGTGCATTAAGGACATAAGCCTTCTATGAAGCAATGTGGACAATCCTCAGTTTACGGAGCTAGTCCGCATAATTGCTACTATCAACTTTCAACTAAATTTTCTCTAGGAACATATCTAAACAATAGAACTGAAGCGCGAGTTACGACATAATTTGCGAAGATCTTTTGACTATGTTCAGGATAATTAAGTTCATCTTATGAACTCCCACTGAGATAGACATCCCTCTAGTCATCTAAGTGATTACATGATCCGAGTCAACTAGGCCGTGTCCGATCATCACGTGAGACGGACTAGTCATCATCGGTGAACATCTTCATGTTAATCGTATCTGCCATACGACTCATGCTCGACCTTTCGGTCTCTTGTGTTCCGAGGCCATGTCTGTACATGCTAGGCTCGTCAAGTCAACCTAAGTGTTTCGCGTGTGTAAATCTGTCTTACACCCGTTGTATGTGAACGTTAGAATCTATCACACCCGATCATCACGTGGTGCTTCGAAACAACGAACTGTCGCAACGGTGCACAGTTAGGGGGAACACTTTCTTGAAATTATTATGAGGGATCATCTTATTTACTACCGTCGTTCTAAGTAAACAAGACGCAAAAACATGATAAACATCATATGCAATCAAATAATAGTGACATGATATGGCCAATATCATATAGCTCCTTTGATCTCCATCTTGGGGCTCCATGATCATCTTGTCACCGGCATGACACCATGATCTCCATCATCGTGTCTCCATGAAGTTGCTTGCCAACTATTACTTCTACTACTATGGCTACCGGTTAGCAATAAAGTAAAGTAATTACATGGCGTTGTTCAATGACACGCAGGTCATACAATAAATAAAGACAACTCCTATGGCTCCTGCCGGTTGTCATACTCATCGACATGCAAGTCGTGATTCCTATTACAAGAACATGATCAATCTCATACATCACATATATCATTCATCACATCCTTTTGGCCATATCACATCACATAGCATACCCTGCAAAAACAAGTTAGACGTCCTCTAATTGTTGTTTGCATGTTTTACGTGGCTGCTATGGGTTTCTAGCAAGAACGTTTCTTACCTACGCAAAAACCACAACGTGATATGCCAATTGCTATTTACCCTTCATAAGGACCCTTTTCATCGAATCCGATCCGACTAAAGTGGGAGAGACAGACACCCACTAGCCACCTTATGCAACTAGTGCATGTCAGTCGGTGGAACCAGTCTCACGTAAGAGTACGTGTAAGGTCGGTCCAGGCCGCTTCATCCCACGATGCCGCCGAATCAAGATAAGACTAGTAACGACAAGTAAATTGACAAAATCAACGCCCACAACTGCTTTGTGTTCTACTCGTGCATAGAAACTACGCATAAACCTGGCTCTGATACCACTGATGGGGAACGTAGCAGAAATTCAAAATTTTCTTACGTGTCACCAAGATCTATCTATGGAGAGACCAGCAACGAGGGGAAGGAGAGTGCATCTACATACCCTTGTAGATCGCTAAGCAGAAGCGTTCAAGAGAACGGGGTTGAAGGAGTCGTACTCGTCGTGATCCAAATCACTGGAGATCCTAGTGCCGAACGGACGACACCTCCGCGTTCAACACACGTACAGCCCGGTGACGTCTCCCATGCCTTGATCCAGCAAGGAGAGAGGGAGAGGTTGAGGAAGACTCCATCCAGCAGCAGCACAACGGCGTGGTGGTGGTGGAGGAGCGTGGTACTCCAGCAGGGCTTCGCCAAGCACTGCAAGAGACGAGGAGGAGAGAGGTAGGGCTGCGCCAGGGAGAGATCAAATCGCGTGTCTTGGGCAGCCCAAAACCCCCACTATTTATAGGAGGAGGGGAGGAGGGTGAGCCCCCTCTAGGGTTCCCACCCCTAGGGGGGCGGCAGCCCTAGATGGGAAAGGGGGCGGCCAAGAGGGGGAGAGGGGGGCGCGCCCTAGGGTGGGCCTTAGGCCCATCTGTGCCTAGGGTTTCCCCCTTCTCCTCCTAGCTGCGCCTTGGGCCTTGTGGGAGGCGCACCAGCCCACTCAGGGGCTGGTCCCTTACCACTCTTGGCCCATGCAAGCCTCCGGGGCTGGTGGCCCCACTTGGTGGACCCCCGGGACCCTCCCGGTGGTCCCGGTACGTTACCGATAAAACCCGAAACTTTTCCGGTGACCAAAACAGGACTTCCCATATATAAATCTTTACCTCCGGACCATTCCGGAACTCCTCGTGATGTCCGGGATCTCATCGGGGACTCCGAAAAACATTCGGTAACCACATACAAACTTCCTTTATAACCCTAGCGTCATCGAACCTTAAGTGTGTAGACCCTACAGGTTCAGGAGACATGCAGACATGACCGAGACGTTCTCCGGTCAATAACCAACAGCGGGATCTGGATACCCATGTTGGCTCCCACATGTTCCACGATGATCTCATTGGATGAACCACGATGTCGAGGATTCAATCAATCCCGTATACAATTCCCTTTGTCTAGCGGTACGATACTTGCCTGAGATTCGATCGTCGGTATCCCGATACCTTGTTCAATCTCGTTACCGGCAAGTCTCTTTACTCGTTCCGTAACACATCATCCCGTGATCAACTCCTTGATCACATTGTGCACATTATGATGATGTCCTACCGAGTGGGCCCAGAGATACCTTTCCGTCACACGGAGTGACAAATCCCAGTCTCGATTCGTGCCAACCCAACAGACACTTTCGGAGATACCCGTAGTGCACCTTTATAGTCACCCAGTTACGTTGTGACGTTTGGCACACCCAAAGTATTCCTACGGTATCCGGGAGTTGCACAATCTCATGGTCTAAGGAAATGATACTTGACATTAGAAAAGCTTTAGCGAACGAACTACACGATCTTTGTGCTAGGCTTAGGATTGGGTCTTGTCCATCACATCATTCTCCTAATGATGTGATCCCGTTATCAACGACATCCAATGTCCATGGTCAGGAAACCGTAACCATCTATTAATTAACGAGCTAGTCAACTAGAGGCTTACTAGGGACATGGTGTTGTCTATGTATCCACACATGTAGCTGAGTTTCCTATCAATACAATTCTAGCATGGATAATAAACGATTATCATGAACAAGGAAATATAATAATAACCAATTTATTATTGCCTCTAGGGCATATTTCCAACAGCGCCGCCCCGACCGGCCGTCGCGTCCCTCGTCGCGCGCGCCGCCCTCCTCCGTTTCCGGCCACCGGAGGCAAGGCCGGCGACCTCTCCTCCCTCTTCCTCGACTCCGGCACCCTGTTCCGGTGAAGCTCCGGCAAGACATCGATCCACGTGCAATCCGGCCCGATCCGATCTGGAAACCCTAGATCTGTTCTCGGAGGTATAATTTCGGCTAAGTCCCCGATTCCCAGATTCATATGCCCATGTTCATCATGCCGTAACTTTGCATCCGTAGCTCCGTTTTGCGCGTGTAGCATACCGAAATGTTCGTCTCAGAGAGTACATCATTTCATATCATTGCATCATTTTCATTTGAGTTCATCTTGATGCCCAAAATGCTGTTGGAAGAGAGCTATTTGAGTTAATTGTCAGATCCGCTGCACCAAATAGCTATTTGTCATTTTTGCCATAATTATTGTGTGCATGATATGCTCCTGAGCTCTACATGAGTTTTGTTATGTGCTTTGCCATCTCTACAGAGGTGCTATCCATGTATTTTTGTGATGTGTGTGGTGACTAGCACAAGCTTGCAAAGTGGTGCATTCGTTAATGCTGTTTTCAGGGACTTAGCAATTCCACTAAGTCCTTGATGTGTCTTTATCGATATGCCATATGTTCATGTTTTTTCTAGTGATCCGTGCCTCTTTTGAGGATGATCAGTAAGGATGATTTGTTAACTTTGTGGTGCTCTATCCATCCATGTCTTTGTTTGCAATTATGGAGCACCCTAGCTTGAGTCAATCGAGCTCTATTTTTGCTATTTCATGAATCCTGGCAGATTGTCTACTTGTTAGCAATTTTGCCGAGGATGTTGTTATTGATCCGTGCATGCTATGTTATTGTTCTTTCCATGTCTAGCTTGAATTATGTGTATTCTTGATGGGTGTATGCTTAGATTGTCATGACTTGCTCTGCAGTGAGTGCATCGAGTTCGTAAACATGCCTACTTGATATCTGATTTGCATGTTGTAGTTTTTCACCAAGTCTGTGATCTGTATATGTTTTTGCCATGTTCACATGCTTGCAATTGTATTTTGTGATCCCTTTTGGCTCAAGGTCACTAAGGGACTTTTGTTAAGCTCTTTGAGTAGCTCCATGCCATGTCTTGCTTTGCCATGTTAAGTTCCTATAGCATATAGTTTTCTTGCTCCAAAGCGTGCTACCTGATCTGAAATTCCAGGCTTGTGTTAATTTCACTAAGTCTGAAACCTGTTTATCAATTGCACTTTTGCCATGATTGTTTGAACCTGGTAATGGATGAATTGGCCGTAGCTCAGTGTTCATCTTTTGTTAAGCATCATGAATGGATCCCTGCCATGTATTTTTTTGCCATGTTTGAGTGCTGTAGCATGTTTGTCTTGTTGCATTTAGATGGCTACTTGCTGTTTATCGCAAACCGGTGCCATATTTGGTTTGCTTGCCATTTACAAACCGTGCCTCCGATTCCGGTGATCTTTATATCGATTTCAACCGAAATCACCTCACCTTTCCAGTGGCACTCTTGGATTTCCAAGTTGAGGCCATATTCAATCATTCCTTATCAAATCATGCATATGCATCGCATACCGCATCCCGCATATCATACCATGTTCATGTGTTGGTTGTTTACTATGTTGTGTGCTTTCTTTTTCGGTGTTTGCTTCTTCGGGTTGGTTCCGATAACGTCGTGTTTGTGAGTACCCGTTCGACTACGTCCGTTTGACTTCTTCATGGACTCGTTCTTCTTCCTTGCGGGATCTCAGGCAAGATGACCATACCCTCGAAATCACTTCTATCTTTGCTTGCTAGTTGCTCGCTCTTTTGCTATGCCTATGCTGCGATACCTACCACTTGCTTATCATGCCTCCCATATTGTTGAACCAAGCCTCTAACCCATCTTGTCCTAGCAAACCGTTGATTGGCTATGTTACCGTTTTGCTCAGCCCCTCTTATAGCGTTGTTAGTTGCAGGTGAAGATTGAAGTTTGTTCCTTGCTGAAACATGAAGATCGTTCCTCGTTGGAACATTGTTTACTTGTTGGGATATCACAATATATCTTATTTAATTAATGCATCTATATACTTGGTAAAGGGTGGATGGCTCGGCCTTATGTCTGGTGTTTTGTTCCACTCTTGCGGCCCTAGTTTCCGTCATATCGGTGTTATGTTCCTGGATTTTGCGTTCCTTACGCGGTTGGGTTATAATGGGAACCCCTTGACAGTTCGCCTTGAATAAAACTCCTCCAGCAAGGCCCAACCTTGGTTTTACCATTTGCCACCTAGCCTTTTTCCCTTGGGAGTCGCGCATCCCGAGGGTCATCTTTATTTTAAACCCCCCGGGTCAGTGCTTCTCTAAGTGTTGGTCCAACCCAGAGCACCGTGCGGGGCCGTCCCTTGGCAACTTGGGTTACGTTGGCTCCCGTACGCTTAGCTTATCCGGTGTGCCCTGAGAACGAGATATGTGCTGCTCCTATCGGGATTTGTCGGCACAGCGGGTGGTCTTGCTGGACTTGTTTTACCATTGTCGAGGATGTCTTGTAACCGGGATTCTGAGTCTGATCGGGTCTTCCCGCTAGAAGGAATATCCTTCGTTGACCGTGAGAGCTTGTGATGGGCTAAGTTGGGACACCCCTGCAGGGATTTGAACTTTCGAAAGCCGTGCCCGCGGTTATGGGCAGATGAGAATTTGTTAACGTCCGGTTGTAGAAAATCTGAAGTTGACCTTAATTAAAATGAATCAACCGCGTGTGTAACCGTGATGGTCTCTTTCCGGCGGAGTCCGGGAAGTGAACACGATTAAAGCACGAATAAAGCTTTTACATTACCTTAACATTTTGCAAATGCGAGATGAATGTTTAACTAAATTATAATATATTATTATAATATTAATAATCTATATCTATACCCCTTACTAATAAAGCAAATGTGCGTTTCTCCAAATTTTCCGTCCGTTCAACGTAGAAAAGATTTTTTTTTCTGTGCGAGGCGGTTCTAAATTTTTGTGCGTCTATCCGCTAGAAAAGGAAAAAGGACTGTCTAGAAATTCGCAATTGGGCCGCGTGCTCTGGCCCAACGAAGCGAGCCCACTTATTATTGCCCAGGCAGTTGGGAATACATTATTTGTCGTATGGGGCGATAAATAGTTGAAACTTCGCAAAGGGCACCGATGTCTGGGCCGGCCCATTTCCTCTTTTTCGTTGTTCTATATCTATTTTTTCTGTTCCTTTCTCTTTCGCTTTAATATTGATTTTTCCATTTATTTTTTCTCTCATGTATAAATATAGAAAAATATTCAGAATTTCAATTTTGCTGAAATATTAAAGAATGATCAGGATTTCAATTTTTTTTTCCTATTTTGAAAATGTTTGAAACTTTAAAAAAATATTTTTCGGAATTTTTCAAACACTAAAAAATGCTCTCATTTTTCTAAAGGTTTGTGTTTGTAAAATATTATGGGTTTTTCTAATAAAAATTACATTTTGTAAAATTTTCCATATTTTAAAATTCTTGTTTTAGTGTAATATTCACAAATCCAAAATAATGTTTGCGTCTAAGAAAACATTTTGAAATTTCCCCTTTTTAAAAAATCGAAAATTGAAAACCATTTGTGTTTATATAAAATTTTCATTTTTTCAAAATATTGTTTGTGAATTTAAAAAACTATTCATGTTTCTAATTTTGTTCGTGTTTTTTCAAAAATATTGGAATTTTGAAAAAATCGCATTTTTCAAAAATTGTCCGCGTTTCCAGTTATATTTGCCAATTCATATTTTTTTGAATGTTCAAAAAAAACTCTCTAATCTGACTCTATAGTATTTTCTTAAATACCCGCTCTGACCATTGGTTAGCGGTGCATGTTCGTTCAATGTTGGTTGACTATAAATGAAAGAAAATATTGGCATGTGCCAATAGAATAGAATATGTTGTTTGGCATTAATTAGAGAAAAATTATTGGCACTTAAGCATTAAAATAATCAAAGAGAATAAACCCTCAAAAGGAAGGGACATTTGTGCCTGATTATGCTAATGAAATAGGATTTATGCGCTGCAATTAATAATCCACCCGGTTACACCGATAGAGTGGTCAATGCAACCGTGTCCCGAAGGTCGCCGCACAGCCAGCAAATGAGTTGACGGGCACAACCCCGAGATGGGGGCGGACTCGGAGGGAAAAAAGCATGAGTTGGGTGCTCGCCACCACGCCGACCTACCCCACCACTAACAAGATTTCTCATGTCAAACATGTCCAGCGCGAAGACCATAACTCCTTGCTCTATCGCCTATCATTGCGTAGACCCTTTTTTAGTTACACATCAATTATCATTCTCGTTGTTTCTCGTAAAAAATATGTCTCACGTTGCAACGTATGGGCATATGTGCTAGTGTAAAAAAAAGTTAGGGAAAAACCCGGCCCTAACACTATTGGGACGACCCACCGTACGCCTGCTTGAGGCGAGGCTAGCTTTTATCTCGCGTCAAGCAAGACATAGAAGTGCCTCTCTCGTTGCGGGCAAGACATACCCCCTTCCCATAGTAGTACACGGTGTTCATTCATGGAGACTAGATGCACATGGGATATTAAGTCACATGAGTTGGACACGTGGAACCCAATATATATCATTAGGCTTGATACATCCATTTTGCATTATGTTTTTTTAATGTTATTTATATTCTTTTAAATTTATATTTCACTTTTAGGTGTCATTCTAATGCCTTTCTCTCTCTTAAATTGCAAGTTCTATCACAAGAGGAAGATTGCCGACACTCAAATTCTAGACCTGGAAAGAGCTACAGCTGAGATGGCTATTACCCGGAGTTCCAAATGACCTAAAATTTTATGGAGAATTATTTTGAAATATAAAAAAAAAATACTAGAGGGTACCCATCAGTGAGCCACAAGCTCAGGTGGCACTCCCGTTGAGTTTGTTGGACCACCAGCAGGCCTCCGAGGCCCATCTTCTCCTATATGAAGCCATTTGCCCTAGAATATAAATAAGAAGAAGACTTTTGGGACGAAGCGCCCTCGTCTCGAGGCGAAACCTGGGCAGGAGCACTTTTTCTCTTCGGCGAAGCGATTTTGCCGGGGATACTCCCCCCGAGAAGGGGAAATCGAAGTTGTTGTCATCACCACGGTTCCTCTCACCGTGGGAGGACTCTTCTCCATCAACATCATCATCAGCACCATATCATCCCCAAACCCTAGTTTTTCATGTAGGGAATCGTTGCATGGAAAACATTTTTTTCTCTCTACAGATTCACCCGAGATCTAATCTAGGAGATGTTAGCAAGGAGTCGGAGCGTGTCTACATACTCTTGTAGACCGAAAGCGAAAACATTTAGCAAACATGGTTGATGTAGTCGTACTCTTCACAATCCAATTCGATCGAGCACCGCACGAACGACACCTCTAAGTTATGCACACGTATGACTCGGTGATGTATCCTCCTTCTTGATCCAGCAAGCGAGGGGGAGAGGTATATGGGATCTAGGCCAGCAGCACGACGACGTGGTGGTGGTGGAACTCCGGCAGGGCTTCGCCAAGCACAAACGGAGGAGGAGATGGAGGGAGAGAGGGAGGACGACGGCCATGGTTGGGATGGTGGCGCCCAACCCCTCCCCTCTCTTTATATAGGGGTGAGGGGTGCGGCCACCTTGGCCCTCCCTCCAAGCCAGGGGACGGAGGCCAGGGGGGGGGTCTTGCCTCCTAAGGCATGTGGCGCCCCCTCCCCCTTAGGGTTTCCCACCCCTAGCTGCATGGGACTTTGGGGGGCTGGTGCGCCTGGCCCATGTAGGCCAGGGCGCCACCCCTCAGCCCATGCAGGACTTCGGGATAGGTGGGACCCACTTGTGGACCCCTGGAACCCTTCGGAACTCCCCGATACAATGCCAGTAAATTCCCCAACTTTTTCGGAACCCTGAAAAACACTTTTCATATATGAAACTTTACCTCCAGACTATTCGAAAGCTCCTCATGATATCCCAGATCCCTTTCGAGACTCTAAACTACCTTCGGACTCACAGTTATGAATATCCCAATACCACCGTAGCGTTACTGAGTGTTAAGTGTGTGACCCTACGGGTTCGAGAACATGCAGACATAATCAATAGCGGGACTTGGATACCCATAATGACTCCCACATATTCAGCGAAGATCTTTATCGGTTTGAACCACGATGTCAAGGATGCAGATAATGCCATATACAATTCCCTTTGCCTCGCGATATTTTACTTTCCCGAGATTCAATCGTCGGTATCGCCATACCTAGTTCAATCTCGTTACCGGGAAGTTCTCTTTACTCGTTCTGTAATACAATATTCCCGTGAAAAAACACATTACTCACATGCTTGCCGAGAGGGCCCAGATATATCTCTCTATCACATGGAGTGACAAATTTCAATCTCAATCCATGCAACCCGACAAATAATTTTGGAGATACCTGAATAACACTGGTGCCATTGCCATTGCCAAGGAACCAATGATTAATAAGAAAACAAAGCACATCAAACGCCGCTTCAACTCCATCCGTGATTACATCAAGGTGGGAGACATAAAACTTTGCAAAGTACATACAGATCTGAATGTGGCAGACCCGTTGACTAAACCTCTTCCACGAGCAAAACATGATCATCACCAGAACTCTATGGGTGTTAGATTCTATACAATGTAGACTAGATTATTAACTCTGGTGCAAGTGGGAGACTGTTGGAAATATGCTCTAGGGGCAATAATAAATATGTTATTATCATATTTCCTTGTTAATTATAAATGTTTATTATCCGTGCTATAATTGTATTGACCAAAAACTCAAATACATGTGTGGATACATAAACGAATACCGTGTCCCAAGTAAGCCTCTACTAGACTAGCTCCTTGATAAAAGATAGTTAAGATTTCCTAACCATATACATGAGTTGTCATTTGATAATCGGATCACATCATTAGGATAATGATGTGATGGACAGACCCAACCATAAGGTTAGCATCAGATCGTATCACTTAGTTTATTTGCTACAACTTTCTTCATGTCAAGTATCTGTTTCTTATACCATGAGATCATGCCACTCCCGAATACTGGAAGAATGCTTTGTGGGTTATCAAATATCACCTCTTAACTGGGTGATCATAAAGGTGCTCTACAGGTATTTCAGAAAGTGTTTGTTGGGTTGCATGGATCAAGACTGAGATTTGTCACTCGGTGTGATGGAGAGATATCTCTGGGCCCTCTCGGTAATACAACATCATGAATAGCTTGCAAGCATGTGACTAATGAGTTTTATCATAGGGATATTGTATTATGTAACGAGTAAAGAGACTTGCTGGTAACAAGATTGCACTAGGTATGGCGATACCGACGATCAGATCTCGGGCAAGTAACATATCGTTGAACAAAGGGAACTACATATAGGATTAACTGAATCATTGACATCGTGGTTCAAACCAGTAAATATCTTCGTTTAATATGTAGTAGTCAATATTGGCATCCAGGTCCCGCTATTATTATTGAACAGGGAGGTGTCTCGGTCATGTCTGCATGTTCTCGAATGTGTAGGGTCACACACTTAATGTTCGGTAACGCTAGGGTAATATTGGGTTATACATATGGTGAGTCTGAAAGTAGTTCGGAGTCCTGGATGGGATCCAGGACATCACGAGGAGCTCCTAAATGGTCCGGAGAGGTAAAGATTTATATAGTGGAAGTCATATTCAGGCTTCCGGAAAATATTTGGGATTTTACAGTATTGTATCAGGAAGGTTCTAGAAGGTTCCGGAGTGGGGCCTGTTATGGATCTAAGACTGACAGTAGAATGGGGGGTAGGTATGAGGAGGCAAGATCCTAGCTATGGCGAAGTTGTACACACGAGTTTTATGAGTTCAGGCCCTTCGCGAAGGAAGTAACAGCCCTACGCCTCGGTGCCCGGAGGCGGTCGACTGAATTATGTATGCGTGTGTTTACAGGGGGTGCGAACCCTTGTGCCAGTGGAGGGGGTGGCTTATATAGAGTGCGCCAGGACCCCTGCCAGCCCACGTTACAAGATGTTTAAGGTAGATTAAGAGGAGGACGTTACTGGTAACGCTAGTAATTAAGTGACATAAATGCCTATTAAGTCTATGAAGTAAACGTCCGACCGTTGTCGTGCAGAGTGACTTTAGGTCTTCTATTTGTCGAGTGATAATTGTTGTGGTCGAGTGACCCTGAACCTTTCGAGTGGAATGTTTTGTAGTCGAGTGGATGATGCTATCCCTTGAATGCTTCTGGTTTTAGGATGGTGTCCTAGGGGAGGGTGTCTAAGTCAGGCCTATGAACCTACCCTAGGTACATAGCTTCATCATTAGCCTGCGAATGGTTCAGGGTTTGAGTGGAGAAGGAGTTGGGAACCCCTCCGATTCAATTTTCACGCTTCGGAAGCGCCTTATTGGGACCAAATGAGCAATCATGATGACTTCAACTTCTTTTTCAGTCGCCTTGATCCATTCTTGGTTCTGCCGAGTGAACTTTTACTGCGATGCTTTGAGTACTGAGATGGGAAAAACCTTCCATCTGACAGGTTGCCCTGCTGCTCGCGGATATTGTGGGATTCGAATTCTGGGAAGCGCGCGGGGCGGAGGAGGCCGCAGTAATCGGACGGGATTAGGCAGGGCTACCTCGATCACCGCGCCACCTTTTTCGCCACGTATCTCGCGCGTGACTGTTGTGGGATTTGATAGGATCGACCGGACCCACAGGTCAGCCACTCGGAAACGACCTCATATAAGGTGCCGGATTGGGGTTTTTTGCACAGTGCATTCCCATTCTTCTTCTTTCTCCTCCGCTTTCTCCACCACATCCACCTCAGCTCCCGGCGCCGCTGCTCTGTTCGAGCTTCACCCGCTGCCATGGGGAAGGAGAAGACGGTGTCCTTGGAGCACGCGGAGAAGGCAACGGCGAAGGCGAAGGGGAAGAAGTCCAGCCGGGGCGGATCTTCGTCGAGGTCTAGCCTGCCGCGTGGCTGGATCCAGGGCGACTGGATTCGGTCGACGATTAGTTAGGACGACATCGACGATCTGGTCGAGGGGGGGGCTGATTCCCCATGAATCGGTGCGGCTCTCGGAGGGCGAGACCGAACCGCATACGCGGGAGGGTGAGTGCGTTCTCCTCGCCACCCATGTTGATCGCGGATTTTCTTTGCCTCCCCATCCTTTTTTCCGAGGCTTCTTGAACTTCTTTGGAGCAAAACTCCACCACTTTTCTCCCAACACCATCGTATACCTCGCTGCCTACGTGTCCATGTGCAAGAACTTCTTAGGTTGTAGGCCACACTGGGGCCTTTTCAAGCACATTTTCATGTGTCGTTCCCAGTCGGTCAAGAAGGCCAACCCGAGTGATGAGAGGACGCATGTGATCCAGATGTGCGGGGGTCTTGGGATTCAAATGAGAGGTAAAAGCACTTTCCCAGCCATGATCCTTCCTAAGTCAGTCCGAGGATGGTAGTCGACCTGGTTCTATTACAAAGACCAACTGACTCCAGGTCAGTCGACCGGACTTCCTCCCTTCTCCATGGCTCGGGTCAAGAAGCCCTCCGCCTTGAAAGTGATCCCATAGGAGAAAGCGTAGGTGAAGGTGTTGGTCGAGCAGGTGGTCCAACTCGTCCGTGATGGCGTGACCGGTATGGATCTGTTGGAGGTCTTCCTTAAACGATGCATCCAGCCGCTTCAAGCCCGTGGCCATCCGATGTGGATGTATTCGGGTATTGAGGATTCCACTCGGATCCACCCAGAAGAGGTCGACGAGGACACGGTGGAGAAGTGGCTGAAAAGTATCACTGGCAACAAGGATAACCCCAGGGGGTCTAGGAGAGTCCCTCCACTCGACAACTCGCGCCAACCAGACAAGGTCCGACTCTAAATTGCCAAGTGTTCTCTTGATTCATCATGTAATTGCTTCTTGACAAATGACTGGTTTTTGCTTCACTTGTTATCTTTCAGGCCGTTATTGAGATGTACTCGATGCCCAACGGGGAGCAGGAGCAGGATCCGGAGGGGGAGGCGAGTGGAGGTGAGAGCGGCGAGTGGCACTCTGATGAAGAGGAGGACGAGGAGAGTGACGAACCGAGTGATGAAGAAGAGGCCGACTCACCTCCCCGTAGGGAAAAACGATCCAAGCACGCTCACGACCGGGCAAGCATCCTCGACAAAGCGACCGCACTGACTGGACAGTCGTCGAAGCGTCCTCGGACGTCTTCTCCAGTGCCGACTGAGAGGGCACCGAAGCAACCGAAAGCTGCGCCGTCTCCAGCGCCGACTGATAAGGCACCGAAACAACTAAAAGCCGCGTCGTCAAAACCGCCGAAGGCTTTGCCCAAGATCAAGGTGGCCATTCCTACTGTTTCCGGGTAATAATCATACCTGATTTCTTGGTTTAGTACGAGTCGAATTTTGGTTGACCCACCGTGATAGGCTTGACCGACTGAATCTTGAATTTGCAGTGCTGCTACCTCCGGGACTTCCACCCACAAGTATGAAGATGAAGAAATGGAAGACGCAGTCACCTCCAACCCGGGTACAACTTCTCGTAATCCTGTCTTCAGTTACTCGGTCGATTAAATTCTGACGATTAATCTGGAGTCGACTAATCTTTTTACAGCTCCTCCCAATGTCATTGAGCTTCCAGATGACGACGAGGATGTGCCGCTGAGGGCCAGGAGGAACAAAAAGGCATCAGTTGGCAAGACATCCCAATTGGTGCCGGCGGCAGAGCCAGCGGTTCAACAACCCGAAGGTGTTGGGGAACGTAGTAATTTCAAAAAAATTCCTACGCACACGCAAGATCATGGTGATGCATAACAACGAGAGGGGAGAGTGTTGTCCACATACCCCCGTAGACCAAAAGCGGAAGCGTTAGCACAACACGGTTGATGTAGTCGTACGTCTTCACGATCTGACCGATCAAGTACCGAACGCACAGCACCTCCGAGTTCAGCACACGTTCAGCCCGATGACGTCCCTTGAACTCTGATCCAACCGAGTGTTGAGGGAGAGTTTCGTCAGCACGACGGTGTGTTGATGATGTTGATGTTCTACCGACACAGGGCTTTGCCTAAGCACCGCTACAGTATTATCGAGGTGGACTATGGTGGAGGGGGGCACCACACACGGCTAAAAGATCAAGAGATCAATTGTTGTCTCTCCAGGGTGCCCCCTGCTCCCGTATATAAAGGAGTAAGGGGGGAGGTGCGGCCGGCCTATAGGGAGCGCGCCAGGAGGAGTCCTACTCCTACCGGGAGTAGGACTCCCTCCCTTTTCCTTGTTGGACTAGGAGAGGAGGGGGAAAGAGGAGGGAGGGAGGAAGGAAAGGGGGGGCACCGCCCCCTCTCCTTGTCCTATTCGGACTAGGGGGGAGGGGTGCGTGGCCTGCCCTGGCCGCCTCTCCTCTTCTCCACAAGGCCCACTATGGCCCATTAAGCTCCCGGGGGGTTTCGGTAACCTCCCGGTACTCCGGTAAAATCCCGATTTCACCCGGAACACTTCCGATATCTAAACATAAGCTTCCTATATATCAATCTTCATGTTTCGACCATTTCGAGACTCCTCGTCATGTCCGTGATCACATCCGGGACTCCGAATAACTTTCGGTACATCAAAACATATAAACTCATAATATAACTGTCATCGAAACGTTAAGCGTGCGGACCCTACGGGTTCGAGAACTATGTAGACATGACCGAGACACGTCTCTGTTCAATAACCAATAGCGGAACCTAGATGCTCATATTGGCTCCCACATATTCTACGAAGATCTTTATCGGTCAGACCGCATAACACCATACGTTGTTCCCTTTGTCATCTGTATGTTACTTGCCCGAGATTCGATCGTCGGTATCTCAATACCTAGTTCAATCTCGTTACCGGCAAGTCTCTTTACTCATTCCGTAATACATCATCCCACAACTAACTCATTAGTTGCAATGCTTTCAAGGCTTAAGTGATGTGCATTACTGAGAGGACCTAGAGATACCTCTCCGACAATCGGAGTGACAAATCCTAATATCGAAATATGCCAACCCAACAAGTACCTTCGGAGACACCTGTAGAGCACCTTTATAATCACCCAGTTACGTTGTGACATTTGGTAGCACACAAAGTGTTCCTCCGATAAATGGGAGTTGCATAATCTCATAGTCATAGGAACATGTATAAGTCATGAAGAAAGCAATAGCAACATACTAAACGATCGAGTGCTAAGCTAACGGAATGGGTCAAGTCAATCACATCATTCTCCTAATGATGTGATCTCATTAATCAAATGACAACTCTTTGTCTATGGTTAGGAAACATAACCATCTTCGATCAATGAGCTAGTCAAGTAGAGGCAAACTAGTGACACTCTGTTTGTCTATGTATTCACACATGTATCATGTTTCCGGTTAATACAATTCTAGCATGAACAATAAACATTTATCATGATATAAGGAAATAAATAATAACTTTATTATTGCCTCTAGGGCATATTTCCTTCAGTCTCCCACTTGCACTAGAGTCAATAATCTAGATTACACAGTAATGATTCTAACACCCATGGAGCCTTGGTGCTGATCATGTTTTGCTCGTGGAAGAGGCTTAGTCAACGGGTCTGCAACATTCAGATCCGTATGTATCTTGCAAATTTCTATGTCTCCCACCTGGACTAAATCTCAGATGGAATTGAAGCGTCTCTTGATGTGCTTGGTTCTCTTGTGAAATCTGGATTCCTTTGCCAAGGCAATTGCACCAGTATTGTCACAAAAGATTTTCATTGGACCCGATGCACTAGGTATGACACCTAGATCGGATATGAACTCCTTCATCCAGACTCCTTCATTTGCTGCTTCCGAAGCAGCTATGTACTCCGCTTCACACATAGATCCCGCCACAACGCTTTGTTTAGAACTGCACCAACTGACAGCTCCACCGTTCAATGTAAACACGTATCCGGTTTGCGATTTAGAATCATCCGGATCAGTGTCAAAGCTTGCATCAACGTAACCGTTTACGATGAGCTCTTTATCACCTCCATAAACGAGAAACATATCCTTAGTCCTTTTCAGGTATTTCAGGATGTTCTTGACCGCTGTCTAGTGATCCACTCCTGGATTACCTTGGTACCTCCCTGCTAGACTTATAGCAAGGCATACATCAGGTCTGGTACACAACATTGCATACATGATAGAGCCTATGGCTGAAGCATAGGGAACATCCTTCATTTTCTCTCTATATTCTTCAGTGGTCGGGCATTGAGTCTTACTCAACTTCCCACCTTGTAACACAGGCAAGAACCCTTTCTTTGCTCGATTCATTTTGAACTTCTTCAAAATTTTGTCAAGGTATGTGCTTTGTGAAAGTCCAATTAAGCGTCTTGATCTATCTTTATAGATCTTGATGCCCAATATATAAGCAGCTTCACTGAGGTCTTTCATTAAAAAACTCGTATTCAAGTATCCCTTTATGCTATCCAGAAATTCTATACCATTTCCAATCAACAATATGTCATTCACATATAATATCAGAAATGCTACAGAGCTCCCACTCACTTTCTTGTAAATACAGGCTTCTCCAAAAGTCTGTACAAAACCAAATGCTTTGATCACACTATCAAAGCATTTATTCCAACTTCGAGAGGCTTGCACCAGTCCATAAATGGATCGCTGGAGCTTGCACACTTTGTTAGCTCTCTTTGGATCGACAAAACCTTCCGGTTGCATCATATACAACTCTTCTTCCAGAAATCCATTCAGGAATGCAGTTTTGACATCCATTTGCCAAATTTCATAATCATAAAATGCGGCAATTGCAAACATGATTCGGACAAACTTAAGCATCGCTACGGGTGAGAAGGTCTCATCGTAGTCAATCCCTTGAACTTGTCGAAAACCTTTCGCAACAAGTCGAGCTTTATAGACAGTAACATTATCGTCAGCGTCAGTCTTCTTCTTGAAGATCCATATATTCTCAATTGCTTGCCGATCATTGGGCAAGTCAACCAAAGTCCACACTTTGTTCTCATACATGGATCTCATCTCAGATTTCATGGCCTCAAGCCATTTCGTGGAATCTCTTCATAGTTTGTAGGTTCGTCATGGTCTAGTAACATAACTTCCAGAACAGGATTTCCGTTCCACTCTGGTGCGGATCTTACTCTGGTTGACCTACGAGGTTCAGTAACAACTTGATCTAAAGTTCCATGATCATCATCATTAACTTCCTCACTAATTGGTGTAGGTGTCGCAGAAACCGGTTTCTGCGATGAACTACTTTCTAATAGGGGAGTAGATATAGTTACCTCATCAAGTTCTACTTTCCTCCCACTTACTTCTTTCGAGAGAAACTCCTTCTCCAGAAAGATTCCGTATTTAGCAACAAAAGTCTTGCCTTCGGATCTGTGATAGAAGGTGTACCCAACAGTCTCCTTTGGGTATCCTATGAAGACACATTTCTTCGATTTGGGTTCGAGCTTATCAGGTTGAAGCTTTTTCACATAAGCATCGCAGCCCCAAACTTTCAGAAACGACAACTTTGGTTTCTTGCCAAACCACAGTTCATAAGGCGTCGTCTCAACGGATTTCGATGGTGCCCTATTTAACGTGAATGCGTCCGTCTCTAAAGCATAACCCCAAAACGATAACGGTAGATCAGTAAGAGACATCATAGATCGCACCATATCTAGTAGAGTACGATTACGACATTCGGACACACCATTACACTGTGGTGTTCCGGGTGGCATGAGTTGCGAAACTATTCCGCATTGTTTCAAATGAAGACCAAACTCATAACTCAAATATTCTCCTCCACGATCAGATCGTAGAAACTTTATTTTCTTGTTACGATGATTTCCAACTTCACTCTGAAATTCTCTGAACTTTTCAAACGTTTCAGACTTATGTTTCATTAAGTAGATATACCCATATCTGCTTAAATCATCTGTGAAGGTGAGAAAATAACGATATCCGCCATGAGCCTCAACATTCATCGGACCACATACATCTGTATGTATGATTTCCAACAAATCTGTTGCTCTCTCCATAGTTCCAGAGAACGGCGTTTTAGTCATCTTGCCCATGAGGCATGGTTCGCAAGTACCAAGTGATTCATAATCAAGTGGTTCCAAAAGTCCATCAGTATGGAGTTTCTTCATGTGGTTTACACCGATATGACCTAAACGGTAGTGCCACAAATAATTTGCACTATCATTATCAACTCTGCATCTTTTGGCTTCAATATTATGAATATGTGTATCACTACTATCGAGATTCAACAAAAATAGACCACTCTTCAAGGGTGCATGACCATAAAAGATATTACTCATATAAATAGAACAACCATTATTCTCTGATTTAAATGAATAACCGTCTCGCATCAAACAAGATCCAGATATAATGTTCATGCTCAACGCTGGCACCAAATAACAATTATTTAGGTCTAATACTAATCCTGAAGGTAGATGTAGGGGTAGCGTGATGACCGCGATCACATCGACTTTGGAACCATTTCCCACGCGCATCGTCATCTCATCCTTAGCCAATCTTCGCTTAATCCGTAGCCCCTGTTTTGAGTTGCAAATATTTGCAACAGGACCAGTATCAAATACCCAGGTGCTACTGCGAGCATTAGTAAGGTACACATCAATAACATGTATATCACCTATACCTTTGTTCACCTTGCCATCCTTCTTATCCGCCAAATACTTGGGGCAGTTCCGCTTCCAGTGACCAGTCTGCTTGCAGTAGAAGCACTCAGTCTCAGGCTTAGGTCCAGACTTGGGTTTCTTCTCCTGAGCAGCAACTTGCTTGCTGTTCTTCTTGAAGTTCCCCTTCTTCTTCCCTTTGCCCTTTTTCTTGAAACTGGTGGTCTTATTGACCATCAACACTTGATGCTCCTTCTTGATTTCTACCTCCGCTGCCTTTAGCATTGCGAAGAGCTCGGGAATTGTTTTATCCATCCCTTGCATATTATAGTTCACCATGAAGCTCTTGTAGCTTGGTGGCAGTGATTGGAGAATTCTGTCAATGACGCTATCATCCGGAAGATTAATCCCAGTTGAATCAAGTGATTGTAGTACCCAGACATCTTGAGTATATGCTCACTGACAGAACTATTCTCCTCCATCTTGCAGCTGTAGAACTTATTGGAGACTTCATATCTCTCAATCGGGGCATTTGCTTGAAATATTAACTTCAACTCTTGGAACATCTCATATGCTCCATGACATTCAAAACGTCATTGAAGTCCCGGTTCTAAGCCATAAAGCATGGCACACTGAACTATCGAGTAGTCATCAACACGTGACTGCCAGGCATTCACAATGTCTGCAGTTGCTGGCGCAGGTGGTACACCTAGCGGTGCTTCCAGGACGTAATTCTTATGTGCAACAATGAGGATAATCCTCAAGTTACGGACCCAGTCCGTGTAATTGCTACCATCATCTTTCAACTTTGCTTTCTAAAGGAACGCATTAAAATTCAATGGAACAACAACATGGGCCATCTATCTACAATCAACATAGACAAGCAAGATACTATGAGGTAGTAAGTTCACGATAAAATTTAAGTTCAATTAATCATATTACTTAGGAACTCCCACTTAGATAGACATCCCTCTAATCCTCTAAGTGATCACGTGATCCAGATCAACTAAACCATGTCCGATCATCACGTGAGATGGAGTAGTTTCAATGGTGAACATCACTATGTTGATCATATCTACTATATGATTCACGCTCGACCTTTCAGTCTCCGTGTTCCGAGGCCATATCTGTTATATGCTAGGCTCGTCAAGTTTAACCTGAGTACTCCGCATGTGCAACTGTTTTGCACCCGTTGTATTTGAACATAGAGCATATCACACCCGATCATCAGGTGGTGTCTCAGCACGAAGAACTTTTGCAACGGTGCATACTCAGGGAGAACACTTTATACTTTGATAATTTAGTGAGGGATCATCTTATAATGCTACCATCAATCAAAGCAAGATAAGATGCATAAAAGATAAACATCACATGCAATCAATATAAGTGATATGATATGGCCATCATCATCTTGTACTTGTGATCTCCATCTCCGAAGCACCGTCATCATCACCATCGTCACCGGCGCGACACCTTGATCTCCATCATAGCATCGTTGTCGTCTCGCCAATCTTATGCTTCTACGACTATCGCTACCGCTTAGTGATAAAGTAAAGCATTACATGGCGATTGCATTGCATACAATAAAACGACAACCATATGGCTCCTGCCAGTTGACGATAACTCGGTTACAAAACATGATCATCTCATACAATAAAATTTAGCATCATGTCTTGACCATATGACATCACAACATGCCCTGCAAAAACAAGTTAGACGTCCTCTACTTTGTTGTTGCAAATTTTATGTGGCTGCTACGGGCTTAGCAAGAACCGTTCTTACCTATGCATCAAAACCACAACGATAGTTTGTCAAGTTGGTGCTGTTTTAACCTTCGCAAGGACCGGGCGTAGCCACACTCGGTTCAACTAAAGTTGGAGAAACTGACACCCGCCAGCCACCTGTGTGCAAAGCACGTCGATAGAACCAGTCTCGCGTAAGGGTACGCGTAATGTCGGTCCGGGCCGCTTCATCCAACAATACCGCCGAACCAAAGTATGACATGCTGGTAAGCAATATGACTTATATCGCCCACAACTCACTTGTGTTCTACTCGTGCGACATCTACGCATAAAACCTGGCTCGGATGCCACTGTTGGGGAACGTAGTAATTTCAAAAAAATTCCTACGCACACGCAAGATCATGGTGATGCATAGTGATACGTCTCCAACGTATCTATAATTTTTGATTGCTCCATGCTATATTATCTACTGTTTTGGACATTATTGGGCTTTATTATCCACTTTTATATTATTTTTGGGACTAACCTATTAACCGGAGGCCCATCCCAGAATTGCTGTTTTTGCCTGTTTTAGGGTTTCAAAGAAAAGGAATATCAAACGGAGAATGAAACCTTCAGGAACGTGATTTTTAGGAAGATTATGATCTGAGAGACTTGGAACCTACATCAAGAAAAGAAATAGGAGGCCACGAGGTAGGGGGGCGCGCCCACCCCCACCAAGCACGCCCTCCACCCTCGTGGGCCCCCTGTTGCTCCACCGACGTACTCCTTCCTCCTATATATATCCACGTACCCCAAACAATCAGATACAGAGCCAAAACCCTTATTGCACCGCCGTAACTTTCTGTATCCACGAGATCCCATCTTGGGGCCTGTTCCGGAGCTCCGCCGGAGGGGACATCAACACCATAGCCTCTTCGATGAAGTGTGAGTAGTTCACTTCAGACCTACGGGTCCATAGTTATTAGCTAGATGGCTTCTTCTCTCTTTTTGGATCTCAATACAATGTTCTCCCCCTCTCTTGTGGAGATCTATTCGATGTAATCTTCTTTTTGCGGTGTGTTTGTTGAGACTGATGAATTGTGGGTTTATGATCAAGTCTATCTATGAATAATATTTGAATCTTCTCTAAATTCTTTTATGTATGATTGGTTATCTTTGCAAGTCTCTTCGAATTATCAGTTTGGCTTGGCCTACTAGATTGATCTTTCTTGCAATCGGAGAAGTGCTTAGCTTTGGGTTCAATCTTGCGGTGTCCTTTTCCCGGTGACAGTAAGGGCAGCAAGGCACGTATTGTATTGTTGCCATCGAGGATAAAAAGATGGGGTTTTCTTCATATTGCATGAGTCTATCCCTCTACATCATGTCATCTTGCTTAAGGCGTTACTCTGTTTTTAACTTAATACTCTAGATGCATGCTGGATAGCGGTCGATGAGTGGAGTAATAGTAGTAGATGCAGGCAGGAGTCGGTCTACTTATCTCGGACGTGATGCATATATACATGATCATACCTAGATATTCTCATAACTATGCTCAATTCTGTCAATTGCTCAACAGTAATTTGTTCACCCACTGTAGAATACTTATGCTCTCGAGAGAAGCCACTAGTGAAACCTATGGCCCCCGGGTCTATCTTTATCATATTGACCTCCTACTACTTAGTTATTTCCTTTGCTATTTACTTTGCCTTTATTTTACTTTGCATCTTTTATCATAAAAATACCAAAAATATTATCTTATCATATCTATCAGATCTCACTCTCGTAAGTAGCCCTATAGGGATTGACAACCCCTATTTGCGTTGGTTGCGAGGATTTATTTGTTTTGTGCAGGTGCGAGGGACTTGCGCGTAGCCTCCTACTGGATTGATAGCTTGGTTCTCAAAAAATGAGGGAAATACTTACGCTACTTTGCTGCATCATCCCTTCCTCTTCGGGGAAAACCAACGGAGTGCTCAAGAGGTAGCAAGAAGGATTTATGGCGCTGTTGCTGGGGAGGTCTACGCAAAAGTCAACATACCAAGTACACATCACATACTCTTATCTCCCGCATTACATTATTTGCCATTTGGCTCTCGTTTTTCTCTCCCTGACTTCACCCTTGCCGTTTTATTCGCCCTCTCTCTCTATCCTCCCTCTCTTTCTCTATTTGCCTCTTTTTGCCCGTTTCTTGTTTGCCCGTATGGTTGGAATAGTTGTTTATTTATTACTAAACAGAGAACCTAAGATCTATGGATCCCCATCCACTTGCTAATCTTTTTAAGAGATCCAATTATGATGAACCAATTGCTAGTGAGTTTTGTGCACTAGATTATGTTTATGAAGTTTTGCTTGAAATTCGTGAATCTGAAAATTGTGATGAAGTACTTTATGGAGTGATTCATGATAGATCTTTGAATAAAAAGCATGATTGCAATCATTTTACTATAAATTCTCTTGATGTCAATTGTGCTAATAATATGCAAAACCCTAAGCTTGGGGATGCTAGTTTTGCTATGTCTACTACTTGTTGTAATGATCATGATTGGGGTGATTCTCCTTTTGATCTTGAAAATTTATTTAAGCCCCATGATGAATATGAGATTGATAATAGTGTTCACAATATCATTGAAAGTGGGTTTGGAAGAGTCTCAACTTTAGATCCCACAAATTTGGAGAATGTTCAATCTTATGAAGTTTTTGATAAAAGTGGGTTTGGAAAGGTCATGACTTTAGTTAATGTTAATCCCACTATTTTGGAAGAGTGTCAACTTTACATGCATGTGGATCGTGTTGAAAATATTTTATGTGATAGCTATTTTTTTGAATTTTCTTATGATCCTACATGTAATTATTATGAGAGAGGAAAATATGGTGGTAGAAATTTTCATGTTACTAAATTTCCTCTCGTTATGTTGAGATTACTATTGTTTCTCTCCTCTTCCATGCATATGCTAGTTTTTGCTTGCCATGATAATTTGTTTGCCTATAAGACGCCTATGCATAGGAAGTATGTTAGACTTAGATGTGTTTGTCACATGTTTTATGATGCTCTCTTTGTGCTTCAATTCTTGTCTTTCATGTGAGCATCATTAAAATTATCATTGCCTAGCTAAAAAGGCTTTAAAGAAAAGCGCTTATTGGGGGACAACCCAATATTTTTTCCTTGCTGTTATTTAATAAATAATTTATCTAGACTCTGTTTTGTTTGTGTTTTTTGTGTTTAATTAGTGTTTATGCCAAGTAGAACCGTTGGGAAGACTTGGGGAAAGTCTTGTTGAACTTGCTGTAAAAAACAGAAACTTTAGCGCTCACGAGAACTGCTGTCATTTTTATTTGGAAAGTGCTATTTAGTTAATTCTTTTGGCAGATGATTAATAGATAAATTCCTCACGTCCATAAATTTATTTTAGAATTTTTGGGGTTCCATATCTTGCGCTAGCTACAGATTACTACAGACTGTTCTGTTTTTGACAGATTCTGTTTTTCGTGTGTTGTTTGCTTATTTTGATGAATCTATGGCTAGTAAAATAGTTTATAAACCATAGAGAAGTTGGAATACAGTAGGTATAACACCAATATAAATAAAGAATGAGTTAATTACAGTACCTTGAAGTGGTCTTTTGTTTTCTTTCGCTAACGGAGTTCACGAGACTTTCTACTTCAAGTTTTGTGTTGTGAAGTTTTCAAGTTTTGGGTAAAGATTTGATGGATTATGGAACAAGGAGTGGCAAGAGCCTAAGCTTGGGGATGCCCATGGCACCCCAAATATAATCTAAGGACACCTAAAAGCCAAAGCTTGGGGATGCCCCGGAAGGCATCCCCTCTTTCGTCTACTTCTATCGGTAACTTTACTTGGAGCTATATTTTTATTCGCCACATAATATGTGTTTTGCTTGGAGCGTCTTGTATTATTTGAGTCTTTATTTGTTAGTTTACCACAATCATACTAGCTGTACACACATTTTGAGAGATCCATACATGATTTGGAATTTGTTAGAATACTCTATGTGCTTCGCTTATTTCTTTTGAGTTATATAATTTTGCTCTAGTGCTTCACTTATATCTTTTAGAGCACGGTGGTGGATTTGTTTTATAGAAACTATTGATCTCTCATGCTTCACTTAGATTATTTTGAGAGTCTTAATAGCATGTTAATTTTCTTAAAATCTTAATATGCTAGGTATTCAAAGTTCGTAAAATTTTCTTAAGAGTGTCTTGAATACTAAGAGAAGTTTGATGCTTGATGATTGTTTTTGAGATATGGAGGTAATAATAATATAAAAGTCATGCTAGTTGAGTAGTTTTGAATTTGAGAAATACTTGTGTTAAAGTTTGTGATTCCTGTAGCATGCACGTATTGTGAACCGTTATGTGATGAAGTCAGAGCATGATTTATTTATTGATTGTCTTCCTTATGAGTGGCGGTCGGGGACGAGCGATGGTCTTTTCCTACCAATCTATCCCCCTAGGAGCATGCGCGTAATACTTTGCTTTGATAACTTATAGATTTTTGCAATAAGTATATGAGTTCTTTATGGATAATGTTGAGTCCATGGATTATACGCACTCTCACCCTTCCACCTTTGCTAGCCTCTCTAATACCGCGCACCTTTCGCCGGTATCATACACCCACCATATACCTTCCTCAAAACAGCCACCATACCTACCTATTATGGCATTTCCATAGCCATTCTGAGATATATTGCCATGCAACTTTCCACCGTTCCGTTTATTATGGCACACTCCATCAGTGTCATATTGCTTAGCATGATCATGTAGTCGACATCGTATTTGTGGCAAAGCCACCATTCATAATTCTTTCATACATGTCACTCATGAGTCATTGCATATCCCGATACACCGCTGGAGGCATTCATATAGAGTCGTATTTTGTTCTAAGTATCGAGTTGTAATTGTTGAGTTGTAAGAAAAATAAAAGTGTGATGATCATCATTATTAGAGCATTGTCCCAGTGAGGAAAGGATGATGGAGACTATGATTCCCCCACAAGTCGGGATGAGACTCCGGACGAAAAAAAAGAGAAAGAAAAGAGGCCACAAAAAAATAAAAAAAAGAAAAAAGAGAAAAGGCCCAAATAAAAAAATGAGAGAAAAAGAGAGAAGGGACAATGTTACTATCCTTTTACCACACTTGTGCTTCAAAGTAGCACCATGATCTTCATAGTAGAGAGTCTCTCATGTTATCACTTTCATATACTAGTGGGAACTTTTCATTATAGAACTTGGCTTGTATATTCCAATGATGGGCTTCCTCAAAATGCCCTAGGTCTTCATGAGCAAGCAAGTTGGATGCACACCCACTTAGTTTCTTTTTGAGCTTTCATATACTTATAGCTCTAGTGCATCCGTTGCATGGCAATCCCTACTCACTCACATTGATATCTATTGATGGGCATCTCCATAGCCCGTTGATACACCTAGTTGATGTGAGACAAATCTTCTCCCTTTTTTGTCTTCTCCACAACCACCACTCTATTCCACCTATAGTGCTATGTCCATGGCTCACGCTCATGTATTGCATGAAGATTGAAAAAGTTTTGAGAATGTCAAAAGTGTGAAACAATTGCTTGGCTTGTCATCGGGGTTGTGCATGATTTAAATATTTTGTGTGGTGAAGATAGAGCATAGCCAGACTATATGATTTTGTAGGGATAACTTTCTTTAGCCATGTTATTTTGAGAAGACATAATTGCTTTGTTAGTATGCTTGAAGTATTATTATTTTTATGTCAATATTAAATTATGCCAAGTAGCACTCCGCATCAAAAGTTCTGTTTTTATCATTTACCTACTCGAGGACGAGCAGGAATTAAGCTTGGGGATGCTTGATACGTCTCCAACGTATCTATAATTTTTGATTGCTCCATGCTATATTATCTACTGTTTTGGACATTATAGGGCTTTATTATCCACTTTTATATTATTTTTGGGACTAACCTATTAACCGGAGGCCTAGCCCAGAATTGCTGTTTTTTGCCTGTTTTAGGGTTTCGAAGAAAAGGAATATCAAACGGAGTCCAAACGGAATGAAACCTTCGGGAACGTGATTTTTAGGAAGATTATGATCCGGGAGACTTGGACCCTACATCAAGAAAAGAAACAGGAGGCCACAAGGTAGGGGGGCGCGCCCACCCCCACCAGGCGCTCCCTCCACCCTTGTGGGCCCCCTGTTGCTCCACCGACATACTCCTTCCTCCTATATATATCCACATACCCCCAAACGATCAGATACGGAGCCAAAACCCTAATTCTACCGCCGTAACTTTCTGTATCCACGAGATCCCATCTTGGGGCCTGTTCCGGAGCTCCGCCGGAGGGGGCATCGATCACGGAGGGCTTCTACATCAACACCATAGCCTCTCCGATGAAGTGTGAGTAGTTCACTTCAGACCTACAGGTCCATAGTTATTAGCTAGATGGCTTCTTCTCTCTTTTTGGATCTCAATACAATGTTCTCCCCCTCTCTTGTGGAGATCTATTCGATGTAATCTTCTTTTTGTGGTGTGTTTGTTGAGACCGATGAATTGTGGGTTTATGATCAAGTCTATCTATGAATAATATTTGAATCTTCTCTGAATTCTTTTATGTATGATTGGTTATCTTTGCAAGTCTCTTGAATTATCAGTTTGGTTTGGCCTACTAGATTGATCTTTCTTGCAATGGGAGAAGTGCTTAGCTTTGGGTTCAATCTTGCGGTGTCCTTTCCCGATGACAGTAAGGGCTGCAAGGCACGTATTGTATTGTTGCCATCGAGGATAACAAGATGGGGTTTTCTTCATATTGAATGAGTCTATCCCTCTACATCATGTCATCTTGCTTAAGGCGTTACTCATTTTTTAACTTAATACTCTAGATGCATGCTGGATAGCGGTCGATGAGTGGAGTAATAGTAGTAGATGCAGGCAGGAGTCGGTCTACTTGTCTCGGACGTGATGCCTATATACATGATCATACCTAGATATTCTCATAACTATGCTCAATTCTGTCAATTACTCAATAGTAATTTGTTCAACCACCTTTAGAATACTTATGCTCTCGAGAGAAGCCACTAGTGAAACGTATGGCCCCCGGGTCTATCTTTATCATATTGATCTCCTACTACTTAGTTATTTCCTTTGCTATTTCCTTTGCCTTTATTTTACTTTGCATCTTTTATCATAAAAATACCAAAAATATTATCTTATCATATCTATTAGATCTCACTCTCATAAGTGGCCCTATAGGGATTGACAACCCCTATTTGCGTTGGTTGCGAGGATTTATTTGTTTTGTGCAGGTGCGAGGGACTCGCGCGTAGCCTCCTACTGGATTGATACCTTGGTTCTCAAAAACCGAGGGAAATACTTACGCTACTTTGCTGCATCATCCCTTCCTCTTTGGGGAAAACCAATGCAGTGCTCAAGAGGTAGCACATAGCAACGAGAGGGGAGAGTGTTGTCCACGTACCCTCGTAGACCGAAAGCGGAAGCGTTAGCACAATGCGGTTGATGTAGTCGTACGTCTGCACGATCCGAACGATCAAGTACCGAACGCACATCACCTCCGAGTTCAGCACACGTTCAGCCTGATGACGTCCCTCGAACTCCGATCTAGCCGAGTGTTGAGGGAGAGTTTCGTCAGCACGATGGCGTGGTGACGATGTTGATGTTCTACCGACACAAGGCTTCGCCTAAGCACCGCTACAGTATTATCGAGGTGGACTATGGTGGAGGGGGGCACCGCACATGGCTAAAAGATCAAGAGATTAATTGTTGTGTCTCTTGGGTGCCCCCTGCCCCCGTATATAAAGGAGCAAGGGGGAAGGTGCGGCCGGCCTAGAGGGGGCGCGCCAGGAGGAGTCCTACTCCTACCAGGAGTAGGACTCCCTCCGTTTTCCTTGTTGGACTAGGGGAGGAGGGGGAAAGACGAGGGAGGGAGGAAGGAAAGGGGGGGCGCCGCCCCCTCTCCTTGTCCTATTCGGACTAGGGGGGGGGAGGGGCGCGCGGCCCTGCCCTGGCCGCCTCTCCTCTTCTCCACAAGGCCCACTATGGCCCATTAAGCTCCCGGGGGGTTCCGGTAACCTCCCGATACTCCGGTAAAATCCTGATTTCACCCGGAACACTTTCGATATCCAAACATAGGCTTGCAATATATCAATCTTCATGTATTGACCATTTCGAGGCTCCTCGTCATGTCCGTGATCACATCCGGGACTCCAAACAACCTTCGGTACATCATAATATATAAACTCATAATATAACTGTCATCGAAACGTTAAGCGTGCGGACCCTACGGGTTCGAGAACTATGTAGACATGACCGAGACACGTCTCCGGTCAATAACCAATAGTGGAACCTGGATGCTCATATTGGCTCCCACATATTCTACGAAGATCTTTATCGGTCAGACTGCATAACAACATACGTTGTTCCCTTTGTTATCGGTATGTTACTTGCCCGAGATTCGGTCGTCGGTATCTCAATACCTAGTTCAATCTCGTTACCGGCAAGTCTCTTTACTCGTTCCGTAATACTTCATCCCGCAACTAACTCATTAGTTTCAATGCTTGTAAGGCTTAAGTGATGTGCATTACCAAGAGGGCCCAGAGATACCTCTCCGACAATCGGAGTGAAAAATCCTAATCTCGAAATACGCCAACCCAACAAGTACCTTCGGAGACACCTGTAGAGCACCTTTATAATCACCCAGTTACGTTGTGACGTTTGGTAGCACACAAAGTGTTCCTCCGGTAAATGGGAGTTGCATAATCTCGTAGACATAGGAACATGTATAAGTCATGAAGAAAGCAATAGCAACATACTAAACGATCGAGTGCTAAGCTAACGGAATGGGTCAAGTCAATCACATCATTCTCCTAATGATGTGATCTCATTAATCAAATGACAACTCTTTGTCTATGGTTAGGAAACATAACCATCTTTGATCAATGAGCTAGTCAAGTAGAGGCATACTAGTGACACTCTGTTTGTCTATGTATTCACACATGTATCATGTTTCCGGTTAATACAATTCTAGCATGAATAATAAACATTTATCATGATATAAGGAAATAAATAATAACTTTAGGGCATATTTCCTTCAGAAGGTGTGACTCGGGCTTCTGTTACTTTTGCTGATCCAGTTTCGAGTGAACGCCCCACATCGTCGACTGTGCCAGTGCTTGCTTCCACCGTCCAGCTTCATGCCTCGGAACTTCCAGCTGCTGCGTCTGGACCGTTAGTCCCATTCTTCACTACTCATCATGTTCTGGAAAGCCAGGCGGATGCCGCTGCAGAAGCCATTTGCCAAGCTGGCCTAATGATGGAGCGAGTGAAGGTGGTGCACGAAAACAGTCAGGCTGCTTACGACGCCAGTGCGGCCCTTCGAGCCAATGTCCAGGTAAGTTGGCTTCCGACTGAACTTGTTTTGTTAGGATATGCTACCTGAAGACTTTTCTCCGTGCAATCTCTTGTTATCCTGCACTTCGCATCTGCGCACCCGGTGGGTGTTTGACATCTTTGTTGTTTCACTCTTCCACTCGGTCTGGGCAGACCATGTTGAGTGGAATCTGAACCAGTGGGGGCTTGCTAAGTGCACCCACTGGGTGTAGTCCCCGAGACCGCAGTCGACTGCTAGCAGTCGGTTGCGGTCTGAGTATTTCTTTCTCTCTTTTTTACTCCTCCACTCGGTCTAGGCGGACCATGTCGATTGGAATCTGAATCAGTGGGGGCATGATAAGTGCACCCACTGGGTGTAGTCCCCGAGACTATTGTAGAATGTCTGATTTTGCAGTAGTCTTAAAGTTTTATTCACTTGGAAGTAAATAATCTTTGATCTTGTCCATTGACATGTCTTTTGCTCATTGTAGAAATCCTGTGCGCTTATCTCCAAGTTCGCTGAATTCAAGGAAAAACAGAGACAACTCAACCTTGACTTGGAGCTAGCTCATCAGAACTTGAAAAGGGTAAAGATGAAGTGGCAGGTACGGAAGGTAACGACCCGTCGACTGTTTATTTTGACTTCAGTTATCTCTTCGTTCTTCTGTCTGACGTGAGTGTATATCTTGCAGAGAAAATGAGGCTGGCTCTGGCGAAGAAGGACCTCGATCTTGCAGCTGCGCAAAAGGAGGCTCAGGAGAAGACTGCACTTGCTGACAAAAAGTTGGCTTCGGTCGGTGCGCTAGAGGAGGAAATCACCAAGCTGAAGACGTCTCTTACCGAGTCCAACCGAGAGGCGACTCATCTGAAGAAGGATAAAGTGGCCCTGAACGAGCAACTGGAAAGCATGTCTCACCGAAGGAATGACCTCGAAGCATATCTGAAAGCACTCGCCAAGAGGCTCTTCCTTATGCTCGAAGGTACCTTTCTTAATCCGACTGATTCATTGTTTGCAAGTCATCATGAACCGGTTGAATCATTAACTCTTTGAATTTGCAGAATTCTGCCAAAACTTTGAAGAGGAAACCGGGTGGATCGAGACAGGCTTGGATCCTATCCTTTCTCCAGTCGGCGATGAGGCTGCCATGAACGTGCTCTGAATGGAATCTCGCATTGCCAGCGTTACAAGCTATCTTGCTCGCCTGAAGGTGGCGGTGTCGTGCATTGATACATCACTCTAGCCAAGGGAAACGTTTCAAAATGACCTCGAGTCTCCGATGGCTTGAGTCAATGAAGTTCCTGGTCGAGTGCAGGAATGGAAGAAGTCATCTGCCCGATGCGGTGCTGACATGGCTCTGTCGCTGGTTAGGGTCCACTACAAAGAAGCTCGAGAAGAGAAGCTGGCGGTGATCAAGGTTGCCAATACAAAAAAGCATGACTTCCAATCCTTTATGGAAACCTTCATTGCTGCTGCCACTCGAATCGCTGACGGAATTGACCTGGACGAGTTCGTCGAGCCTGCAAGCCCTCCTCCCGCAGAGTGAACAAACTTTATACCTCGCCTTAAATTTGCCTCGGAATGCTGAGTGATTTTGTAATCGTTAAACTCCTAAGATCCTGATGCCCGAGTACTTTTATCTCCGTTCTGGAACTTTAAGATTTATTCGAACTTGGTTTATCTTCTGAATGCGCTTGCATTTGCCTTCGAGTGGAACTTGTTCTTCACTCGGAACATTCTTTGTACTTCAGATGCAATTATGAGGAGGATGTCCCGGTCGACCTGCACCTCATCGTCCTTGCGGGCGAGGATGGAGCGCACGTTGTATTTGAAGGAAATATGCCCTAGAGGCAATAATAAAGTTATTATTTATTTCCTTATATCATGATAAATGTTTATTATTCATGCTAGAATTGTATTAACCGGAAACATAATACATGTGTGAATACATAGACAAACAAAGTGTCACTAGTATGCCTCTACTTGACTAGCTCATTAAATCAAAGATGGTTATGTTTCCTAACCATGAACAAAGAGTTGTTATTTGATTAATGGGATCACATCATTAGGTGAATGATCTGATTGACATGACCCATTCCATTAGCTTAGCACCCGATCGTTTAGTATGTTGCTATTGCTTTCTTCATGACTTATACATGTTCCTATGACTATGAGATTATGCAACTCCTGTTTGCCGGAGGAACACTTTGTGTGCAACCAAACGTCACAACGTAAATGGGTGATTATAAAGGTGCTCTACAGGTGTCTCCAAAGGTCGATGTTGGGTTGGCGTATTTCGAGATTAGGATTTGTCACTCCGATTGTCGGAGAGGTATCTCTGGGCCCTCTCGGTAATGCACATCACATAAGCCTTGCAAGCATTACAACTAATAAGTTAGTTGTGAGATGATGTATTATGGAACGAGTAAAGAGACTTGCTGGTAACAAGATTGAACTAGGTATTGGATACCGACGATCGTATCTCGGGCAAGTAACATACCGATGACAAAGAGAACAACGTATGTTGTTATGCGGTCTGACCGATAAAGATCTTCGTAGAATATGTAGGAGCCAATATGGGCATCCAGGTCCCGCTATTGGTTATTAACAGGAGATTTGTCTCAGTCATGTCTACATTGTTCTCGAACCGTAGGGTCCGCACGCTTAACGTTACGATGACAGTTATTATGAGTTTATGCATTTTGATGTACCGAAGTTAGTTCGGAGTCCCGGATGTGATCACGGACATGACGAGAGTCTCGAAATGGTCGAGACATAAAGATTGATATATTGGACGACTATATTCGGACACCGGAAGGGTTCCAGAGAAGTTTCGGATAAAACCGGAGCACCGGGGGGTTACCGGAACCCCCCGGGGGGTTAATGGGCCCTATGGGCCTAATGTGGAGAAGAGGAAGGGGCTGCCAGGGCAGGCCGCGCGCCCCCTCTCCCCCTAGTCCGAATTGGACAAGGAGGGAGGGGCGGCGCCCCCCCTTTCCTTCTCTCCCTCCACCTCTCCTAGTTGGACAAGGAACGGGAGGGGAGTCCTACTCCCGGTAGGAGTAGGACTCCTCCTGCGCGCCTCCTCTAGGCCGGCCGCACCCCCCCTTGATCCTTTATATACGGAGGCAGGGGGCACCCTAGAACACACAAGTTGATCTTCGTGATCGTTCCTTAGCCGTGTGCGGTGCCCCCTTCCACCATATTCCACCTCGGTCATATCGTTGTAGTGCTTAGGCGAAGCCCTGCGTCGGTAGAACATCATCATCGTCACCACGCCGTTGTGCTGACGAAACTCATCCCCGAAGCTTTGCTGGATCGGAGCCCGGGGAGTGTCATCGAGCTGTACGTGTGCTAAGAACTCGGAGGTGCCGGAGTAACGGTGCTTGGATCGGTCGGATCGGAAGACGTATGACTACTTCCTCTACGTTGCGTCAACGCTTCCGTTGCGGTCTACGAGGGTACGTAGACAAACACTCTCCCCTCTCATTGCTATGCATCACCATGATCTTGCGTGTGCGTAGGAAATTTTTTGAAATTACTACGAAACCCAACAGTGGCATCCGAGCCTGGTTTTATATGTTGATGTTATATGCACGAGTAGAACACAAGTGAGTTGTGGGCGATATAAGTCATACTGCTTACCAGCATGTCATACTTTGGTTCGGCGGTATTGTTGGACGAAGCGACCCGGACCAACATTACGCGTACGCTTACGCGAGACCGGTTCTCCCGACGTGCTTTGCACAGAGGTGGCTTGCGGGCGACAGTTTCTCCAACTTTAGTTGAATCGAGTGTGGCTACGCCTGGTCCTTGCGAAGGTTAAAACAACACCAACTTGACAAACTATCGTTGTGGTTTTGATGCGTAGGTAAGATTGGTTCTTGCTTAAGCCCGTAGCAGCCACGTAAAACTTGCAACAACAAAGTAGAGGATGTCTAACTTGTTTTTGCAGGGCATGTTGTGATGTGATATGGTCAAGACATGATGCTAAATTTTATTGTATGAGATGATCATGTTTTGTAACCGAGTTATCGGCAACTGGCAGGAGCCATATGGTTGTCGCTTATTGTATGCAATGCAATCGCGCTGTAATGCTTTACTTTATCACTAAGCGGTAGCGATAGTCGTGGAAGCATAAGATTGGCGAGACGACAACGATGCTACGATGGAGATCAAAGTCTCGCGCCGGTGACGATGGTGATCACGATGATGCTTCGAGGATGGAGATCACAAGCACAAGATGATGATGGCCATATCATATCACTTATATTGATTGCATGTGATGTTTATCTTTTATGCATCTTATCTTGCTTTGATTGACGGTAGCATTATAAGATGATCTCTCACTAATTTTCAAGAAGTGTTCTCCCTGAGTATGCACCGTTGCAAAAGTTCTTCGTGCTGAGACACCACGTGATGATCGGGTGTGATAGGCTCTACGTTCAAATACAACGGGTGCAAAACAGTTGCACACGCAGAATACTCAGGTTATACTTGACGAGCCAAGCATATACATATATGGCCTTGGAACACGGAGACCGAAAGGTCGAGCGTGAATCATATAGTAGATATGATCAACATATTGATGTTCACCAATGAAACTACTCCATCTCACGTGATGATTGGACATGGTTTAGTTGATTTGGATCACGTGATCACTTAGAGGATTAGAGGGATGTCTATCTAAGTGGGAGTTCTTAAGTAATATGATTAATTGAACTTAAATTTAGCATGAACTTAGTCCTGGTAGTATTTTACAAATTATGTTGTAGATCAATAGCTCGCGTTGTTGCTTTCATATGTTTATTTTGATATGTTCCTAGAGAAAAATTGTGTTGAAAGATGTTAGTAGCAATGATGTGGATTGGATCCGTGATCTGAGGTTTATCCTCATTGCTGCACAGAAGAATTATGTCCTTGATGCACCGCTAGGTGACAGACCTATTGCAGGAGCAGATGCAGACGTTATGAACGTTTGGCTAGCTCAATATGATGACTACTTGATAGTTTAGTGCACCATGCTTAACAGCTTAGAATTGGGACTTCAAAGACGTTTTGCACGTCATGGACTATATGAGATGTTCCAGGAGTTGAAGTTAATATTTCAAGCAAATACCCGAGTTGAGAGATATGGAGTCTCCAACAAGTTCTATAGCTAAAAGATGGAGGAGAATCGCTCAACTAGTGAGCATGTGCTCAGATTGTCTGGGTACTACAATCGCTTGAATCAAGTGGGAGTTAATCTTCCAGATAAAATAGCGATTTACAGAATTCTCTAGTCACCATCACCAAGTTAATAGAACTTCGTGATGAACTATAATATGCAAGGGATGACAAAAGTAATTCCCAAGCTCTTCGTGATGCTGAAATCGACGAAGGTAGAAATCAAGAAAAACATCAAGTGTTGATGGTTAACAAGACCACTAGTTTCAAGAAAAGGGCAAAGGAAAGAAGGGGAACTTCAAGAAGAACAGCAAGCAAGTTGCTGCTCAAGTGAAGAAGCCCAAGTCTGGTCCTAAGCCTGAGACTAAGTGCTTCTACTGCAAAGGGACTGGTCACTAGAAGCGGAACTACCCCAAGTGATTGGCGGATAAGAAGGATGGCAAAGTGAACATAAGTATATTTGATATACATGTTATTGATGTGTACTTTACTAGTGTTTATAGCAACCCCTAAGTATTTGATACTAGTTCAGTTGCTAAGATTAGTAACTCGAAACGGGAGTTGCAGAATAAACAGAGACTAGTTAAGGGTGAAGTGACGATGTGTGTTGGAAGTGGTTCCAAGATTGACATGATCATCATCGCACACTCCCTATAATTTCGGGATTAGTGTTGAACCTAAATAAGTGTTATTTGGTGTTTGCGTTGAGCATGAATATGATTTGATCATGTTTATTGTAATACGGTTATTCATTTAAGTAAGAGAATAAATTGTTGTTCTGTTTACATGAATAAAACCTTATATGGTTACACACCCAATGAAAATAGTTCGTTGGATCTCGATCGTAGTGATACACATAATCATGATATTGAAACCAAAAGATGCAAAGTTAATAATGATAGTGCAACTTATTTGTGGCACTACCGTTTAGGTCATATTGGTGTAAAGCGCATGAAGAAACTCCATGCTGATGGGCTTTTAGAATCACTTGATTATGAATCAGTTGATGCTTGCGAACCATGCCTCATGGGCAAGATGACTAAGACTCCATTCTCCGGAGCGAGCAACTGACTTATTGGAAATAATACATGCTGATGTATACAGTCCGATGAGTGTTAAGGCTCACGGCAAGTATCGTTATTTTCTGAACTTCACAGATGATTTGAGCAGATATGGGTATATCTACTTAATGAAAACATAAGTCTGAAACATTTGAAAAGTTCAAAGAATGTCAGAGTGAAGTGGAAAATCATCGTGACAAGAAAATAAAGTTTCTACGATCTGATCGCGGAGACAAATATTTGAGTTACGAGTTTGGTCTTCAGTTAAAAACAATGTGAAATAGTTTCACTACTCACGCCACCTGGAACACCACAATATAATGGTGTGTCCGAATGTCATAACCGTACTTTATTAGATATGGTGCGACCTATGATGTTTCTTACCGATTTACCACTATCGTTTTGGGGTTATACATTAAAGACAGCTGCATTCACGTTTAAAAGCGCACCATCTAAGTCCGTTGAGATGACACAATCTGAACTGTGGTTTGGCAAGAAACCAAAGTTGTCGTTTCTTAAAGTTTGGGATTGTGATGCTTAAATGAAAAGGTTTCATCATGATAAGCTCAAAACCAAATCGGAGAAATATGTCTTCATAGGATACCCAAAGGAAACAGTTGGGTACACCTTCTATCACAGATCCGAAGGCAAATTCGTTGCCAAGAATGGATCCTTTCCAGAGAAGGAGTTTCTCTCGAAAGAAGTGAGTGGGAGGAAAGTAGAAAACTTGATAAGGTAATTGTACCTTCTCCCTTATTGGAAAGTAGTTCATCACAAAAATCTGTTCTTGTGACTACTACACCAATTAGTGAGGAAGCTAATGATGATGATCATGAAACTTCAGATCAAGATACTACTGAACCTCGTAGATCAACCAGAATGAGATCCGCGCCAGAGTGGTACGGTAATCCTGTTCTGGAAGTCATGCTACTAGATCATGATGAACATACGAACTATGAGGAAGCGATGATGAGCCCAGATTCCGCGAAATGGTTTGAGGCCATGAAATCTGAGATATGATCCATGTATGAGAACAAAGTTTGGACTTTGGTTGACTTGCCCGATGATCGGCAAGCAATTGAGAATAAATGGATCTTCAAGAGGAAGACGACGCTGATAGTAGTGTTACTATCTACAAATCTAGAATTGTCGCAAAAAGGTTTTTCGACAAGTTCAAGGTGTTGACTACGATGAGAGATTCTCACTCGTATCTATGCTTGAGTCTGTCCGAATCATGTTAGTAATTGCCACATTTTATGAAATCTGGCAAATGGATAAACAAAACTGCATTCCTTAATATATTTATTAAAGAAGAGTTGTATATGATGCAACCAGAAGGTTTTGTCAATCCGAAAGATGCTAACAAAATGTGCAAGCTCCAGCGATCCATCTGTGAACTGGTGCAAGCATCTCGGAGTTGGAATATACGCTTTGATGAGTTGATCAAAGCATATAGTTCTATACAGACTTGCGGTGAAGCCTGTATTTACAAGAAAGTGAGTGGGAGCACTACAGCATTTCTGATAAGTATATGTGAATGACATATTGTTAATCAGAAATAATGAAGAATTATTCTGTAAAGCATAAAGGAGTGTTTGAAAGGAGTTTTTCAAAGAAAGACTTCGGTGAAGCTGCTTACATATTGAGCTCCAAGATCTATAGAGATAGATCAAGACGCTTGATAAGTTTTTTCAATGAGTACATACCTTGATAAGTTTTTGAAGTAGTTCAAAATGGAGCAGTCAAAGAAAGAGTTCTTGCCTGTATTACAAGGTGTGAAGTTGAGTAAGACTCAAAGCCCGACCACAACAGAAGATAGAAAGAGAATGAAAGTCATTCCCTATGCCTTGGCCATAGGTTCTATAAAGTATGTCATACTGTATACCAGATCTATTGTATACCCTGCACTGATTTGGCAAGGGAGTACAATAGTGATCTAGGAGTAGATCACTGGACAGCGGTCAGAATTATCCTTAGTGAAATAAGGATATGTTTCTCAATTATGGACGTGACAAAAAGGTTCGTCGTAAAGGGTTACGTCGATACAAGTTTTTGACACTGATCCAGATGATTCTAAGTCTCAATCTGGATATATATTGAAAGTGGGAGCAATTAGCTAGAGTAGCTCCGTGCAGAGCATTGTAGACATAGAATTTTGCAAAATACATACGGATCTGAAATTGGCAGGCCCGTTGACTAAATTTCTCTCACAAGCAAAACATGATCACTCTTTGGGTGTTAATCACATAGCGATGTGAACTAGATTATTGAAACTAGTAAACCCTTGGGGTGTTAGTCACATGGAGATGTGAACCAATCACATAAAGATGTGAACTATTGGTGTTAATCACATAGCGATGTGAACTAGATTATTGACTCTAGTGCAAGTGGGAGACTGAAGGAAATATGCCCTAGAGGCAATAATAAAGTTATTATTTATTTCCTTATATCATGATAAATGTTTATTATTCATGCTAGAATTGTATTAACCGGAAACATAATACATGTGTGAATACATAGACAAACAAAGTGTCACTAGTATGCCTCTACTTGACTAGCTCATTAAATCAAAGATGGTTATGTTTCCTAACCATGAACAAAGAGTTGTTATTTGATTAATGGGATCACATCATTAGGTGAATGATCTGTTTGACATGACCCATTCCATTAGCTTAGCACCCGATCGTTTAGTATGTTGCTATTGCTTTCTTCATGACTTATACATGTTCCTATGACTATGAGATGATGCAACTCCCGTTTGCCGGAGGAACACTTTGTGTGCAACCGAACGTCACAACGTAAATGGGTGATTATAAAGGTGCTCTACAGGTGTCTCCAAAGGTAGATGTTGGGTTGGCATATTTCGAGATTAGGATTTGTCACTCCGATTGTCGGAGAGGTATCTCTAGGCCCTCTCGGTAATGCACATCACATAAGCCTTGCAAGCATTACAACTAATAAGTTAGTTGTGAGATGATGTATTATGGAACGAGTAAAGAGACTTGCCGGTAACAAGATTGAACTAGGTATTGGATACCGACGATCGAATCTCGGGCAAGTAACATACCGATGACAAAGAGAACAACGTATGTTGTTATGCGGTCTGACCGATAAAGATCTTCGTAGAATATGTAGGAGCCAATATGGGCATCCAGGTCCCGCTATTGGTTATTGACCGGAGATTTGTCTCAGTCATGTCTACATTGTTCTCGAACTGTAGGGTCCGCACGCTTAACGTTACGATGACAGTTATTATGAGTTTATACATTTTGATGTACCGAAGTTAGTTCGGAGTCCCGGATGTGATCACGGACATGACGAGAGTCTCGAAATGGTCGAGACATAAAGATTGATATATTGGACGACTATATTCGGACACCGGAAGGGTTCCAGAGAAGTTTCGGATAAAACCGGAGCACCGGGGGGTTACCGGAACCCCCCGGGGGGTTAATGGGCCCTATGGGCCTAATGTGGAGAAGAGGAAGGGGCTGCCAGGGCAGGCCGCGTGCCCCCTCTCCCCCTAGTCCGAATTGGACAAGGAGGGAGGGGCGGCGCCCCCCCCTTTCCTTCTCTCCCTCCACCTCTCCTAGTTGGACAAGGAACGGGAGGGGAGTCCTACTCCCGGTAGGAGTAGGACTCCTCCTGCGCGCCTCCTCTAGGCCGGCCGCACCCCCCCTTGGATCCTTTATATACGGAGGCAGGGGGCACCCTAGAACACACAAGTTGATCTTCGTGATCGTTCCTTAGCCGTGTGCGGTGCCCCCTTCCACCATATTCCACCTCGGTCATATCGTTGTAGTGCTTAGGCGAAGCCCTGCGTCGGTAGAACATCATCATCGTCACCACGCCGTTGTGCTGACGAAACTCATCCCCGAAGCTTTGCTGGATCGGAGCCCGGGGAGTGTCATCGAGCTGTACGTGTGCTAAGAACTCGGAGGTGCCGGAGTAACGGTGCTTGGATCGGTCGGATCGGAAGACGTATGACTACTTCCTCTACGTTGCGTCAACGCTTCCGTTGCGGTCTACGAGGGTACATAGACAAACACTCTCCCCTCTCGTTGCTATGCATCACCATGATCTTGCGTGTGCGTAGGAATTTTTTTGAAATTACTACGAAACCAAACAGTATTTGTGGCTTAGCTCAGAAGAGAAGGTTGTAGTCGACCTGCATCTCATCGTCCTTGCGGATGAAGATGGAGCGCACGTTGTATTTGTGGCGTAGCTCCGAAGAGAAGGTTGTAGTCGACCTGCACCTCATCGTCCTTGCGGAAGGGGATGTGTTTCAAACTTAGGCGAGTACTGGACTGCAGCTAAGCCCCCCGAGTGAGAGGGTTGCTCACCACTCGGTAGGATTTTTTTACACTTAGGCGAGTACTAGACTGCGGCTAAGCCCCCGAGTGAGAGGCTTGCTCACCACTCGGTAGGATTTTTAAACTTTGTCGAGTACCAGACTGCAGCTAAGCCCCCAAGTGAGAGGGTTGCTCATCACTGGGTAGGATTTTTTACACTTAGGCGAGTATTAGACTATAGCTAAGCCCCCGAGTGAGAGGCTTGCTCACCACTCGATAGGATTTTTAAACTTAGGCGAGTATTGGACTGCAGCTAAGCCCCGAGTGAGAGGGTTGCTCACCACTCGGTAGGATTATTTAAACTTAGGCGAGTACTGGACTGTAGCTACGCCCCCGAGTGAGAGGGTTGCTCACCACTCGGTAGGATTTTTTAAGCTTAGGCGAGTACTGGACTGTAGCTACGCCCCCGAGAGAGAGGGTTGCTCATCACTCGGTAGGATTTTTTAAACTTAGGCGAGTACTGGACTGCGGCTAAGCCTCCGAGTGAGAGGCTTGCTCACCAGTCGGTAGGATTTTTCAAACTTACGCGAAACAGGTTCGCAGCTAAGCCTCCGAGTGAGAGGCTTGCTCACCACTCAGTAGGATTTTTCGAACTTAGGCGAAACGGATTCGCATCTAAGGCACCCACTGGGGGATTTAGAACATATAAAAAAGGAACAACAATAATTTAAGAGACTGTAAAACTGTGTCTTTGACCAAACTAAAGGGTATTTCTTATTACATCTCAACAGTCTGAATGCTTAAGTGTAAAAGGGGCGGAGCAGCTCCGCATTCCAAGCGCGTGGCTCGTCTTTCTTGTGCTCGACGTTGTACAAGTGGTATGCTCCGTTGTGGAGCACTCTGGTGATAATGAAGGGGCCTTCCCAAGTAGGAGTGAGCTTGTGTGGTTTCTGCTGATCCACTCGAAGAACCAAGTCTCCTTCCTGAAATGCTCGACCCTCATGTTTCTGGCGTGGAATCGACGCATGTCTTGCTGATAAATGGTCGACCGGATCAGGGCCATCTCTATTTCCTCTTCCAGGAGATCAAGTGCGTCTTGTCGAGCCTGTTCTGCTTCATCTTCTGAAAAAAGCTCGACTCTGGGTGCGTTGTGAAGCAAGTCACTCGGGAGAACAGCTTCAGCTCCATAAACCGGGAAGAATGGAGTTCGGCCAGTCGACCGATTAGGAGTTGTCCTCAAGCCCCAAAGCACTACGAAAGTTCATCGACCCAGGCGCCTGCCGCGTGCTTGAGATCACGCATCAGTCGGGGTTTCAGTCCTTTGAGATCAATCCATTTGCTCTTTCAGCTTGTTGATACATCTCCGTCGTATATATAATTTTTGATTGTTCCATGCCAATATTATTCAACTTTCATATACTTTTGGCAACTTTTAATTCTATTTTTGGGACTAACATATTGATCCCGTGCCCAGTGCCAGTTCCTGTTTGTTGCATGTTTTTTGTTTCGCAGAATATCCATATCAAATGGAGTCGAAACGGAATAAAAACTGACGAAGATATTTTTTGGAATATATATGATTTTTGGGAAGAAGAATCCACGCGAGACGATGCTCGAGGGGCCCACAAGGTAGGGGGCGCACCCTAGGGAGGCAGGTGCGCCAATGACCCTCGTGGCCACCCCGTAAGGCGTTTGATGCCCTTCTTTCGCCGCAAGAAAGCTAATATCCGGATAGAGATCGTGTTAAAATTTCAGCCCAATCGGAATTACGGATCTCTGGGAATATAAGAAACGGTGAAAGGGAAGAATCTGAGAACGCAGAAACAGAGAGACAGATCCAATCTCGGAGGGGCTCTCGCCCCTCCCAAGCCATGGAGGCCATGGACTAGAGGGAAAACCCTTCTCCCATCTAGGGAGGAGGTCAAGGAAGAAGAAGAAGAAGAAGGGGGGCCCTCTCCCCTTGCTTCCGGTGGCACCGGAGCGCTGCCGGGGCCATCATCATCACCGCCATCTTCACCAACAACTTCACCGCCATCATCACCAACTCTTCCCCCCTCTATGCAGCGGTGTAACCTCTCTCTTACCCGCTGTAATCTCTACTTAAACATGGTGCTCAACGCTATATATTATTTCCCAATGATGTATGGCTATCCTATGATGTTTGAGTAGATCTGTTTTGTCCTAATGGCTATTTGATGATCAAGATTGGTTTGAGTTGTATGTTTTATTATTGGTGCTGCCCTATGGTGCTCTCCGTGTCGCGCAAGCGTGAGGGATTCCCTTTGTAGGGTTTGTAATATGTTCATGATTTTCTTATGGTGGGTGGCGTGAGTGACAGAAGCACAGACTCGAGTAAGTAGGTAGTTTGCGTATGGGATAAAGGGGACTTGATACTTTAATGCTATGGTTGGGTTTTACCTTAATGAATCTTTAGTAGTTGCGGATGCTTGCTAGAGTTCCAATCATAAGTGCATATGGTCCAAGTAGAGAAAGTATGTTAGCTTATGCCTCTCCCTCAAATAAAATTGCAATAATGATTTCCGGCCTAGTTATCGATTGCCTAGGGACAAATAACTTTCTTGTTGACAAAAGCTCTCTATTAAAACTAATTTAGTTGTGTCTTTATCTAAGCAGCCCCTTGTTTTATTTACGTTCTCTTTACTTTCTTGCAAGCTTATCCAAAAACACCTACAAAGTACTTCTAGTTTCATACTTGTTTCTGGTAAAGCGAACGTCAAGCGTGCGTAGAGTTGTATCAGTGGTCGATAGAACTTGAGGGAGTATTTGTTCTACCTTTAGCTCCTCGTTGGGTTCGACACTCTTACTTATCGAAAGAGGCTACAATTGATCCCCTATACTTGTGGGTTATCACTTGTCCATTCGATTGGGGATGGGCGACTGAAGCATAGTCGACCCGAGTGCCTTGGGAAGCGCAGAAGGCTCTGAATTCATCAGAATCAAAGTTTGACCCATTATTAGTGATGATGCTATGCGGAACACCATATCTGAATGTTAACTCTCTGATGAAACTGACCGCAGTACTAGCTTCAAGACTTTTGATGGGTTTGGCTTCAATCCATTTGGTGAACTTGTCGACTACCACGAGTACATGAGTGAAGCCGCTCCTACCAGTTCGCAGATGTCCCACCATGTCCAAACCCCCAACAGCGAAGGGCCAGATGAGTGGAATGGTCTTTAGGGTAGATGCAGGCTTATGAGACGTGTTGGAGTAAAACTGGTAACCTTCACATTTGTCGACTATTTCTTGTGCCATCTCATTTGCCCGTGGCTAATAAAATCCTGCTCGGTATGCTTTGGCCACAATGGTCCGAGAGGACGCATGGTGACCACAGGTCCCCGAGTGGATGTCGTTGAGGATCACTCGACCTTCCTCTGGGTTTATGCATTTCTGGCTGACTCCAGTTACACTTTCTCTGAACAGCTGTGCTCGTATCATAGTAAAAGCTTTGGATCGGTGGACGATCTGTCGGGCCTCTTCTTCATCCTCTGGGAGTTCCTTCCAAAGGATGTACGCGATGTACGACACTGTCCAGTCGGGAGTGATGACCAAAACCTCCATGATGAAGTCGACCATGGCCGGGACTTCGACTTCAGTCGGATCAGCGACGCTCTTTGGTTGCGGGGGCTCTTCAGTGAAAGGATCTTCCTGGACTGAAGGTGTATGAATATGTTCCAGAAACACATTATTGGGAATGGCTTCTCTATTGGAACCTATCTTCGCCAAATCATCCGCTGCTTGATTTTTTAGTCAGGGTATGTGATGGAGCTCTAAACCCTCAAACTTCTTCTCTAACCTTCTTTCTGCATTGCAGTAGCCAGTCATAGCCGGGCTTCTGACGTCCCACTCCTTCATCACTTGATTCACTACCAAATCTGAATCGCCGTAGACCATGAGGCGACGGACGCCGAGTGAAATGGCCATACGCAACCCGTACAAAAGTGCCTCATACTCAACTTCGTTGTTGGAGGAATCGAAATGAATTTGGAGAACATAGCGGAGCTTGTCACCTCGGGGGGATACCAATACTACCCCAGCACCAGAACCATTTAGCATCTTAGATCCATCAAAGAACATGGTCCAATAGTCCGAGTGAATCTGAGTCGGCAGTTGCTGTTCTATCCACTCGGCGAGGAAATCCGCTATTGCCTGGGACTTGATAGCTTTCTTTGCCTCAAACTTGATATCCAAGGGAAGGAGTTCAATCGCCCATTTTGCCACTCGACCAGTTGCATCTCTGTTGTTCAGAATTTCTGACAATGGTGCATCACTAACGACTGTAATGGAGTGATCAGAGAAATAATGTGCAACTTTCTTCGTGGTCATATAAATCCCATAAACAAGCTTCTGATAATGTGGACATCTTTGCTTGGATGGAGTTAAAACTTCATAAACATAGTATACTAGGCGCTGAACTTTATAGGCTTTTCCTTCTTCTTCCCGCTCAACCGTGAGTACTGTACCGACAACTTGTACAATGGCTGCAATGTAAAGCAGTAAAGACTCTTTGCTGATTGGGATAGCGAGCACCGGCTGGGTGGAAAGCAGGGCTTTGAGATATGCAAACGCTGCATCAGCTTCTGGAGTCCACTCGAACTTGTCAGATTTCTTCACCAGTCGGTAAAGAGGCAATTTCTTTTCACCGAGGCGAGAAATGAATCGACTCATGGCGGACAAACAACCAGTAAGCTTCTGGACATCATGCACGTGCACAGGGCGCTTCATCCGGAGTATGGCACCAACTTTCTCTGGGTTCGCGTCGATTCCTCGTTCCGAAACGAGGAAGCCGAGTAACTTTCCGCCAGGAACTCTGAATGTGCACTTTGATGGGTTAAGCTTGATATCATATCTTCTTAGGTTGGCAAAGGTTTCAGCATGGCCAGTCAGCAGGTCGGAACCTTTACGCGACTTGACCACAATGTCATCCATGTATGCTTCCACATTCCGACTGATTTGAGTGAGCAGACACTTCTGAATCATCCTCATGAATGTGGCCCTAGTGTTCTTGAGACCGAATGGCATGGTGACATGACAAAAGCATCCGAATGGAGTGATGAAAGCTGTTTTTATCTCGTCGGATCAATACAGTCGGATCTGATGGTACCCGGAATAGGCGTCTAGGAAAGGCAAACGCTCACACCCCGCAGTCGAATCGACAATTTGGTCAATGCGGGGGAGAAGAAAATGATCTTTCGGGCAGGCCCGATTGATATGCTTGAAGTCAATGCACATGCGAAGTGAATCGTCCTTCTTGGGGACCATAACAACATTGGCGAGCCACTTGGAGTGGTAAATCTCTCGGATGAACTCAGCTGCCAGGAGCCGAGCCACTTCCTCACCAATTGCCTCTCTCTTTTGTATGGCGGACCGTGGGAGATGTTCCTTGACTGGTTTTACTTTAGGGTCGACTCGCAAACGATGCTCAGCCAGTCCCCTGGATACACCCGGCATGTCAGAAGGCTTCCATGCAAAGATGTCCCAGTTCTCATGGAGGAACTGGATGAGCGCTTCTTCCTATTTGCTGTCGAGTGAAGTTGAGATATGAGTAGGAGCAACATTAGCATCGGTTGGATGAATATAAACCGGCTTGGTTTCACCGAACGACTGAAATGCAGAATCAGTGACAGGCTTCTTGGAGCGCAGCAAATCACTCAGATCTGCATTTTTCTGGTATTCTTGCATTTCAACTGCTGCCATTTGTGCATCGGCGATTTTTTAGCCCTTCTAGAAGCACTCTTCTGCTTTCTGCCGATTGCCAGTGATAGTGATCACTCCTCTAGGACCAGGCATTTTCAATTTGAGGTACACGTAACACGGTCGAGCCATGAAACGTGCATAGGCAGGCCTACCCAGAATGGCATGATAAGCACTCTTGAAATCCACTACTTCGAATGTCAACTTTTCTTTGTGGTAATTCTTGGAATCACCGAAAACCACATCAAGGGCGATTTGGCCGAGTGATTCAGCCTTCTTGCCAGGTATAACGCCATGGAAACTCATATTACTTTCGCTGAGCTTGGACATCAGAATCCCCATTCCCTTCAAGGTTTCAACATAAAGGATATCCAGGGTCAGACTGGTCGAATGTGATGGCAGTCTGGGACCACTTCAAATAACTTGGTGTCGCCGGAGCAACCATGTTCACTTCTCTGTTGATAACTTTCAATCGACTTTTTCTCTCAACGTCAGCAAAAATCATCAGAGTGGAGTTGACGTTGGGAAAACCGTCATCATCCTCGTCCTTGTCCTCATCCTTGTCTGACTCATTTTCCTTCTCCTTGGGTTGTTTCTCTCGGAATTGCTGGATCGGGAGTCGACACTGCCGAGTGGTGTGCTTGGGATAAATCAGATTACCCTCTTCATCTTTCTTGGTGTGAACATGACACGGCAAATCCAACACATCATTTCCGTCTTGATCTTTCACTTTCTTGGGATTCCAGGGTCCTTTGGGCTTCCCCTTGAACTTTTCTTGAGCCACAACTAAAGCCTCACCAGGAGCAACTGGCTCGACCTTACGCTTCTGTTTCCGATTGGAAGTACCTCCACTGGTGTCTTGGGCGACTGTTTTGTGCTTACCACTCCGGAGTCGGTCTTCTTCTTTGCCGTTAGCATATTTGGTGGCAATCTCCATCACCCGAGTCAGGGACATATCTCCTGTCCGACCGAATTTCAGATTCAACTCCCGATACTTGACGCCTTCCTTGAAGGCACAGACTGCTTGGTGATCTGACACATTCTCCACTATATGGTGTAACGTGATCCATCTCTGAATATAATCTCTCAGGGTTTCATTCGGTTTTTGTACACAACTCTGCAATTCAGTCAACCCCGCTGGTCGCTTGCAAGTACCTTCGAAAGTCCTAACAAACACTCGGGCGAGTTCCTCCAACTGAATATACTGCCGGGTGCCAACTGGTTCAGCCACGCCCTAGCCGAGCCTTCCAACATCAGAGGAAGGTGTTTCATGGCGACTTCATCATTGCCACCATCAATCTGTACAGCTACTCGGTAGTCCTCAAGCCAAGTGTCAGGCTTAGACTCACCCGTAAACTTGCTGACTCCAGTCGCCAATCTGAAATTGGGAGGAATCACTGCAGCCCTGATGGCTCTACTAAAACACTCGGGACCTGAAACATGCACTCTACTGCCAGTCGGATAATCTCTGTCATGGCCTTCTCTGAGTGCTCTGTTCCTGTCAACCAGACCTTGAACGAGAATATATCTCGCATCAAAGCCTGGCTCCCTTGGGTCGACTGGTATTCTTCGCTCGCCGTTGTGAGGGCGTCTGTCATCATGCCGACGTGGCACATATGACCCACTCCTCGGAGGAGCGTGGGCACTCGACGTTGGTCGTCGTGGCTGAGGCGGTGATCATATTGCTCATGGTTCCTGTACTGATCTTGCCTGTGCTCACGTCCTTCACGCCGCGGGGGCGATCTTGGGCTGTGGGCCAACTGTACTGTATCTGCCACCACAGATCTGCTAGGAATCCTATTCCACGACTGAGACACTACGGTGTTCTGCTCTCCAGCTGCCCGGAGCAAGGCCCGGATTTGCACCAAACCTCTGCCTGCCTCCGACTGAGAGGGCTGGATTGACTCTGCTATTCGGGCCGCAGCTGTGAGATTTTGAATCGGAGTGCGGTATACCTGAGTTCGAGGCGGAAAAAGCTACCATCGACTGGATTCAGGGATTCGCTGCCGAGCACGTTCATCGAGTGCGTGCTGCAGGTTCTCCAGTCGAGTGCGCTGAACCAAGTTGGCCAGGCGCGCTTCCTCCAAGGCCCGAGCCTCGGGGGTCTCTCCAACGATAGGAGTGTGAAGTGCATCCATGTTGCGGCGGCGAAGCTCTTCCCTCCGCTGCGAAGAAAGGGGCTCGGGGCGGTACTCCTCGTGAACGCGCGACGGATCGCCGCCGCCATCACCATCGTCGTTGCGGGGGAAGCTAGGAGGACTGGGTGGTCCGTCGACCATCAAGACTTCTGCTGCGAGATCGCTGCTGTGGCACTCGGATGCGGTCTCGATGGAGCCAGTCGACAGGTCGAACAGGCCGTAGAGAGTTTCGCCGGGCTCGATTGCCGCGACTTGAGAGGTGACCGACTGGCGGGCCACCGTGTGCCTCACCCACCGCTGGAGCCGCGACCAACCGGAACGCTTGTGCCGGTGGGCGGCGGGGGATGAGGACACCATAGGAACCGACCGATATTGGGTTGACGGTTGCCGGAGAAGGACGCCGCGGACGCACGCGCGAAAGTGCGTCGCCCCGCGGATGAGGAGCGCATCGACGTCGAGTGGAACTTCCTGGAGCTAGGCGAAATTGTCGGCAATGAACACGAGCGCGTCGGGACGGATCTCGCGGCCCTCAACCAGTCCGCCGGTGGAAACCATGATGATGAGAATAGAAAAAATCGCAACTCCACCAAAATGTCGCTAAGACACCTGCCCCATGGTGGGCGCCAACTGTCGTGGATCTAAGACTGACAGTAGAATGGGGGTAAGGTATGAGGAGGAAAGATCCTCGCTATGGCAAAGTTGTACACACAAGTTTTACGAGTTCAGACCCTTCGCGGAGGAAGTAACAACCCTACGTCTCGGTGCCCAGAGGCGGTCAACTGAATTATGTATGCATGTGTTTACAGGGGGTGCGAACCCTTGTGCCAGTGGAGGGGGGTGGCTTATATAGAGTGCGCCAGGACCCCTGCCAGCCCACGTTACAAGAGGTTTAAGGTACATTAAGAGGAGGACGTTACTGGTAACGCTAGTAATTAAGTGACATAAATGCTTATTAAGTCTATGAAGTAAACGTCCGACCGTTGTCGTGCAGAGTGACTTTAGGTCTTCTGTTTGTTGAGTGATAATTGTTGTGGTCGAGTGACCTTGAACCTTCCGAGTGGAATGTCTTGTAGTCGAGTGGATGATGCTATCCCTTGAATGCTTCTGGTTTTAGAATGATGTCCTAGGGGAGGGTGTCTAGGTCAGGCCTATGACCCTACCCTAGATACATAGCTTCATCAGGGCCCACCTGCATGGAGGGGCCCACATAGACGTGGGTAATGGGGCATGGCCCCACACCCCTGGTCTAGGCACCCCCCCTAAAAGGAATAGATCATATCCCTAAGGATAAGATCAAGATCCCTAAAAAAGGGATAACGATTGGTGGGGAAGGAAATGGGTGATTTCCTTCCTTCCGCCTTGGCCAACGACCCTAGTGGCATGGAGGGCAAGCAACTAGCCCCCTCCACGCCTATATAAAGGTGGGGAGGCGTAGGTGGCAGACACCCTTCCACCCTTGGCCGTCTTTCCTTCCCGTTACTCCTTCTCCACCGCGTAGCGCTTGGCGAAGCCCTGCCAGTGTTCTGCTGCCACCACCACGTTGTCGTGCTTGCCTAGATCCATCTACCTCTCCACCCTCCCTTGCTGGATCAAGAAGGCGGAGCCGTCAATGAGCTGTACGTGTGCACATCTCAGAGGTGTCGTTCATTTGGTACTCGAATCGGATTGGATCGCGAAGGAGTACGACTACGCCAACCACGATATCTAGATCGATAACGCTTTCGGTATACAAGGGTATGTAGACGCACTCCCCTCTCATTGCTAGCATCTCCATAGAATATACCTTGGGTGTTTCGCAGATTTTTTTTGTTTTCCATGCAAGTTCCCTATCTGTGGCGGCGGCGGCGGACGGGAGGGGAAATATAGACGGATATGGTTTTGGTGCCGGCGGTATGCTTAAATAGCCGAAGGGCACTACACGGCCTGTCAGAGCAGCGCCAGGCGACGCCATTGGTTCGACGAAGGAGACGAATTTCAGACCATCGGGTTTCGAGGTGTTTCTGTGTAGGACCCTATCGCCAGTCCGATGTGACAGACGCGCGCAGGTCTCCCCATATCCGTCCAGTATTGGGGTTGGATATGAGAGGTGCCGGGCAGCCTGGGTGTTTGAAACCTGTTTGAGGCGCTCATTTAGATCGGGTTTTTTGACCGGCACTAACCGGACCGTCCGTGCGAACGTTTGAGGTGTCCTGTTGTAGATGCTGTAATATGGATTTGAGAAGTGAAGTTTGAGATATGTAATTGCAATGGACCAAAAATAAGTGTTGTCCGGTCATTGTCTACAAACACAAACACGTCCGAACCAGTCCGCCAAGTTTGGGGAGCAGATTTTGCGAGGTTCAGCTGCTCTTAGCCTTGACTGATTTTTCTCTCACTTGCATTGATTAGTCGAGCCCACGGGCCACGGTCGAAGACAGTTCTGCTGGAAAGTCTAGTGCCGATGCTGATGGCCCGCCGGATCACCAGGACAAGGATCCGAATTTTTCTTAAAAAAACTCAGTACAAACACGCTCATAGAAACATATATACGCGCATCTATATAAACACACATTGACACACATATACTCCATCCGTTCCTAAATATAAGTCTTTTTAGACATTTCAAATGGACTACAACATATGGATGTATGTAGACATATTTTAAAGCGTTGATTCACTCATTTTGCTTCGTATGTAGTTATTTATTGGAATATTTAGAAAATACTTATAGTATTCGGGAACGGAGGGAGTACATCCTACCTCTCTGGCACTAGGGAGTACTAGAGACTGTTATCTTACATAAGGGGTGTTTTTTAATTTAGCTTGGAATATAGGGTACACTTTGAAAAATTTAAAGACCACATAAACACTGTTCGACGGAAGACCTAACACGTACGCACCGACTGAAATTCGAACGGTCAAGCACGGCACAAGGACTTCCTGGGACTAGGTTCCTCGCAGTTTCGCGATTTCATTGGCACCGCGCATTTGGCACAGTCGTCCAAAGATAAGTCAAAGCAAGTTTGGCCTGGCCATGTTGGAAAGAGCACGTCAAGCTGCATGGTTCACTAGTACGTACCACGCACGCACCGGTGCTGCCTATAAATTGGGCTAATTAACACCACGTAGCACTCACCAAAGCACCCAGTGACCCAGACGAGCGAGATGAAGATTTCCATCGCCCTCCTCCTCCTGGCCCTGGCAGCCACGGCGGGCGCCGTCACGTTCGACGTGACGAACGAGGCGTCGAGCACGGCCGGCGGCCAGCGGTTCGACCAGGAGTACGGCGCCGCGTACGGCAAGCAGGTCCGACGTGTCCTCCTTCACCTGGGGCATCTTCAACCAGCAGGGCCGGCCCTGAAGTTTTGGAGGCCCTAGGGCGAACTCGATAAATGGGCCCAGTGGTCGAAGTGTTTTTGTTTTAGATTCCATACATTGATATAAAAAATATTGTAAAGCCATAATAAACAATGATAAAAAATTCGGGTGGATAATATTTGGTAACAATGCTGTACTTTTATGTTCTAGATCAAATATCAATAAGTTACATAGCACAACAAAAAACAAATGCCTTTAATAATCATGAGAAACAATTTTTTATTCAAAAATCATCAATGATAGTGTCAAGATTAATGATAGTTAATTTATCTGCTCATTTACTGTGTTTCTTCTCACAGCTAGACAAGTGTTTTTCAGGTAACATGTTTGCCAAAAAAAGGATCGAGGGCCGACACCTTGCTTTTACAGGAATAAAAAATACTTCAGATTGAGATTGAGGACTAAAATAATTCACACACATAATACCTCGGTTGTTCTGCCGTTCCTTGCCCTACTGTGCTAGAAGCCGTCAGCTAGTGCGATGGAGTAACTCGGTGCTGATATGCTCCATTCTCCAGCAAAAGCAAAGACAAAGTAATCATCATGGGACCTTGCGGCCTTGATCACACATGCGTACGTATATAGTACAGGTTGCTAGATTATATCGGAGAAATTGAAGAGACGGTCAAGCAAACCGCCACGGCGCCGCACAATCAAGTCTTTTTTTTTTGATCCGGGGCCGCGCAATCACGTGAGTTGCACATTAGGCTTGTGGGCTTCTCCTAGACATATCATATACGGGCCTCGTTGGCCTTTTTGTTTCGCATCAATGTTGGACCTACATTATATGGTTGTATCCTTTTATTTGTGCTGGTGTCGGGGGCCCTAGTTTGGCTGGGCCCCGGGCCGTCGCCCCTGCTGCCCTGGCCAGACCCCTCCGACTGCAGGCCCGCCGACGGTGACACTGTCACCCTCGCCGTCCGCGATACGGATGGCATCGCCGCCACCAGTGGCAGCACCGTGGCTCAGCGCCTGCTACGTCGGCGGCATCACCGGCGACGACCTCAAGAAGCAGGTGACGAGGGTGATGTACCACGAGGTGGCGCACGTGTGGCAGTGGGGGCCGCAGGACTACGACGCGCACTCGGGGGTCTTCGAGGGCATCGCAGACTACGTGCGGCTCAAGGCCGGGTACGTGCCGGGGCACTGGGTGAAGGAGGGCGGCGGCGACCGATGGGATCAGGGGTACGACGTTTTTTTGAAAAGTACGTCAATGGCGTATCATATTTTTATAGAAGGGAGCAATCATAATTACAAAAGGTTAGGCATAGATGCGAACATCCTGTTAGCGGAACCCACTCAACATCTAAGGAAAAAAAGACCTAACTACTCACAAAACGGTGTATTCTTCCGACTTCGACTCGCTCAAGGTTCTGGACTACTGCGACTCGCTCAAGCCCGGCTTCGTGGCGGAGATGAACGGCAAGCTCAAGGACGGCTACAGCGACGACTACTTCGTGCAGATCCTGGGGAAGAGCGTGGACTAGCTGTGGAGCGACTACAAGGCCAAGTATCCTGGGGTATAGTGATGTCTTTTGGGGGTAAAAATAATTATGTCGTTGTGACCTGAATCACGTTGTACGTATATAAGCAGGTGGGCTTATTGCGGGACTGGTATTGTCTACCGCGGTACGTATTACTAACAAGCAGGTGGGCTTATTGCGGGACTGGTATTGTCTACCGCGGTACGTATTACTAACAAAAATGACTGTGCGTTGCAACGGAAAAAAATTTAACTTCCCTAACATAGACTAAGATATAAATTATTATTTAATTTATGATCCACGACAATTATTCCCAAGATTAAAAAGAATTATGCTTTCAACCATACCTCTTTGCAAAATGATCACCATTCAGTTTGCGGCTTCATAGTTTCATTCTCACCTGCATGCCACAATCAAATGAAAAGAAAGAAAAAAAATGTTTCGGAATAGGCCCATCTTGGCCGACGTAGGGGTGAAATAGAAACCTATTATTTTTCACTGCTCCACAATAGAATCGAAGAAAGAAAAAGTGTGGAGCAGCCTAGCTTGGCCCATGCGTCAGAGAAACATAAAATATGTGTAGTACATTGGTAGATAGATGATGGCCGAAACTATAATTAACCGGAAGAATCACTCCTTCCTTTAATATTAGTATAATAATTAGTATATATAAAAAAGGATTAGGGCAACAAAGTGACATGAATTTTACATCGGGGCAAAATTTCAATGACCTCATCGAGGCGATGAAGGAGTTTGCAACATGTGGTTCATGACCATGGATGGCACAGATCATGTTGTGTGCAGCCAACAACAACAATCAAACAATCAATAAAATCTAGGAGGTTGACGGCATCTTGATGAATATTGTTGTGAGTAATTGGAAATTTTCTTACAGAGCACGATGATTATTTTTTGAATGGATGAACATTTTTTATAACTTGCATTTTTTTCAATAGGCGCACATTTTTGGAATGGGTGAACTTTTTTTGAAATTAATGAACATTCTTTGTTTGACTAACATTATTTTTTAATGCATGAAGATTTTGAATCAGCGAGCATTTTTTGAATCAATGAACTTTTTTGAAATTGACGATCATTTTTTTATTTTTGTGAACATTGTTTCAAAAGTTCATGAACATATTTTGAATTCACAGAATTTTTATTAAATTCATAAACATTTTACTACTTCAGGAACATTTTTCAAAATTCACATTATTTTTAATTTGCAACTTTTCTAAAATTCCAAATTATTTAAAGAAGAGAAAAATAAAAAAAGAGAAAACAGTGGCATCCCTCCCCGCTCATGGGCCAGCCTAATAGGGCGCACGGTTTCTAAAACATTTTTCAATATTCACATTTTCTTTTGAAATTTGGAACTTTCTAAAATCCCATATTATTTTAAATAAGGAAAACAGAAAAAAAATAAGAAGATAAAATCGACATAAGAAAAAGGGGAGTCTCATGCCGCTAATGGGCCGGCCCAATAGGGCGCGCGGGTGTCGAGCGTATATAAGGTAACATAACTCTGTTTTTGCTAACAACATTGTTGCTAGGTAGGCTGGTTGTTTTATTGTGGATCAACATAAGAGGGCAAGGGTTCGAGACAAAACAATCTGATGGACCAAAAATAGTGGAGAAACAATCCGTCCTTTAATATTAGGTATAGATATAGATATAGATATAGATGTCTTGCCTGACCTAATGGGATAAAATTTGGTACTTCACTGCCTATGTACGTGGGTGTTAAGAATCATTTAGTGTCAAAGGTTATGTAGAAGTAATAAAGTAAATTAAATTAAGTATGCTTCAATATCTCTTTAACTTTTTTCACAAATATCGATGTGAATCAATGGTTTGGATTAGAATTACCACTCTAATATAATGTGGGTAAATTGGTCCTTCTTATATAATCCCCCCTCTCCCGGCATCTCGACAGAAACAACGTCCTCGTCGACAGGGTTCATTTTTACAAACATCTCTCGAGAACCGATAATATATTAATATCAAGATGATACCAGTTATACCCGGTCTATGCAACGAGATGATATCAAGACAAAGCCGAGACACCAAGGGTGCACACAACAACAAAAAATTGAAAAGAAGAAGTAAATGAACGAAGAAAACCGACGCGGCCAACACACTTGCAGCTGCCGGATCCAACCATAAGGGTGAGGTATTGGGGTTTTCAACCCGAGAGAGCATGCCTACACAACTCCAAAGCAATGTCTTCGAGAAAAACATGATGCATAAATACAGCCATTGCCAAGTGCAACCATCAAAGGTTGGAAGGGGTGGCAATGGGTACCCATTACCCACATACCCTGCGGGTAAAAACCCTATTAGGGTAAGGGTATGAGACAAAACATTATCCATGGGTATATAAATAGGGAAATGTTAAACCCATCGGGTAGAGCAGGTACGGGTATGGGACCATATAACCCATGCCCACATACCCATGTACCCATCTAAAATATATATGAACTCAAAATTATCTCTACACTTTGTGATGAATTTGTAAACTCAAAATATATGACTATGTGATGATGTTTTGATGTGTTGTTGTTTATGAGACAGTGATGTTGTTTATTAAATATGTTGTTGTTTATGATGTGTTGCTGTTTAAAAGTGTGTGTGTTGTTATAATCTATTGTTGTTTATAGATTATAATTATATGATATTTTTATGACTATGAGTTGTTCAAACTGATGATTTGAAAACATGGGTAATTTTACCCACAGGTACCCATCTACCCTGTCGGGTAACGGGTATGGGAAAATTTTGTACCCATTGACAGGTATGGGTAAGGGTGATGGGTAAGTTCAGAGGGGACGGGTAAGGGTATGGGGTGGCTCCACCCGTACCCAAACCCCGCGGGTGCCATCCCAATTCGATCTAGGGGTTTCACCCCAGAGATCGAGATCTAGTGCTCTAAGAGCATCCACCAAGCTGACATCATCATCTAGGTTAGTAACTTCAGATTATAAATCATATGCACAGATTCTCCAAGTATATTTTGCTATTGAACAGTGGAATTATAACTGATTGACACATATATTTTTTAGTTAACTGATATCGTTTGTTTCCTTGCCATCCTCTCTTGGTCAATCCTTATCTGGGTCTGAAACAAAACCTAACCAAAAAAGAGTCTTGATCTTCAGAGGCACCTTCATTTTCTACAAATACTTTTATGGGAAATGGACATCAACCAATTCTGTTCTTGTAAAAAGATCTATATGTGAAACCTTTTATTATGTAGGACATGCAGTCCTCCCATTGTGTTTCTAAAACAATATACTCCCCGCCCATTGTTCAAGACACTAGCCACAGAAATCCTAGTGTCTCCACATCTATTCTAAAATCTAGGATAACTTTTTACATGGTTAGGTCGACCTCAGTAGGGGAGCGGCAACAACAACGCGTCGATGGCTCATTCTTGTGACAATAGTGTTTGTTCGGTGGTCTTGGAATCTTGATGTAATTTTTATTGTCTTTGGGATTCTTTGTACTTCCGGTGAACTTTTATAATAAATCTGATCCTTTTCGCAACAAAAAATCTAGGACAACTTTGAAGCACCTTTTAACCCAAATTAGGCCATTGTTGCTTGTTTGCATCTCCAGTTCGACCGTAATGATCATTAATACAAGTATTGAACATTGCATGATACATAACATGGAGGAATCATCTTAGTTAGGGGGATCCGAACCACTCATACCCACCAGGTCAGCAAGGATCGGTTGCTGACCACATGACATCAGAATGTGTGAACCATGAGTAACTTAAACCAAATTCAAGGGTAAAGAAGACCTTTATTTATAAATGCAATAATGGCTTAGAATCTGTTCCATCTTGCATCTCATTACCGTCAATAAACAACAACATCCAAAACATAGAGAAAAGAAGAGGGCCAATAATAGCGGAGGGATCAATAGTAAGTTGAGCAGCCCATATATGGTCAAGCAAATATATACAATCATTGTGTAGTTACATTCAAGTCTAATGACAGGGTAGAATGGAAATGAAACAAACACCATAGAAGTCTTCTAACATGCTACCAAGTACGAACTATGTAATCGTTCTTATAATTTCTACCACAAGGTGTATATCATTTACCAATACATCATACGAGCTCATTGACACATTGAAATTAAGGATAAATCATTCAACTGGAAATAGCCAAAAAAATCGACAAAGGGTGGAAACAGCCAAATGGGTGGTGTCTTCTCATTTAGATCAGAATCATCAGATAAAAGCATACATTGAGTTGAAGTTTACAAATGTTAGATTTAAGAAGATGGTGTTAAATCAATGGCTTGAATTTTTGAATTTATAAGATTGTGAATGGACTGAAATTCTCTACAACACACACCAAGACTTAATAATAAGATTCAAAGTGGACTGATATTTCAGACTGACACAATTCACATAAGTTCTTATATACCATGCCCATTCAGGAGACAAAATTAAACTGAAGTCCACATTCTAAGTAACCCTTTGCCTCAACATGCTCACAGAGCCAAGAGAAGAACAAGCAGAGATAGAACCATCTACCTCAACACATCCATCTCGAAGAATGTATAATGTATAATTATATAAGCTATTAAGATGGATGAATATCGACATAAAGGGAGAACAATGATACTCCTAATGAGCAATGATATACAACAATACAAAGGTTGGTAAAAGCACAATGGTGATTTTAAAAAAATCTGGTGAATTAGTAAAAAAAGGACAAGGGACTTCAAGGAGTCAGATGCATAAGAACTTCAAAACATGGAATAAAGGGGGCACGAGTTAGAATTTAGAACACAGGAAAGGGGATTGGTGTAGGGTGGAGGAGGCTACGGATGTTGAACTTTTTTTTGCGGGGGTACAAATGGTGTATTACTCAAGAGCAAAGAAGTTTATCCATACACAGACTAGGGATATTGTCCGGCCCGGGTTGGATCCAAACAACAGCGTGCTCCTCCGTCCGACCGAAGTTTGCAAGAACATGGCTAGTTTTATTTTGCTCCCTAGAAATATGAGTAAACACACATTCTCTTTCACCATGAGGCACTTCACCTCCATTACGACCATGGGGTACATCGATATGTCCAGTGCGTTGGAGCTTATCAGTTGTACCGCTTGTAGGCTATCACATTCAACAATAATCGGCAAGGTGGTTGTCAGTGTCAAAATCGGCGGATCTCGGGTAGGGGGGTCCCGAACTGTGTGTCTAAGGCAGATTGTAACAGGAGGCAGGGGACACGATGTTTACCCAGGTTCGGTCCCTCTTGATGGAGGTAATACCCTACGTCCTGCTTGATTGTTCTTGATGATATGAGTATTACAAGAATTGATCTACCACGAGATCGTAGAGGCTAAACCCTAGAAGCTAGCCTATGGTATGATTGTATATTGTCCTACGGAATAAACCCTCTGGTTTATATAGACATCGGAGGGGGCTAGGGTTACACAGAGTCGGTTACAAGGGAGGAGATCTACATATCCGTATTGCCTAGCTTGCCATCCAAACACGGGACGAAGTCCTGGATTAGGGGGTGTCCGGATGGCCGGACTATACCTTCAGCCGGACTCCTGGACTATGAAGATACAAGATTGAAGACTTTGTCCCGTGTCCGGAAGGGACTTTCCTTGGCATGGAAGGCAAGCTTGGCGATACGGATATGTAGATCTCCTACCATTGTAACCGACTTTGTGTAACCCTAACCCTCTCTGGTGTCTATATAAACCGAAGGGTTTTAGTCCGTAGGGCAACATACAGAACAACAATCATACCATAGGCTAGCTTCTAGGGTTTAGCCTCTCCGATCTCGTGGTAGATCTACTCTTGTACTACCCATATCATCAATATTAATCAAGCAGGACGTAGGGTTTTACCTCCATCAAGAGGGCCCGAACCTGGGTAAAACTTCGTGTCCCTTGCCTCCTGTTACCATCCGGCCTAGACGCACAGTTCGGGACCCCCTACCCGAGATCCGCCGGTTTTGACACCGACATTGGTGCTTTCATTGAGAGTTCCTCTGTGTCATCGCCGTTAGGCTTGATGGCTCCTACGATCATCAATAGCGATGCAGTCCAGGGTGAGACCTTCCTCCCCAGACATATCTTCGTCTTCGGCGGCTTCGCACTGCGGGCCAATTCACTTGGCCATCTGGAGCAGATCGAAAGCTATGCCCCTGGCCGTCAGGTCAGATTTGGAAGTTTAAACTACATGGCTGACATCCGTGAGGACTTGATCTTCGACGGATTCGAGCCACTGCCGAGCGCGCCGCACTGTCACGACGAGCATGATCTAGCTCTACCGCCGAACAATGCCCTGGAGGCCGCACCCGCATCGGCTTCGACCCTTAATTCGGAGCCAACCGCGCCGATTGAGGATGGGTGGTTGGACGCCGCCTCGGGGGCTGCGATCCCAACGGCGATCGAGCCGAACACCAGCCCCGCACTCCGCGAGACTCGTGACTCCAAGGAGCCGGACTCCTCTCCGGACTCCGAACCCTCCGCGCCCCTGCCGATCGAATCCGATTGGGCGCCGATCATGGAGTTTACTGCCGCGGACATCTTTCAGCACTCGCCTTTCGGCGATATTTTGAAGACACTAAAGTCTCTCTCTTTATCAGGAGAGCCCTGGCTGGACTACGGTCAGCAAGGTTGGGATACGGACGATGAAGAAATTCAAAGCCCACCCACCACCCACTTTGTAGCCACTGTCGACGATTTAACCGACATGCTCGACTTCGACTCCGAAGACATCGACGGTATGGACGCCGATGCAGGAGACGATGAAGAGCCAGCGCCTATTGGGCCCTAGAAAGCCACCTCGTCATATGACATATACATGATGGACACCCCAAAAGAAGGAGATGGCGATGGAACAGCGGAGGATGACCCCTCCAAGAAACAGCCTAAGCGTCGGTGTCAACGGTGCCGCTCAAAATCCCGCCAAAGCAAATACGGTGATTCCAGCACGGGAGATAATAATACTCCGGAGAGTGCCGAAGAAAACCCCCTCCAGCAAGATTCAGCACAGGAGGATGGAGAAGCGATCCCTCATGAGAGAGCGACAGACAGAGAGGCCGAGGACGATAATTGTATGCCTCCTCCGAAGACGAGGCAAGCCTCGATGACGGCGAATTCGTCATGCCAGAGGATCCCATCGAGCAAGAGCGTTTTCAACGCAGGCTTATGGCCACGGCAAGAAGCCTCAAGAAAAAACAACAACAGCTTAGAGCTGATCAAGATTTGCTAGTCGACAGATGGACTGAAGTCCTTGCGGCCGAAGAGTATAAACTCGAACGCCCCTCCAAGAGCTACCCAAAGCACAGGTTGCTACCCCGATTAGAGGAGGAAGCACTTAAACCTATATCACCAGCACTTGATACGGCCGACCGGCCACCTCGTGGCCGCGACAGAGAGGCCTCCCGGCCCTCCACTCAAGCCGCACCCCGTGCCAAGGCACAGGAAAATGCGCCTGACCTGCGAGATATGTTGGAGGACAAGGCAAGGCAAACAAGATCGATCTACGGATCGCGTGGGCGCCCCATGACTCGAGACGGTAACCGTCATGCCAGACACAAATCCGGTAGGGCCGAACACAGTAGACAAAGCTCATTGGAGCTACGTCGTGATATAGCCCAGTACAGAGGCGCCGCACACCCACTATGCTTCACAGACGAAGTAATGGATCATCAAATCCCCGAGGGTTTCAAACCCGTAAACATCGAATCATATGATGGCACAACAGATCCTGCGGTATGGATCGAGGATTATCTCCTTCATATCCACATGGCCCGCGGCGATGATCTCCACGCCATCAAATAACTCCCACTCAAGCTTAAAGGACCAGCTCGGCATTGGCTTAACAGCCTGCCAGCAGGATCAATCAGTTGTTGGGAGGACCTGGAAGCCGCATTCCTCAACAATTTTCAGGGCACTTATGTGCGATCACCAGACGCTGATGACCTAAGCCACGTAATTCAGCAGCCAGAGGAATTGGCCAGGCAATTCTAGACACGGTTCCTAACAAAGAAAAATCAAATAGTCGACTGTCCGGACGCAGAGGCCCTAGCAGCCTTCAAGCACAATATCCATGACGAGTGGCTTGCCCGACACCTTGGACAGGAAAAGCCGAAATCTATGGCAGCACTCACGACACTCATGACCCGCTTTTGCGCGGGAGAATACAACTGGCTTGCTCGTAGCAACAATATGACCAAGAACCCTGGTAATTCGGATACCAGGGACAGTAGTGGCAGGTCGCGTCGCAACAAGCAGAAGCGCCGCATTAACAGCGACAATGCTGAGGATACGGCAGTTAATGCCGGATTCAGAGGCTATAGATCCGGTCAGCGGAAAAATCCATTCAAAAGAAATCCTAGGGGCCCGTCCAGTTTGGACCGAATACTCGACCGCTTGTGCCAGATACATGGCACTCCCGAAAAGCCGGCCAATCACACCAACAGGGATTGTTGGGTGTTCAAGCAGGCAGGCAAGTTAAATGCCGAAAATACCGACAAGGGGCTGCATAGCGATGACGACGAAGAGCCCCGGCCGCCGAACAATAGTGGACAGAAGGGTTTTCCCCCACAAGTGCTGACGGTGAACATGATATACGCAACTCACATCCCCAAGAGGGAGCGGAAGCGCGCGTTAAGGGACGTATACGCGGTAGAGCCAGTCGCCCCAAAGTTCAACCCATGGTCCTCCTGCCCGATCACCTTTGATCGAAGGGACCATCCCACTAACACCTGTCATGGAGAATTCGCCGCATTGGTTCTAGACCCAATTATCGACGGATTTCATCTCACTAGAGTCCTTATGGACGGCGGCAGCAGCCTGGACCTGCTTTACCAGGATACAGTGCGGAAAATGGGCATAGATCCCTCGAGGATTAAGCCCACCAAAACGACCTTTAAAGGCATAATACCAGGTGTAGAGGCCAACTGCACAGGCTCAGTCACACTTGAAGTGGTCTTCGGATCTCCGGATAATTTACGAAGCGAGGAGTTAATCTTCGACATAGTCCCATTCCGCAGTGGCTATCACGCACTGCTCGGGTGAACTGCATTCGCCAAGTTCAACGCGGTACCTCACTACGCATACCTTAAGCTCAAGATGCCAGGCCCTCGAGGAGTAATTACGGTCAATGGAAACACCGAACGCTCCCTCCGAACGAGGAGCACACGGCGGCCCTGGCAGCGGAAGTACAAAGCAGCCTCTCCAGGAAGTTCTCCAGTCCGGCCATTAAACGTCCGGACACCGTCAAGCGCGCCTGGAGTAACCTACAACAAGACCGCCTGGCACGTTCCGAGCAGGCGTAGCAATGCGGCCCCAACCCCAGCCCTCGCAAAAATGCGATGCCAGTGCTTCGCGTACAAAGCTACGCTATAGAAATACCATGGGTATAGGGGGAGGGGCACCATCACAGCACGCCCGAAACACGGCTTAAACCGCACCAGGGGCTGCCGATTTTTTAATTTTCTCTTACTTCCAGGACTCCATTCTTCGGAAGGCCTGTTCGGCAGTTCAATTGCCGCACAAACAATGCAAGAACCAGGGAAGCAGACAAGCCATGCCGCATTACGAAACTCCCAGGTGGTCTCTATCACGAGCAGTATACCTGTTTCGCATACCATTCCGCAGCCTGCCCCTGGAACGGACATGTTAAATAGTCCAACCTTTTGCTTATCGCATTATTTGTATCGTTCTGCTTTGATCGCAGCCCTTTTTAATAAACAATGCATAGCTTTTGTCTAATTTTGCATTACTCTTTTTTTACAAATATATGTTCCTTAACGACATGTTGCACCCGTACACTTTGGTACGGCCAAAATACGCCAGGGGCTTTAGTACCCCTCAATATGGTGTGAGAAGTCCGAACACTTTAACAAGTGCGGCACCCCGAACTTATAGCATTATATGCATCGGCTCCGAATCATGTCTTGGGTCAATAGTTGGGTTTGCCAGGCTCCTATGTTTTGGCGCCTTACGTTTCGCTATGTCGGCTAAGGTAGCACTAGGAGAACTACTGCGATTGTGCCCCAGTTGAGCTGGGTCGAGCACCTCAGTAGAGAAAGCTAAAACCGACTGTCATGATGAAGCGAGAGCTGGTTGCTGTTCGAGAGGTTTTTCGAGTACCTAAAGACTTATGCCGCTTAGAGCGAGGAGTCGGCTCTGTCCGGCCAAGGCGTGGATAGCACCCGGAACTCGGTCGTCCGAATACCAGGGGCTTCGCTGAAATTTAAAATTATAGAATTCTATGGCTAAGTGAGAGTGTTCACGCATTATAGTCCGATTGCCTTGTTCGTTGTGCTGAGCGCCTCCCTCGAAGGACCCAAACATGGGAAAAAGAGCGCTCAGGTTTATCCCCGAACACCCCAGCACTAGCGGCACGGGGGCAGAAGCCGACGACTCGCCATCTCTCAGAATTGATAAACAGCCGCACAGAAGGTAATATTTTAAATTCCAACAGCATTGCTTAGCGCATATGAACAAGCTTTCAGCACACAGGACAAAATGAGCGAGTTTTACTCAAAAATTACATCCCTGGAACATTCATCCGCCATAAGGCAGGCACCCTTCAGAACATCCTTATAATAATTCTCGGGCTTGCGATGCTCTTTCCCCGGCGGTGGCCCGTCCTTCACAAGCTTCTCAGCATCCAGCTTGCCCCAGTGCACCTTAGCACGGGCAAGGGCCCTACGGGCACCTTCAATGCAGACGGAGCGCTTGATGACTTCGAGCCTTGGACAGGCCCCCACCAGCCACCGCACCAACTCGAAATAGCTCCCAGGCAGAGCCTCTCCAGGCCACAGCCGAACTATGAAGCCCTTCATGGCCTGTTCGGCCGCCTTGTGGAGCTCGACCAGTTGCTTCAGCTGGTCGCTCAGGGGCACGGGGTGTCCGACCTCAGCATACTGAGACCAGAACACCTTCTCGGTCGAGCTGCCCTCCTCGGCTCAATAGAATGCGGCGGCATCGGACACGCTATGGGGAAGATCTACGAACGCTCCTGGAGGGCTCCGGATTCGGGTAAGTAACAAGTAACTCATGTTTATGTGTTTGCTTTGCATAAAGAATGCCTTACCCGCCACTATCTTTTTCACCGCATCCAACTCCTGGAGGGTCTTCTGGGATTCGGCCTTGACAGACTTGGCATTTTTAATAGCCACCGCGAGCTCGGACGCTCGCGTCTTTGAGTCAAGCTCCAAACTCTCATGCTTTTTCATGAGAGCCTGGAGCTCTTGCTGCACCTTACCAACCTGGGCCTCATACTTCTCCCACTCAGTGCACTCCGTGGCCGCCCTCTTCTCGGCCTCGAGCAGCGCTTGCTTAAGGGTCGCCACCTCAGACGTGGCCCCTACAATAGCCACGATGATCCTGTCATTTTTTGCAATTGCACCTTTTATATATATATATATATATTTAAACAAGGTATTTCTTACCTTCCTTGTCCTCGAGCTGCTTCTTGGCATGCCCGAGCTCTTGCTCGGACTACTCGAGGTTCTGCTTTAGCGTGTCCACTTCCGCAGTCAGTGCGGCAGATGCCAGCAGAGAAGCCTGCATACGCATATTGACTCCTTTTTGTTAGACTCCTGCGAATTTTATTTGATCCTCTATTCGGCTTTTCTTCCCGAACGCCAAACAGAGCATCAGGGGCTACTGTCTATGCGGTAATATTATTTACACATTCTTTACTTACCTCAAAGCCTGTTAGAAGGCTAGCACAAGCTTCAGTCAGTCCACTCTTGGCGTACTGAACCTTCTGGACCACCGCACTCATAATGGTGCGGTGCTCCTCGTCGATGGAGGCGCCTTTGAGCACCTCCAACAGATTGTCCGGCGCCTCCGGTTGGACGGGGGTCACCGGCACGATGGGCTTGCTCCTCTTGGAAGGAGGTCGCCCGCCGAACTCTGGAACCTTTGAAGGTTCCGGAGCGGTGTCCGGCCTAGAGCCGGACTTGGAGCCCTGGGGGGGGGTTTTATCCCCTTTACTCCTGGAGTCCGGGAGGTTGCCTTGCGGCGCCTCCAGGACCACCTCCTCCTGGCTTGGAACCTGTTGGGACAACACTTCAGCATCATCTGTAGGACGGGGGGAGGTAGCCGCTGGAAGCGAATTCACATCCGACGAGTCCAATGAACCGCTCGACGACGCGTCGAGCCGGCCTTTGGGTGGGCTGCATAATCATATTCGACATAAGGGAAAGCTGTGCAATAAAGGAATACTATGAATTACTCTAGTATCCAGATACTTACGATTTCGCCAGGGGCTTGGCCCTGAGCGGCCACTCCTCTCCGCCGTCGTCAGCGTTGGTGGAGTAGTCTGGAGGAAGGGTTTTCCCCTTCTTGGACCCTTCGGCCTCCCCAGTGAGGGCGGCCTTCCTTTTCTTCTCTCCCCCCGCTGGAGGGGGAGAGGTCTCTTCTTCCTCCTCCTCGTCTTCACGGGAGGAATGCGCCTTGGAGCCGTCGGATGATGAACCCGACACCTCCTGGCGGCGGGCACTTTTTCGAGTCCCCGTGGCCTTCTTCGTGGCCTTCTTCTCCGGCACCACATAGGGTGCCGGAACCAGTAGCTTCGCCAAGCGGGCATTGGCCGGGTCTTCGGGCAAAGGAGCCGGACAGTCGATCTGTCTGGACTTCGCCTGCCAATCCTCTCAAAGGTAAGGGAGCTTAGATCCCGCATAGAGTTAAACCATGAAAAACCAATACCCTGTAAAAGGTACAAACAACTTACCGCGCTAGCATGACGCTGCGCGTTGAATCCGCAATCCTCGGTAGCGGATGCGGGAGCCTCGACGCCCTTGAAAAGCACCTTCCAGGCATCTTCGTACATCATGTTGAAGAGCCTGCTCAGAGTTCGGTGCTGCGCCGGGTTGAACTCCCACAGATTGAGGGCCCGTTGCTGGCACGGGAGGATCCGGTGGATGAGCATAACCTGGACTACACTGACAAGCTTGAGCTTCTTGTTCACCAGGGTTTGGATGCATGTTTGCAGTCCAGTCACCTCTCCTTTGCTGCCCCACGACAGGCCATCTCTTTCCAGGACGTGAGCCGCGTTGGGGGTCTGGACCGGAACTCGGGGGCTGCGACCCACTCAGGGTCGTGCGGCTCGGTGATGTAAAACCACCCCGATTGCCACCCCTTCAGGGTCTCCACAAAGGAGCCCTCGAGCCATAAGACGTTGGGCATCTTGCCCACCATGGCGCCTCCGCACTCCGCCTGGTTGCTGCGCACCACCTTCGGCTTGACATTGAAAGTCTTGAGCCATAGGCCAAAATGGGGGCGGATGCGGAGGAAAGCCTCGCACACGACGATAAACGCCGAGATGTTGAGGATGAAGTTCGGGGCCAAATCATGGAAATCCAGGCCGTAGTAGAACATGAGTCCCCGGACGAATGGGTGGATAGGAAAGCCCAGTCTGTGGAGGAAGTGGGGAAGGAACACTACCCTCTCATGGGGCCTTGGGGTGAGGAGGAGCTGCCCCTCTTCGGGAAGCCGGTACGCGATGTCGTTAGACAAGTATCCGGCCTTCCTCAGTTTTTTGATGTGTCCCTCCGTGACGGAGGAGACCATCCACTTGCCTCCCGCTCCGGACATGGCTGGAGAAGGTTGAGGTGGGGAGTGCGGACTTGGGCGCTGGAGCTCGAGTGCGCAAAAATGGATAGGCAAAGGAGGAAGAAGGCGTAGGTGAAAAGGTGGATCCTTATCCCCTTATATGGGTGGACGCAACTACGTGTCCCCACCAGCCTGGTAAAACTCGCTTATCTCCAAGCGCCGTAATCAATGGCGCGGTTGGGTTACCCACGCCCGTATTGATGAGAATCCTGGAATAAGGGGACACGATCTCTACTTTAACAAGACGTGCCAAGGAAACCGCCTCGCATGACGCGCTGAGGTGGGACAATAAAACGATTCGAATAAAGGCTTGGCCGTGGTGCGTCACACTACGGAATACGTCAGTAGATTAGATTTGTGTAAATATTATTCTCTCTATGGCAATATGTGGAAACTTATTTTGCAGAGCCGGACACTATCTTTGTGTTCAAAATCTTCCATGAAGTGCTTGGAGGAGGAACCCGCCTTGCAATGCCGAAGACAATCTGTGCACCGGACTCGTCATCATTGAAGCCTGGTTCAGGGGGCTACTGAGGGAGTCCTGGATTAGGGGGTGTCCGGATGGCCGGACTATATCTTCAGCTGGACTCCTGGACTATGACGATACAAGATTGAAGACTTCGTCCCGTGTGAAGGGACTTTCCTTGGCGTGGAAGGCAAGCTTGGCGATACGGATATGTAGATCTCCTACCATTGTAACCGACTTTGTGTAACCCTAACCCTCTCCGGTGTCTATATAAACCGGAGGGTTTTAGTCCGTAGGACAACATACAAAACAACAATCATACCATAGGCTAGCTTCTAGGGTTTAGCCTCTCCGATCTCGTGGTAGATCTACTCTTGTACTACCCATATCATCAATATTAATCAAGCAGGACGTAGGGTTTTACCTCCATCAAGAGGGCCCGAACCTGGGTAAAACTTCGTGTCCCTTTCCTCCTGTTACCATCCGGCCTAGACGCACAGTTCGAGACCCCCTACCCGAGATCCGCCATTTTTGACACCGACATGACTCATGTTCTACTATGGGCTGGATTTCCACGATCTGGCCCCGGATTCCATCCTTCACATCTCGTTGTTCATCGTCGTATGTGAGGCCTTCCTCCGCATTACCCCTCACTTCGGCCTGTGGCTCAAGACCTTCAACATGAAGCCGAAGATGATCAAGGGGCAACACATAGAGTGCGGAGGAGCCGTAATAAGCAAAAGCGCTAATGCTCCATTGCCAGAGGGTTCCTTCCCAGAGGTATCCAGTTTGTGGCAGCGGGAGTGGTTTTATATCACAGCTCCTCGAAGTGCCAAGTGGGTAGCCATCCCTGCCTTTCGCTCGGGCCCCCCACCACAACTGACGTCATGGATCAACGAGGCGCTAAACTGGGGTCCAGTAAAGGATGTGCCGATATTGCAGAGTCGCATCCGAGATCTCATTGAGAAAGACGTCCACCTGGTCACGGTGATGCAGGTCATGCTAGTTCGCCAGGTCCCGCCTTGCAAACGTAGACCTCTCCGTTTGTGGGAGTTCAACCCGGAGGGACCGTGAATCATTTAGCACTTCCTCGGCATGACGCTCGAGGAGATGTACAAGTTGTTCTTCGGATCACAAATAAAGTGTCCGGACACCACCGAGGATGCGGGTCTGAGCTGTAGTCGCCCGGATACCCAAGTAAGTAATCCCATGGCCGAACACACTGTTTCTCTTATTTATCACAGGATCATGCTGAAAAGTCGCTCTTTGACTAGGATTGGATAACAAAGGCGAAGATGATCAGGTGTTCGGCCCCCTTCCCGAGGGCTTGGCCAATCCAGTACTAGACAGAATGCTGGATCCGGCGCCTTATCAGGTGCCCTTGAAGGAAGATGAAGGGGGGAATAAAGAGGCCAGAAGCGAGCCTCACTCACTACTCATCCCAACCAGGGGAACAAGCGCCTTCGTGAAGGAGGACAATCAGGGAGAAGAATCTGACATCCCCTGTCCCCGGGGAAGGAAGAGGACCACCTCTAAAGATCCGGAAACAGAGGTTTCCAAACGAGGGAAGAAATCTTCGCCAGAGGGTCCTGCCCCGGGGGGTACCCTTGCCGCACAGTGTCCGCAAGGGAATCAGCCCTCTACCGAGCTGTGAGTAATCAAAAAGTACTTAGTAGTGAAAATATCCTACCTTACTTCTGAAGACAATATCCGAAGCTTATATCTTGTAGTTCGGATCGTAGCCCTTCTCGATAGAGTTCATCCTCGTGGGATCTTCTTCCGGAGATGATGGAGAGTGAAACACCCCCTGCCACCCCGCCTTATGAGGCGGGCGACCCAGAAGTGTCGTCGCGGAGGGTTTCTCCTGATCCTCCAACGCCAGGGGGTAATCCCTTGGCCACCCGGAGTCCTTAGTATTCGGCTCCTAAAGAGAGCAACAAAAAGAGTCCGAAACCATATAGTGTGCGGTCGGACGCACTGAAGGATCTTCTGGAGCAAGCGGCCATCTCAGAAGTGCATCGTACGCTAATGAGTACGGTAGTTGAAAGGATTTCATCCGCTAAAAGCAGATTGCATGACGCTTTTATGAGTTTGTTGAAAGGCTTTGAGGTACGTGACATAGTGTATGTTTTTGACGGTACCACACACGTTAGGTGTGCCCTGTGCAGATAGTAGCCCCTGAGACTCTGGTTGTCGTTGAAAACGGCGGCAAACAGAGGATCATAGTCCCAGGCAATAACCAGACCGCCTTTATGTGCAGGTGGCTGAAGCTCCGGTGGCTAGCCGGACTGATGGGTTTGCCGAGCTAAAGCGGCAACTTGATGCGGCAGATGCCGACATCATGCTTGTCAACAAGCGGCTTGACGAGGCATAGGGTAAGTTATTTCTCCGATGATCAACGCATAGTAAGAGGAGCATGATGCCAGTATCTTTACTATGTTGTGACTGCAGATGGAGCTTCCACCATGGAGACCCTTCGGGCAGAGCTTGCCCGAGCCAAGGAACAAGCAAGGAATAGTGATGCGGCCACTCTGAAGGCGGTCGAAGAGCTGAGGGACGAACAGTCCGCGCATCGCCAGAGCAAGGAAAGGATAGCCAAGATGGCCATTGAGTTGAAAGATGCCGCTGACCGTTACCAGCTTCTTGACAAAGAAAGCCGAGCGAGGGCGACAGACCTGGAAAAGGCCATGGTAGCATCCAAGGAAGCCTGCTCTAAAATCAGAGCGACGAAGGAGGAGTTGCATCAAGCTGCGGATATCATGTCTGGGAAGCCCTTCTTGCTACGAACTAAGTTCAGAGATCCGAAGTATGCTCCTCTCGATCAACTATGGAGTTCGGCGGACGCCTACGTGGATTTGGCGTCAAGTGCTGCTGATGTGGCCGAGTACTTCAAGGATTAAAAAGATCGCGAAGTGGAAAAGCTGTTCTGGTCACAGTTCCATGCTCCAGTGCGTCCACTGCTGTTGAATGAGCGAATGGCCGAGTGGACTGAGCTCCATAGGTTGTCCGGACTCGCCATGAGGTCTGTTGTGGATCATCTGTGGTCGGGAGGGCCAAGGCCGAATAGTTACTTTAGTTTAGTGCAACAATTCCTTGGTGCTGTGTCGCACATCGACGCTATGAAGAGGTCGGCGTACATGGAGGGTGCGCGGATGGCCTTTGCCCGTGTCAAGACATACTGGGCAGAGATGGAGGCCACCACTATTGCAACACAAGGATCGGCCGTGGGCCGAGTGGATGCCGAGCACTACTTTGAAGAAGTTCTTGAAGGCGCTCGTTCGATAGAGGCTCAGTGCTCGAAGAATATTATGTTCTAGTGACATGTACTCCCATTGTAAGAACAATGTTTTATTGAGTCGTCAAGGCTGTATTTATACTTTTGCCTGAAAGTATTATGATGCCTCCTGTGTGGCCATTTATGTATATATGTATATAACCTGAAAGTTTGCAGTCGTCGGCTTCCGCCCCCACGCATATAATGCGGGGGTGTTCACAAAAAATGCGTATTCACACTTGATCCAACGTCTTGGTCCATTAAGGAGGTGGTAGCGCATTGAACGAAGCAATTGGACTATATTGCTTTAACACTTTCTCTTAGCCATAGGAGTTTGACGGTGGGGCTACTATATAGCCCCTGGTACTTCTGCGCTCGTCCGAATACGGGGCGCGCACATACATGACCGGGAAACGGCCCTTCTTTAATGAGGAGGAATCCCGAAGATTCCGCTAAGTCATCGAGTGGTTGACCAGTTTCGCGCTATATCATGACAGTCAGTTTTCGGCTTTCTCTACTGAGGTGCTCATCCGGATGAACCAGGGCACAATTGCAGTAGTTCTCCCAGTGCTACCTTAGCCGATATAGCGGAACGTAAGGTACCAAAACATGGGAGCCGGGCAAACCCAACATTTGACCAAAGACATGATTCGGAGCTGATACATATAGGGCCAAACTCACGACGCCGAACACTCCCTAAGGTATTCGGTCTTTATAACATATGCCGGGCTGAATAATGCCCTGAATAATAAACCCCGGGTTTCCAGGTACGTGCAATATCCTGACGTGGCCACATGCCAATACGTCGGCATCCTTCTCGGTTGTATTGAGTATCCGGAGGATGTGAACAACAAGAGACAGTAAAAAAGGTTGACGCAGGGTCTTAATCTAAAAAGAAACCTTTGAGCGGGTCCCTGCTGCACGTCTGCACCTATGTCTCCATTGTGCCGTGTCCTGGACGGGTGTAGCACGATTGTCATCTGTAAAAGAGAAGAACTTAGGTGAAAGTTGTCGTGCCAGAAAATTGGTTATTATCAATAAACCATTAAAATTCAAGATAAGTCGAGTTGAGCCGAACTAGCCCTGATTACATGCGGGAAGCCCCTGGTACCGTCTAGGGGGGCTTGATCATCAAACCCATCTCATGTATATGTAGTGGTGCACCGGACTCGTCTAACCATGTCCGTGGTCTTGACGACCTGTCATTTTTTCTGGTTGGTGAGGCCATCTAGTGCCCGGTGGCTAAAGCCGCCGCACATTCTTCCGCGCATAGAGCGCGCTCAGTATTTCCGCTAACTGTGATGGTGCCACGTGGACCGAGCATCTTAAGCTTGAGAGAAGCGTAATGCGGGATTGCATTAAAACGAGCGAAAGTTGCTCTTCCGAGTATTACCTGATAGCCACTTCGGAATGGAGCGATGTAGAAATTTAACCTTTTGCTTCGGAAGTTGTCAGAAGAACCGAATACAACCTCTAGTAATAGAGAGCCCGTGCAGCGGGCCTCTAGGCCTGGTATTACTCCCTTGAAGGTAGTAGTACAGTGGCTTATTTTTGATGGGTCTATCCCCATTTTGCGGACTGTGTCCTGATATATCAGGTTTAGACCACTGCCGCCGTCCATGAGGACTCGTGTGAGATGGTATCCGTTTATTATTGGGTCTAACACCAAGGCAGCTAATCCTTCGTGCCAGATGCTTGTCGCGTGATCCCCGCGATCAAAAGTGATCGGGCAGGCCAACCAGGGGTTGAACCTAGGGGTGACGGGCTCTATGGCGCGTGTGTCTCGGAGTGAATGGTTGATTTTCCTCTTCTTCACATGGATCATGTTGACTGTTTTAACCTCTGGTGGGAATTTTTTCTGTCCTCCAGCACTTTGCCTGCGAGGTTCGTCCTCGTCTTCGCTTGGTGTCTCCCCCCTTCTGTTCGGTGTTTAGCTTACCAGCCTGCTTGAAGACACAACATTCTCTGTGGGTGTGATTTGCAGGTTTAACGGGGGTGCCATGAATGTGACATAGTTTGTCAAGAATCTTGTTTAGGCCAGATGGTCCGTCTCTGCTGCCTTTGAAAGGCTTTTTCCGCTGACCTGGTCGAGAGCCCCTGAATCTGGCGTTTACCGCAGTATTATCTGGGCTATCCTCTTTATTTCGACGCTTTCTTTTATTGCGTCGTGGTTTTCCATTGCCATCCCTGACTTCGGATGTGCTTGGGTCGCTGGTGCTGCTGCGGGCTAACCAACTGTCTTCGCCCGCGCAAAAGCGGGTCATGAGACTTGTTAGAGCTGCCATTGTTCTCGGTTTTTCTTGGCCGAGGTGTCTGGCGAGCCATTCGTCTCGGACGCTGTGTTCGAAAGCTGCTAAGGCTTCGGCATCCGGACAGTCGACGATTTGGTTCTTCTTGGTGAGAAACCAGTTCCAAAGCTTTTGGGCAGACTCTCCGGACTGTTGAATTATATGACTTAAATCATCTGCATCCGGAGGTCGGACGCAGGTCCCTTGAAAATTAGCCCGAAAAGCATCCTCGAGCTCCTCCCAACTTCCAATTGAGTTTTCGGGGAGGCTTTTCAGCCAGTGCCGAGCTGGTCCTTTAAGCTTGAGGGGCAGACTCTCCGCGAGCCATATGGATATGGAGGATAAAGTCCTCAATCCAGACCCCAGGGTCTGTGGTCCCATCGTATGCTTCTATGTTCACTAGTTTGAATCCTTCTGGGAATTCGTGGTCCAGGACCTCATCGGTGAAACATAGGGGTGTGCGGCACCCCTGTACTTGGATGTACCATGGTGTTCGGACGGTTGTGGTATTTGGTTTTGATTTTGTGCCGGAGCACGCTTCCTAGATCCATAGATGGATCTGGTCGAACCGGATTTTTGGCGCAAGTCCTCACGTACATCGTGTGTTGACTTATGTGCGTATTTGTTATCCGCTCTATCGCGGTCACAAGGTGGTGGATCCGGCCGGTTGGCCGTTTCATTATTTGGCTGTGTGGGCTCTAAGGCCTCGTCGTCGAATTCGGGTAACAGCTTGCGCTTTGGATAGCTCTTTGTGTGGTAACTTCCACCATACTTTGCTTCGCTGTCGAGCACTTTGTTCCACTTGCTGTTGAGTGTGTTTTGCGCGGCCTTAAGCCTTTGCTTCTGCTTCTTCAGGCTCCTCGCTGTGGCAATAAGCCTTCTACAGAGGTTTTCTTGCTCCAAGTGCGTTTGTGGGATGATGTGTGCATCTTTGTCCGGACTGTTTTCCTCCCCAGATGGGGTTTGATGAGGTTTATCCTCGGCATCGCCGTGTTCAGACACCGGATCCGTACTATGTTCGCCGCTTGCAGCTTCATCGTGCTCTGTCGCCGGGGCAATGTGGTCGTCGTTTCCTGTGGAGTCGACTGGAGTGTTATTTTCTCTTGCGATGTTATCGCTGTTTTTGCTATGGCGGGACTTAGAGCGGCGCCGCTGACCTCGGCGCTTGGGTTGCTCCTTGGAGGGGCCATCCTCCACTGTATCTTCGCCATTGCCTTCTTTGGGTGTATCCACCATATATATGTCATGTGATGAAGTGGCTGTCCGGCGCCCTGTGGGTGCTGGATCCTGTTCGTCTCCTGCATCTTCGTCCATGCCGTTGATGTCTTCGGAGTCGAAGTTGAGCATGTCGGTTAAGTCATCGACAGTGGCTACTAAGTGGGTGGTGGGTGGGTGATACGTCTCCAACGTATCTATAATTTTTGATTGCTCCATGCTATATTATCTACTGTTTTGGACTATATTGGGCTTTATTTTCCACTTTTATATTATTTTTGGGACTAACCTATTAACCGGAGGCCCAGCCCAGAATTGCTGTTTTTGCCTATTTCAGTGTTTCGAAGAAACGGAATATCAAACAAAGTCCAAATGGAATAAAACCTTCGGGAACGTGATTTTGTCACCGAACGTGATCCAGGAGACTTGGACCCTACTCCAAGGAGTCAAAGAGGCGGCCACGAGGGTGGGGGGCGCGCCCCCCTAGGGCGTGCCCCCTGCCTCATGGGCCCCTCGGAGCTCCACCGGCGTACTTCTTCCTCCTATATATACCTACGTACGCCCAAACGAACAGATACGGAGCCAAAAACCTAATTCCACCGCCGCAACTTTCTGTATCCACGAGATCCCATCTTGGGGCCTGTTCCGGAGCTCCGCCGGAGAGGGCCGTCATCATGGAGGGCTTCTACATCATCATAGCCTCTCCAATGAAGTGTGAGTAGTTTACCTCAGACCTTCGGGTCCATAGTTAGTAGCTAGATGGCTTCTTCTCTCTCTTTGGATCTCAATTCAAAGTTCTCCCCCTCTCTTGTGGAGATCTAATTGATGTAATCTTCTTTTTGCGGTGTGTTTGTTGAGACCAATGAATTGTGGGTTTATGATCAAGTCTATCTATGAATAATATTTGAATCTTCTCTGAATTCTTTTATGTATGATTGGTTATCTTTGCAAGTCTCTTCGAATTATCCGTTTGGTTTGGCCAACTAGATTGGTAGTTCTTGCCATGGGAGAGGTGCTTAGCTTTGGGTTCGATCTTGCGGTGCCCTTTCCCAGTGACAGAAGGGGCAGCAAGGCACGTATTGCATCGTTGCCATCGAGGATAACAAGATGGGGTTTATTTCATATTGCATGAATTTATCTCTCTACATCATGTCATCTTGCTTAAAGCGTTACTCTATTTCTAACTTAATACTCTAGATGCATGTTGGATAGCGGTCGATGAGTGGAGTAATAGTAGTAGATGCAGAATTGTTTCGGTCTACTTGTCACGGACATGATGCCTATATACATGATCATGCCTAGATATTCTCATAACTATGCTCAATTCTGTCAATTGCTCAACAGTAATTTGTTCACCTACCGTAGAATACTTATGCTCTTGAGAGAAGCCAATAGTGAAACCTATGGCCCTCGGGTCTATTCTCATCATATCAATCTCCATCACTTTAATCTTGTTTTGCTTTTTACTTTTGCTTTGCATGTTTATACCAAAAATACCAAAAATATTATATCTATCAGATCTCACTCTCGTAAGTGACCGTGAAGGGATTGACAACCCCTAATCGCGTTGGTTGCGAGTAGTTATCGTTTTGTGCAGGTACGAGGGACTTGAGCGTGGCCTCCTACTGGATTGATACCTTGGTTCTCAAAAACTGAGGGAAATACTTACGCTACTCTGCTGCATCATCCCTTCCTCTTCGGGGAAATCCAACGCAAGCTCAAGAGGTAGCAAGAAGAATTTCTAGCGCCGTTGCCGAGGAGTCTACGCAAAAAGTCAACATACCAAGTACCCATCACAATCCCTATCTCTGGCATTACATTATTTGCCATTTGCCTCTCATTTTCCTCTCCCCCACTTCACCCTTGCCGTTTTATTCGCCCTCTCTTTCCCTATCTCCTTCTCCTTCTTCTTCTCTTTCTCCGCTTGCCTTTTTGTTTGCTTGTGTGCTAGTTTGCTTGTTTGTCGCGATGGCTCAAGATACTACCAAATTGTGTGACTTCACTAATACCAATAATAATGATTTCCTTAGCACTCCGATTGCTCCTCTTGCCAATACTGAATCTTGTGAAATCAATACTGCTTTGTTGAATCTTGTTATGAAAGATCAATTCGCCGGCCTTCCTAGTGAAGATGCCGCTACTCATCTAACTAGCTTCGTTGATTTATGTGATATGCAAAAGAAAAAAGATGTCGATAATGATGTCGTTAAATTGAAGCAATTTCCTTTTTCGCTTAGAGATCGTGCTAAGGCTTGGTTCTCGTCTTTGCCTAAAAATAGTATTGATTCTTAGAACAAGTGCAAAGATGCTTTTATCTCTAAGTATTTCCCTCCCGCTAAGATCATCTCTCTTAGAAATGATATTATGAAATTTAAGCAACTTGATCATGAACATGTTGCACAAGCTTGGGAGAGAATGAAATTAATGATACATAATTTCCCTACTCATGGTTTGAATTTGTGGATGATTATACAAAATTTTTATGCCGTATTGAATTTTGCTTCTAGAAATCTTTTAGATTCGGCCGCGGGAGGCACTTTTATGGAAATCACTTTAGGAGATGCTACTAAACTCCTAGATAATATTATGGTTAATTATTTTCAATGGCATACTGAAAGATCTTCTAATAAAAAAGTGCATGCTATAGAAGAAATTAATGTGTTGAGTGGAAAGATGGATGAACTTATGAAATTATTTGCTACTAAGAGTGTTTCTTCTGATCCTAATGATATGCCTTTGTCTACTTTGATTGAGAATAACAATGAATCTATGGATGTGAATTTTGTTGGTAGGAATAATTTTGGTAACAACACTTATAGAGGGAATTTTAATCTAGGCCATATCTTAGTAACCCTTCTAATAATTATGGGAATTCCTACAAACACTCTTATGGAAATTATAATAAGATTCCCTCTGAATTTGAGAATAGTGTTAAAGAGTTTATGAATTCACAAAAGAATTTTAATGCTTTGCTTGAAGAGAAATTGCTTAAAGTTGATCATTTGGCTAGGAACGTTGATAGAATTTCTCTTGAGGTTGATTCTTTAAAGATTAGATCTATTCCTCCTAAGCATGATATCAATGAGTCTCTCAAAGCCATGAGAATTTCCATTGATGAGTGCAAGGAAAGAACCGCTAGGATGCGTGCCTCCAAAGATGCTTTTATTAAGGCATGTACTTCCAATTCCTATGAAAATCAAGATGAAGATCTAAAAGTTATTGATGTGTCTCCTATTAAATCTTTGTTTTTCAATATGAATCTTGATGAAACTGAATATGATCTTCCTCTACCTAAAAGGCGTTCTAAAAATTCGGAGTATTTAGATCTTTATGATGAAATTGATGAAAGTGGGATTGAAAGAAATAAAAATCTAGATGTTGCTAAACCCACTATATTGGATTTCAAGGAATTTAATTATGTAAGTTGCTCTTTAATTGATTGTATTTCCTTGTTGCAATCCGTGCTAAATTCTCCACATGCTTATAGTCAAAATAAAGCCTTCACCGAACATATTGTTGATGCCTTGATGCAATCTTATGAAGAAAAACTTGAGTTGTAAGTTTCTATCCCTATAAAACTCTATGATGAGTGGGCACCAACTATTACAATTAAAATTAAAAATCATGAGTTTTATGCTTTGTGTGATTTGGGTGCTAGTGTCTCCACTATCCCCAAAACTTTGTGTGATTTACTAGATTTCCGCAATTTTGATGATTGCTCTCTAAACTTGCATCTTGCAGATTCAACTATTAAGAAACCAATGGGAAGGATTAATGATGTTCTTATTGTTGCGAATAGGAATTTTGTGCCCGTAGATTTCATTTTTCTTGATATAGATTGCAATCCTTCTTGCCCTATTATTCTTGGTAGACCTTTCCTTAGAACGGTTGGTGCGATTATTGATATGAAGAAAGGGAATATTAGATTTCAATTTCCATTAAAAAAGGGCATGGAACACTTTCCAAGAAAGAAAATAAAATTGCCATATGAAACTATCATGAGAGCCACTTATGGATTGCCTACCAAAGATGGCAATACCTAGATCTATTCTTGCTTGTTATGCCTAGCTAGGGGCGTTAAACGATAGCGCTTGTTGGGAGGCAACCCAATTTTATTTTTATTCCTTGCCTTTTTCTCCTGTTTAGTTATAAATAAATTATCTAGACTCTGTTTTGGTTGTGTTTTTGTGTTTAATTAGTGTTTGTGCCAACTAGAACCGTTGGGAAGACTTGGGGAAAGTCTTGTTGAACTTGCTGTAAAAAACAGAAACTTTAGCGCTCACGAGAACTGCTGTAATTTTTATTTGGAGAGTGCTATTTAGTTAATTATTTTTTAAGATTATTAATAGATAAATTCCTCACATCCAGCAATTTATTTTAGAATTTTTGGGGTTCCATATCTTGCGCTAGCTACAGATTACTACAGACTGTTCTGTTTTTGACAGATTCTGTTTTTCGTGTGTTGTTTGCTTATTTTGATGAATCTATGGGTAGTAAAATAGTTTATAATCCATAGAGAAGTTGGAATACAATAGTTTAACACTAATATAAATAAAGAATGAGTTCATTACAGTACCTTGAAGTGGTCTTTTGTTTTCTTTCGCTAACGGAGCTCATGAGTTTTCTACCTTAAGTTTTGTGTTGTGAAGTTTTCAAGTTTTGGGTAAGGATTTGATGGATTATGGAACAAGGAGTGGCAAGAGCCTAAGCTTGGGGATGCCCATGGCACCCCCAATATAATCTAAGGACACCTAAAATCCAAAGCTTGGGATGCCCCGGAAGGCATCCCCTCTTTCGTCTACTTCTATCGGTAACTTTACTTGGAGCTATATTTTTATTCACCAACATGATATGTGTTTTGCTTGGAGCGTCTTGTATTATTTGTGTCTTTGTTTGTTAGTGTGACACAATCATCCTTGCTGTACACACCTTTTGAGAGAGCCATACATGAATTAAAATTTGATAGAATACTGTATGTGCTTCACTTATATCTCTTGAGCTAAGTAGTTTTGCTCTATGTGCTTCACTTATATCTTTTGAGCTATATAATTTTGCTCTATAGGCTTCACTTAGATCTTTTAGAGCACGGTGGTGGATTTGTTTTAAAGAAACTTTTGATCTCTCATGCTTCACTTAAATTATTTTGATAGTCTCTTAATAGCATGGTATTTTGCTTAATAATATGCTTGGTATTCAAGATTTGTGAAACTTTCTTTTGAGTGTGTTGAATACTAAGAAAAGATTGAAGCATGATAATGGTTTTGATATATGGAGGTGATAATATTAAAGTCATGCTAGTTGAGTAGTTGTGAATTTGAAGAATACTTGTGTTAAAGCTTGTGATTCCCGTAGCATGCACGTATGGTGAATCGTTATGTGATGAAGTCGGAGCATGATTTATTTATTGATTGGCTTCCTTATGAGTGGCGGTCGGGGACGAGCGATGGTCTTTTCCTACCAATCTATCCCCCAAGGAGCATGCGCTTAATACTTTGCTTTGATAACTTCTAGATTTTTGCAATAAGTATATGAGTTCTTTATGACTAATGTTGAGTCCATGGATTATACGCACTCTTACCCTTCCACCTTTGCTAGCCTCTCTAATACCGCGCACCTTTCGCCGGTATCATACACCCACCATATACCTTCCTCAAAACAGCCACCATACCTACCTATTATGGTATTTCCATAGCCATTCCGAGATATATTTCCATGCAACTTTCCACCGTTCTGTTTATTATGACACACTCCATCATTGTCATATTGCATATCCCGGTACACCGCCGGAGGCATTCATATAGAGTCATATTTTGTTCTAAGTATCGAGTTGTAATTGTTGAGTTGTAAGAAAAATAAAAGTGAGATGATCATCATTATTAGAGCATTGTCCCAGTGAGGAAAGAATGATGGAGACTATGACTCCCCCACAAGTCGGGATGAGACTCCGGACGAAAAAAAAGAGGCCAAAGAAGCCCAAAAAAGAGGCCATAAAAAAAGAGAAAAGGCCCAAATAAAAAAATGAGAGAAAAATAGAGAAGGGACAATGTTACTATCCTTTTACCACACTTGTGCTTCAAAGTAGCACCTTGATCTTCATAGTAGAGAGTCTCTCATGTTATCACTTTCATATACTAGTGGGAATCTTTCATTATAGAACTTGGCTCGTACATTCCAATGATGGGCTTCCTCAAATTGCCCTAGGTCTTAATGAGCAAGCAAGTTGGATGCACACCACTTAGTTTCTTTTTGAGCTTTCATATACTTATAGCTCTAGTGCATCCGTTGCATGGCAATCCCTACTCACTTACATTGATATCTATTGATGGGCATCTCCATAGCCCGTTGATACGCCTAGTTGATGTGAGACTATCTTCCCCTCTTTTTGTCTTCTCCACAACCACCATTCTATTCCACCTATAGTGCTATATCCATGGCTCACGCTCATGTATTGCGTGAAGATTGAAAAAGTTTTGAAAAAGTTAGAGTATGAAACAATTGCTTGGCTTGTCATCGGGGTTGTGCATGATTTAAATATTTTGTGTGGTGAAGATAGAGCATAGCCAGACTATATGATTTTGTAGGGATAACTTTCTTTGGCCATGTTATTTTGAGAAGACATAATTGCTTTATTAGTATGCTTGAAGTATTATTATTTTTATGTCAATATAAACTTTTGTCTTGAATCTTTCTAATCTGAATATTCATATCACAATTAAGAAGATTTGCATTGAAATTATGCCAAGTAGCACTCCGCATCAAAAATTCTCTTTTTATCTTTTACCTACTCGAGGACGAGCAGGAATTAAGCTTGGGGATGCCTGATACGTCTCCAACGTATCTATAATTTTTGATTGCTCCATGCTATATTATCTACTGTTTTGGACTATATTGGGATTTATTTTCCACTTTTATATTATTTTTTGGGACTAACCTATTAACCGGAGGCCCAGCCCAGAATTGTTGTTTTTTTGCCTATTTCAGTGTTTCGAAGAAACGGAATATCAAACGAAGTCCAAACAGAATAAAACCTACGGGAACGTGATTTTCTCACCGAACGTGATCCAGGAGACTTGGGACCCTACTGCAAGGAGTCAAAGAGGCGGTCACGAGGGTGGGGGGCGCCCCCCTAGGGCGCGCCCCCTGCCTCATGGGCCCCTCGGAGCTCCACCGACGTGCTTCTTCCTCCTATATATACCTACGTACCCCCAAACGAACAGATACGGAGCCAAAAACCTAATTCCACCACCCAACTTTCTGTATCCACGAGATCTCATCTTGGGGCCTGTTCCAAAGCTCCACCGGAGAGGGCCGTCATCACGGAGGGCTTCTACATCATCATAGCCTCTCCGATGAAGTGTGAGTAGTTTACCTCAGACCTTCGGGTCCATAGTTAGTAGCTAGATGGCTTCTTCTCTCTCTCTGGATCTCAATACAAAGTTCACCCCCTCTCTTGTGGAGATCTATTCGATGTAATCTTCTTTTTGCGGTGTGTTTATTGAGACCGATGAATTGTGGGTTTATGATCAAGTCTATCTATGAATAATATTTGAATCTTCCCTGAATTCTTTTATGTATGATTGGTTATCTTTGCAAGTCTCTTCGAATTATCCGTTTGGTTTGGCCAACTAGATTGGTAGTTCTTGCCATGGGAGAGGTGCTTAGCTTTGGGTTCGATCTTGTGGTGTCCTTTCCCAGTGGCAGAAGGGGCAGCAAGGCACGTATTGCATCGTTGCTATTGAGGATAAAAAGATGGGGTTTATTTCATATTGCATGAATTTATCTCTCTACATTATGTCATCTTGCTTAAAGCGTTACTCTGTTTCTAACTTAATACTCTAGATGCATGCTGGATAGCGGTCAATGAGTGGAGTAATAGTAGTATATGCAGAATCGTTTCGGTCTACTTGTCACGGACGTGATGCCTATATACATGGTCATGCCTAGATATTCTCATAACTATGCTCAATTCTGTCAATTGCTCAACAGTAATTTGTTCACCCACCATAGAATACTTATGCTCTTGAGAGAAGCCACTAGTGAAACCTATGGCCCCCGGGTCTATTCTCATCATATCAATCTCCATCACTTTAATCTTTCTTTGCTTTTTTACTTTGCTTTTTACTGTTACTTTGCATCTTTATACCAAAAATACCAAAAATATTATATCTATCAGATCTCACTCTCGTAAGTGACCATGAAGGGATTGACAACCCCTAATCGAGTTGGTTGCGAGTAGCTATCGTTTTGTGCAGGTACGAGGGACTTGAGTGTGGCATCCTACTGGATTGATACCTTGGTTCTCAAAAACTGAGGGAAATACTTACGCTACTCTGCTGCATCATCCCTTCCTCTTCGGGGAAATCCAACGCAAGCTCAAGAGGTAGCAGTGGGCAGCGAATTTCTCCGTCGTCCGTATCCCATCCTAGCCGGACATAGTTCTGCCGAGGTTCTCCTGATAGGGAGAGGGACCTCAATGAGTTTAGCACATCGCCTAAGGGTGAGTGCTGAAAGATATCCGCGGAGGTGAACTCCATGATCGGCGCCTAGTTGGATTCGACGGGCACAGATGTAAGCGGCTCGGAGTCTGTGGCCGGAGGTGAATCCAGTGGTTCAGCGACACAGCTCTCGTGAGAGGTGAAGTCAGTATCGGCTCTATCGCCACTGAGAGTGCGGACTCCCTGGCGGGGTCTACCCCTCAGCTCTCGGATGGCGCGATTTGCTCCGGATTGACGACCGGAGTAGTTCCAGATGCGATCTCCCGAACACTGTCCGGCGGCAGAGTTACGTCGTGCTCGTCGTGACTGTGCGGCGCACCTGACACGGGCTCTAATCCGTTGAAGATCAAGTCTCCGCGGATGTCGGCAGTGTAGTTTAAATTTCCGAATCTGACCTGATGGCTAGGGGCGTAGCTCTTGATCCGCTCCATATGGCCAAGCGAATTGGCCCACAGTGCGAAGCTGCCGAATACAAAGATCTGTCCGGGGAGGAAAACCTCACCCTGGAACGCATCGCTACCGATGATCGAGGGAGCCATCAAGCCTTATGGTGACGACACAGTGGAACTCTCAATGAAAGCACCAATGTCAGTGTCAAAACCGGCGGATCTCGGGTAGGGGGTCCTGAACTGTGCATCTAAGGCGGATGGTAACAGGAGGTAGGGGACACGATATTTACCCAGGTTCGGACCCTCTTGATGGAGGTAATACCCTACGTCCTGCTTGATTGTTCTTGATGATATGAGTATTACAAGAGTTGATCTACCACGAGATCATAGAGGCTAAACCCTAGAAGCTAGCCTATGGTATGATTGTATATTGTCCTACGGACTAAACCCTCCGGTTTATATAGACACCGGAGGGGGCTAGGGTTACACAGAGTCGGTTACAAGGGAGGAGATCTACATATCCGTATTGCCTAGCTTGCCTTCCACGCTAAGGAGAATCCCATCCGGACACGGGACGAAGTCTTCAATCTTGTATCTTCATAGTCCAACAGTCCGGCCAAAGGATATAGTCCGGCTGTCCGGAGACCCCCCTAATCCAGGACTCCCTCAGTGGTCCACTGATGAGCGAGAGCCCTTCCATGCATCCACCCAACTCAACATGAAGAGCATTAGGGTAGGACCATAGCGATCTGCACACCGAAAAATGATGATTCCATGTGCTTGGTCGCTACTTGGCCACTGGGCTGCCATGAGCGTTGCTTGGTGTGTTGTAGGTGGTGGCGGCGGCGGGCCGTGGCCGTTTCTTAGTGTGCTACGGGTGGCGGCGATGGAGGGCCATGGCACGTGCGCGGTAGCAGCTACGATGGCCACGGGGTCGAAGGAGGCAGCCAAGGCGGCCTGGTGGCGGTGACAATGGCAGAAAGGAGATCGAGCAGTCAGCGAGGCAGCGGGAACCTTCCGGATGACGGTTGAGCCTTCACGCGTGTGACGCCCCCGATATGACCGTACACTAATCATACACGCAAATGTGTACGATAAAGATCAAGGACTCATGGGAATATATCACAACACAACTCTAGACACAAATTAAAATAATACAAGCTTTATATTACAAGCCAGGGGCCTCGAGGGCTCGAATACATAAGCTTGAAAACAAAAGGAGTCAACGGAAGCAACATTATCTGAGTACAGACATGAGTTAAAGAAGTTTGCCTTAAGAAGGCTAGCACAAAAGCAACAACGATCAAACTGGCAAGGCCTCCTGCCTGGGAGCCTCCTAACTACTCCAAGTCGTCAGCGGTCGTCACATAGTAGTAGGCACCCTCGGGGTAGTATTAGTCATCAGTGGTGTTGTCTGGCTCTTGGGATCCGTCATCTGGTCGCAACAATCGGGTATGGGGGAAAAGAGGTAGCAATGAAACCGTGAGTACTCATCCAAAGTACTCGCAAGACTTACATCAGATCTAAACTAAAGTATGCATTTGTATCAAATGAAATGGGCTGTATCTTTGGATTAACTGCAGAATGCCAGAAGAGAAGGGGAAAGCCTAGCCTATTGATAACCCACAAGTATAGGGGATCGCAACAGTTTTCGAGGGTAAAGTATTCAACCCAAATTTATTGATTCGACACAAGGGGAGCCAAAGAATACTCTCAAGTATTAGCAGCTGAGTTGTCAATTCAACCACACCTGGAAACTTAATATCTGCAGCAAGGTATTTAGTAGCAAAGTAATATGATAGTAGTGGTAACGGTAGCAAAAGGTAACGGTAGTAAAAGTAATGTTTTGGTATTTTGTAGTGATGATAGCAATAGCAACGTAAAAGTAAATAAGCGGAGAACAATATATGGAAAGCTCGTAGGCAATGGATCGGTGATGGAGAATTATGCCGGATGCGGTTCATCATGTAACAGTCATAACCTAGGGTTAAACAGAACTAGCTCCAGTTCGTCAATGTAATGTAGGCATGTATTCCGAATATAGTCATACGTGCTTATGGAATAGAACTTGCATAACATCTTTTGTCCTACCCTCCCGTGGCAGCGGGGTCCTTACGGAAACTAAGGGATATTAAGGCCTCCTTTTAATAGAGTACCGGAATAAAGCATTAACACATAGTGAATACATGAACTCCTCAAACTACGGTCATCGCCGGTAAGTATCCCGATTATTGTCACTTCGGGGTTAACGGATCATAATACATAGTAGGTGACTATAGACTTGCAAGATAGGATCAAGAACTCTCATATATTGATGAAAACATAATAGGTTCAGATCTGAAATCATGGCACTCGGGCCCTAGTGACAAGCATTAAGCATAGCAAAGTCATAGCAACATCAATCTCAGAACATAGTGGATACTAGGGATCAAACCCTAACAAAACTAACTCGATTACATGATAGATCCCATCTAACCCATCACCGTCCAGCAAGCCTACGATGGAATTACTCACGCACGGCGGTGAGCATCATGAAATTGGTGATGGAGGATGGTTGATGATGACGATGGCGACGGATTCCCCTCTCCGGAGCCCCGAACGGACTCCAGATCAGCCCTCGTGAGAGGTTTTAGGGCTTGGCGGTGGCTCCGTATCGTAAAACGCGATGGATTCTTCTCCCTGATTTTTTCTCCCCGAAGCACAATATATGGAGTTGGAGTCGGAGAGGCAACAGGAGGCCCACGAGGTAGGGGGGCTTGCCCTAGGGGGGCAGACGCGCCCCCCACCCTCGTGGAGAGGTGGTGGGACCCCTGGCCTTCATCTTTTGCATGTATTTTTTATATTTTCCAAAAAGTTGCGCCGTGAAGTTTCAGGTCATTCCGAGAACGTTTGTTTCTGCACATAAATAACACCATGGTAATTCTGATGAAAGCAGCATCAGTCCGGGTTAGTTCCATTCAAATCACAAGTTAGAGTCCAAAACAAGGGCAAAAGTGTTTGGAAAAGTAGATACGTTGGAGACGTATCGACTCCCCCAAGCTTAAACCTTTGCTTGTCCTCAAGCAATTGAGTTGACAAACTGAAAGTGATAAAGAAAAACTTTTACAAACTCTGTTTGCTCTTATTGTTGTAAATATGTAAAGCCAGCATTCAAGTTTTCAACAAAGATTATAACTAACCACATTCGCAATAACGCATAGGTCTCAAGTTTACTCATATCAATGGCATAATCAACTAGCGAGCAATAATAATAAATCTTGGATGACAACAATTTCTCAAAACAATCGTAATATGATATAACAAGGTGGTATCTCGCTAGCCCTTTCTCAGACCGCAAGACATAAATGCAGAGCACCTTTAAAGACCAAGGACTGACTAGACATTGTAATTCATGGTAAAAGAGATCCAGTCAAGTCATACTCAATGTAAATTAATAGTAATGAATGCAAATGACAGCGGTGCTCTCCAACTGGTGCTTTTTAATAAGAGGATGATGACTCAGCATATAAGTAAATAGATAGGCCCTTCGCAGAGGGAAGCAGGGATGTGTAGAGGTGCCAGAGATCGGTTTTGAAACAGAGGTGAATAATATTTTGAGCGGTATACTTTCATTGTCAACATAACAACCAAGAGATGGTGATATCTTCCATGCTACACACATTAAAGGCGGTTCCCAAACAGAATGGTAAAGTTTATACTCCCCTTCCACCAACAAGCATCAATCCATGGCTTGCTCGAAACAATGAGTGCCTCCAACTAACAAGAGTCCAAGGGGGAGTTTTGTTTGCAATTATTTTGATTTAGTTTGGATAAAGTATGGGACTGGGCATCCCGGTGACCAACCATTTTATCTCGTGAGTGAGCAGCGGAGTCCACTCCTCTTGAGAATAACCCGCCTAACATGGAAGATACAGACAACCCTAGTTGATACATGAGCTATTCGAGCATACAAAACAGGATATTTATATGAAGGTTTAGAGTTTGGCACATACAAATTTACTTGGAACGGCAGGTAGATACCGTATATAGGTAGGTATAGTGGACTCATGTGGAATAACTTTGGGGTTTAAGGAGTTTGGATGCACAAGCAGTATTCCCGCTTAGTACAGGTGAAGGCTAGAAAAAGACTGGGAAGCGACCAGCTAGAGAGCGACAACAGTCATGAACATGCATTAAAATTAATCAACACCGAATGCAAGCATGAGTAGGATATAATCCACCATGAACATAAATATCGTGAATGCTATGTTGATTTTGTTTCAACTACATGCATGAACATGTGCTAAGTCAAGTCACTTAAATCATTCAGAGGAGGATACCACCCTATCATACCACATCATAACTATCTCAATAGCATGTTGGCACGCAAGGTAAACCACTATAACTCATAGCTAATCAAGCATGGCACAAGAAACTATGATCTCTAATTGTCATTGCAAACATGTTTATTCATAATAGGCTGAATCTGGAACGATGAACTAATCATATTTACAAAAACAAAAGAGGTCGAGTTCGTACCAGCTTTTCTTATCTCAGTCAGTCCATCATATATCGTCATAATTGCCTTTCAATTGCACGACCGAATAGTGTGAATAATAATAATAGTGCATGTGCATTGGACTAAGCTGGAATCTGCAAGCATTCAATAAACAGGAGAAGACAAGGCAATATGGGCTCTTTTGTCAGATCAACAATAATGCATATAAGAGCCATTTCAACAATTTAATTATGGTCTTCTCCTATCGACCCCCAAAGAAAAGAAATAAAACTATTTACACGGGAAAGCTCCCAACAAGCAAAAGAAGAACAGGAAATCTTTTTGGGTTTTCTTTTTAATTACTACTACAAGCATGGAAATTAAACTGATTAAAAGCTACAACTAATTTTTTTGGTTTTTCTTAAGGTTTATTAAACACACAAGAAGAAAGCATAAAAAAGGAAAATAAACTAGCATGGATGATACAATGAAAAAGTATGAGCACCGACATCTAGCAATGAGTGTGTGAGCATAAATGTAGTGTCGGTGGGAAATACGTACTCCCCCAAGCTTAGGCTTTTGGCCTAAGTTGGTCTATAGCCACGGCTGGCCTGGAGGATATCCATAATAGTAGTTGGGGTCGTACTGAGAAGAAGAAGAGGAAGACTCCGATTGCCACTGGCTGAGAATCATCTCCGGATCCCACTGGTAATTAGACTGTCGTGAAGGATCAACTTGTGGTTCCGGCTCTGGCTCCACGGCTGGTGTAGGGTTCCGGTAGGTGTGAATAGCCTTCAACGGAACAAGGTACTGGCCTACAGATAAACCAAACAAAGAAGGAGTGGGTAGGGTAATAGTCTCAGGATGATGTTTATTAAAGAACAATTGATATTTAAGCTCTCCTCCCTATTCTTAACAATAAAATCATGTGCCACCATACTTTTATAATCTAGATAAACACGAGGCAGCACTTTTTCTTCCTTCTCATAATGCCTAATAGGTATGTTAAAATGTGCAGCTAGGCGTGAAGCATAGATGCCTCCAAAGATGGGGCCCTTTGTACGGTTCAGACTTAACCGTTTGGCAATAATGTCGGCCATACTAACAGAGTTATCACTGTATAAACCGTGGATCAAAATAATAATATCAGGGATACTAAGGTTTCCACAGTTTCCGCGACCAGTTAAACAACGACTAGCAAATAATGCAAAATAACGTAAAACAGGAAAATGTATGCTAGTGATTCGTGCATCGGAAACCTTCCTTGTTTCCCCTACAGTGATAGTATCAATAAACCCCTCCACATCATCGTGATGTGGTTCTTCTGTCTTGCCCTCAAAAGGGACTAAACAAACCCGACAAAAATCATAAAGTGACATCTCCTTATGCTCATCATATAAATAAAACTCCACCATAGGTGGTGAGCTCCTAGAATGGAAATGAAAGTTTTGCACAAAGATATTTGTGAGTAAGAGATACTGATTGCATTGGTCGTGGAGGAAAGCGGTACGGCCTGCATTCTTAGCCAATTCATGAAAATCTTCATAAATCCCGTCTGCTCTCAAGAAATCCTCAGAAGGCCATTCACACGCCCGAACCTCCGCGGTGCGCGGCAAATTATACTTAGGCTACAGTGCCTTTTCCTTTGAGCTTTGGCTCGATGAGCCCCTCAAAAGTCTCCTCATCATTTTTTGAAAAATTCTGAAATTTTTAGTAACTTCAAAATAAAAGTAAACCAAACTTAATAAAATTGATAACAACTACTTCGACAAGTGCCTAGAGCCTATATCATGCATCAAAACTACTTTTGACCATATAAATTTAACATGCAAGCTCAAGAACAGGGTCACCTAAGCAGCAAAAATTTGCAATGAATAAAGCACTAGAACAAAAACTAATTGGACCAATGGAGGAGTCACATACCAAGGAACAATCTCCCCAAGCTATTTTGTGAGAGGTTCTTTGAGCAAGGAGATCGAAAATGGCAGCAAAGTGAGCTACAACTCGTGCTTGAGCCGGATATTCGTGTTTGGGGGAGGAAGGAGTGTATGGGTGAAAGGATAAGTGGAGGAGGGCCACCATGGGCCCACGAGGCAGGGGGCGCGCCCAGGGGGGTAGGGCGCGCCCTCCACCCTCATGGTCAGGTGGTTGACCCCCCTGCTATGTTCTCAGTGCCAAATATTCTCAAATATTCTAGAAAAAATCGTATTTAAATTTCAGGGCATTTGGAGAACTTTTATTTTCGAGGTATTTTTATATTGCACGGATAATCAAATAAGAGATAGAAAAATATTTGTTTTTATTTTATTTAATATAAATAACAGAAAGTAAAAGTGGGGTACAAAAGGTTGTGCCTTCTAGTTTCATCCATCTCATGATCATCAAAAGGAATCCACTAACAAGGTTGATCAAGTCTTGTTAACAAACTCATTCCGAATAACATGGAACCGGAGAAATTTCAAATAACACTATGTTACCTCAACGGGGATATGCACATCCCCAATAATAAGAATATCATATTTCTTCTTGACAATAGGAAGAGGAAATTCAAAACCGCCAAATATAATCGATGGCATTTTTCCAATAGAGTTGATACTATGAACTTGAGGTTGTTTCCTCGGAAAGTGTACCGTATGGTCATTAGCATTAACATGAAAGGTGACATTGCCTTTAGTGCAATCAATAACAGCCCCTGCAGTATTCAAAAAGGGTCTTCCAAGAATAGTAGACATACTATCGTCCTCGGGAATATCAAGAATAACAAACTCCGTTAAAATAGTAACGTTTGCAACTACAACAGGCACATCCTCACAAATACCGACAGGTATAGTAGTTGATTTATCAGCCATTTGCAAAGATATTTCAGTAGGTGTCAACTTATTCAAATCAAGTCTACGATATAAAGAGAGAGGCATAACACTAACACCGGCTCCAAGATCACATAAAGCAGTTTTAACATAGTTTCTTTTAATAGAGCATGGTATAGTGGGTACTCCTGGATCTCCAAGTTTCTTTGGTATTCCACCTTTAAAAGTATAATTAGCAAGCATGGTGGAAATTTCAGCTTCCGGTATCTTTCTTTTATTTTTAATTATATCTTTCATGTACTTAGCATAAGGATTGGTTTTGAGCATATCAGTTAATCGCATACGCAAAAAGATAGGTCTAATCATTTCAGTAAAGCGCTCAAAATCCTCATCATCCTTTTTCCTGGATGGTTTGGGAGGAAAAGGCATGGGTTTTAGCATTACCAGATTGAGTTTCAGCATCAGAAATAGAAATATCATTTGGATTCTCAGGTGGTTCAATAACAGGTTCACTGGAAGCATGCAAAGTTCTATCATTTTTTGTTTTCTTCCTTTTAGAAGGACTAGGTGCATCTATATTATTTCTCTGAGAATCTTGCTCAATTCTCTTAGGGTGGCCTTCAGGATACAAAGGTTCCTCAGTCATTTTACCACCTCTAGTCATAACTCTAACAGCATTATCATTATCCTTACTATTCAATTCATTGAGCAAATCATTTTTAGCTTTAAGTACTTGTTCTACTTGAGTGGTAACCATAGAAGCATGTTTACTAATAAGTTTAAGTTCACCTTTGACATTAGCCAAATAATCACCTAAGTGTTCAAGCATATTGGAATTGTATTTCAATTGTCTACCAAAATAAGCATTAAAATCTTCTTGCGTAGCCATAAATTTATCATACTCATCTAAGCATGGGCTAGCAAATTTAGTAAATGGGATTTCAGCTTTATCATATCTATAGAGAGAATTTACCTTTACTACCTGTGTCGGGTTATCAAGACCATGAGTTTCTTCAATAGGAGAAGGATTTGGAACATATGTTTCTTCAACAGGCGGTAAATTAAGACCATGTATTTCTTCAATAGGAGGTAAATTCTTAACATCTTCAGCTTTAATACCTTTTTCTTTCATAGATTTCTTTGCCTCTTGCATATCTTCATGACTGAGAAATAGAATACCCCTCTTCTTCGGAGTTGGTTTAGGAATAGGCTCAGGAATTGGCTCCGGAGGTGTCCAATTATTTTCATTTGTCAACATATTATTCAATAGAATTTCAGCTTCATCCGGTATTCTTTCCCTGAAAACATAACCAGCACAACTATCTAGGTAATCTCTGGAGGCATCGGTTAGTCCATTATAAAAGATATCAAGTATTTCATTTTTCTTAAGAGGATGATCAGGCAAAGCATTAAGTAATTGGAGAAGCCTCCCCCAAGCTTGTGGGAGACTCTCTTCTTCAATTTGCACAAAATTATATATATCCCTTAAAGCAGCTTGTTTCTTATGAGCAGGGAAATATTTAGCAGAGAAATAATAAATCATATCCCGGGGACTACGCACACAACCAGGATCAAGAGAGTTAAACCATATATTAACATCAACCTTTAATGAGAACAGAAATATTTTAAGGATGTAAAAGTAACGAGTTCTCTCATCTTTAGTGAAGAGGGTGGCTATATCATTCAATTTAGTAAGATGTGCCACAACAGTTTCAGATTCATAGCCATGAAAAGGATCAGACTCAACCAAAGTAATTGTATCAGGATCAACAGAGAATTCATAATCCTTATCAGTAACAGAGATAGGTGAAGTAGCAAAAGCAGGGTCAGGTTTCATTGTAGCATTTAGAGATTGATTACTCCATTTAGCTAATAACCTTTTGAGTTCATTTCTATTTTTGCAAGCTAAAATAGCTAAAGAAGCTTCTTGATCAAAAACATAACCCTTAGGAATAACAAGTGATTCTTCATCATCACTTTCATCAGTATCATCAGATTCAATATTTTCAATTTCTCTAGCTCTAGCAAGTTGTTCATCAAGAAATTTACCAAGTGCACAGTAGTATCAAGCATAGAAGCAGTTTCATCATAGGTATCATGCATAGCAGAAGTGGCATCATCAATAACATGCGACATATCAGAACGAATAGCAGAAGCAGGTGTAGGTGTCACAAGCTTACTCAAAATAGAAGGTGAATCAAGTGCAAAGCTAGATGGCAGTTCCTTACCTCCCCTCGTAGTTGAGGGATAAATCTTGGTTCTTGGATCTTTCAAGTTCTTCATAATGATAAGAATATATAAATCCCAAGTGACTCAAAGAATAGAGCTATGCTCCCTGGCAACGGCGCCAGAAAATAGTCTTGATAACCCACAAGTATAGGGGATAGCAACAGTTTTCGAGGGTAAAGTATTCAACCCAAATTTATTGATTCGACACAAGGGGAGCCAAAGAATACTCTCAAGTATTAGCAGCTGAGTTGTCAATTCAACCACACCTGGAAACTTAATATCTGCAGCAAGGTATTTAGTAGCAAAGTAATATGATAGTAGTGGTAACGGTAGTAAAAGTAATGTTTTTGGTATTTTGTAGTGATGATAGCAATAGCAACGTAAAAGTAAATAAGCGGAGAACAATATATGGAAAGCTCGTAGGCAATGGATCGATGATGGAGAATTATGCCGGATGCGGTTCATCATGTAACAGTCATAACCTAGGGTGAAACAGAACTAGCTCCAGTTCGTCAATGTAATGTAGGCATGTATTCCGAATATAGTCATACGTGCTTATGGAAAAGAACTTTCATAACATCTTTTGTCCTACCCTCCCGTGGCAGCGGGGTCCTTACGGAAACTAAGGGATATTAAGGCCTCCTTTTAATAGAGTACCGGAACAAAGCAGTAACACATAGTGAATACATGAACTCCTCAAACTACGGTCATCACCGGTAAGTATCCTGATTATTGTCACTTTGGGATTAACGGATTATAACACATAATAGGTGACTATAGACTTGCAAGATAGGATCAAGAACTCTCATATATTGATGAAAACATAATAGGTTCAGATCTGAAATCATGGCACTCGGGCCCTAGTGACAAGCATTGAGCATAGCAAAGTCATAGCAACATCAATCTCAGAACATAGTGGATACTAGGGATCAAACCCTAACAAAACTAATTCGATTACATGTTAGATCCCATACAACCCATCACCGTCCAGCAAGCCTACGATGGAATTCCTCACGCACGGCGTGATGGAGGATGGTTGATGATTACGATGGCGATGGATTCCCCTCTCTGGAGCCCCGAACGGACTCCAGGTCAGCCCTCCCGAGAGGTTTTAGGGCTTGGCGGCGGCTCCGTATCGTAAAACGCGATGAATTCTTCTCCTTGATTTTTCTCTCCCCGAAACACAATATATGGAGTTGGAGTTGGAGTCGGAGAGGCAACAGGGGGCCCACGAGGTAGGCGGGCGCGCCCTAGGGGGGCAGGCGCGCCCCTACCCTCGTGGAGAGATGGTGGTCCCCCTGGCCTTCATCTTTTGCAGGTATTTTTTATATTTTCCAAAAAGTTGCTGCGTGAAGTTTCAGGTCATTCCGAGAACGTTTGTTTCTGCACATAAATAACACCATGGTAATTTTGCTGAAAACAACGTCAGTCCGAGTTAGTTCCATTCAAATCATGCAAGTTAGAGTCCAAAACAAGGGAAAAAGTGTTTGGAAAAGTAGATACGTTGGAGACATATCACCTATCGAAGACTAGCATCTTCAAGCATCTTCAAGCATCTTGCAACATATAGAAGAGTACAGATCAACATAATGTAAAGCAGTAGTAGTGTTATCAACCTCGGCCAGAGATCCTTTCTCGACTCCCTGCGAGAAAGCAATCCTAGAGCCATACTATCCATTTCTCATAAATAATTCATTTCTCATCACAAGTATCCAGTTCTAGTTGTATCGATCGGGATACAACTCCAAGTGTCCGTTACCGTAGGACAGGCTATCGATAGATGTTTTCTTCCCTGCAATGGTGCACCAACTTACCCACCATGCTCGATTAACTCCGGCCGGACACACTTTCCTGGGTCATGCCCGGCCTCGGCCAAACAATACACCACAACCCGACCTAGGCTTAATAGAGAAGCCAGCACGCCGGACTAAACCTAAGCCCCCAGGGGTCATGGGCCATCGCCCCGGGAACTCCTGCATGTTGCGTGGGCGGCCGATGAGCAGACCTAGCTACCTCCTTCAACAAGGCATGAGGTTACGCAGTCCAACCCGGCGCACGCCGCTTGGTCGCTGACGTCTATTAAGCTTCGGCTAATGTATACGACGCAGAACGCCCATACTATGCCCATGTTATGGTTAGTGCTATCAGGCCAAAGGCCCCTTGGATCAAATATCCAAATCGTAGTGGATTAGTAACACGCGGTAACAAGCAGAGACTCATGAAAGATGTGACCCCGTCACCCCGTCTCGAGTACTTGTGGCAAGGGCTAGGAATGCTCGGCCACGCCTCGTAAGTATCTCGCGGGCACCTTCCAGGTCAACCTGACTCCACATCACTCGCTATTAAGCTCGCGCGGGTACCCCTTAGGGCCGACCCGTCTTTAGTAACATGGTTCAGTGTAAAGTCATATTAACCATAGTAACTGTGTGTCTAACACCAAGGGGAAAACCCGAGGAATCACCCCCGATGAATTCCACTCAATGTTATCATCAGGGTGAACGTAAGAGGATCCACCCTCGAGGTTCACACTTGAGGGGTTGCACGACAGAGCCGTAATGGAAGTGGTTAAGGAGGAAATCACCCTCGATGACCTCGACCGTATAGCTACACTATAGAGGTCTCATCAGGAGTGATGTAAGAGGTTCCACACTCGGCACTCGATGGTAACTCTGCAAAGTCGTACAACTAGGGGGTGATGTGCGGTGTCGGGGCCTGGACGTCGATCACATTGATCGAGTCATCGAAACATAAAGCGAGGCAACTGGGACAAGGTGGGGTCACTGATGGATCTCTAACCAACCTATACTAAGCAGTTTAGGATAAGCAGGTAAGGTATGAAAGCAAGTAACAACAACAGGCTATGCATCAGAGTAGGATCATACAGAAAGCAGTAGCAGTTCTAATGCAAGCATGATAGGGGAAGAAATGGGCGATATCGGAATGCTCAAGGGGGGGGGGGTTTCTTGCCTGGAAGCTTTGCTAAAAAGGAAGAAATGGGCGATAACCAAACGGAACCAGAGAGAAGAGGGGGAAGAAATAGTAAATACAGAGTAAACAGATGCCTCACTAAGCATTACATGACGATAGGTAGAGCTAGGGTTGCCCTAACGTAGTACTACACATTGCAGACGGAGGGGATAAACATCCAAGGATGAATTCCCGGCGTTAGGCGGATTCCGGACAGATGGAAGAGGGGGACGGTTCCATGTTCAGCATGCTAGGGGCATGTGACAGGTGAATGGACCGCGCATTCGGATTCGTGGGATTTTTCTGAGCAACTTCCATATAGAAAACATTTTCATCTGAGTTACAGTTTAATTTCTACGAATTCTAAAGATTAAAGTATTTTCTGGAATTATTTATATTAACAGAAATGGAAAATGACGTCAGCATGACGTCTTGATGACCTCAGCAGTCAAGACACTTAACAGGAGGTCACGAGGTAGGGGGGCGCGCCCTACCCCCCAGGCGCGCCCCCACCCTCGTGGGCCCCCTGTTGCTCCACCAACGTACTTTTTCCTCCTATATATATCCACGTACCCCCAAACGATTGGGGACAGAGCCAAAACCCTAATTCCACCACCGTAACTTTCTGTATCCACGAGATCCCATCTTGGGGCCTATTCCGGAGCTCCGCCGGAGGGGGCATCGATCACGGAGGGCTTCGACATCATCATCCAAGCCTCTCCGATGAAGTGTGAGTAGTTCACTTCAGACCTATGGGTCCATAGTTAGTATCTAGATGGCTTCTTCTCTCTTTTTGGATCTCAATACAATGTTCTCCCCCTCTCATGTGGAGATCTATTCGATGTAATCTTCTTTTTGCGGTGTGTTTGTTGAGACCGATGAATTGTGGGTTTATGATCAAGTCTATCTATGAATAATATTTGAATCTTCTCTGAACTCTTTTATGTATGATTGGTTATCTTTGCAAGTCTCTTCGAATTATCAGTTTGGTTTGGCCTACTAGATTGGTTTTTCTTGCCATGGGAGAAGTGCTTAGCTTTGGGTTCAATCTTGCGGTGTCCTTTCCCAGTGACAGAAGGGGCAGCAAGGCACGTATTGTATCATTGCCATCAAGGATAACAAGATGGTTTTTTTATCATATTGCATGAAACTATCCCTCTACATCATGCTGGATAGCGGTCGATGAGTGGAGTAATAGTAGTAGATGCAGAATCGCTTCGGTCTACTTGTCTCGGACGTGATGCCTATATACATGATCATACCTAGATATTCTCATAACTATGCTCAATTCTGTCAATTGCTCAACAGTAATTTGTTCACCCACCATAGAATACTTATTCTCTTGAGAGAAGCCAATAGTGAAACCTATGGCCCCCGGGTCTCTTTCTCATCATATTAATCTTCATCACTTTATTATTGCTTTGCTTTTACTTTTTACTTTGCATCTCTATACCAAAAATACCAAAAATATTATTTATCATCTCTATCAGATCTCACTTTCGTAAGTGACCGTGAAGGGATTGACAACCCCTAAGAGCGTTGGTTGCGTTGAGCTATTGTTTTTGTGTAGGTACAAGGGACTTGAGCGTAGCCTCCTACTGGATTGATACCTTGGTTCTCAAAAACTGAGGGAAATACTTATGCTACTTTGCTGCATCATCCTCTCCTCTCCGGGGAAATCCAACGCAGTGCTCAAGAGGTAGCAAGAAGAATTTCTGGCGCCGTTGCTGGGGAGTCTGCGCAAAAGTCAACATACCAAGTACCCATCATAATCCCTATCTCCTGCATTACATTATTTGCCATTTGCCTCTCGTTTTCCTCTCCCCCACTTCACCCTTGCCGTTTTATTCTCCCTCTCTCTCTATCCTCCCTCTCTATTTGCCTCTTTTTGCCCGTTTGCTTTTTGTTTGCTAGTGTGTTGGTTTGCTTGTTTGTCGCGATGGCTCAAGATAATACTAAATTATGTGACTTCACCAATACCAACAATAATGATTTCATTAGCACTCCGATTGCTCGTCTTACCAATGCTGAATCTAGTGAAATTAATACTTCTTTGCTGAATCTTGTCATCAAAGATCTGTTCTCCGTCCTTCCTGGTGAAGATGCCGCTACTCATCTTAATAGCTTCGTTTATTTGTGTGACATGCAAAAGAATAAAGATGTCGATAATGATATTGTTAAATTGAAGCTACTTCCTTTTTCGCTTAGAGACCGTGCTAAAGCTTGGTTTTCGTCTTTGCCTAAAAATAGTATTGATTCATGGAACAAATGCAAAGATGCTTTTATCTCTAAGTATTTTCCTCCCGCTAAGATCATCTCTCTTAGAAACGATATTATGAATTTTAAGCAACTTGATCATGAACATGTTGCACAAGCTTGGGAGAGAATGGAATTAATGATATGTAATTTCCCTACTCATGGTTTGAATTTGTGGATGATTATACAAATTTTTTATGCCGGATTGAATTTTGTTTCTAGAAATCTTTTAGATTCGGCCGCGGGAGGCACTTTTATGGAAATCACTCTAGGAGATGCTACTAAACTCCTAGAAAATATTATGGTTAATTATTCTCAATGGCACACTGAAAGATCCACTAATAAAAAAGTGCATGCGATAGAAGAAATTAATGTTTTGAGTGGAAAGATGGATGAACTTATGAAATTATTTGCTAATAAGAGTGTGTCTTCTGATCCTAATGATATGCCTTTGTCTACTTTGATTTAGAATAATATTGAATCTATGGATGTGAATTTTGTTGGTAGGAATAATTTTAGTAACGACGCGTATAGAGGAAATTTCAATCCTAGGCCTTATCCTAGTAATCCCTCTAATAATTATGGTAATTCCTACAACAATTCTTATGGAAATTATAATAAGATGCCCTCTTATTTTGATTCTAATATTAAAGAATTTATTACTTCGCAAAAGAATTTTAATGCTTTGATTGAAGAAAAATTGCTTAAGATTGATGATTTGGCTATGAATGTTGATAGAATTCCTCTTGATGTTGATTATTTGAAACTTAAAACTAATCCAACTAAGCATGATATCAAGGAGTCTCTCAAAGCCATGAGAATTTCTATTGATGAGTGCAAAGAAAGAACCGCTAGGATGGGTGCTAAAAAAGATGCTTTTATAAGAGCGTGTTCTTCTAGTTCCTATGAAAATAATGATGAAGATCTAAAAGTTATTGATGTGTCCCCTATTAAATCTTTGTTTTGCAATATGAATCTTGATAATGATAGGACTGAATATAATCCACCTTTACCTAGAAGGCGTTCCAAGAATTCTGAATCTTTTGATCTTGATGCTAAATTTGATAAAAGTGGGATTGAAGAAATTAAAACCTTAGATGTTGCTAAACCCACTATTATGGATTTCAAGGAATTTAACTATGAAAATTGCTCTTTGATTGATTGTGTTTACTTGTTGCAATCCGTGCTAAATTCTCCTCATGCTTATAGTCAAAATAAAGCGTTTACTAAACATATCGTTGATGCCTTGATGCAATCGTATGAAGGAAAACTTGAATTGGAAGTTTCTATCCCTAGAAAACTTTATGATGAGTGGGAACCTGCTATTAAAATTAAAAATAAAAATTATGAGTTTTATGCTTTGTGTGATTTGGGTGCTAGTGTCTCTACTATTCCCAAAACTTTGTGTGATTTGCTAGATTTTCGTGATTTTGATGATTGCTCCTTAAACTTGCATCTTGCGGATTCCACTATTAAGAAACCTATGGGAAGAATTAATGATGTTATTATGGTTGCAAATAGGAATTATGTGCCTGTAGATTTTATCATTCTTTATATAGATTGCAATCCTTCTTGCCCTATTATTCTCGGTAGACCTTTCCTTATAACGGTTGGTGCAATTATTGATATGAAGGAAGGGAATATTAGATTTCATTTTCCATTAAAAAAGGGCATGGAACACTTCCCTAGAAATAAAATAAAATTGCCATATGAATCTATTATGAGAGCCACTTATGGATTGCCTACCAAAGATGGCAATACCTAGATCTATTCTTGCTTGTTATGCCTAGCTAGGGGCGTTAAACGATAGCGCTTGTTGGGAGGCAACCCAATTTTATTTTTATTCCTTGCTTTTTGCCCCTGTTTAGTAATAAATAAATTATTTAGCCTCTGTTTTGGTTGTGTTTTTTGTGTTTAATTAGTGTTTGTGCCAAGTAAAACCGTTGGGAAGACTTGGGGAAAGTCTTGTTGAACTTGCTGTAAAAAACAGAAACTTTAGCGCTCACGAGAACTGCTGTCATTTTTATTTGAAAAGTGCTATATAGTTAATTATTTTTGCAGATGATTAATAGATAAATTACTCACGTCCAGCCATTTATTTTAGAATTTTTGGGCTTCCAGATCTTGCGCTAGCTACAGTTTACTACAGACTGTTATGTTTTTGACAGATTCTGTTTTTCGTGTGTTGTTTGCTTATTTTGATGAATCTATGGCTAGTAAAATAGTTTATAAACCATAGAGAAGTTGGAATACAGTAGGTATAACACCAATATAAATAAAGAATGAGTTCATTACAGTACCTTGAATTGGTCCTTTGTTTTCTTTCGCTAACGGAGCTCACGAGTTTTCTACTTTAAGTTTTGTGTTGTGAAGTTTTCAAGGTTTGGGTAAAGATTTGATGGATTATGGAACAAGGATTGGCAAGATCCTAAGCTTGGGGATGCCCATGGCACACCCAAGATAATCTAAGGACACCTAAAAGCCAAAGCTTGGGGATACCCCGGAAGGCATCCCCTCTTTCGTCTACTTCTATCGGTAACTTTACTTGGAGCTATATTTTTATTCACCACATGATATGTGTTTTGCTTGGAGCGTATTTTGTGATTTGACTATTTGCTTGTTAGTCTACCACAATCATCCTTGCTGTACACACCTTTTGAGAGAGCCATACATGATTTAGAATTTTATAGAATACTCTATGTGCTTCACTTATATCTTTTGAGCTTTATAATTTTGCTCTAGTGCTTCACTTATATCTTTTAGAGCACGGTGGTGGATTTGTTTTATGGAAACTATTGATCCCTCATGCTTCACTTAGATTATTTTGAGAGTCTTAATAGGATGGTAATTTGCTTAAAATCCTAATATGCTTGTGAAGGAAATATGCCCTAGAGGCAATAATAAAGTTATTATTTATTTCCTTATTTCATGATAAATGTTTATTATTCATGCTATAATTGTATTAACCGGATACATAATACATGTGTGAATACATAGACAAACAGAGTGTCACTAGTATGCCTCTACTTGACTAGCTCGTTAATCAAAGATGGTTATGTTTCCTAACCATGGACAAAGAGTTGTTATTTGATTAACGGGATCACATCATTAGATGAATGATCTGATTGACATGACCCATTCCATTAGCTTAGCACCCGATCGTTTAGTATGTTGCTATTGCTTTCTTCATGACTTATACATGTTCCTATGACTATGAGATTATGCAACTCCCGTTTGCCGGAGGAACACTTTGTGTTCTACCAAACGTCACAACGTAACTGGGTGATTATAAAGGAGCTCTACAGGTGTCTCCAAAGGTACATGTTGGGTTGGTGTATTTCGAGATTAGGATTTGTCACTCCGATTGTCGGAGAGGTATCTCTAGGCCCTCTCGGTAATGCACATCACATAAGCCTTGCAAGCGTTGCAAGTAATGAGTTAGTTGCGAGATGATGCATTACAGAACGAGTAAAGAGACTTGCCGGTAACGAGATTGAACTAGGTATTGGATACCGACGATCGAATCTCGGGCAAGTAACATACCGATGACAAAGGGAACAACGTATGTTGTTATGCGGTCTGACCGATAAAGATCTTCGTAGAATATGTAGGAGCCAATATGGGCATCCAGGTCCCGCTATTGGTTATTGACCGGAGATTTGTCTCAGTCATGTCTACATTGTTCTCGAACCGTAGGGTCCGCACGCTTAATGTTATGATGACAGTTATTATGAGTTTATGCATTTTGATGTACCGAAGTTAGTTCGGAGTCCTGGATGTGATCACGGACATGACGAGGAGTCTTGAAATGGTCGAGAAACAAAGATTGATATATTGGACGACTATATTCGGACACCGGAAGTGTTTCGGAGAAGTTTCGAATAAAACCGGAGCACCGGGGGGTTACCGGAACCCCCGGGGGGTTAATGGGCCTCATGGGCCTAAAGTGGAGAAGAGGAAGGGGCTGCCAGGGCAGGCCGCGCGCCCCCTCTCCCCCTAGTCCGAATTGGACAAGGAGGGAGGGGCGGCGCCCCCCCTTTTCCTTCTCTTCTTCCACCTCTCCTACTTGGACAAGGAAAGGGAGGGGAGTCCTACTCGGACTCCTCCTGCGCGCCTCCTCTAGGGCCGGCCGCACCCCCCTTGGATCCTTTATATACGGAGGCAGGAGGGCACCCTAGAACACACAAGTTGCTCTTCGTGATCGTTCCTTAGCCGTGTGCGGTACCCCTCCTCCACCATATTCCACCTCGGTCATATCGTTGCAGTGCTTAGGCGAAGCCCTGCGTCGGTAGAACATCATCATCGTCACCACGCCGTTGTGCTGACGGAACTCATCCCCGAAGCTTTGCTGGATCGGAGCCCGGGGAGCATCATCGAGCTGAACGTGTGCCAAGAACTCGGAGGTGCCGGAGTAACGGTGCTTGGATCGGTCGGATCGGGAAGACGTACGACTACTTCCTCTATGTTGCGTCAACGCTTCCGCTTCGGTCTACGAGGGTACGTAGACAACACTCTCCCCTCTCGTTGCTATGCATCACCATGATCTTGTGTGTGCGTAGGAAATTTTTTGAAATTACTACGTTACCCAACAGTGGCATCCGAGCCTAGGTTTTATGTGTTGATGTTATATGCACGAGTAGAACACAAGTGAGTTGTGGGCGATATAAGTCATACTGCTTACCAGCATGTCATACTTTGGTTCGACGGTATTGTTGGACGAAGCGGCCCGGACCGACATTACGCATACGCTTACGCGAGGCCGGTTCTCCCGACGTGCTTTGCACATAGGTGGCTTGCGGGTGACAATTTCTCCAACTTCAGTTAAACTGAGTGTGGCTACGCCCGGTCCTTGCGAAGGTTAAAACAACACCAACTTGACAAACTATCGTTGTGGTTTTGATGCGTAGGTAAGATTGGTTCTTGCTTAAGCCTGTAGCAGCCACGTAAAAACTTGCAACAACAAAGTAGAGGACGTTTAACTTGTTTTTGCAGGGCATGTTGTGATGTGATATGGTCAAGACATGATGCTAAATTTTATTGTATGAGATGATCATGTTTTGTAACCGAGTTATCGGCAACTGGCAGGAGCCATATGGTTGTCGCTTTATTGTATGCAATGCAATCGCGCTGTAATGCTTTACTTTATCACTAAGCGGTAGCGATAGTCGTGGAAGCATAAGATTGGCGAGACGACAACGATGCTACGATGGAGATCAAGGTGTCACGCCGGTGATGATGGTGATCATGACGGTGCTTCGGAGATGGAGATCACAGGCACAAGATGATGATGGCCATATCATATCACTTATATTGATTGCATGTGATGTTTATCTTTTATGCATCTTATCTTGCTTTGATTGACGGTAGCATTATAAGATGATCTCTCACTAAATTATCAAGATAAAAGTGTTTTCCCTGAGTATGCACCGTTGCCAAAGTTCGTCGTGCCCAGACACCACGTGATGATCGGGTGTGATAAGCTCTACGTCCATCTACAACGGGTGCAAGCCAGTTTTGCACACGCAGAATACTCAGGTTAAACTTGACGAGCCTAGCATATGTAGATATGGCCTCGGAACACTGAGATCGAAAGATCGAGCGTGAATCATATAGTAGATATGATCAACATAGTGATGTTCACCAATGAAACTACTCCATCTCACGTGATGATCGGACATGGTTTAGTTGATTTGGATCACGTGATCACTTAGAGGATTAGAGGGATGTCTATCTAAGTGGGAGTTCTTAAGTAATATGATTAATTGAACTTTAATTTATCATGAACTTAGTCCAGGTAGTATTAGCATATCTATGTTGTAGATCAATAACTCGCGTTGTTGCTTTCATATGTTTATTTTGATATGTTCCTAGAGAAAATTGTGTTGAAAGATGTTAGTAGCAATGTGTCGGTGTACTAGAGTAGGGGTACCCTAGTATCCCGAACTTGTGCACGGGCAGTCGTAGCATCCCGCGGCAAGGCTTGCCGGGTGACCGCCAAGGTCCTCCGTGGTTCCTTTGGAGCCGTTCAAGAACAAAGTATCCAAGTCAAGACCCCAGCAAAAGGAGCTTGCTGGGAAGGCCAACTAAGGCACCTCAAGACCCCGGCAAGAGGAGCTTGCCGGGAAGGCCGCCCAAGGCATCTTAAGGAACTTGCCGCGGCGCGCCACGCGTCCCGGCAAGGCCCGGTGAGCGACAAGCTCCCGGACGCGACAAGACAACGACCGCGGCAAGGCGCTTGCCGCGGCAAGCCACCACTCCGTGCCCGCGCTCCAGCACATCCACCAACGTGTCGCTCTGGGACCCTTCCCAGCGTACGTGGCGGAAGGCTGTGCAGCCAGCGGTGAGCGGTGGCAAGCGACGCTGACAAGATTGCCGCCGTGGCGAGCGGCGGCGTCCCTGACGGTCCCTTTTACACTGTTTAGGCGACGCAGACGGGCATTTAAGGCCCTTGTCCCCTGCCGTCAGGGTTAGGTACGATACACTGTAGCAGGTAGCTGTACCAATCGCAGCACCTTTCCCTTTTTTGCCCTTGTCTACGTTGCCACTTGTCGGTGACCCCTTGAGCATATAAAAGGAGGCCCATGCGCAACATAGGAGAAGGTTAGCTGGTTCGAACACTCACGCTCGGTCTCGTTAGCTTCTGGTGTGTACTGTAGCACTCAGCGCTCCCGAGCAAGAAATCAATACAAACCACAAAGCAGGAGTAGGGTTTTACGCATCCGTGCGGCCCGAACCTGGGTAAACTGCTCGTGTGTTTCGCCTCGATCCGCTCTTTGCACGACCTCCGCCCCCGCCGAACCGAAAGGGACTCGGCCCGCCGGTCCCATAGGTGCTCGTGGATCAGTACCCCGGCATCTTTGGCGCGCCAGGTAGGGGGCGTCGAGGTTGTGTGAACCAGATCCGGCGTTCACGCGAGCTAGATCTTCATCATCTTCATCGACATGCCACCGAAGAAGAAGGCTTCGGAGGCGGCTGCTCCGTCCGCCCCGCTACCACCGGAGCAAACGGCTGATGGGGCGGACGTCGGCAGAAGAACGGGCGTCTACGAGGGAGCTCACGGTGCTGCCAGGTCCAAGGACAAGGCTGCGCTGCCCATCGGCGGCGTAGCCGGCTCCCACAACGACCGGGCGCACTCCAAGGCCTCGGCGTCCATACATGCACCGCGCCCATCTCATGAGGCGCGGGACCGGTAGCGTCACGGTGCTCATAGTACCTTGCGTTTGCTGGACCAAGATCGAGCTGGTGGGTCTCGGAGTGCTCCAGACCAGCATGCACACCAACATGCTGGCACGAGCGAGGCGCGGTCGCCTGGACGGGATACTACTCCTTCTAACATAGTTAGGAGTCCGAGCATATCCCGCTCCTCGCGCCGTTCGCCACCACCACCCGCCACTGCAGTAGAAGCTTTGGCGCGAGCACAACTGCTCCTAGACTACCCTCCAACAGCGGACAAGATCGACGACTGGAGGGCCACCATTCAGAATCTCATCGGCTTCGCCAACGGTGACACTCAGCGGCAGCCGAGCACGTCGCAGCCGCAGCAAGTCAGCCAGCCACGAGCCGGTGGCGACAAGACCGGTGGGGGTGTAACCTCTGTGCACTCTCCACCCCGAAGGCCAAGATCGCCGACGCGCCGGATCCACCTCGACAGCGACTCCACCGCATCATCAGATCCGCGAGCTCGCCGCGATCAGTGCCAAGTTCTTCACGAACGACAGCAAGAAGACGCTCGTACTCGCATCGAGCGCCGAAGAGAAGCGCGACGTCAATCAGACCAGCGCGCTGGGCCCTCTGTCGACATGCATGCGCCAGGGGAACCAGGCGACTTGCCGTACGCGGTAGGTTGCCCTGCGTTCACCCGTGAGCTGCGGCAAGTCCAGTGGCCCAGTATGAAGAATTTCAAGCCAGACGTACCAGAGAAGTACGACGGCAAGTCGCATCCGTCGGAGTTCCTCAGCATCTACACCATCGCGGTGCAGGCTGCCGGGGGGCGAGACGACAAGATCCTTGCCAACTACTTCCCGCTGGTGCTCAAGCCCAACGTCAGGTCCTGGCTCATGCACTTGCCGGACAACTCCATATCCTCTTGGGCAGACCTGTGCCATCAGTTTGTCGGCGCCTTTACAGGCGGCCAGAAACCTCATGGCCAAGAGAGCGACCTTCATCTACTCGCCCAGAAGGAAGGAGAGCCCCTGCACAAGTATATTTAGCGATTCAGCCGTGTGCAGCACAACATCCCAGATGTCCACCCTGCCGCAGTCATCAGCGCGTTCCATCAGAACATGCGTAACCGCAGGATGCGGGAGGAGATGGCGATGTGCAAGATCAGAGACGTCAGTGAGCTGTATGCCCTGGCCGACAAGTGTGCACGTGCTGAAGAAGGGAGGAAACTCCCCGGAGAGAATATAGGAGCAGGAGGATCTGACAGTGAGGATGCTGCCCTGGCAAAGAAAAACCGGCGGCGGAACAGGAAGAAGAAAGGCAAAGAGGTACTAGTCGTTGAGCAGTCCGGCAATGAAGGTGGCACCAAGAAAGCCAAAGTTGGTAGCTCCGGCAAGGAGATTGCCGCATGCACCAACTGCCAGGCTGTGGCGGTCGCCGACAAGCAGGACGGCACCGACAAGCAGTACTGCAAGATTCACCGCACCAAGGGCCACGACCTCCAGAGCTGCAAGAAGGTCGAGCAGCTTATCCAGCAGCAGAAGGCTGAGTACGAGCGACGAGACAAGGAGAGGGCCCAAGGAGGCGCTGGAGAATCTGGCAAGAAGCGCGCCGGCCGGGGAGGACACCGCGGCAAGGCCAAGCAGTGGCAAGGAGACAGACCTCCCCGCGGCCGCGACAAGGATGAAGACGAAGACGACGACGACGAAGACATGGATGATGTTGAGACCAGTGAGCAGGAGTTCCAGAAAGCCACAGAGGTCTTGTGTGTTGACGGCGGTGCTTCTCTGCATACTTCACACCGCCAACTCAAGCAGTGGGTGCGGGAAGTCAATGCAGCAGAACCACCTGGCGAGTCACGCAAGCTTCTGAAATGGTCCAGCACGCCTATCATCTTTGATATTCAGGACCACCCTGATCGCACAACTGCGGTCGGGTGCTTGCCGATGTTGGTTTCACCAACTATCCGCAACCTCAAGGTCACTAAGATGCTAGTTGACGGCGGGGCCGGCTTGAACTTGATCTCCTCCGCTGTACTCCAGAAACTCCAGATCCCTGACAGCGAGCTCGAAGAGACTGGCACATTCCAAGGAATCAACCCGGGAAGGAGCAAGCCGAAGGGGAAGGTCACGTTGCCAGTAACATTTGGCAGCGAGCTCAACTTCAGGACTGAGAGGGTCACTTTTGACGTTGCCGATATTCCATTGCCTTACAATGGGATACTTGGCCGTCCAGCACTCGCCAAGTTCATGGCAGCCTCTCACTATGCATACAACATGCTCAAGATGCCAGGCCCAATAAGCGTCATCTCTGTCCCTGGCGACAAGAAGGACGCTCTTATCTGCGCCGACAAGATCTACCGGGAAGCGGCAGCCGCAACAGACCGCAAGTCACTTGCCGCTGAAGCTCCCGGGGGGAAGAAGAAGACCAAGTCCGGCAAGAGTTCTGATGCCCACTCCGGCAAGCGCACCTCTTCGGAGTGCTGCGCTGCCGTCGAGGACGCACCATCGAGCTCCACCGGCAAGTGTAAGAAGACAATGGCAGCTCCGCCGGAGACGAAGAAGGTGTCCGCCAAGGAGGACGGCACTGGTGGTACCTTCACCGTCAGTGCCACTCTCGACCCTAAATAGGAAAGCGCGCTCATTGCTTTCCTGCGGGCGAATGTCGACATGTTTGCGTGGCAACCGTCTGACATCCCCGGTGTTCCCAGGAAAGTAATTGAGCACCACCTTGCCATTTGTCCTCATGCGCGGCCCGTCAAGCAGAAGGTCAGGAAGCAAGCAGTGCAGTGCCAAGAATTCATTGCAGAAGAAATCAAGAAGTTGGAAGCAGCAGGCCTTGTCAGAGGAGTGCTCCATCCTACGTGGTTGGCCAATCCTGTAGTCGTGCGCAAGGCAAACGAGAAATGGAGAATTTTATCGATTTTACCGATGTTAACAAAGCTTGTCCCAAAGACCCATTTCCTTTGCCGCGCATTGACCAGATTGTTGACTCCACAGCCGGATGTGATTTGCTTTCATTTCTTGACGCATACTCAGGATACCATCAGATCTTCATGGCAGAAGAGGATGAGGAGAAGACCGCATTTATTACTCCATGTGGCACGTACTGTTTCGTACGGATGCCTTTTGCTTTTAAAAAATGCTGGTTCAACATTTGCAAGAGTAGTCCATGTCGCTCTGGAGCCACAAATACACAGAAATGTAGAAGCCTACATGGATGATATAGTGGTCAAGAGCAAGGACAAAGCAACTCTGATCCAAGATTTAGATGAAACCTTTGCAAATCTGCGCAAGATCAGCCTCAAGCTCAACCCAGAGAAGTGTGTGTTTGGAGTTCCCTCCGGCAAGCTTCTCAGGTTCTTCGTGTCTCAGCGGGGAATTGAAGCCAATCCCGACAAGATCAAGGCCATTGAGCAGATTGAAGCACCAAAGCGCGTCAAGGATGTACAAAGACTTGCCGGTTGCGTGGCTGCTCTCAGCAGGTTCATCTCTAGGTCTGCTGAACACGCCCTGCCATTTTTCAAATTATTGAAAAAGGCAGGTCCAATGAAATGGACTCCGGAAGCGGAGGCTGCGCTGCAAGACTTAAAGAGATACTTGTCCTCCCCTCCAATACTTGTCGCACCTAAGCCGCAAGAGAAGTTGCTGCTATACATAGCGACAACCAATCAAGTGGTTAGTGCTGCGTTAGTAGCAGAGAGGGAGGCAGATGACGAGCCAGCAACCACGGCAAGCGCATCCAGCGACAAGCAAGGGGCTTCCCCGGCAAGCTCTGGTCCTGACAAAGATGGATCTGTGCAGATGCACGAGACACAGAAGAAAATGGTGCAGCGCCCAGTTTACTTTGTCAGTTCCCTTCTGCAGGGGGCTAGGTCAAGGTACTCTGGCGTGCAGAAATTGCTTTTCGGCCTTCTCATGGCCTCGAGAAAGCTGCGCCATTACTTCCAAGCACATGAGATCACAGTTGTCACTCGCTTTCCGCTGAAGAGGATACTACAGAATCCAGAAGCGACAGGCAGGATTGTTGAGTGGGCACTGGAACTGTCAAGCTTTGGCCTCAAGTTTGAGAGCACTTCAACTATCCAGAGCAGAGCATTGGCAGAATTCATAGCAGAATGGACGCCAACACTAGATGAAGAAATTCCAGAAACGAGCATCCCCGGCAAGGAAGCAAGCAAAGAGTGGCTGATGTACTTTGATGGTGCCATTTCGCTGCAAGGCGCCGGCGCTGGCGTGCTGCTTGTCACACCCACCGGAGAGCACCTCAAGTACGTAGTCCAGATGCACTTTCCCAAGGAGCAAGCAACAAACAATACTGCAGAGTATGAAGGCTTGCTTGCCGGTCTCAGGATCGCGGCAGACCTTGGGATCAAGAAGCTCATTGTCAGGGGTGACTCATAGCTTGTCGTCCGCCAAGTAAACAAGAGCTATCAGAGTCCGTTGATGGAAGCCTACGTCGACGAAGTGAGAAAGCTAGAAGAGCACTTTGACGGCCTACAAATGGAGCATGTTCCAAGAGCTCAGAACGCTATTACTGATGGCCTGTCAAAGTGCGCCGCACTTAAGTTACCTGTGGAACCAGGGATCTTTGTGCTCAAGCTGACTCAATCGTCCGTAACGCCATCAACTGGACAGAGCAAGAAGAGGAAGTTGATTTCTGGTGGCTATTTGCCGGCAGAGCTTCCCGAAGCCGCCGCCAAGAAGGTCCCCAAGATCAACACCAAGAGCGCTGAGGAGCAGTCTGCTCCGGCAAGCCCTAGTGTTTGTTCCGTTGAAGCAGAAGCTCCCGATAAGTTTTGCTCCGGCAAGCTTGTCGGGGAACGTCAAGCTCCGGCAGAGCCGCAGATTCTCGGCGTAGAAGCGGATGTTCCCGCAGCAGCTGAGATCAACACCAAGAGCGCTGAGGAGCAAGATGCTCCGGCAAGCCCTAGGGTTTGTTCCGTTGAAGCAGAAGCTCCCGACAAGTTTTGCTCCGGCAAGCTTGTCGGGGAACGTCAAGCTCCGGCAGAGCCGTAGTTTCTTGCCGTAGAAGCGGATGTTCCCGCAGCAGCAGATTTGCCTTTTGTCCTCGTTGTCGAGCCACAGGCTCCAGCATGGGCGCAGTAGATTGTCCGTTTCCTTCAGACAGGAGAACTTCCCGAAGAGCAAGAAGAAGCGGAAAGAGTAGCCCGGCAGTCAAGTATGTACCAGTTTGTCGACAAGACACTGTACAGAAGAAGACTCAACGGTGTGAAATTGAAGTGTATTCACCGGGAAGACGGACAGAAGCTGTTGGCAGAGATACATGGAGGCATATGTGGTCACCACATTGGCGCAAGAGCACTTGTCGGCAAAGCATTCCGGCAAGGTTTCTTTTGGCCGACAGCCCTCCAGGATGCAACTGCACAAGTAACCAAGTGTGAAGCGTGCCAGTTCCATTCCAAGCAGATACATCAACCAGCTCAAGCTCTCCAGAAAATCCCTTTATCCTGGCCATTTTCGGTCTGGGGGCTCGACATCCTCGGCCCCTTTCCTCGAGCAGTTGGGGGCTTTGAGTACTTGTACGTTGCAATCGACAAGTTCACAAAGTGGCCGGAAGTGGAGCCAGTGAGGAAGGTGACAGCACAGTCAGCAGTCAAGTTCTTCAGGTCGATTGTTTGCCGCTTCGGGATCCCTAACAGGATAATCACCGACAACGGTACACAATTCACGAGCCGCACCTTCATGCAGTACGTCCAAGACCTTGGCGCCAAGTTCTGCTTCGCTTCTGTTGCTCACCCGAGAAGCAACGGTCAAGCGGAGAGGGCAAATGCTGAAGTGCTGCGTGGGCTCAAGACCAGAACTTTCGACAGGCTGCACAAGTGCGGAAGAAACTGGATCGAGGAGCTGCCGGTGGTTCTTTGGTCGATCAGAACGACGCCAAATCGAGCCACTGGACAGACACCTTTCGCTCTAGTCTATGGAGCAGAGGCAGTTATCCCCACAGAACTCATATACGGGTCACCTCGAGTGCTCGCTTATGATGAGCTCGAACAAGAGCAGCTGCGAGAAGATGACGCGCTGCTCCTTGAGGAAGACCGTCTTCAGGCTGCTGTGCGAGCTGCTCGCTACCAGCAAGCTTTGCGCCGCTACCATAGCCGCAAAGTTAACGCCAGAAGTCTCGAGGAAGGCGACCTTGTTCTTCGGTGTGTTCAGTCCGCCAAGAATTCCAACAAGTTGACGCCGAAGTGGGAAGGCCCTTACCGGGTGAAACGAGTCACTAGGCCTGGCGCTGTCCGCCTTGAGACCGAAGATGCCATTCCGGTGAGCAACTCCTGGAATATTGAGCATCTTCGTAAGTTTTACCTGTAAGGCGCGGTTGCCGGAACCTGTTCCGGCAACCACCTTTTGTACAAGTCTTGCCGCTGTTGCATGTAATCCTTTGTACAAAGCCGGGCGCAGACCCCGTGCATAAGTAAAGCTCATGTGCTACGCACATTTTGTCATTTTCATGCTCTCTATTTTTTGGCATATATGATCTGACACTTTGTGCAGCACCTACTCCCCGGTAAGCAATAATGAGCCGCAAGGCTCCATATCTTTATTTTCTCTTCTTTCTTTTTTCTCAAGGAAAGGAAGGTTCCCTCGCCCACAAGTTTGCCGGGGGGGAAAGAAGAAGATAATGGTATGGACCAGGCGTCGTTCAAGAAAATTTCGCCTTGCCGGGAAGCAAACAACAGAAAAGCTAAGTTGCCAAAGTTTGAGCAATCAGATTTTTAAATTTTTTAAGTTATCTCCCTTGAACGACCGCGCTTTGTATGGAAAACCTGTGCGCGGAGGAACCAACTCGTAGCTAGTTGCGCCCTTACTTTGTTTCGAGTCCGCTCAACAACTTAAGTGAGCTGCAACTAGTTGCGACAAGGTTTCTTGTCGGTAGCGGCACCACCAGTAGGCTACTGACGTTCCGCACTCAGCGCTCGCGGCTCAGGTGCCTGCACCGGCAAGTTCCCTAAAAGCGTAGGGCGAAGACATACAAAGGGAGGAAACAAGTAAAGGGAATAACATTGCAATCATTATCCAGAATAAAGTTATATTACAAAGATAGCTTGTCGCAGCTCTAATAGATTGTTTTCATAACATGATAAACAGCGACAAGGAAAGAAATTGGCGCCCTAATCTACGCGATCGCCCTCGATCCTCTTGATCCCGCTCACCTTGTCCACAATGGGTGCGACAAGGGCCTTGAGCGCCTCCAGATCGGCATCCGGCGGCAGGGTCTTGAGGACGTTGGTGAAGTTGAGGCCCGGATTGCGGAAGGCCACCTTCACCAACACTTTCTGAAGAGCTCCCGCGCAGATCTTGCGCGACTCGTCGGCCAGCTGCTTTGGGACCATCTCCCGGAGTCGCTGGAGGGCCATCGCCACACCCTTGAAGAACAAGACGAGCTTGGCGCTGGGTTGGAGGTTCTCGTCGGAGGGATACCCGAGATCCTCCATCCCCAGCTGCGCCAACTCCTTGTCAATATCTGTGGCGGCAATCACAAGACTCTCCGTCCAATGCTCCATAGTCTCCCTGAAGGCGTTTTGGGTGGCGGCAACACTCTCTAGCAGCGCCTTGTCGGCATTGATCTCTTCCTTCAAGGCCGCCTCCTGCTTCTTGGCGCCATCCAGCGTCCTGGTCAAAGTGGTCAGCTTCGACTCAAGATCCGCGTTGGAGTCCTTGGCGGCGCTGAGCTCTTTGCCCTTCTCGGCAAGATCGGCTTCTAGCTGTGCCACCTTCGTTTCCAACTCCTTCTTGGCAGCCTCGGCGGCGGCGGCAGCGTCCTCTGCTTGCTTGAGGGCTCCGCCAAGTCTTTCATCACGCGCGGCAAGCTCCTCCTCGTGGGCGTCAAGATTGACCTTCCGCTGCGCCAGCTCGCCCTCCTCCGCGGATAGCTTCACAGCGGCAAGCCGCTGTTGCTCTTCGACTTCAGCCTTCCCGAGGAGGAAGGCCTTCTGCGCTTCGGCAAGTTGCTCCCGCTCCTCCGCCAGGGATCGGAGGGCTTCCCGGTGGAAACCCCCGAGCTCTTCCGCGCGCTTCTCGATATCTGCTCCCGCCTTCGCGACAATCGCCTCGCGGGATTCCAGCTTGGCTTGCCGCGCGCGGTAGAGCTACATCAACTTCCGCAGCAGCCGCTCTTCTTCGGGCTCGTTGTTGCTGCTGCTTGGCGCGTCAACCAGCGTCAGCCCCGCGGAGGCGAGCACCTCCCCGTCGAAGATCTCCCCCTCGACCGGCGCCCTGGAGCTTGACGCCCAGGGGAGGTTGATGAAGATGCCTTCACCGGCCTTCAGGTAGACGCCTGGCTGGGGCTCTTCGGAGTCTGGCGCTGCGGCAGTGGTGGACAGGTCGGCGGTCGGTGTAGCGCCTGGCGCTCCTGCGGCCTCAGGGCCGTCAGTGCGATCACCGGACCCCTCGCCAGTTGCTGCGGCGGCAGCCTTGGCGGCCTCTGCGCCGGCGGGATCGCCAGCACCGGCCGCTTCTTCGGCGGCAACCTCGGTCTCCATCTGCTCCGCAGCGGATGGGTCTGACAGCCGGAAAAGGGGAAGAGTCAAGCAAAAATCCAACAAAAAGAAGATCAAAAGGAGAAGAACCCAGGGAAAGTTTTTCAGCAAAAGGATTACCTGTGCTGGGTTCTGCAGTCGCGGTCTCCACCGTCAGGGGGCCGCTGGCGCTCTCCCTTGCCGGAGACTTCTCCCTTACCGGGAAGCCCTCCCTTGCCGGAGAATTCTCCCTTGTCGGGGAATTCTCCCTTGGCTCCTGGTGAGGCTGCTCTGCTCCTACACAAATCAGCAATCAAATATCAGCAAAGACAGAATATCCATGCGCGCCTCACAGCGGAAAGCAAACCAAGTACTTACGCTGGGGGCTGCTCTGGAGAAAAGTTGCCGGGTCCGGCAAGGTTGTCTCGGGCGCACCTCCTGCTGTCGCAGTAGGCTCGTCCTCGATGACAATCACCGGGACCTTGGCCCTCTTTGCTGCTCTCTGGGCTAGAGTCTTGAAGAGGAACAAGTTCAGAGAAAAGCAAATGAGATACCAGACAAACAGCAAGGATTAAAGAACAACAAGTACAGTAAGAGAAGCTTACTCTTCTTCTTCTTCCTCGTCGGAGCTGAACACGGAGAAGTCGAAGTCCGGCGCGCGCCCGGCGCGAGGAGGCGGAGGAGAAGCTTACCTTGGCCGCTTGGCGGGAGCAGTGGCGGCGGTCTGAGACGACCCCGCCCCAGCTGTCGTCGCGGCATGAGAAGCGGCAGGGGCAGAAGCGGTGGTCCGGGAGGGCCCCGCTCCAGTTGTCGTCGCAGCATGAGGCGCTCCCGCGGCCACAGTGTTTGCCGCGGTGGAGCGTGTCACGCGGCGCGGCGACTGTTAACCCTCTTGCCGCTCCGCTACGTCACCGGCCTTGTGGAGACGCCTTCTTGGTGGGGATGGAGGCTCTGCTTGCGGCGAGCTGCCCGAAGACGAAGTGGAAGACGAGTTGATCTCCAGCGAGCCGCTCGTATCCTTGGCGGGCTCGCTCGACTCGACGTTCTGCCCGCCAAGCTCTTTCTCGTCGGTAGGCTCCCTTCGCTCAGCACGGCTTGCCGCCTCTGCTGCATCTGCCTCCTCCACGGTGAATCCAAATTCGCCCGCGGCTGAGGCTGCCGCCGCCTCTTCTAGCCTGGTGGCGATAAGTGCCATCTCCGCATCGGTGGTCTCGCGGGTGAGGCCGTCCTTCTCGTCGGCGCGGATCGCCACTTCTACCAAGTCATCGAAGAACTGCTGCACGACATCGTCTGCAGGCTCCTGCCAAGTTGGCACAATTCCATGCGAGTCGCACTCCGGCATCATTGCACGGATGCGGTCGAGCAAGGAATTGTTGCACAACGGAACGACGCCCCCCGGCAACCTGAAAACTTCGGGATGTTGGGGGTCATACTTGAAGAGCTCCTGGAGCATCGCCTTGAGCCCCAGAACTATGAAGTTGTAGTTGAGGCCCGGCCGCAGCCTCATGATGTCCGCCGCATTCTTGAACTCCCAAGTGGGTCTCCCCCGTTCCTGCAGGGGGGCAATGCGGCGGCGAAGAAAATCTGCGCCAACGGCGCCTACAGTAAGCCCGGCAACCCTGAGGCACAGGATCCTGGTGACGGCAATCTTCAGCCTATTGTCTTCCGGGGCCACGTCACTCCAATCGCTGCCGCGTGCTACTGGGGTTTGGCGCCGGGTGGTGAATGGCTGCGGATTCTCCTCGTCAATCCAGCACCAATCTGCTCTCCACTCCTCCCACTTGCCGCGGAACTCTCCCTCCAGATAGGTTTCTTTCTTGCTGGCCCTCGAGATCCAGGCGATTCCGCCGGATAATGGCTCCCCTCTCTCTACTCGGGGTATGAAGAAGTGGCGGAGGAGGGCTACGTTGGGATGGACTCCAACAAAGTTTTCGCAGAGATGTGCGAAAACTGCCATGGTCAGAACGGCATTGGGGGTGAAGTCAAGGAGGTGGAATCCATAGGTATTCATGACGTCGCAGAAGAATTCAGAGAAAGGCGGGCAGAGCCCGCAGTAGAAGAATAGAGCGAAGAAGGGGTATCCATTTGGGGCCCTCTTCCAAGCGGCGGCGGGGAGTACCTTCATGCGCGGATGCGCTCGCGTCTTCGCCGACGAGAAGAGGTAGTAGTTCTCCCTCAGCTCCTTCGCGGCAAGCTTGGGGGGGAAGACTACGCGCTCCTTCCGCAGCACCGCAAGCCGCTGCGCCTCGGTCGACTTCACGACCTTCCCCTTGTCGGCTTTTGGAGCCATGGCGGAAGCGGTGGAGGAGATTGATGGCGTTGGTAGTGCTGGTGGCGATGGGGGGCGGAGCGCTGCTCTCTTTCGGCTTTGGGAAGACGAGGGAGCGGCGGAGATTTCTGAGATTGGAAGCAGCAACGGGCGAATGTGCGAACTGCCCCTGTTTCCCCTGCTTATAAAGAGGGAGGGGGCGGACGTTCCGCATTTCCGAATAAAATAACCACCCACGATCTCTGCCACGACGCCGCATTCAACGCGTGCCGTTCGGGGAGGGCGCGGTGGATACGGAGAAAGATACGGTGTAATCTAGGCCGCGCGTGCCCGTGCCCTGTTTTGGGCCTGGCCCAACAGTGCTCGGCACCGTGTATGGCCCAGGCCCGGGGGCTCCTGTCGGTGTACTAGAGTAGGGGTACCCTAGTATCCCGAACTTGTGCACGGGCAGTCGCAGCATCCCGCGGCAAGGCTTGCCGGGTGACCGCCAAGGTCCTCCGTGGTTCCTTTGGAGCCGTTCAAGAACAAAGTATCCAAGTCAAGACCCCGGCAAAAGGAGCTTGCCGGGAAGGCCCGGTGAGCGACAAGCTCCCGGACGCGACAAGACAACGACCGCGGCAAGGCGCTTGCCGCGGAAAGCCACCACTCCGTGCCCGCGCTCCAGCACATCCACCAACGTGTCGCTCTGGGACCCTTCCCAGCGTACGTGGCGGAAGGCTGTGCAGCCAGCGGTGAGTGGTGGCAAGCGACGCTGACAAGATTGCCGCCGTGGCGAGCGGCGGCGTCCCTGACGGTCCCTTTTACACTGTTTAGGCGACGCAGACGGGCATTTAAGGCCCTTGTCCCCTGCCGTCAGGGTTAGGTACGATACACTGTAGCAGGTAGCTGTACCAATCGCAGCACCTTTCCCTTTTTTGCCCTTGTCTACGTTGCCACTTGTCGGTGACCCCTTGAGCATATAAAAGGAGGCCCATGCGCAACATAGGAGAAGGTTAGCTGGTTCGAACACTCACGCTCGGTCTCGTTAGCTTCTGGTGTGTACTGTAGCACTCAGCGCTCCCGAGCAAGAAATCAATACAAACCACAAAGCAGGAGTAGGGTTTTACGCATCCGTGCGGCCCGAACCTGGGTAAACTGCTCGTGTGTTTCGCCTCGATCCGCTCTTTGCACGACCTCCGCCCCCGCCGAACCGAAAGGGACTCGGCCCGCCGGTCCCATAGGTGCTCGTGGATCAGTACCCCGGCACAATGATGCGGATTGGATCCGTGATCTGAGGTTTATCCTCATTGTTGCACAGAATAATTATGTCCTTGATGCACCGCTAGGTGACAGACCTATTGCAGGAGCAGATACAGACGTTCGGAACGTTTGGCTAGCTCAATATGATGACTACTTGATAGTTTAGTGCACCATGCTTAACGGCTTAGAATCGGGACTTCAAAGACGTTTTGAACATCATGGACCATATGAGATGTTCCAGGAGTTGAAGTTAATATTTCAAGCAAATACCCAAGTTGAGAGATATGAAGTCTCCATCAAGTTCTATAGCTAAAAGATGGAGGAGAGTCGCTCAACTAGTGAGCATGTGCTCAGATTGTCTGGGTACTAGAATCGCTTGAATCAAGTGGGAGTTAATCTTCCAAGATAAGATAGTGATTGACAGAATTCTCTAGTCACCATCACCAAGTTAGTAGAACTTCGTGATGAACTATGATATGCAAGGGATAACGGAAACGATTCCTAAGCTCTTCGTGATGCTGAAATCGACGAAGGTAGAAATCAAGAAAAACATCAAGTGTTGATGGTTGACAAGACCACTAGTTTGAAGAAAAGGGCAAAAGGGAAGAAGGGGAACTTCAAGAAGAACGGCAAGCAAGTTGCTGCTCAAGTGAAGAAGCCCAAGTCTGGTCCTAAGCCTGAGACTAAGTGCTTCTACTGCAAAGGGACTGGTCACTGTAAGCGGAACTACCCCAAGTGTTTGGTGGATAAGAAGGATGGCAAAATGAACAAAAGTATATTTGATATACATGTTATTGGTGTGTACTTTACTAGTGTTTATAGCAACCCCTCAGTATTTGATACTAGTTCAGTTGCTAAGATTAGTAACTCAAAACGAGAGTTGCAGAATAAAGACTATTTAAGGGTGAAGTGACGATGTGTGTTGGAAGTGGTTCCAAGATTGATATGATCACATCGCACACTCCCTATACTTTCAGGATTAGTGTTGAACCTGAATAAGTGTTATTTGGTGTTTGCGTTGAGCATGAATTTGATTTGATGATGTTTATTGTAATACGGTTATTCATTTAAGAGAATAAATTGTTGTTCTGTTTACATGAATAAAACCTTATATGGTTACACACCCAATGAAAATAGTTCGTTGGATCTCGATCGTAGTGATACACATAATCATAATATTGAAACCAAAAGATGCAAAGTTAATAATGATAGTGCAACTTATTTGTGGCACTGCCGTTTAGGTCATATTGGTGTAAAGCGCATGAAGAAACTCCATGCTGATGGGATTTTGGAATCACTTGATTATGAATCACTTGATGCTTGCGAACCATGCCTCATGGTCAAGATGACTAAGACTCCGTTCTCCGGAGCGAGCAACTAACTTATTGGAAATAATACATACTGATGTATGTGGTCCGATGAGTGTTAAGGCTCACGGCAAGTATCGTTATTTTCTGAACTTCACAGATGATTTGAGCAGATCTGGGTATATCTACTTGATGAAACATAAGTCTGAAACATTTGAAAAGTTCAAAGAATTTCAGAGTGAAGTGGAAAATCATCATGACAAGAAAATAAAGTTTCTACGATCTGATCGCGAAGACAAATATTTGAGTTACGAGTTTGGTCTTCAGTTAAAAACAATGTGAAATAGTTTCACTACTCACGCTACCTGGAACACCACAATGTAATGGTGTGTCCGAACGTCATAACCGTACTTTATTAGATATGGTGCGACCTATGATGTTTCTTACCGATTTACCACTATCATTTTGGGGTTATGCATTAAAGACAGCTGCATTCATGTTTAAAAGGGCACCATCTAAGTCCGTTGAGACGACACAATCTGAACTGTGGTTTGGCAAGAAACCAAAGTTATCATTTCTTAAAGTTTGGGATTGTGATGCTTATATGAAAAGGTTTCATCCTGATAAGCTCAAAACCAAATCAAAGAAATATGTCTTCATAGGATACCCAAAGGAAACTGTTGGGTACACCTTCTATCACAGATCCGAAGGCAAGACATTCGTTGCTAAGAATGGATCCTTTCCAGAGAAGGAGTTTCTCTCGAAAGAAGTGAGTGGGAGGAAAGTAGAAAACTTGATAAGGTAATTGTACCTTCTCCCTTATTGGAAAGTAGTTCATCACAAAAATCTGTTCTTGTGACTACTACACCAATTAGTGAGGAAGCTAATGATGATGATCATGTAACTTCAGATCAAGTTACTACTGAATCTCGTAGGTAAACCAGAGTGAGATCCGCACCAGAGTGGTACGGTAATCCTGTTCTGAAGGTCATGTTACTTGACCATGACGAACCTACGAACTATGAGGAAGCGATGATGAGCCCAGATTCCGCGAAATGGTTTGAGGCCATGAAATCTGAGATATGATCCATGTATGAGAACAAAGTTTGGACTTTGGTTGACTTGCCCGATGATCAGCAAGCAATTGAGAATAAATGGATCTTCAAGAGGAAGACGGACGCAGATAGTAGTGTTACTATCTACAAAGCTAGAATTGTCGCAAAAGGTTTTCGACAAGTTCAAGGTGTTGACTACGATGAGAGCTTCTCACTCGTATCTATGCTTGAGTCTCTCCGAATCATGTTAGTAATTGCCGCATTTTATGAAATCTGGCAAATGGATAAACAAAACTGCATTCCTTAATGCATTTATTAAAGAAGAGTTGTATATGATGCAACCAGAAGGTTTTGTCAATCCGAAAGGTGCTAACAAAATGTGCAAGCTCCAGCGATCCATCTGTGGACTGGTGCAAGCATCTCGGAGTTGGAATATATGCTTTGATGAGTTGATCAAAGCATATAGTTTTATAAAGACTTGCGGTGAAGCCTGTATTTACAAGAAAGTGAGTGGGAGCACTACAGCATTTCTGATAAGTATATGTGAATGACATATTGTTGATCGGAAATAATGTAGAATTATTCTGTAAAGCATAAAGGAGTGTTTGAAAGGAGTTTTTCAAAGAAAGACTTCGGTGAAGCTGCTTACATATTGAGCTCCAAGATCTATAGAGATAGATCAAGACGTTTGATAAGTTTTTTCAATGAGTACATACCTTGACAAGATTTTGAAGTAGTTCAAAATGGAGCAGTCAAAGAAAGAGTTCTTGCTTGTATTACAAGGTGTGAAGTTGAGTAAGACTCTAAGCCCGACCACGGAAGAAGATAGAAAGAGAATGAAAGTCATTCCCTATGCCTTGGCCATAGGTTCTATAAAGTATGTCATGCTGTATACCAGATCTATTGTATACCCTGCACTGATTTGGCAAGGGAGTACAATAGTGATCTAGGAGTAGATCACTGGACAGCGGTCAGAATTATCCTTAGTGAAATAAGGATATGTTTCTCGATTATGGACGTGACAAAAAGGTTCGTCGTAAAGGGTTACGTCGACGCAAGTTTTTGACATTGATCCAGATGATTCTAAGTCTCAATCTGGATACATATTGAAAGTGGGAGCAATTAGCTAGAGTAGCTCCGTGCAGAGCATTGTAGACATAGAATTTTGCAAAATACATACGGATCTGAATTTGGCAGGCCCGTTGACTAAATTTCTCTCACAAGCAAAACATGATCACTCTTTGGGTGTTAATCACATAGCGACGTCAACTAGATTATTGAATCTAGTAAACCCTTTGGGTGTTAGTCACATGGAGATGTGAACCAATCACATAAAGATGTGAACTATTGGTGTTAATCACATAGCGATGTGAACTAGATTATTGACTCTAGTGCAAGTGGGAGACTGAAGGAAATATGCCCTAGAGGCAATAATAAAGTTATTATTTATTTCCTTATTTCATGATAAATGTTTATTATTCATGCTAGAATTGTATTAACCGGAAACATAATACATGTGTGAATACATAGACAAACAGAGTGTCACTAGTATGCCTCTACTTGACTAGCTCGTTAATCAAAGATGGTTATGTTTCCTAACCATGGACAAAGAGTTGTTATTTGATTAACGGGATCACATCATTAGATGAATGATCTGATTGACATGACCCATTCCATTAGCTTAGCACCCGATCGTTTAGTATGTTGCTATTGCTTTCTTCATGACTTATACATGTTCCTATGACTATGAGATTATGCAACTCCCGTTTGCCGGAGGAACACTTTGTGTGCTACCAAACGTCACAACGTAACTGGGTGATTATAAAGGAGCTCTACAGGTGTCTCCAAAGGTACATGTTGGGTTGGTGTATTTTGAGATTAGGATTTGTCACTCCGATTGTCGGAGAGGTATCTCTGGGTCCTCTCGGTAATGCACATCACATAAGCCTTGCAAGCGTTGCAACTAATGAGTTAGTTGCGAGATGATGCACTACAGAACGAGTAAAGAGACTTGCCGGTAACGAGATTGAACTAGGTATTGGATACCGACGATCGAATCTCGGGCAAGTAACATACCGATGACAAAGGGAACAACGTATGTTGTTATGCGGTCTGACCGATAAAGATATTCGTAGAATATGTAGGAGCCAATATGGGCATCCAGGTCCCGCTGTTGGTTATTGACCGGAGATTTGTCTCAGTCATGTCTACATTGTTCTCGAACCGTAGGGTCCGCACGCTTAACGTTACGATGACAGTTATTATGAGTTTATGCATTTTGATTTACCGAAGTTAGTTCGGAGTCCCGGATGTGATCACAGACATGACGAGGAGTCTCGAAATGGTCGAGACATAAAGATTGATATATTGGACGACTATATTCGGACACCGGAAGTGTTTCGGCGAAGTTTCGGATAAAACCGGAGCACCGGGGGGTTACCGGAACCCCCCGGGGGGTTAATGGGCCTCATGGGCCTAAAGTGGAGAAGAGGAACCCCCTAGTCCGAATTGGACAAGGAGGGAGGGGCGGCGCCCCCCCCTTTTCCTACTTGGACAAGGAAAGGGAGGGGAGTCCTACTCCCGGTAGGAGTAGGACTCCTCCTGCGCGCCTCCTCTAGGGCCGGCCGCACCCCCCCTGGATCCTTTATATACGGAGGCAGGAGGGCACCCTAGAACACACAAGTTGATCTTCGTGATCGTTCCTTAGCTGTGTGCGGTGCCCCCCTCCACCATATTCCACCTCGATCATATCGTTCCAGTGCTTAGGCGAAGCCCTGCGTCGGTAGAACATCATCATCGTCACCACGCCGTTGTGCCGACGGAACTCATTCCCAAAGCTTTGCTGGATCGGAGCCCGGGGAGCGTCATCGAGCTAAACGTGTGCCAAGAACTCGGAGGTGCCGGAGTAACGGTGCTTGGATCGGTCGGATCGGGAAGACGTACGACTACTTCCTCTATGTTGCGTCAACGCTTCCGCTTCGGTCTACGAGGGTACGTAGACAACACTCTCCCCTCTCGTTGCTATGCATCACCATGATCTTGTGTGTGCGTAGGATTTTTTTTTGAAATTACCACGTTACCCAACAGCTTGGTATGCAAGATTAATAATAAAACTTTCTTATGAGTGTGTTGAATACTAAGAAAAGTTTGATGCTTGATGATTGTTTTGAGATATGGAGGTAATAATATCAAAGTCATGCTAGTTGAGTAGTTGTGAAATTAAGAAATACTTGTGTTGAAGTTTGCAAGTCCCGCAGCATGCACGTATGGTAAACGTTATGCAACAAATTTGAAACATGAGGTGTTATTTGATTGTCTTCCTTATGAGTGGCGGTCGGGGACGAGCGATGGTCTTTTCCTACCAATCTATCCCCCTAGGAGCATGCGCGTAGTCCCGAGGTTTTTGATGACTTGTAGATTTTTGCAATAAGTATGTGAGTTCTTTATGACTAATGTTGAGTCCATGTATTATACGCACTCTCACCCTTCCATCCTTGCTAGCCTCTTCAGTACCGTGCATTGCCCTTTCTCACATTGAGAGTTGGCGCAAACTTCGCCGGCGCATCCAAACCCCATGATATGATACACTCTTTCACACATAAACCTCCTTATATCTTCCTCAAAACAGCCACCATACCTACCTATTATGGCATTTCCATAGCCATTCCGAGATATATTGCCATGCAGCTTTCCATCATTCCGTTCATCATGACACATTCATCATTGTCATATTGCTTAGCATGATCATGTAGTTGACATAGTATTTGTTGCGAAGCCACCATTAATAATTCTTTCATACATGTCACTCTTGATTCATTGCATATGTACACCGACGAAGGCATTCATATAGAGTCATCTTTGTTCTAGTATCGAGTTGTAATTATTGAGTTGTAAATAAATGAAAGTGTGATGATCATCATTATTAGAGCATTGCCCCAAGTGAGGAATAAAAAAAGATAAAGGCCATAAAAAAAAGAGAAGGCCCAAAAAAATAGAAAGGCCATAAAAAAGAGAAGGCCCCCAAAAAAATGAGAGAAAAAGAGAGAAGGGACAATGTTACTATCCTTTTACCACACTTGTGCTTCAAAGTAGCACCATGATCTTCATAGTAGAGAGTCTCTCATGTTATCACTTTCATATACTAGTGGGAAATTTTCATTATAGAACCTGGCTTGTATATTCCAACAATGGGCCTCCTCAAGTGCCCTAGGTATTCGTGAGCAAGCAAGTTGGATGCACACCCACTAGTTTCTTTTGTTGAGCTTTCATACATTCATAGCTCTAGTGCATCCGTTATATGGCAATCCCTACTCCTTGCATTAATATCAATCGGTGGGCATCTCCATAGCCCATTGATTAGCCTCGTTGATGTGAGACTTTCTCCTTTTTTGTCTTCTCCACATAACCCCCTCATTATATTCTATTCCACCCATAGTGCTATGTCCATGGCTCACGCTCATATATTGCGTGAAAGTTTATAGGTTTGAGATTACTAAACTATGAAACAATTGCTTGGCTTGTCATCGGGGTTGTGCATGATGAGAGCATTCTTGTGTGACGAAAATGAAACATGACTAAACTATATGATTTTGTAGGGATGAACTTTCTTTGGCCATGTTATTTTGAGAAGACATAATTGCTTAGTTAGTATGCTTGAAGTATTATCATTTTTATGTCAATATGAACTTTTGTCTTGAATCTTTCGGATCTGAATATTCATACCACAATTAAGAAGAATTACATTAAAATTATGCCAAGTAGCACTCCGCATCAAAAATTCTGTTTTTATCATTTACCTACTCAAGGATGAGCAGGAATTAAGCTTGGGGATGCTTGATACGTCTCCAACGTATCTATAAGTTTTGATTGCTCCATGCTATATTATCTACTGTTTTGGACTATATTGGGCTTTATTTTCCACTTATATATTATTTTTGGGACTAACCTATTGACCGGAGGCCCAGCCCAGAATTGCTGATTTTTGCCTGTTTTAGGGTTTCGAAGAAAAGGAATATCAAACGGAGTCCAAACGGAATGAAACCTTCGGAAACGTGATTTTCTCACTGAGTACAACTGAGAAGACTTGGACCCTACGTCAAGACACTTAACAAGAGGTCACGAGGTAGGGGGGCGCACCGTACCCCCCAGGCACACCCCCACCCTCGTGGGCCCCCTGTTGCTCCACCGACGTACTTCTTCCTCCTATATATATATCCACGTACCCCCAAACGATCGGGGACGGAGCCAAAACCCTAATTCCACCGCCATAACTTTCTGTATCCACGAGATCCCATCTTGGGGCCTGTTCCGAAGCTCCACAGGAGGGGGCATCGATCACGGAGGGCTTCTACATCATCATCCAAGCCTCTCCGATGAAGTGTGAGTAGTTTACTTCAGACCTACGGGTCCATAGTTAGTAGCTAGATGGCTTCTTCTCTCTTTTTGGATCTCAATACAATGCCCCCCTCTCATGTGGAGATCTATTCGATGTAATCTTCTCTTTGCGGTGTGTTTGTTGAGACCGATGAATTGTAGGTTTATGATCAAGTCTATCTATGAATAATATTTGAATCTTCTCTGAATTCTTTTATGTATGATTGGTTATCTTTGCAAGTCTCTTAGAATTATCAGTTTGGTTTGGCATACTAGATTGGTTTTTCTTGCCATGGGAGAAGTGCTTAGCTTTGGGTTCGATCTTGCGGTGTCCTTTCCCAGTGACAGAAGGGCCAACAAGGCACGTATTGTATCGTTGCCATCAAGGATAACAAGACGGGTTTTTTTATCATATTGCATGAAACTATCCCCGTACATCATGTCATCTTGCTTAAGGCGTTACTCTGTTTTTACTTAATACTCTAGATGCATGCTGGATAGCGGTCGATGAGTGGAGTAATAGTAGTAGATGCAGAATCGTTTCGGTCTACTTGTCTCGGACGTGATGCCTATATACATGATCATACCTAGATATTCTCATAACTATGCTCAGTTCTGTCAATTGCTCAACAGTAATTTGTTCACCCACCGTAGAATACTTATGCTCTTGAGAGAAGCCACTAGTGAAACCTATGGCCCCCGGGTCTCTTTCTCATCATATTAATCTTCATCACTTTATTATTGCTTTGCTTTTACTTTTTACTTCACATCTCTATGCCAAAAATACCAAAAATATTATTTATCATCTCTATCAGATCTCACTTTGGTAAGTGACCGTGAAGGGATTGACAACCCCTAAGCGCGTTGGTTGCGTTGAGCTATTGTTTTTGTGTAGGTACAAGGGACTTGAGCGTAGCCTCCTACTGGATTGATACCTTGGTTCTCAAAAACTGAGGGAAATACTTACGCTACTTTGCTGCATCATCCTCTCCTCTTCGGGGAAATCCAATGTAGTGCTCAAGAGGTAGCACGCCCTAGCCCCGACGGCTGCGCGGGGTTGACGAAGAAGAGGTCCATGGATCCCCAAGACTCGCTCTGGGGACGTGGGGTCGACGGTGGCCGCGTCTGCTCGGAGGAGCTCGCGCAGAGGGGAGGAGTGAGCGAGTGAGAGGGAGAGCGAGGGGGTGGCTCTGGGAGGAGGCCAAGCGAGTGGGAGAGGGGATTGAGGAGGCGGGGAGGCGCGGGGCCTTATCCCCTCGCCGGAGCCGGCGAGGTGGTCCGGTGGCGACGCGCGAGTGCGCCCTCGGTCTGAACAGGGGGAGGGGGAACAGTACCGGGGAGAGGTAGGTGGGCCGGCGTGGGTGAGGGGAAGTTGGGCCGGCCCAGGTGGGCTTGGCCCCAGGGGGGCAGGGGCACTTCTCTCTCTCCCTTTTCTCTTTCTCTTTTTTTATTTTCAGCAGCTTTTGCATTTTCCTTTTTGTCAAAAATGAATTTGCAAAATTATGCCACTGGTCAAAACAATTTCAAAGAATTAAAGTGCACTGCCACAAAAAGGTTGGGAGGCTTTTGGAATAGTTGCCAATTTTATAAATTAAAAAAAGGACATTTAATTTATTGCTTAGGTCACTGTTTTAAGTAGTTTAGGCCACTTAAACCCTTTGCAAAAATGTTGGTTCACCACCAATATTAGTTGTGGAATATTTGGCACATGATGAACATTTTAGTTTTCATTTTTGAGGATTTTGAATTTCACTCATAATTTGAAAATGAATTCAACTGGAATTTGAAAGAGAGAGGAGACAATGATGATCAAACACTTGTTTAGCAAAATGATTAACTTAACCCCAGGGGTTACTGTAGCATCATTACACCGGGGTGTTACAACTCTCCTCCTCTAAACGAAATTCTTGTTCCGAGAATTAAGAGGTAGAAGGGAACAAGTCATGGTATTCAGCACAGAGGTTATCCTCGCGTTCCCATGTGGCTTCATCTTTAGAATGATTTGACCATTGCACTTTGAGGAACTTGGTAACCTTCTAGCGTGTTCGACGTTCAGCTTCTTCAAGAATGCAGATCGGATGCTCCTTGTATGTGAGATCATCTTGCACTTCAATCAGTTCCGCATCCACTTCACGTTCCGGATCCTTGAAGCACCGATGAAGTTGCGACACGTGGAAGACATCATGGACGTGAGAGAACTGAGGTGGAAACTCCAATTGATAAGCCACCAGTCCACGACGGGAGAGAATGCGGAAAGGACCAATGTAGCGCGGAGCTAGCTTGCCCTTGACTCCGAACCGATGAGTGCCTCTCAAAGGAGTGACACGCAGATAAGCTTGTTCACCAGGTTGATAAGTTGAACCTAGTGTTTCCGGTCATAGTTGCTCTTCTGGCGGGACTGGGCCGCCTTGAGATTATCCCGGACAATGTGAACTTGCTCTTCAGCTTGTTGAATTATGTCAGGACCAATGAGCGTCTGTTCCCCAGTTTCTGACCAATTCAGAGGGGTTCGGCACTTACGTCCATATAGCACTTCAAAGGGTGCCATCTTCAAGCTGGCTTGATAACTGTTCTTATAAGAGAACTCCGCATAAGGGAGAGATTCTTCCCACTTCTTGCCAAAAGAAATAACACAAGCTCGAACCATGTCTTCAAGAATTTGATTCACTCGCTCAACTTGGCCTTGGGATTGGGGATGATAAGCAGTGCTCCAGGTAATATGAGTTCCCATTGCCTCTTGGAAACTTTCCCAGAACTTCGAAGTGAATAAACTGCCACGGTCTGAACTGATCTCCTTCGGAATGCCGTGGAGTGACACAATTCGGGAGATATACAAGTTTGCTAATTGACTAGCAGTGATAGTCTCCTTGACTGGCAGAAAGTGATCAACCTTCAAGAATTGGTCGATGACGACAAAGATAGCATCATTACCTTTCTGAGACTTGGGAAGGCCAGTGACGAAGTCCATCTGAATCTTATCCCATTTCCATTCAGGAATAGGGAGAGGTTGCAGAAGTCCAGCCGGTTTCTGATGTTCTGCTTTGACGCGACGACAAACGTCACATTCTTCGATATATCGAGCAATATCTTGCTTCATCTTGGACCACCAATACTTCTGTCGAATGTCTAAGTACATCTTGGTACTTCCCGGATGAATAGAGAGAGGGGTGTCATGCGCTTCTTCCATCACCTTCTCTATCATAAGCTCGAACCGAGGTACTACAATGCGATCTCTGAAGTACAAGGTTCCGTCTTCACCAAGTGAGAAATCTCTTGATTTCTCCAAGGCAAGATCCTTTTTCATCAGATCAACATGAGCATCTTTCGCTTGAGCAGACTTAATTGCTTTCAGAAGAGTTGGTTCCAGGACAAGGTTATTCAGAGAACCCTGTGAAACTAGTTGAATGTTTAGCTTGCATAGCTCTTCATAAAGGCAGGGTTGAGCTTTGTAGACCCTGTGATTATTGCAATAAGACTTACGACTCAGGGCATCGGCCATTACATTAGCCTTACCAGGGGTATAGGATATACCGCAGTTGTAGTCAGCACTAGCTTCCATCCATCGCTGCTGACGGAGGTTCAGATCTGGCTGAGTAAACAAATACTTCAGACTCTGGTGATCAGTGAAGATCTCGCAACGATTACCGAGAAGGTACTGTCGCCATAGCTTTAGTGCATAGATAACCGCAGCAAGATCAAGGTCGTGAACTGGGTAGTTCTCTTCATGAGGACGCACTTGACGGGAGGCATAAGCAATCACTCTACTCTCTTGCATTAGGACACAGCCTAATCCTTGACATGAAGCATCGCAATAGGTGACAAAGTCCTTGCGAGAATCAGGGGGAGCAAGCACTGGGGCAGATGTCAGCTTGTCTTTGAGTGCCTGGAAACTTTCCTGACATTTGTTTGTCCAATCGAACTTAATGCCTTTGTGAAGCAGGTTGGTCAGTGGCTTGGCGATCTTGGAGTAGTTCTCCACAAAGCGGCGACAATAACTGGCGAGTCCGAGAAAGCTTCTGACTTGCTTGACAGTCCTCGGAGGGGTCCAGTCAAGAATAGCCTTAACGCGCTCTGGGTTGACAGCAATACCATCCTTGGAGATGACATGACCGAGGTAGGTGACTTCGGGTAACCAAAATTCACACTTGGAATACTTAGCATAAAGTTGATGTTCTTGAAGCTTCTCTAGAACAAGTCGAAGATGTTCATCATGTTCTTCTTTGTTCTTCGAATATACCAGGATATCATCCAGATAGACTACGACGAACTTGTCGAGGTAATCCATGAATATGTAGTTCATCAGACGAGAGAATGTGGCTGGAGCATTGGTCAGGCCAAAAGACATGACGGTGTACTCGTAAGAACCATAACGAGTGACGAATGCGGTCTTTGGAATATCCTCTTCACGAACACGGATCTGGTGGTAACCCAATCTCAAGTCGAGTTTAGAGAATATTGATTAACTAGAAAGTTGATCATACAGATCATTGATCCGAGGAAGGGGATATTTGTTCTGAATTGTAGCTTGGTTGATAGGGCGGTAGTCTTGGACCAAATGATTCGTTCTATCCTTCTTCTTCACAAAGAGGGAAGGTGCTCCCCAAGCAGAGGAACTTGGACGAATGAAACCATTGCGAAGAGATTTGTCGATTTCCTCCTTAAGTTCAAGGAGTTCATGAGGTGGCTTCTTGTAGGGTCATTTGGCGATAGGAACGGTGCCTGGTTTCAAATCGATGACGAACTCGACAGCCCGGGCAAGGGGTATTCCTGGAAGTTCTTCTAGAAAGACATCTAGGAAGTAGCGAACAACTGGAATCTTTTCAATTCCCTCAAGAGGTGCTGCGTTCAACGCATTCAAAGCATAAAGTCGTGCCTCGGCGTTTTGAACAATCTGAGCATGGTAGCTTACTATCTCATCGGAAGGATGTAGGAGATGAACGACTTTGGTGGCACAAACGATAGAGGCAGTATGTGCTTTCAACCATTCCATTCCCAGAATGAGGTCAATGTTGGAAGACTCTAGAATAATGGGAGAAACATGAAATTCCAACCCTTCAATTTCAACGGGGACGTCGCGACCAATCATGGTAGTTCGACACTGACCCGCAGGGGTGCGTACCACAATCGAGTGTTCATGGGCTCGCATCAAATCTCGTGTGCATATGCAAAATTTTCTGACATGAATGAATGCGATGCTCCTGAATCAAATAAAACAGATGCTGGTACTGAATTAACGACAAGAGTACCCATCACAGTGGCAGGCTGGTCTTGAGCTTCATTTAGATCAACATGATTAGCCTGACCACAACCATATGGACTGGCATTATGGTTGCGGGGTTGATTGATACCACGAGAATTAGAAGGCAGAGCCAGCTGATTCTGATCCTGAGGGTAGTTCCTGGAACGATGGCCCGGAAGGCCACACTTGAAGCACAGACCATCATTGGGATTGGGAGCAGAAGCTTGGAGTGGTACAACCCGAAGGGGCTGCCACTACGGTGGAGGGGGAAGACGAGGTGTAGCATAAGACTGTCTTGGTGCAGGTGCAGCTGGACGATACATGCTGTGGGGAATCCATATCTGACGCTTCTGCGCTGACGGGCCCGAAGATGGGCCAGCGTCATGGCTGCGCCTAAGGGATCCCTGGTGTTCCTGAAGACCAGTCTCAACCTGAATAGCCTTGTTCACCAAGGTGGCGAAGTCGGCAAAGTCATGAGAGAGCAGTGCTAGCTTAATATGAGGGTGAAGTCCATCACGGAACTTTTCTTGCCTACGAGAATCAGTTGCAATGTCTTCTTCAGCATAACTAGACAAGTCCAGAAATTCCCGCTAATAAGAATCTATAGTATTGTTGCCTTGGGTGAGGTTGCGGAAATCTCGCTTCTTCCTGTCCATGATTCCTTGAGGAATGAAGTGGGCACGGAAAACAGCTTGGAAATCTGGCCAAGTGATGACCGTTCCAGTAGGCAGGGTACGCCTGTGGCTGTCCCACCATTCAGCAGCGGGACCCTTTAGAAAGAAAGATGCAAAGGTGACATAACTAGCAGGGGCCACACTAGCAGACTCCATTTCATATGTGATGTCGCAGAGCCAGTCATCAGCATCAAGGGGTTGAGTTGAGCTGCGGTAAATAGTTGGGTTGAGACGCATGAAGTCCTGCAAAGATACTGGGGTTGGCTGTTGATTCATGTTCGGACGAGGAAACTGAGCCATCATTCGTTCCATGAACTGGCGGTTCAGCTCAAATTGTTGCATCATTCCAGCAAAGAATTCGGGCGGTGGTGGATCGTTGGCACCACGGCCACGACCAGCAGGTCTAACCATCCCGCTAACATGTAACATGGGGTAATTCAACATTGAGCATTTGTAAAAACAAGGATCATTCATGATGAAACATGCATAATGAAAGAGGTACGATGGATACCACTTCGTTGTCATCACGAGAGTGTGTGTACTATCCAGAATACTATTCTAAGGAAAACTATGGCTTATCCAGCTTTGGGGTGAATGTGGTCACGGGCTCCTAATGTTAGAGTTAGTAAAACCATTTTAACCCGAATAGAAGAGAGATCAGAGTCCCAGAGTATAGACGAGGAATAAAAGATCCTAATACCACCCATATGGCGACGTGGGCCCGTAAGACACACAGCCAATGTTAGTAAAAGTTTTTCAGTGACTAGACTCAACTTCGGCAAAGGAGTAGGAAAGGGGGGTACCTATAGGCAGTCGACTCTGATACCAACTTGTGACGTCCCCGATTTGACCGTACACTAATCATACACGCAAATGTGTACGATCAAGATCAAGGACTCACGGGAAGATATCACAACACAACTCTAGACACAAATTAAAATAATACAAGCTTTATATTACAAGCCAGGGGCCTCGAGGGCTCGAATACATAAGCTTGAAAACAAAAGGAGTCAACGGAAGAAACATTATCTGAGTACAGACATGAGTTAAACAAGTTTGCCTTAAGAAAGCTAGCACAAAAGCAACAATGATCGAACAGGCAAGGCCTCCTGCCTGGGAGCCTGCTAACTACTCCAAGTTGTCAGCGGTCGTCATGTAGTAGTAGGGACCCTCGGGGTAGTAGTAGTCATGAGTGGTGTCGTCTGGCTCCTGGGATCCGTCATCTGGTCGCAACAATCGGGTATGGGGGAAAAGAGGTAGCAAAGCAGCTGTGAGTACTCATCCAAAGTACTCGCAAGACTTACATTAGATCTAAACTAAAGTATGCATTTGAATCAAAGGAAATGGGTTGTATCTGTGGACTAAACTGCAGAATGCCAGAAGAGAAGGGGAAAGCCTAGCCTATTGAAGACTAGCATCTTCAAGCATCTTGCAGCATATAGAAGAGTACATATCAACATAATGTAAAGCAGTAGTAGTGTTATCAACCTCGGCCAGAGATCCTTTCTCGACTCCCTGCGAGAAAGCAATCCCAGAGCCATACTATCCATTTCTCATACATAATTCATTTCTCATCACAAGTATCCAGTTCTAGTTGTATCGATCGGGATACAACTCCAAGTGTCCGTTACCGTAGGACAGGCTATCAATAGATGTTTTCTTCCCTGCAGGGGTGCACCAACTTACCCACCACGCTCGATTAACTCCGGCTGGACACACTTTCCTGGGTCATGCCCGGCCTCGGCCAAACAATACGCCGCAACCTGACCTAGACTTAATAGAGTGGGCAACACGCCGGACTAAACCTATGCCCCCAGGGGTCATGGGTCATCGCCCCGGGAACTCCTGCACGTTGCGTGGGCGGCCGATGAGCAGACCTAGCTACCTCCTTCAACAAGGCAGGAGGTTACGCAGTCCAACCCGGCGCACGCCGCTCAGTCGCTGATGTCTATTAAGCTTCGGCTAATGTATACGACGCAGAACGCCCATACTATGCCCATATGATGATTAGTGCTATCAGGTCAGAGGCCCCTTGGATCAAATATCCAAATCGTAGTGGATCAGTAACACGCGGTAACAAGCAGAGACTCATGAAAGATGTGACCCCGTCGCCCCGTCTCGAGTACTTGTGGCAAGGGCTAGGAATGCCCGGCCACGCCTCGTAAGTATCTCGCGGGCACCTTCCAGGTCAACCCGACTCCACATCACTCGCTATTAAGCTCGTGCGGGTACCCCTCAGGGCCGACCCGTCTTTAGTAACATGGTTCAGTGTAAAGTCATATTAACCATAGTAACTGTTTGTCTAACACCAGGGGGAAAACCCGAGGTATCACCCCCGATGAATTCCACTCGATGTTATCATCAAGGTGAACATAAGAGGATCCACCCTCGGGGTTCACACTTGAGGGGTTGCATGACAGAGCCGTAACGGAAGTGGTTAAGGAGGAAATCACCCTCGATGACCTCGACCGTATAGCTACACTATAGAGGTCTCATCAGTAGTGATGTAAGAGGTTCCACCCTCGGCACTTGATGGTAACTCTGCAGAGTCGTACAACTAGGGGGGTGATGTGTGGTGTCCGGGCCTAGACGTGGATCACATTGATCGAGTCATCGAAACATAAAGCGAGGCAACTGGGCCAAGGTGGGGTCACTGATGGATCTCTAACCAACCTATACTAAGTAGTTTAGGATAAGTAGGTTAGGTATGAAAGCAGGTAACAACAACAGGCTATGCATCAGAGTAGGATCAAAGAGAAAGCAGTAGCAGTTCTAATGCAAGCATGAGGGGGGAAGAAATGGGTGATATCAGAATGCTCAAGGGGGAGTTGCTTGCCTGGAAGCTTTGCTGAAAAGGAAGAAGTGTCGTCGTCGACGTAGTCGATCACAGGGGCGGCATCGGTCTCGGGGTCTACCGGAGAGAAGAGGGGGAAGAAACAGTAAATACAGAGTAAACAGATGCATCACCAAGCATTACATGACAATAGGCAAAGCTAGGGTTGCCCTAACGTAGTACTACACGTTGTAGACGGAGGGGATAAACATCCGAGGATGAATTCCCGGTGTTAGGCGGATTCCGGAGAGATGGAAGAGGGGGGACGGTTCCATGTTCAGCATGCTAGGGGCATGTGACAGGTGAATGGACCACGCATTCGGATTCGTGGGATTTTTCTAAGCAACTTCCATATAGAAAACATTTTCATCGGAGTTACGGTTTAATTTCTATGAATTTCTAAAGATTAAAGTATTTTCTGGAATTATTTATATTAACAGAAATGGAAAATGACGTCAGCATGACGTCTTGATGACCTCAGCAGTCAACAGAGCGGCTGACCAGGTCAGACCTGACCAGTGGGTCCAGTGGGACCCACATGTCATACACAGAGGGCTAACAGTGCTTTAAATTAAACTAAATTAACTAGATTAGAACCTGGGTCCACTTGTCAGTCACTATTTAGGTTAACTAAACTAATTTAATTAATTCCTGTTAATTAGGGGGGGGGGGTTGGCCCCACTGGTCAGTGTCTGGGGGTTGCCTAGTCAACAGGGTTGACTGGTCAACCCAGTCAACTAGGGTCCCTGGGTCCCACTGGTAGTGACCCAGGGGCGGGCCCCAGGTGTGCCACGGCAGTGGCGGTGCCGAAGACGGCTCCGGCAAGCTCAACGCGGCGGCCAAGCACTGGAGCACCTCGGACTTTGCACACATGGCACCATTTGGCGTGCGGTTGGGTTCATTCAAACGGCCTCTCAATGCCGCGTCGTTCTGTGGTGATGGTTTGGCCGGAAACGGCAGAGACGACGGCGGCAAGCGGCGGAGCGGACGCCGGAGATCGGGTAGCGATGGAAACGGAGCTAGAGGGTGCAGGGAGACGAGCTAGAGGCTCGGCCGGCACCAGTGAGACGCCCTGAGCACGTTGCCGTGCTTGCCTGACCTTGGTAACGACTACAGCGACAGCGACTAGCTGCATGGCGGAGCCGAGCTCGGCCATGGCGGACGCGGTGGCTACGGGAGCGCAAGAGGCCAGGGGAGCGAGGGGAGAGGATGAGGGGCTCACCGCGCGGCGCAAGAAAGGCCCTCGACAGGTCGTGAGCGCAGGGGAAGACCGAATCAATGACGGTGGCGGCCGGCGACCCGGGGAGGAAGAAGACGGGGATCCGGTGTTGCGGGGCTTGTTAGCTCCAGCAAACAGCGCCACGTGATGAGGCAGAGACCGGCGGAGTCCTCGGGCACCTTGGAAGGACAGGACGACGCCGATGGCCGCGGCTGCGACGGCGGGGGGCAACTGATGCGCTCGGTGGAGAGGGAGACAACTTGGTGAGACGCGTGCAACGTGCCCCAGCCCCGATGGCTGTGCGGGGTTGACGAAGAAGAGGCCCACGGATCCCCAAGACTCGCTCCGGGGACGTGGGTCGATGATGGCCGCGTCTGCGAGCGGCGGACGGCGACGAGCCTGCTCGGAGGAGCTCGCGCAGAGGGGAGGAGTGAGCAAGTGAGAGGGAGAGCGAGGGGGATGGCTCTGGGAGGAGGCCAGGCGAGTGGGAGAGGGGAGCGAGGAGGCGGGAAGGCGGGGGGCCTTATCCCCTAGCCGGAGCCGGCGAGGTGGTCCGACGGCGACGCGCGAGTGCGCCCTCGGCCTGAACAGGGGGAGGGGGGAACAGTACCGGGGAGAGGTAGGTGGGCCGGCCTGGGTGAGGGGAAGTTTGGGCCGGCCCAGGTGGGCTTGACCCCAGGGGGGCAGGGGCACTTCTCTCTCTCTCTCTCTCTCTCTCCCTTTTCTCTTTTTCTTTTTTTATTTTCAGCAGCTGTTGCATTTTCCTTTTTGTCAAAAATGACTTTGCAAAATTATGCCACTAGTCAAAACAATTTCAAAGAATTAAAGTGCACTGCCACAAAAAGGTTGGGAGGCTTTTGGAATAGTTGCCAATTTTATAAATTAAAAAAGGGCATTTAATTTATTGCTTAGGTTACTGTTTTAAGTAGTTTAGGCCACTTAAACCCTTTGCAAAAATGTTGGTTCATCACCAATGTTAGTTGTGGAAAATTTGGCACATGATGAACATTTTAGTTTTCATGTTTGAGCATTTTGAATTTCACTCATAATTTGAAAATGAATTCAACTGGAATTTGAAAGAGAGAGAGGAGAAAATGATGTTCAAACACTTGTTCAGCAAAATGATTAACTTAACCCCAGTGGTTACTGTAGCATCATTACACCGGGGTGTTACAACACGACTGCTTTTGGATTTTCTCACAAGTGATGAAAAATTTGTATCACTTGGTGCCCTATTTTACATAAAATACTCGAGTAATTTTTTTCATCTACATTATCTATTGGAGCATCGTTTTATCCCTTGGTGATGTAAAAATCTATTATTTTTGTATCTATAACATCCAACGAAGATGCTCTAGGATGCTTAGATTCTTATGTGGTGCACCTTAGTCAACAATGACAAGCTGACAAGGAATGTCTAGAAGCGTTGGCAGCTGCTGGAGCAGTGTAGATCGATGCCGAAACACCGTCATCCCACCTCGTGAAACTCTCATATAGGTTTTCCTTCCCTCTCGCCAGCATTACCGCTGGTCCATCTCGTCTCCTATGGTTCTTGGACCATGGAGGTGTGGTGGATCCTGGCCCTTGCCGATGGGAGGGTTCCATTTTTAGGTGTCTTTTTGAGTTTTGTTAGGATTTGTGCCATGCACAAGAGGACGAGGCGGTGGCGAGTTCTTAAAGATGGAACAAGGTTCTCCCTGCTTAGCCTTTCTCCCGGTGATTCTTCAAGCGTCGTTGGAGGGCGTGTGGAGGTGTGTCTCCGATGGATCTCATGGGATCCGGTCGGCAATTGTCTTTGGTAGATCCGCCTGGATTTGGTCTTCGTTTGTCTACGTCTATGTGTCTGCAGGTTGGATCCTTTTGATCTACGGTTCTCTTCATCAACGATAGTTGTTTTTCTGGTGCATTGGTCGTAAGGTGCCTTAGCATGATGACTTCCTGACTGTTTACTACAACATTGGTTGCCCGGCTCCGACGAGGGAGGGGTGATGAGGGTGACGCGCCCCGCAAAATGATGTGCAAATGAGAAGGAACTAGAGCCTAGAGTGCTCACTACCTAGGGAGCATAGAGTTTTTTGGGAGCCTCTATTTGCCAGGTACCTGAAAAATGGTTCATCGGTCATTTTTACATAGACCGTCCGATCTTCATCCAACCGCCCAAAATAGATCTAGTATTGTTCATATTCTTCCTCCCTCCTCTCTTTTTCCTCCTACACGCCCCTATCTTGCCCCGCCCAACCGAGGACATCCACCACCCGCGGCCGGTGGGCGCTACCGCCGTTGTTGGCTAACGTCCCGGACGTCCCTCTAAGCCCCACACCAGTGAACAACTCCAGCGACCCCCCGCACCCCCGCTCCTGTAAGATATATAGTGGTGTTGCTGCTTTCTGGTGAACCTGTACCCCCACATCCCTAAAATAGACAGTGGGGGCCACTTCTCCAGCGAGGTTGCTTCTTCTCTGACAAGGTCTAGACTTCCATCTCTCTTGCTCAGGAAGAAGGAAAAAGTGACTGATGCCAACAAAAATTTCAGGCACCAGAAGTTTAGCAAAACTAGAGTTCTTTACAATTTGCATATGCAGTATGTTCAGATGGTGTTATTTTGACAAACAATGGCACTGCATTCGCATACCTTTACATTCAGGAAAAAAATGAATTTTGGTTTCCCCATTCCTTTGCGATATCAGCGTATTGGTTTCCCCATTCCATTTGTGATGTCAGTGAATTGTGTTTATGTTACCTTTTGTTAAATTAATGACCTCCTTAGGCCTTAACTTGTCATGCTAGCCCATATGCTTATTTAAAAGTTAGGAAAAATAGTCTTGGCCTTTTTTAATATTTTTCTTTGGCCTTTTTTAATATCCAAAAGAACCCAGTAATTGAAATTGTGTGTCACCTCCTTTTTAATAAAAGCATAGTTACCTAGTCCCTCCGTCCGTTTTTTGATACTACACTAGTGTCAAAAAAAGTCCTAGATTATGAGTGTATTGTCAAAAAACGTCCAACATTAGGGGCAGAGGGTGTATATATTTAGCACACATATGGTATTACTAAACTCCAACATTTATATGTGGAACGCGCAATGTTAGCATGGATAATAGTCACTGATGTACGATATCTATACACCTTGTATTCTAAAACGAAGGGACTTTTTAGCACACATATGGCATTACTAAACTTGTTCTAAAAGGAAACCTACAAGCCATGTAAATTAGTTTCACAAGACGGCTCGCACCACCCAAAATTACATTTGCTATACGGTAATCAACTCCTCTGAAAAGAAAAAGGAAAAACTTTGGTGACACTAGGCTTTGCACCCCACAAAATAATTCTCTTGGAACACAATCTTACAAACAACAGTTATCCCACCATCTAGTTTAAGTTAAGAAAGCTACCGCTTCCCTAGCCATGATGTACATTACACCGACCGCACCACATGTACTTACGCTACTTAACACAAATCTGCATTACAGTCCACACAAGATATATCTATCTGCATTTTAACATGATGAATAACCGGTGGCCATGGAGTTCCGAAGACAGGATTCGTTGAGCATCCATGGCTATGCGCTGTTGTAACATTAGACTTGTGAATGCAGACAGATAATGTCTGGAAGGGAGAATGCTTCGCTTGCTACATAGGGATTCAGGCAAACTCAAGCCTCTTTTTTGGCTATCCTGTGAAACAGTAAAAGGTGGTGTCAGATGTGGTACTTTTTAGAATGATAGATGACACAGGAGATTTCATTGTGTCAAAAAAACATGTGAGATTTCCAGACCTGAAGCAATAGATTCCAAGAGCATCCTTGATTTCATGACAAACCGAAATGGCGAGATCCATGTAAAGACCCACTGTGTTACAAAAAAAAAGACATGAGATGGTAGGATATTTATGTATGTCACTTAGGTTGCAAACAGATGCAAAGCTATTCAGCTGAGACGGTCAAACACTTAAGCTATCAACATCTGAAACTAAATGTTGGAGTGCAGTACTTCACCTGAGGTTGCACAATACAGAAGAATAACCAAAAGCTCATCAGCCAAAGGAGTCCCGTCGATAAAAATGATGCATCGTTTAGCTTAACTGCACATAGGTACAATTCCATTTAGTATTACTAGGCGCGGCTGAGGGAGTCCTGGATAAGGGGGTCCTTGATACGTTTTCGTCATATCTACTTTTCCAAACACTTTTGCCCTTGTTTTGGTCTCTAACTTGCATGATTTGAATGGAACTAACCCGGACTGACGCTGTTTTCAGCAGAATTACCATGGTCTTATTTATGTGCAGAAACAAACGTTCTCGGAATGACCTGAAACTTCACGGAGCAACTTTTTGGAAAATATAAAAAATACCTGCAAAAGATGAAGTCCAGGGGCCCACCACCTGTGCACGAGGGTGGGGGGCGCGCCCCCTACCTCGTGGGCCCCTGGTGCCTCTCCGACTCCAACTCCATATATTGTGCATCGGGGAGAAAAAATTCAGAGAGAATAATTCATCGCATTTTACGATACAGAGCCGCCGCCAAGCCCTAAAACCTCTCGGGAGGGCTGATCTGGAGTCCGTTCGGGGCTCCGGAGAGGGGAATCTGTCGCCATCGTCATCATCAACCATCCTCCATCACCAATTTCATGATGCTCACTGCCGTGCATGAGTAATTCCATCGTAGGCTTGCTGGACGGTGATGGGTTGGATGGGATCTATCATGTAATCAAGTTAGTTTTGTTAGGGTTTGATTCCTAGTATCCACTATGTTCTAAGATTGATGTTGCTATGACGTTGCTATGCTTAATGCTTATCACCAGGGCCCGAGTGCCATGATTTCAGATCTGAACCTATTATATTTTCATCAATATATGAGTGTTCTTGATCCTATCTTGCAAGTCTATAGTCACCTATTATGTGTTATGATCCGTTAACCCCGAAGTGACAATAATCGGGATACTTACCGGTGATGACCGTAGTTTGAGGAGTTCATGTATTCACTATGTGTTAATGCTTTGTTCTGGTACTCTATTAAAAGGAGGCCTTAATATCCCTTAGTTTCCGTAAGGACCCCGCTGCCACGGGAGGGTAGGACAAAAGATGTCATGCAAGTTCTTTTCCATAAGCACGTATGACTATGTTCGGAATACATGCCTACATTATATCGATGAACTGGAGCTAGTTCTGTGTCACCCTAGGTTATGACTGTTACATGATGAACCACATCCGGCATAATTCTCCATCACTGATCCATTGTCTACGAGCTTTCCATATATTGTTCTTCGCTTATTTACTTTCCCCTTGCTATTGCTATAATCACTACAAAATACCAAAAACATTACTTTTACTACTGTTACCTTTTGCCACCGTTACCACTACTATCATATTACTTTGCTACTAAATACTTTGCTGCATATACTAAGTTTCTAGGTGTGGTTGAATTGAAAACTCAGCTGCTAATACTTGAGAATATTCTTTGGCTCCCCTTGTGTCGAATCAATAAATTTGGGTTGAATACTTTACCCTCAAAAACTGTTGCGATCCCCTATACTTGTGGGTTATCAAGACTATTTTCTGGCGCCGTTGCTGGGGAGCATAGCTCTATTCTTTGAGTCACTTGGGATTTATATCTTCTTATAATTATGAAGAACTTGAAAGATCCAAGAACCAAGATTTATCCCTCAACTACGAGGGAAGGTAAGGAATTGCGATCTAGCTCTACACTTGATTCACCATCTGTTTTGAGTAAGCTTGCGACGCCTAAAACTGCTTCTGCTATTCGTTCTGATATGTCGCATGTTATTGATGATGCTACTTCTGCTATGCGTGATACTTATGATGAAACTACTTCTATGCTTGATACTACTGTGCCACTTGGTGAATTTCTTGATGAACAACTTGCTAGGGCTAGAGAGATTGAAAATATTTAATATGATAATACTGATGAAAGTGATGATGAAGAATCACTTGTTATTCCTGAGGGTTATGTTTTTGATGAAGAAGCTTCTTTAGCTATTTTAGCTTGCAAAGATAGATACGAACTTAAGAGGTTATTAGCTAAATGGAACAAGCAGTCTCTAAATGCTAGAATGAAACCTGACCCTGCTTTTGCTACTTCACCTATTTGTGTTACCGATAAGGATTATGAATTCGCTGTTGATCCTGATATAATTACTTTGGTTGAATCTGATCCTTTTCATGGCTATGAATCTGAAACTGTTGTGGCACATCTTACTAAATTAAATGATATAGCAACCCTATTCACTACTGATGAGAGAAATTGTTACTTTTATATCCTTAAAATATTTCCGTTCTCATTAAAGGGTGATGCTAAGATATGGTTTAATTCTCTTGATCCTGGTTGTGTGCGTAGCCCCCAGGATATGATTTATTACTTCTCTGCTAAGTATTTCCCTGCTCATAAGAAATAAGCTGCTTCAAGGGATATATATAATTTTGTGCAAATTAAAGAAGAGAGTCTCCCACAAGCTTGGGTGAGGCTTCACCAATTACTTAATGCTTTGCCTGATCATCCTCTTAAGAAAAATGAAATACTTGATATCTTTTATAATGGACTAACTGATGCTTCCAGAGATTACCTGGATAGTTGTGCTGGTTCTGCTTTCAGGGAAAGAACACCGGATGAAGCTGAGATTCTATTGAATAATATGTTAACAAATGAAAATAATTGGAAACCTCCGGAGCCAATTCCTGAGCCTATTCCTAAACCAACTCCGAAGAAGAGGGGTATTCTATTTCTCAGTCCTGAAGATATGCAAGAGGCAAAGAAATCTATGTAAGAAAAAGGTATTAAAGCTGAAGATGTTAAGAATTTACCTCCTATTGAAGAAATACACGGTCTTAATTTACCGCATGTTGAAGAAACATATGATCTTGATCCATCACCTATTGAAGAAAATCATGGTCTTGATAACCCGACACATGTAGTAAAGGTAAATTCTCTCTATAGATATGATAAAGCTGAAATCCCATTTACTATGTTTGCTAGCCCGTGCTTAGATGAGTTTGATAAATTTATGGCTAAGCAAGAAGACTTTGATGCTTATTTTGGTAGACAATTGAAATACAATTCAAATATGCTTGAACACTTGGGTGATTATATGGCTAATGTCAAAGGTGAACTTAAACTTATTAGTAAACATGCTTCTATGGTTACCACCAAGTAGAACAAGTACTTAAGGCTCAAAATGATTTGCTCAATGAATTGAATAGTAAGAATAATGATAATGCTGTTAGAGTGGCTACTAGAACTGGTAAAATGACTCAGGAACCTTTGTATCCTGAAGGCCACCCTAAGAGAATTGAGCAAGATTCTCAGAGAAATAATATAGATGCACCTAGTCCTTCTAAAAGGAAGAAAAAGAAAAATGATAGGACTTTGCATACTTCTAGTGAACCCGTTACTGAAACACCTGAGAATCCAAATGATATTTCTATTTCTGATGCTGAAACTCAATCTGGTAATGAACCTGAAACTAGTAATAATGTTAATGATAATGTTCATGATGATGCTCAACCTAGTAATGATAATGATGTAGAAATTGAACCTACTGTTGATCTTGATAACCCACAATCAAAGAATCAATGTTATGATAAGAAAGACTTTGTTGCTAAGAAACATGGTAAAGAAAGAGAACCATGGGTTCAGAAACCCATGCCTTTTCCTCCCAAACCATCCAAGAAAAAGGATGATGAGGATTTTGAGCGCTTTGCTGAAATGATTAGACCTATCTTTTTGCTTATGCGATTAACTGATATGCTCAAAATGAATCCTTATGCCAAGTATATGAAAGATATTGTTACAAATAAAAGAAAGATACCGGAAGCTGAAATTTCCACCATGCTTGCTAATTATACTTTTAAGGGTGGAATATCAAAGAAACTTAGAGATCTAGGACTACCCACTATACCATGCTCTATTAAAATAAACTATGTTAAAACTGCTCCATGTGATCTTGGAGCCGGTGTTAGTGTTATGCCTCTCTCTTTATATCGTAGACTTGATTTGAATAAGTTGACACCTACTGAAATATCTTTGCAAATGGCTGATAAATAAACTGCTATACCCGTCGGTATTTGTGAGGATGTGCCTGTTGTAGTTGCAAACATTACTATTTTAACGGACTTTGTTATTCTTGATATTCCCAAGGACGATAGTATGTCTATTATTCTTGGAAGACCCTTTTTGAATACTGCAGGGGCTGTTATTGATTGCACTAAAGGAAATGTCACTTTTCATGTTAATGGCAATGACCATACGGTACACTTTCTGAGGAAACAACCTCAAGTTCACAGTATCAATTCTATTGGAAAAATTCCATCGATTATATTTGGAGGTTTTGAATTTCCTCTTCCTACTGTCAAGAAGAAATATGATATTCTTATTATTGGGGATGTGCATATCCCCGTTGAGGTAACATAGTGTTATTCAAAATTTCTCCGGTTCCATGTTATTTGGAATGAGTTCGTTAACAAGACTTGATCAACCTTGTTAGTGGATTCCTTTTGATGAGCATGAGATAGATGAAACTAGAAGGCACAACCTTCTGTACCCTCCTTTTACTTTCTATTATTTATATTAAATAAAATAAAAATAAAAAAAATTCTATCTGTTATCTGATTATCCGTGCAATATAAAAATACCCCGAAAATAAAAGTTCTCCAAATGCCCTAAAATTTAAATATGATTTTTTCTAGAATATTTGAGAATATTTGGCACTGAGAACACAGCAGGTGGGGTTAACCACCTGCCCACGAGGGTTGGGGCGCGCCCTACCCCCCTGGGCGCACCCCCTGCCTCATGGGCCCACGGTGGCCCTCCACCACTTATCCTTTCACCCACACACTCCTTCTTCCTCCCCCAAACACGAATATCCAGCTCAAACCCGAGCCCAAGCTCGTTTTGCTGCCATTTTCGATCTCCTTGCTCAAAGCACCTCTCAGAAAAACTGCTTGGGGAGATTGTTCCTTTGTGTGTGACTCCTCCATTGGTCCAGTTAGTTTTTGTTCTAGTGCTTTATTCATTGCAAACTTTTGCTGCTTAGGTGACCCTGTTCTTGAGCCTGCATGTCAAATTTATTTGGTGAAAAGTAGTTTTGATGCATGATATAGGCCCTAGGCACTTGTAGGAGTAGTTGCTATCAATATCATTGAGTTTGGTTTACTTTTATTTTGAAGTTACTAAAAATTTCAGAATTTTTCAGAAAATGATGAAGAGACTTTTGAGGGGCTCATCGAGCCAAAGCTTGAAGGAAAAGGCACCGAAGCCTAAGTATAATCTGCCTCGCACCGCGGAGGTTCGGGCGTGTGAATGGCCTCCATGACCAATGCGATCAGTATCTCTTACTCACAAATATCTTTGTGCAAAACTTTCATTTCCATTCTAGGAGCTCACCACCTATGGTGGAGTTCCATTTATATGATGAGCATAAGGAGATGTCACTTTATGATTTTTGTCGGGTTTGTTTAGTCCCTTTTGAGGGCAAGACAGAAGAACCACATCGCGATGATGCGGACGGGTTTATTGATACTATCACTGTAGGGGAAACAAGGAAGGTTTCCGATGCTTGAATCACTAGCATACATTTTCTTGTTTTACGTTATTTTGCATTATTTTCTAGTCGTTGTTTAATTGGTCGCAGAAACTGTGGAAACCTTAGTATCCCTGATATTATTATTTTGCTCCACGGTTTATACGGTGATAACTCTGTTAGTATGGGCGGCATTATTGCCAAACAGTTAAGTTTGAACAGTACCAAGGGCCCCATCTTTGGAGGCATCTATGCTTCACGCCTAGCTGCACATTTTAACATACCTATTAGGCATTATAAGAAGGAAGAAAAAGTGCTGCCTCGTGTTTATCTAGATTATAAAAGTATGGTGGCACATGATTTTATTGTTAAGAATAGGGAAGGAGAACTTAAATACAAATTGTTCTTTAATAAACATCATCCTGAGACTATTACCCTGCCTGCTCCTTCTTTGTTTGATTTATCTGCAGGCCAGTACCTTGTTCCGTTGAAGGCTATTCACGCCTACCAGAACCCTGCACCAGCCATGGAGCCAGAGCCGGAACCACAAGTTGATCCTTCACGACAGTCCAATTACCAGTGGGATATCGGAGTCTTCTTCTTCTTCTTCTCAGTACGACCCCAACTACTATTATGGATATCCGCCAGGCCAGCCGTGGCCATATACCAACTTAGGCCAAAAGCCTAAGCTTGGGGGAGTACGTATTTCCCACCGACATTACATTTATGTTCACACACTCATTGCTAGATGTCGGTGCTCATACTTTTTCATTGTATCATGCATGCTAGTTTATTTTCCTTTTTATGCTTTCTTCTTGTGTGTTTAATAAACCTTAAGAAAAACCAAAAAAATTAGTTGTAGCTTTTAGTTAGTTTAATTTCCATGCTTGTAGCAGTAATTAAAAAGAAAACCCAAAAAGATTTCCTGTTCTTCTTTTGCTTGTTGGGAGCTCTCCCGTGTAAATAGTTTTATTTCTTTACTTTTCTTTGGGGGTCGACAGGAGAATACCATGATTAAATTGTTGAAGTGGCTCTTATATACATTATTGTTGATCTGACAAAAGAGCCCATATTGCCTTGTCTTCTCCTGTTTATTGAATGCTTGCAGATTCTAGCTTAGTCCAATGCACGTGCACTATTATTATTATCCACATCGTTCGGTCGTGCAAGTGAAAGGCAATAATGATTATTATATGATGAACTTATTGAGATGAGAAAAGCTGGTATGAACTCGACCTCTCTTGTTTTTGTAAATATGATTAGTTAGTCGTTCCTGATTCAGCCTATTATGAATAAACATGTTTGCAATGACAACTAGAGATCATAGTTTCTTGTGCCATGCTTGATTAGCTAGGAGCTTATACTGGTTTACCTTGCGTGCCAACATGCTATTAAAATGGTTATGATGTGGTATGATAGGGTGGTATCCTCCTTTGAATGATTTAAGTGACTTGACTTGGCGCATGTTCACGCATGTAGTTGAAACAAAATCAACATAGCCTTCACGATATTTATGTTCATGGTGGATTATATCCTACTCATGCTTGCATTCGGTATTGAGTAATTTTAATGCATGTTCATGACTATTGTCGCTCTCTAGCTGGTCGCTTCCCAGTCTTTTGCTAGCCTTCACCTGTACTAAGCGGGAATACTGCTTGTGCATCCAATCCCTTAAACCCCAAAGTTATTCCTCATGAGTCCACTATACCTACCTATATACGGTATCTACCTGCCGTTCCAAGTAAATTTGTATGTGCCAAACTCTAAACCTTCAAATAAATATCCTGTTTTGTATGCTCGAATAGCTCAAGTATCAACTAGGGCTGTCTGTATCTTCCATGTTAGGTGGGTTATTCTCAAGAGTGGACTCCGCTCCTCACTCACGAGATAAATGGCTGGTCACCAGGATGTCTAGTCCCATGCTTTATGCAAATCAAATAAAAATAATTGCAATCAAAACTCCCCCTGGGACTCTTGTTAGTTGGAGGCACTCGTGTTTCGAGCAAGCCATGGATTGATGCTTGTTGGTGGAAGGGGGAGCATAAACTTTGCCATTCTATTTGGGAACCGCCTATAATGTGTGTAGCATGGAAGATATCGCCGTCTTTTGGTTGTTATGTTGACAATGAAAGTATACCGCTCAGAATATTATTCACCTCTGTTTCAAAACTGAGCTCTGGCACCTCTACAAATCCCTACTTCCCTCTGCGAAGGGCTAATCTATTTAGTTTTATGCTGAGTCATCATCCTCTTATTAAAAAGCACCAGTTAGAGAGCACCGCTGTCATTTGCATTCATTATTGTTAGTTTACATTGAGTATGACTTGAATGGATCTCTTTTACCATGAATTACAATGTCTAGTCAGTCCTTGGTCTTTAAAGGTGCTCTGCATTTATGTTTTGCGGTCTCAGAAAGGGCTAGCGAGATACCACCTTGTTATATCATATTATGATTTTTTTTGAGAAAGTGTTTTCATCCGAGATCTATTATTATTGCTCGCTAGCTGATTATGCTATCGATATGAGTAAACCTGAGACCTAAGCATTATTGCGAGTGTGGTTAGTTATAATCTTTGCTGAAAACCTGAATGCCGGCTTTACATATTTACAACAACAAGAGCAAACAAAGTTTGTAAAAGTTTTTCTTTATCACTTTCAGTTTGTCAACTGAATTGCTTGAGGACAAGCAAAGGTTTAAGCTTGGGTGAGCTGATACGTCTCCGTCGTATCTACTTTTCCAAACACTTTTGCCCTTGTTTTGGACTCTAACTTGCATGATTTGAATGGAACTAACATGGACTAACGCTGTTTTCAACAGAATTACCATGGTGTTATTTATGTGCAAAAACAAACGTTCTCGGAATGACCTGAAACTTCACGGAGCAACTTTTTGGAAAATATAAAAAATTCCTGCAAAAGATGAAGACCAGGGGGCCCACCACCTGTCCACGAGGGTGGGGGCGCGCATGCCCCCTACCTCATGGGCCCCCTGGTGCCTCTCCGAATCCAACTCCATATATTGTGTTTCGGGGAGAGAAAAATCAAAGAGAGAAATTCATCGCGTTCTACGATACGGAGCCGCCGCCAAGCCCTAAAACTTCTTGGGAGGGCTGATCTGGAGTCCGTTCGGGGCTCCGGAGAGGGGAATCCGTCGCCATCGTCATCATCAACCATCCTCCATCATTAATTTCATGATGCTCACCGCCGTGCGTGAGTAATTCCATCGCAGGCTTGCTGGACGGCGATGGGTTGGATGGGATCTATCATGTAATCGAGTTAGTTTTGTTAGGGTTTGATCCCTAGTATCCACTATGTTCTGAGATTGATGTTGCTATGACTTTGCTATGCTTAATGCTTGTCACTAGGGCCCGAGTGCCATGATGTCAGATCTAAACCTATTATGTTTTCATCAATATATGAGAGTTCTTAATCCTATCTTGCAAGTCTATAGTCACCTATTATGTGTTATGATCCGTTAACCCCGAAGTGACAATAATCGAGATACTTACCGGTGATGACCGTAGTTTGAGGAGTTCATGTATTCACTATGTGTTAATGCTTTCTTCCGGTACTCTATTAAAAGGAGGCCTTAATATCCCTTAGTTTCCATAAGGACCCCGCTACCACGGGAGGGTAGGACAAAATATGTCATGCAAGTTCTTTTCCATAAGCACGTATGACTATGTTCGGAATACATGCCTACATTATATCAATGAACTGGAGCTAGTTCTGTGTCACCCTAGGTTATGACTGTTACATGATGAACCGCATCCAGCATAATTCTCTATCACTGATCCATTGCCTACGAGCTTTCCATATATTGTTCTTTGCTTATTTACTTTCCCGTTGCTATTGCTATCATCACTACAAAGTACCAAAAACATTACTTTTACTACTATTACCTTTTGCCACCGTTACCACTACTATCATATTACTTTGCTACTAAATACTTTGCTGTAGATACTAAGTTTCCAGGTGTGGTTGAATTGACAACTCAGCTGCTAATACTTGAGAATATTCTTTGGCTCCCCTTGTGTCGAATCAATAAATTTGGGTTGAATACTTTACCCTCGAAAACTGTTGCGATCTCCTATACTTGTAGGTTATTAGTCCTCGGACAACCGGACTATATCTCTTGGCCGGACTGTTGGACTATGAAGAGACAAGATTGAAGACTTCGTCCCGTGTCCGGGTGGGACTCTCCTTTGCGTGGTAGGCAAGCTTGGTCGTTCGGATATGTACATCTCCTCCCTTGTAACTGACTCTGTGTAACCCTAGCCCCTTCAGGTGTCTATATAAACCGGAGGGTTTTAGTCCGTAGGACAACAACAATCATACCATAGGCTAGCTTCTAGGGTTTAGCCTCTTTGATCTCGTGGTAGATCAACTCTTGTAATACTCATATCATCAAGATCAATCAAGCAGGAAGTAGGGTATTACCTCCATTGCGAGGGCCCGAACCTGGGTAAACATTGTGTTCCCCACCTCCTGTTACCATCCGCCTTAGACGCACAGTTCGGGACCCCCTACCCGAGATTCGCTGGTTTTGACACCGACATTGGTGCTTTCATTGAGAATTCCACTGTGTCGTCACCATAAGGCTCGATGGCTCCTTCGATCATCGGCAACGATGCGATCCAGGGTGAGGTTTTTCTCCCTGGACAGATTTTGCATCCGGCGGCTTCGCACTACGGGCCAACTCGCTTGGCCATCTGGAGCAGATCGAAAGCTACGCCCCTGGCCATGAGGTCAGGTTTGGAAGTTTGAAATATACTATCGACATCCGCGGAGACTTGATCTTCGACGGATTCGAGCCCACATCAGGTGCGCCGCACAGTCACGACGGGCATGACTTAGCTCTACCGCCTGACAGTGTTCGGGAGATCACACCTGTGGCGACTCTGGCCCTTGATCCGGAGCAGATCGCACCGTGCGAGGACAGGTGGATGGACCCCTCCCCAGAGGCCGCACACTCAGCGGCGATAGAACCGAATACTGACTTCACCTCCTATGAGACCTGTCTTGCCGGACCTCTGGATTCGTCCCCGGCCACGGTCTCCGAACCGCCTGCGTCCGTACCTATCAAATATGATTGGGCGCTGATCCCGGAGTTTTCCTCCGCGGATATCTTTCAGCACTCGCCCTTGGGCGATGTGCTAAATTCATTAAGGTCTCTCTCCTTGTCAGGAGGCCCTTGGCCGAACTGTGTTCGGCTCGAGTGGGAAGCAGACGACGAAGAAATTCGTTCCCCACCCACCACCCACTTAATAGCCACCGTCGACGACTTAACCGACATGCTTGATTTCGGATCTGAAGACATCGACGGTATGGACGACAATGCGGGAAATGAACAGGAACCACCGCCCGCAGGGCACTGGACTGCCACTTCATCACATGATATGCATGGTGGATACACCCCTAGAAAATGATGACGAGGAACGGGAGGAAGCAGCGAAGGACAATTCCCTCGAGAAGCAACCAAAGCGACGGCATAAGTGCCGCTCCAAATCCCGCCCCGGCAAAAACAGCGATAACAGTGCAAGAAAGAGTAACACCCCGGTCGACCCCAAAGGAGACAACGACCACATGAACCCAGCGGTGGAGCAGGGTGAACCAGCGGACGACGAACATAGTACGGTGCCGCTGTCAGGTCACGACGACCACGAGGGTAAAACTCATCAACCTGTCTCCGGAGACATGAATAGTCTGGACGACGATGCACACATCATCCCTGAAAGACACTTGGAACAAGAGAACCTTCATAAAAGGCTCATTGAAACCGCGCGGAGCCTGAAGAAGAAGAAGGAAAGGCTTAAGACCGCGCAGAATATGCTCAACAGCAGATGGTATAAAGTGCTTGACACGGAAGAAAAGTACGGCGGTAATCGCCACACAAAAAGCTATCCAAAGCGCAAGATGTTGCCTGAATTCGATGATGAGGCCTTAGAGCCCACTCAACCGGAAAATAAAACGGCCGATCAACCGGACCGGCCACCCCGTGGTCGCGACAGGGCGGCTAACGATGGCGTACACAAGTCAGCACACGACCTACACGAGGACCTACACAAAAAAGCCGGTTTGACCAGGTCCATTTACGGACCTAGGAAGCGCGTTCCGGCACAGAATCATCGCCGCCCAAATGACTATACTGACAGAATAATAGTTCAGAATCAAAACCGAACACTACAACCGTCAGACACACCCAAATACACGGGTGCCGCGCACCCCCTATGCTTCACCGACGAGGTACTGGACCATGAATTCCCAGAAGGATTCAAACACGTGAACATAAAGTCATACGACGGAACAACAGACCCTGTGGTCTGGATTGAGGACTTTATCCTTCACATCCACATGGCTCGTGGAGATGATCCCCACGCCATCAAATACTTCCCTTAAAGTTGATAGGACCAGCTAGGCACTGGTTGAAAGGCCTCCCCGAAAACTCAATTGGAAGTTGGGAAGAGCTCGAGGACGCTTTCAGGGCTAATTTTCAAGGGACCTATGTCCGACCTCCGAATGCAGACAATTTAAGTCACATAATTCAGCAACCCGGAGAGTCGGCACGAAAGCTTTGGGACAGATTCCTCACTAAGAAGAATCAAATTGTCGATTGCCCGGACGCCGAAGCCTTAGCGGCTTTCAAACATAGCATCCGGGATGAATGGCTTGCTCGACACCTTGGCCAGGAAAAACCAAGGATAATGGCAGCTCTAACAAGCCTTATGACCCACTTTTGCGCGGGCGAGGATAGCTGGCTGGCCCGCAGCGGCACCAGCGACCCAAGAACATCCGAAGGCAGGGATGGCAATGGAAAACCATGACGCAATAAAAGCAAGCGTCGAAGCAATGAAGACAGCCCAGACAACACGGCGGTAAATGCCGGATTCAGGGGCTCTCGACACGGTCAATGGAAAAAGCCATTCAAAGGCAGCAAAGATGGACCGTCCAGCCTAAACAAGATTCTAGACAGATTATGTCAGATTCACGACACCTCCTATAAATCTGCAAATCACACCAACAGAGAATGCTGGGTCTTTAAGCAGGCCGACAAGCTAAACGCCGAACACAAGGGGAGGGAGACACCAAGTGAAGACGAGGATGAGCCTCACCAACAAAACACTGGGGGACAGAAAAAATTCCCACCAGAAGTCAAAACAGTGAACATGATTCACGTAACAAAGAGGACGAGCACACGCGCGCTCTGAGACGTATGCACCGTAGAGCCCGTTACCCCCAAGTTAAACCCTTGGTCGGCCTGCCCAATCACTTTTGATCGCAGGGATCACCTGACTAGTGTCCGGCACGGAGGATCGGCTGCCTTGGTACTAGACCCAATAATTGATGGATACCATCTCACTCGAGTCCTTATGGACGATGGCAGTAGTCCTAATATGATATATCAAGACACAGTCCGCAAAATGGGGATAGACCCAACAAGAATCATCCAAAGCAATACTACCTTTAAAGGAGTAGTACCAGGCCCAGAGCCCCGCTGCACGGGCTCTATAGTACTAGAGGTTGTATTCGGTTTTCTCGACAACTTCCGAAGCAAAGAATTAACCTTCGACATCGCTCCATTCCGAAGCGGCTATCAAGCACTACTCAGAAGAACAGCCTTCGCCCATTTTAATGCAATACCACATTACGCTTATCTTAAGCTTAAGATGCCCGGTCCACGTGGCATTATCACAGTTAGCGGACACTCAGAGCATTCCTTACATGCAGAGGAGTGTACGGCGGCTTTCGCAGCCAAACACTGAGCGACCCCTCCAACCAGAATAAAGGATCGGTCGTCAAGACCGCGGACACGGCTAGACGAGTCTGGCGCACCCCTCGCTATAACAGTTCAGATAAACCCGAGATCGGGTCGATGGATATACCCCCATAGGTGGCGCTAGGGGCTTCCCGCATGTAAAAAGGACTATAGTTCGGTTTGACCTTACTTAGATTGAATTTCAATGATCTATTAATAATAACCAATTTTCCGCACATTGGCTTTCACCTGGGTTTTTTCTCTCTTGCAGATGACAATCGTGCTACACCCTCCCAAGACACGGCACAACGGAGACACAGGCGCAGACGTGCAGTAGGGCCCCGCTCAAAGGTTTCTTTTTAGATTAAGACCATGTGTAAACCTTTCCCACTGTCTCTTGTTGCTTTACGCCCTCCGGATACTTAACACAACCGAGAGGGATGCTGACGTTATTGGCATTTTTGCCATGTCAGATCGATGCACGTACCTGGAAATTCAAGGTTTATTATCAAGGGCTTTGCTCAGCCCGGTATATGTTGTAAAGTCCGAATACCTTAGGGAGTGTTCGGCGTCACGAGTTTGGCCTTATATGCATCAGCTCCGAATCATGTCTTTGGTCAAATGTTGGGTTTGCCCGGCTCCCGTGTTTTGCTACCTTACGTTCCACTCTATCGGCTAAGGGGGCACCGGGAGAACTACTGCGATTGTTCCCTGGTTCATCTGGGTGAGCACCTTAGTAGAGAAAGCCGAAAACTGACTGTCATGATAAAGCGCGAGATTGGTCAACCACTCGATGACTCAGCGGAATCTTCACGATTCCTCCGCATTAACGAAGGACCGGTTTCCTGGTCATGTATGTACGTGCACCGTATTCGGATAAGCGCGGAGGTACCAGGGGCTATATAGTAGCCCCACTATCAAACTCCTATGGCTAAGTGAAAGTGTTAAAGCAATATAGTGCGATTGCCTTGTTCGCCGCGCTATCACCTCCTTCTTCATGGATAAAGACGTTGGATAAAGTGAGAATACGTGCTTTTCCGAACACCCCCGCATTATGTGCGTGGGGCTGAAGCCGATGACTACAAACTTTCAGGTTATATACATACATAGAACAGCCGCACAGGAGGAATACTAATACTTTAAGGCAAAAGTATAAACATAGCCTTTATAACCCAAATAGCATTTTTTTTACAATTGGGATACATGTCACTCGAACATAATATTCTTCGAGCACTGAGCCTCTATTAAACGAGCGCCTTCTAGGACTTCTTCTAAATAGTGCTCGGCCGAGACCTGGCCTACGACCGGACCCTGGGTTGCAATAGTGGTGGCATCCATCTCTGCCCAGTATGTCTTAACACGAGCAAGAGCCATCCGCGCACCCTCTATGCACGCTGACCTCTTTACGGCATCGATATGCTGCACAGCGCCAAGGAATCGTTGCACTAAACCAAAATAACTATTCGGCTTTGGTCCTTCCGGCCAAAGATGATCCACGACAGACCTCATGGCAAGCCCGGACAACCTATGGAGCTCAGCCCACTCGGCCATTTGCTCATTTAACAGCAGCGGACGCGTCGGAGCACTGAATTGTGACCAGAACAACTTCCCCACTTCGTGATCTTCTTGATCTTTGAAAAACGCAGTCGCATCAGCAACACTCATTGCCAAGTACGCATACGCGTCCGCAGCACTCCATAATTGATCCAGAGGGGCATACTTCGGATCTCCGAACTTCGTCCGCAACAAAAAGGGCTTCCTAGCCGTGATATCTCCGGCTTGACAGAGCTCCTCCTCTGCCGCTCTGATTTTAGAATGGGTTTCCTTGGCTGCCTCCACGGCTCTCTTCAGGTCAGCCTCCCTCACTTGGCTTTCCTTTTCAAGAAGCTCATATCGGCCGGCGGCATGTTCTAGCTCAACAGCCATCTTGGCTATTTCATCTTTGCTCTTGCGATGAGCAGCCTGTTCGGCTCTTAAGTCTTCGGCCACCTTTAGGGAAGCCGCATCACTTCTCCTGGCTTGTTCCTTGGCTCGAGAAAGTTCCACCCGAAGGGTCTCCATGGCAGCAGCTCCATCTGCAGTCAAAACGTATTACAGACACTAGCATCATGCTCCTCTTAATACTTGCTGACCACCCGAAAATACATACCCTGTGCCTCGTCAAGCCGCTTGTTCACAAGCGCAATGTTGGCATCTGCCGTATCAAGTTGCCGGCTCAAACCAGCAAACACAGCAGTCCGGCCAGCCACCGGACCGTCAGCCGTCTGCACATGAAAGCAGCGCCATTATTAACCTGGGATTATGATCCTCTGTTTGCTGCCCACGGATAGCAACCAGAGTCTCAGGGGCTACTATCTGTATAGAGCACACCTAATGTGTGCGGTACCGTCAATTTTTTATATATATTACTTTGCGTACCTCAAAGCCTCTTAGCAGGCTCATAAAAGCTTCATGCAACCCACTTGTGGCGGAGGAGATCCTCTCAACCACCATACTCATTAAAGTACGGTGCTCCTCTGAAATAGCCGCTTTCTCCAAAAGCTCATCAGTACGTCCGGTTTCCCACCGGACAGTCCCGGACCCTTTTTGTTGCTCTCCATGGGAGACGAATATTTCGGACTGCGGGTGGCCGAAGGGTTACCTTCTGGCCTTGGTAGATCAGGAGAAACCCTCTGTGATGACATCTCAGGGTCGTCCGTCCCAGGAGGCGGGGAGGCAGGGGAGGCGTTTCGCTCTCCATCATCTCCGGAAGAAGATCCCCTAAAGATGAACTCTGTTGAGAAGGGCTGCGAGCCGAGCTGCAAGATATATGTCTCGGTTATTGTCCTCGGAGATAATGCAGGATATATTTACCAGAAGTACTCTTGATTCACTTACAGCTCGGTGGAGGGCTGGCCCCCTTGCGGGCACTGTGCGATAAGGACGCCCTCCGGGGCAGTGCCTCCTGACGAAGATTTCTTCCCTCATTGGGAACCTTTCGTTTCCAAGTCGTCAGAGGCAGTCCTTTTCCTTCCTTGAGAGGAGGGGATTCTAGATTCTTCTCCCCGATCCTCCTCCTTCGTGGAGACACTAATTCCCCCGGTTTGGACGAGTAATGCGTGAGGCCCGCTTTTCCCTTCTTTATCCCTCCCTTTATCTTCCCCTGATGGCACTTGATAAGGTGCATGCTCAAGCATCCTGGCTAGTTTAGGATCCGGTGAGCCTTCAGGAAGGGGAGCCGAACACCTGATCATCTTTGCCTTTGTTATCCAGTCCTGGCCAAGATCAATTTTTTCAGAATGATGTTGTGACAAATAAAAAGACAGCATGTTCCTCCGCAGAATTACTCACCTGGGTATCTGGACGGTTGCAGTTGAGACCCGCATCCTCGATGGTGTCCGGACACTTTATTCATGATCCGGAGAACAATCCATACATCTCTTCGAGCGTCATGCCAAAGAACTGCTGAATAGCTCGCGGTCCTTTCGGGTTGAACTCACACATACAGAGAGATCAAGGTTGGCATGGCAGGACCCGAGGAACTAGCATAACTTGCATTACTTTGACAAGACCGACATCCCTCTTGAGGAGATCTCGGATGCGACTTTGCAATGTCGGCACATCATTAACCGGCCCCCAGTCTAGCCCCTTGTTGACCCATGACGCCAGTTGTGGTCTGGGGCCCAAACGGAAGGCGAGGGGAGCCACCCACTTAGTACTTCAGGGAGCTGTGATGTAAAACCACTCCCGCTGCCATAAGTTGGATATCTCCGGGAAGGAACCCTTTGGCCATGGTGCATCGACGCCTTTGCTTATTGTGGCACCTCCGCATTCTGTGTGTCGCCCATCGATTATCTTCGGCTTCAAATTGAAGGTCTTGATCCATAAGCCGAAGTGTGGGGTGATGCGGAGGAAGGCCTCACATACGACGATAAACGACAAGATGTGAAGAATTGAATCCGGAGCTAGATCATGGAAGTCGAGCCCATAATAGAACATGAGCCCTCTAACGAAGGGATCAAGACTAAAGCCTAGCCCTCGGAGGAAGTGGGAAACAAATACGACACTCTCATTGGGTTCGGGAGTGGGGATGACCTGCCCACGGGCAGTCAGCCTGTGCGAGATTTCGACGGTCAGATACCTGGCCTCCCTCAGCTTCTTGATGTCCTCCTCTGTGACAGAGGAAGCCATCCACCGGCCCTGAAGGTTGGATCCGGGCATGATTGAAGGTCCGAAGCACTTCGCCTATGCCTTGGGTGTTGGAACTCGGGGTGGGGGAAGGGAGGGATTGAGTGTGAGAAGAAAAGGACAGGCTTTGAGCCCCTTTATAAAGACGGCGAATATCAAGCGTCCTCCGCGTGGCCGTTTGGAACTTGCCTAAAATCGAGGAGTCGTACTTACGAGCATGATTGGGTTACCCACACCCGTATTGATAAGAATCCAGTGATAAGGGGACATGATCTCTGCTTCGACAAGACGTGCCAATAAAACCGCCTCGCAACACGTGCAATGGCTGGTTGGGAAAAATGGTTCGAATAATGACCGAGGCCAGGGCGTGATGTCACGTTATGAAAAGTTGTCAGGAGATTAGATTTGTGGAAATATTATACTCTCTACGGTGGTATGTAAAATTTGTTTTGCAAAGTCGGACACTATCCTTGTGTTCAAAATCTTCTATGGAGTATTCGGAGGAGGAACCCGCCTTGCAATATCAAAGACAATCTGCGCGCCGGACTCATCGTCATTGAAGCCTGGTTCAGGGGCTACTGAGGGAGTCCTGGATAAGGGGGTCCTCGGACAGCCGGACTATATCCCTTGGCCGGACTGCTGGACTATGAAGATACAAGATTGAAGACTTCGTCTCGTGTCCGGGTGGGACTCTCCTTTGCGTGGAAGGCAAGCTTGGCCGTTTGGATATGTAGATATCCTCCCTTGTAACTGACTCTGTGTAACCCTAGCCCCTTCCGGTGTCTATATAAACCGGAGGGTTTTAGTCCGTAGGACAACAACAATCATACCATAGGCTAGCTTCTAGGGCTTAGCCTCTCCGATCTCTTGGTAGATCAACTCTTGTAATACTCATATCATCAAGATCAATCAAGCAGGAAGTAGGGTATTACCTCCATTGCGAGGGCCCGAACCTGGGTAAACATTGTGTTCCCCACCTCCTGTTACCATCCGCCTTAGACGCACAGTTCGGGACCCCCTACCCGAGATCCGCCAGTTTTGACACCGACAGCGGCGACAAGAAACTTACACATTGTTAATCTTGGCGGTGAGAGCATTTGCGATAGCAAAAGGAAGAAACACCAAAGCCTGAAACAAGAGATATTTAGTCATTAGTTTGAACTATTCCTACACTTTGTATGTAAGAGTGAAAACATGACACTACACAACATAGACATACCATGCACATTCCTGTTTTTAGACCTTTGGGATTGTCACATAAATGAGCAAGTGTCTTCCTTCCCTGTCCATGCATGGCAAGTTCATTTATATTATGGAAAAATAAGTAGCAAGTCTAGAATTTCTTTTAAGAATGATCATAGGCTAATTTATGCAATATGTATGCCACTTTCATGTCAATCCATAAATGCCCGCATCATCACGAAGAAGTAAATGCAATAGCATAACATGGAGGAACAGAGTGCCATTAGATGCTTATTCAGAAAATGGAGTGTCACCGCAGGCAGCACAAGACATGAGTTCAATCTATCATCTATGTTAGTTGTAAGGTGATTTGCTTGCCCATGTCTAATATCCAAGTCATTAGGTGCTTTTTCCATTCCATATGTCCAGGTGGATAACGGAACTATCTAGTTTACCACACATAACTCAACTTGCACACCGTATGTCGACATTTTTGAGTTTATCATCTCAAATCACAGAATCGAAGTTTCGAAAACAATAAGTTTCAGATTTAAGTGATACTACCTCCGTCCGGGTTTATTAGTCCCATCGTATTTGTGTCAAAGTTTGACCATATATTTGACTAGCAAAAAAGTTAATGTATGTCAAAAAAATATTGTTGGATTCGTATTTGAATGTCATTTTCAATTATATTACTTTTGCTACGTATAACTTATATTTTATCACCCCCTCCGATTCGAATTAATTGACGCGGCCTGTATACAATGTGCCTTTTACATTGTATAGAGGTTGGGTCAATTAATTCTGCATTAGAGGGAGTAGCTAAAATCATAGTCAAAATATGAGGGGGGCTAGTAAACCAGGACGGATGTAGTACTAGCTCATATCTGCACAAATCAATATTTTAGTAACAAATAAGTTGAAATCAGAATTATACCTCACCTTCTTATTGAAATCAATGGTTAGAAGATGTAGCAACATACTACATTTGAACATTTGTAATTTGTTTGATGTACAATGTTATATTGTTTCCTTTCAATCAGAAAATAAGATTGCACTCGATGACAGTTGCTGAAGGTGTATAGTCAACTTCCAGTAGCAACCAGAACTACCAAGATAACACACTTGGACAATCATTTCGTCTGGATGTTTTAATGCTTGGTCAGTTCAGATCTTGGAAAAAAGTAAGGGGATCGCCTGCTTTTTGGAAGGCAGTCGATCTTTTGGTGCACTGGATCTACATCTAGAAGTAACAAAAAACATCCAACATGCAAATACTATGGAGCTTTTGAACCCTAACATTTTTCCCTTCTTTTCACAATGCACAGTTGTACATATGCAACATACTGTGTTCTAGAAGGAAAAGTAGACAGACACACCATGCGATTTAGCAGGAGCAATATTGTAAATATGAAAGCACATTATTCCATATTACAAACTACCCAGCAAGTCAGTGTCAAGGAAACGAACAACAAATAAGGAACTTACAACCAAATTTCCAAAGGCAGAATCAGTTCCGATCACAAGCAGATGTGGCTGGTTCCTCATGATATCCGAAGGAGAGAGATAACACCTACACAACAAGATAAATGAAACTAGCGTTACATTCAAAGATAGATATTTTGTACAATAAACAATGAGTAGTCTTTCTTATCCCATACCATACAACAACTCCAACTAACAACACAATAAACGGAAGGAGCTGCAGCCCAAATGTAAAATACAAGCATTAAAATGTGCATGGAATGTAAAAAGATAAAGCAGAAATTCGGTATTGTTCTTGTAAATAAGGTTTTAGCCTTCCAGGTTGAATTAAATATTTAAAATAATCAGACGGAACTTGGACTATTCAAAAGCATAATATTTTTAAGAGCTACACTTGTCCAAGATAAAATAATGGCTACAAAACTAAACCCAATAGCTAAGACCTGACTTTTTGCCATTTTTATGCTCTAGTTATAAGCTTTGGGGTGAACTATTTGTTGATACATTATTATTATACATTTGTAATTTTGTTGTCCAAAGACATACAAGTTTTTTTATATTTTATCAATAAAATTTTACTGTCGGGGCCTCTCCTACAGTTTACGGTAAAAAAAATACAAGCTTGATGATAAAAAAATTGTTCATATACACATATACAAACTGAAGACTATACATATCAAATATTCAAATCATTGCTTGCTTGTTGAAGTTCTAATGAATGGATGCCCTAGAGTTTTCAGAAGCGCTCTAGTCCAGGAATCTACAACCTAAAAGATTACAAGCTTAAGTATTTTGCATATAGGAAATTCCAAAAACTTACCATTGCCAATGCTAATTCCATGCTCCCTGTCCGTGCATCGACTACTTTGTGGACATTACCAATACTGCATGACAGGAGAATCATTCATGTGTAAGCAAGAAATATCAGTAAGACATATGTAGCACATTACTTATTATTGGCTTATTGCTTTGGAATTGTTTAGTGGACATGCGGTAAATGCCACAAAAAAATCACATTCAAGGGCACTGGTTCTTGAAACATGAAGATTCAATTATTTGCAAGCAATTTCACAACAGTTTTGGGTATTAAACACAAATAAGAATTGCATGACAGGCATATGTATCAGTCATTTGTTCACTTCATGTCATGGAGCCATGAAAAAAGTTACTCAAAAAATAAAATACAAAGGAATTTAAACTCACTTGGATCCAACTGTTGGGATTACAACAAACATGATCATCAGAATCAACACGATAACATATAGGGGGATTTCTGATACAAGTGAAAGCAACAAATCAGAAACAGTTTCTATTAATATTCACGTGGAGTACTTGCACTACTATGTTGGCAACACTGCTAGACAATGTAAGTTGTAACTCGCACTCCAGCAGAGAAAGAGTAAAGTACATAGTACAGACCTATGCTAGCAGTCATTATCGAAATACAGGAGATAAGGGCATCTCCAACGCTGATCCTCAAACCTCCCGCAACCGTCCGAACTGCGGATGCCATCCAACGCCGACCTGTATTGGTCCGTAGTGCGGTCCGAATGCGATTTCTCCCGCAAATCAGAGACAAAAGTGGGTGAGGTTTGCAGGAGTCCGGACCGATCCCAAGCCCACTTCTGACTGCCCTGGCCCACCAAAAAACCCTACCCCCTTGCGCGCGCATCCCACCCGGCGCCAGCTGCCTGCATTCATGCCACTTTAGAGTGCGCCGCTCTACATTGAATGTGGCTCAGTGCAGACGCGACCTCTCACTTCCTCCGCCCCTCAAGCGGCGCGCCGGCCGAGGGCACCGCTCGCTGCATTCCCGGCTGAACACGCCTCCTCGCTGCATTCATACGTCTCCATTAAGGCTATGTGGAAGCCGAGAAACTTACTCCGGCCACACGTCCGTTCATGAGCAGGCCGACATTAAACACAACGTCGGTCGAGCTCCTCCCGTCCGTCCTCTATTTAAACGAGGCCAGAATCTCCTCCTTCACCATTTTCTCCACTCTTCCAATGGCTTTCGAAGAGCAGTTCTCCAGCATATAAGCCGGCTGGGTGGCCCGCCGAGCCTAGCATGACGGAGCCAGTTGCCGCCCCAAGCAGGCGCGTGGTACAGCAACTCGCCGCTCCAGACCAACTCGATGAGGAGTGGAGAGTTACTCCATGCTGGCACGGCGGGGAGCACGGCAGCACGGGCGTCGTCTACGACCGCGCCTGTGGCCACGCCATGCATGCAGAGACAGAAGCCGGGTGCGCGGAGAGCGACGAGTCGGTGGCCAACGCCTCAGCATCCGCTGCCATCATCAAGGATAAGTAGAACACAGGAGGCCGCCGCCTCTTGGGTCCCATGAAGGCACCGCCGAGGCGACGACGACGTACATAGCCGGTGTCTTGCCTGGTTCTTCTCTTGCGAGGACCTCTGTCAATCCTACATGGGCTCCACGGAAGCGTAGGCGCCGCCTTCCTCTCCCGCTGAAGTATCAGCCGGGGGTTCCACTCCGATGAGCAGTGGGGAAGTGAGTCGTCCTTTGCGCTGAAGCATATAATTCTAGGGCTGCCGACAGTCCGATGATCAGGCTCCCGAACATGAGGAAGACAAAGGTGTTGGGGAACGTAGTATTTCAAAATATTTCCTACGATCACGCAAGATCTATCTAGGAGAAGCATAGCGACGAGCGGGGAGAGTGTGTCGACGCACCCTCATAGACCGAAAGCGGGAGCGTTTAGTAACGCGGTTGATGTAGTCGAACGTCTTCGTGATCCAACCGATCAAGTATCAAATGCACGGAACCTCCGTGATCTGCACACGTTCATCTCGGTGATGTCCCTCGTACTCTTGATCCAGCTAAGGCCGAGGGTGAGTTCTGTCAGCACGGCGGTGTGTTGACGGTGATGATGAAGTTACCGATGCAGGGCTTCGCCTAAGCACTACGACAATATGACTGAGGTGTAAAACTATGGAGGGGGGCACCGCACACGTCTAAAGATCAACTTGTGTGTCTATGGGGTGCCCCCCTACCCTGTATATAAAGGAGGGGAGGAGGAGGAGGGCCTGCCACAAGGGGCGCGCCCAAGGGGGGATTCCTACTCCTAGTAGGAGTAGGTTTCCCCCTTTCCTAGTCCAAGTAGGTGAAGAAGGAAGGAGAGGAAGAAGAGAAGGAAACGGGGGGGCGGTGATACGTCTCCAATGTATTTATAATTTTTTTATTGTTCCATGCTATTATATTATCTTTTTTGGATGTTTAATGGGCTTTAATATACATTTTATATTATTTTTGGGACTAACCTACTAACCAAAGGCCTAGTGCAAATTGATGTTTTTCTGCCTATTTCAGTGTTCCGCTGAAAAGGAATATCAAACGGAATCCAAAGGGAATGAAACCTTCGGGAGAGTTATTTTTGGAGCAAATGCAATCCAGGAGACTTGGAGTGGACGTCCAGGAAGAAACGAGGCGGCCACGAGGTAGGAGGGCGCACCCAGGGGGGTAGGCCCCCCCCTCATGGGCCCCTCGTGGCTCCGTCGACCTACTTATTTTGCCTATATATACTCATATACCCCAAAAACATCCGGGAGCACCACGAAACCGTATATCCGCCGCCGCAACCTTCTATACCCGCGAGATCCCATCTTGGGTCCTTTTCCGGCGCTCCGCCGGAGGGGGAATCGATCACAAAGGGCTTCTACATCAACACCATAGCCTCTCCGATGATGTGTGAGTAGTTTACCACAGACCTTCGGGTCCATAGTTATTAGCTAGATGGCTTCTTCTCTCTTTGAATCTCAATACAAAGTTCTCCTCGATTCTCTTGGCTTCTTCTCTCTATTCGAAGTAATTCTTTTTGCGGTGTGTTTGTCGAGACTCGATGAATTGTGGGTTTATGATCAAGATTATCTATGAACAATATTTGATTCTTCGCTGAATTCTTTTATGCATGATTTAATATCTTTGCAAGTCTCTTCGAATTATCAGTTTGGTTTGGCCTACTAGATTGATCTTTCTTGGAATGGGAGAAGTGCTTAGCTTTGGGTTCAATCTTGCAGTGTCCTTTCCTAATGACAGCAGGGGCAGCAAGGCATGTATTGTATTTTTGCCATCGAGGATAAAAAGATGGGGTTTATATCATATTGCTTGAGTTTATCCCTCTACATCATGTCATCTTGCCTAATGCATTACTCTGTTCTTATGAACTTAATACTCTAGATGCATGCTGGATAGCGGTCGATGTGTGGAGTAATAGTAGTAGATGCAGAATTGTTTCGGTCTACTTGTCGCGGACATGATGCCTATATACATGATGATGCCTAGATATTCTCATAACTATTCGCTTTTCTATCAATTGCTCGACAGTAATTTGTTCACCCACCGTAGAATTTGCTATCTTGAGAGAAGCCACTAGTGAAACCTATGGCCCCTGGGTCTATTTTCCATTATATTATTTTCCTATCTACTTGCTATTTCTATAGTTTTTTATTTTGCAATCTTTATTTTCCAATCTATACAACAAAAATACCAAAAATATGTATCTTATTATCTCTATCAGATCTCACTTTCATAAGTGACCATGAAGGGATTGACAACCGCTTTATCACTTTGGTTGCGAGGTTCTTGTTTGTTTGTGCAGGTACTAGGGACTTGCGTGTTACCTCCTACTGGATTGATACCTTGTTTCTCAAAAACTAAGGGAAATACTTACGCTACTCAAAAACTGAGGGAAATACTTACGCTACTTTGCTGCATCACCCTTTCCTCTTCAAGGGAAAACCAATGCATGCTCAAGAGGTAGCAAGAAGGATTTCTGGCGGTGTTGCCGGGGAGGTTGCACCAAGTCAAGTCAAGATTTGATCTCCCGTCAAGAAGCCATTTTTGGCACCATTGCCGGAGAGATCTACGCACAAGTCAAGACATACCAAGTACCCATCACAAACTCTTATCCCTCGCATTACATTATTTACCATTTGCCTCTCATTTTCCTCTCCCCCACTTCACCCTTGTTGTTTTATTCGCCCTCTTTTTCGTTCGCCTCTTTTTTGTTCGATTCTTTTTCTTGCTTCTTGTGTGCTTGTGTGTCACGATGTCTCTTCCAAAAAGTATTGATCTTCACCATAGAAGGTTGGAAGAAATTGAAAACAACGTTAGAAGTTTTATGTCCTTGCAATTTGAGCATAATAATTTCTTCAGAAATGAGCTTAAAGAGCAAAAAGGTTTTATGTAGTACATGAATAAAGAGCTCGACGATATGTCTAAGGAATTTTATGGTTTGAAATCTCAGTTTGCTCATCTTGAAAACTTAATAGACCAAATTTTGGATAATCAGGCCACCTTAGTTAATAAGATGGCCGCCAAATCGGAAGAGTTAGATGATAATAAGGATGAAGATCTAAAAGTGATCGATGTGTCTCCTATTAAATCTTTGTTTTGCAATATGAATCTTGATAATGATGGGACTGGAGATGAGTCAACTTTAGTTAAAAGGCGTCCCAATGATTCGGAGTTTTTAGATCTTGATGCAAAAATTCGTAAAAGTGGGATTGAAGAGGTCAAGACTTTACATAGCAATGAACCCATTATTTTGGATTTCAAGGAATTTAATTATGGTAATTGCGCCTTGATAGATTGTATTTCCTTGTTGCAATCCGTGCTAAATTTTCCTCATGCTTATGATCAAAATAAAGCTTTTACCAAACATATCATTGATGCCTTAATGCAATCCTATGAAGAAAAGCTTGAATTAGAAGTTTCTATTCCTAGAAAACTTTATGATGAGTGGGAACCCACTACTAAAATTAAAATTAGAGATCATGAATGCTATGCTTCATGTGATTTGGATGCTAGTGTTTCCATGATTCCAAAAACTTTGTGTGATGTGTTAGGTTTCCGTGAGTTTGATGATTGTTCTTTAAATTTGCATCTTGCGGATTCCACCATTATGAAACCTATGGGAAGGATTAATGATGTTCTTATTGTTGCAAATAGGAATTATGTGCCCATAGATTTCATTGTTTTTGATATAGATTGCAATCCTACATATCCTATTATTCTTGGTAGACCTTTCCTTAGAACGATTGGTGCAATTATTGATATGAAAGAAGGAAATATTAGATTCCAATTTCCGTTAAGGAAAGGCATGGAAAACTTTCCTAGGAAAAAATTAAATTACCTTATGAATCTATTATGAGAGCCACTTATGGATTGCATACCAAAGACGACAATACCTAGATCTATTCTTGTTTTTATGCCTAGCTAGGGGCGTTAAACGATAGCGCTTGTTAGGAGGCAACCCAATTTTATTTTTGTTTCTTGTTTTTTGTTCCTGTTTAGTAATAAATAATTCATATAGCTTCTTTTTAGATGTGGTTTTATGCTTTTAATTGGTTTTTGTGCCAAGTAGAACCTTTGGGAAGACTTGGGGGAAGTCTTTGCGATCTTGCTGTAAAAAACAGAAACTTTAGCGCTCACGAGATTAGCTGCCATTTTTTACTGGAGAGTGCGATTAGGTTGATTATTTTTGAAGATGATTAATAGACAAATTACTCACGTCCAACAACTTATTTCATAATTTTTGGGGTTACAGAAGTATTCGAAACCTACAGACTACTACAGACTTTTCTGTTTTTGACAGATTCTGTTTTTCGTGTGTTGTTTGCTTATTTTGATGAATCTATGGCTAGTTTCGAGGGGTATGAACTATAGAGAAGTTGTAATACAGTAGGTTTAACAGAAATATAAATAAATAATTAGTTCATTCCAGTACCTTGAAGTGGTGGTTTGTTTTCTTATATTAACGGAGCTCACGATATTTTCTGTTGAGTTTTGTGTTGTGAAGTTTTCAAGTTTTGGGTAAAGATTTGATGGATTTTGGAATAAGGAGTGGCAAGAGACTAAGATTGGGGATTCCCAAGTCACCCCAAGGTAAAAATCAAGGACAACCAAAATCCTAAGCTTGGGGATGCCCTGGAAGGCATCCCCTCTTTTGTCATCGTCCATCGGTAACTTTACTTGAGGCTATATTTTTATTCACAACATGATATGTGTTTTGCTTGGAGCGTCTTGTGTGATTTGAGTCTTTGTTTTTTTAGTTTACCACAATCATCCTTGCTGTACACACCTTTTGGAGAGACACACATGAATCGGAATTTATTAGAATACTCTATGTGCTTCACTTATATCTTTTGAGCTAGATAATTTTTCCCTAGTGCTTCACTTATATCTTTAAGAGCACAGTGGTAGTTTTATTTTATAGAAATTATTGATCTCTCATGATTCACTTATATTATTTTTAGAGTCTTTTAGAATAGCATGGTAATTTGCGTTGGCTATAAAATTAGTCCTAATAAGATAAGCATCCAAGATGGGTATAATAAAAACTTTCATAAAAAGTGCATTGAATACTATGAGAAGTTTGATACTTGATGATTGTTTTGAGATATGAAGATGATGATATTAGAGTCATGCTAGTTTAGTAGTTCTGAATTTTAGAAATACTTGTTCTAAAGTTTGTGATTCCCGTAGCATGCACGTATGGTGAACCGTTATGTGATGAAGTCGGAGCATGATTTATTTATTGATTGTCTTCCTTATGAGTGGCGGTCGGGGACAAGCGATGGTCTTTTCCTACCAATCTATCCCCCTAGGAGCATGCGCGTAGTACTTTGTTTCGATAACTAATAGATTTTTGTAATAAGTATGTGAGTTCTTTATGACTAATGTTTAGTCCATGGATTATACGCACTCTTACCCTTCCACCATTGCTAGCCTCTCTAGTACCGCGCAACTTTCGCCGGTACCATACACCCACCATATACCTTCCTCAAAACAACCACCATACCTACCTATTATGGCATTTCCATAGCCATTTCGAGATATATTGCCATGCAACTACCACCGTTCCATTTATTATGACACGTTACATCATTGTCATATTACAATGCATGATCATGTAGTTGACATCGTATTTGTGGAAAAGCCACCTTTATAATTCTTTCATACATGTCACTCTTGATTCATTGCATATCCCGGTACACTGCCTGAGGCATTCACATAGAGTCATATTTTGTTCTAGTATCGAGTTGTAATTTTTGAGTTGTAAGTAAATAAAAGTGTGATGATCATCATTATTAGAGCATTATCCCAAGTGAGGAAAGGATGATGGAGACTATGATTCCCCCACAAGTCGGGATGAGACTCCGGATGAAAATAAAAGAAGAGGGAAAAAAGAGGCCATAAAAAGAGAGGAAAAGGCCCAAATAAAAAAATGATAGAAAAAGGGAGAAGGGACAATGTTACTATCCTTTTACCACACTTGCGCTTCAAAGTAGCACCATGATCTTCATGATAGAGAGTCTCCTATGTTGTCACTTTCATATACTAGTGGGAATTTTACTTTATAGAACTTGACTTGTATATTCCAATGATGGGCTTCCTCAAAATGCCCTAGGTCTTCGTGAGCAAGCGAGTTGGATGCACACCCACTTAGTTTCTTTTGTTGAGCTTTCATACACTTATAGCTCTAGTGCATCCGTTGCATGGAAATCCCTACTCACTCACATTGATATTTATTGATGGTCATCTCCATAGCCCGTTGATACGCCTAGTTGATGTGAGACTATCTTCTCCTTTTTGTCTGCTCCACAACCACCATTCTATTCCACCTATAGTGCTATATCCATGGCTCACGCTCATGTATTGCGTGAAGATTGAAAAAGTTTTAGAACATCGAAAGTATGAAATAATTGCTTGGCTTGTCATCGGGGTTGTGCATGATTAAATACTTTGTGTGATGAAGATAGAGCATAGCGAGACTATGTGATTTTGTAGGAATAACTTTCTTTGGCCATGTTATTTTGAGAAGACATGATTGCTTTGTTAGTATGCTTGAAGTATTATTATTTTTATGTCAATATTAAACTTTTTTCTTGAATCTTTCGGATCTGAACATTCATGCCACAATAAAGAAAATTACATTGAGAATTATGCTAGGTAGCATTCCACATCAAAAATTCTGTTTTTATCATTTACCTACTCGAGAACGAGCAGTAATTAAGCTTGGGGATGCTTGATACGTCTGATATGTCTTCGTCGTATCTACTATTCCAAACACTTTTGCCCTTGTTTTGGACTCTAACTTGCATGATTTGAATGGAACTAACCCGGACTGACGCTGTTTTCATCAGAATTGCCATGGTGCTATTTTTGTGCAGAAATAAAAGTTCTCGAAATGACTTGAAAATCAACGGAGATTATTTTTGGAATATATAAAAAATACTGGCGGAAGAATCCACGTTAGGGGGCCCACACCCCGTCCACGAGGGTGGGGTGCACCTACCCCCCTGGGCACGCCCCCTGCCTCGTGGCCCCCCTGACGCTCCACCGACCTCAACTCCAACTCCATATATTCGTGTTCGGGGAGAGAAAAATTAGAGAGAAGCATTCATCACGTTTTACGATACGGAGTCGCCGCCAAGCCCTAAACTCTCTTGGGAGGGCCAATCTATAGTCCGTTCGGGGCTCCGGAGAGGGGGGTCCGTCGCCATCGTCATCATCAACCTTCCTCCATCACCAATTTCATGATGCTCACCGCCCTGCGTGAGTAATTCCATCATAGGCTTGCTGGACGGTGATGGGTTGGATGAGATTTATCATGTAACCGAGTTAGTTTTGTTAGGGTTTGATCCCTAGTATCCACTATGTTCTGAGATTGATGTTGCTATGACTTTGCTATGCTTAATGCTTGTCACTAGGGCCCGAGTGCCATGATTTCAGATCTGAACCTATTATGTTTTCATGAATATATCTGAGTTCTAGATCCTATCTTGCAAGTCTATAGTCACCTACTATGTGTTATGATCCGGCAACCCCGAAGTGACAATAATCGGGACCACTCCCGGTGATGACCATAGTTTGAGGAGTTCATGTATTCACTATCTGCTAATGCTTTGTTCCGGTTCTCTATTAAAAGGGGGCCTTAATATCCCTTAGTTTCCAATAGGACCCCACTGCCACGGGAGGGTAGGACAAAAGATGTCATGCAAGTTCTTTTCCATAAGCACGTATGACTATATTCGGAATACATGCCTACATTACATTGGTGAACTGGAGCTAGTTCTGTGTCACCCTATGTTATAACTGTTGCATGATTGATCGCATCCGACATAATTATCCATCCCTGATCCATTGCCTACGAGCTTTTCACATATTGATCTTCGCTTATTTACTTTTCTGTTTCTATTGTTACAATCACTACAAAACCAAAACTGCTACCGTTACTTTTGCTACCGTTACCACTACCATCATATTACTTTGCTACTAAATACTTTGCTGCAGATATTAAGTTTCCAGGTGTGCTTGAATTGACAACTCAGCTGCTAATACTTGAGAATATTCTTTGGCTCCCCTTGTGTCGAGTCAATAAATTTGGGTTGAATACTCTACCCTCGAAAACTGTTGCGATCCCCTATACTTGTGGGTTATCAACGTCTCCAACGTATCTATAATTTTTTATTGTTCCATGCTATTATATTATCTATTTTGGATGTTTATAATGGGCTTTAATATACCTTTTTATATCATTTTTGGGACTAACCTACTAATCAAAGGCCCAGTGCAAATTGATGTTTTTTCCCTATTTAAGTGTTTCGCAGAAAAGGAATATCAAACGGAATCCAAACGGAATGAAACCTTCGGGAAAGTTATTTTTGGAACAAACGCAATCCATGAGACTTGGAGTGGACGTCAAGGAATAAATGAGGCGGCCACGAGGTAGGAGGGTGCGCCCAGGGGGTAGGCGTGCCCCCCACCCTCGTGGGCCCCTCATGGCTCCGCCGACCTACTTCATTCGCCTATATATACTCATATACCCCGAAAACATCCGGGACCACCACGAAACCCTATTTCCACCGCCACAACCTTCTATACCTGTGAGATCCTATCTTGGGGCCTTTTTCGGCGCTCTGCCGGAGGGGAAATCGATCATGAAGGGCTTCTACATCAACACCATAACGTCTCGGATGATGTGTCAGTAGTTTAACATGGACCTTCGGGTCCATAGTTATTAGCTAGATGTCTTCTTCTCTCTCTTTGGATCTCAATATAAAGTTCTCCTCGATTCTCTTGGCTTCTTCTCTCTATTCGATGTAATTCTTTTTGCGGTGTGTTTGTCGAGATCCGATGAATTGTGGGTTTATGATCAAGATTATCTATGAACAATATTTGATTATTCTCTGAATTCTTTTATGCATCATTTAATATCTTTGCAAGTCTCTTTGAATTATCAGTTTGGTTTGGCCTACTAGATTGATCTTTCTTGCAATGGGAGAAGTGCTTATCTTTGGGTTCAATCTTGCAGTGTCCTTTCCCAGTGACAGTAGGGGCAGCAAGGCACGTATTGTATTGTTGCCATCGAGAATAAAAAGATGAGGTTTATATCATATTGTTTGAGTTTATCCCTCTACATCATGTCATCTTGCCTAATGCGTTACTCTATTCTTATGAACTTAACACTCTAGATGCATGCTGGATAGCGGTCGATGTGTGGTGTAATAGTAGTAGATGTTGAATCGTTCCGGTCTACTTGTCGCGGATGTGATGCCTATATAGATGATCATGCCTAGATATTCTCATAACTATGCGCTTTTCTATCAATTGCTCCACAGTAATTTGTTCACCCACCGTAGAATTTGCTATCTTGAGAGAAGCCACTAGTGAAACCTATGGCCCCCGACGAGGGAGTCCTGGATTAGGGGGTCCTCGAACAGCCGGACTATATACTTTGGCCGGACTGTTGGACTATGAAGATACAAGATTGAAGACTTCGTCCCGTGTCCGGGTGGGACTCTCCTTTGCATGGAAGGCAAGCTTGGCAATTCGGATATGTAGATCTCCTTCCCTGTAACCGACTCTGTGTAACCCTAGCCCCCTCCGGTGTCTATATAAACCGGAGGGTTTAGTCCGTAGGACAAGAACAATCATAATCATAGGCTAGCTTCTAGGGTTTAGCCTCTACGATCTCGTGGTAGATCAACTCTTGTAATACTCATATCATCAAGATCAATCAAGCAGGAAGTAGGGTGTTACCTCCATCGAGAGGGCCTGAACCTGGGTAAACATTGTGTCCCCCGCCTCCTGTTACCATCAGCCTTAGACGCACAGTTCGGGACCCCCTACCTGAGATCCGCCGGTTTTGACACCGACACCCGTGTCTAGTTTCCATTATATTATATTCCTATCTACTTGCTATTTCTATCGTTGTTTATTTTGCAATCTTCATTTTCCAATATATACAATAAAAATACCAAAAATATTTATCTTATTATCTCTATCGGATCTCACTTTCGTAAGTGACCGCAAAGGGATTGACAACCCCTTTATTGCGTTGGTTGCGAGGTTCTTGTTTGTTTGTGCAGGTACTAGGGACTTGCGTGTTACCTCCTACTGGATTGACACCTTGGTTCTCAAAAACTGAGGGAAATACTTACGCTACTTTGTTGCATCACCCTTTCCTCTTCAAGGGAAAACCATACGCATGCTCAAGAGGTAGCAGGCGCCCCCTAGCCCTAGTCCAATTTGGTTAGGGCTAGGGGGCGCGCGCCACACCTTGGCATGCCTCCTCTCTTCTACCACTAGGCCCTTGAGGCCCAATAACTTCCGGGGGGTCTGGTAAACCCCGGTACTAAAAAACTTATCCGAAACGACCCGAACCATTCCGGTGTCCGAATGCAGACTTCCAATATATGAATCTTTATGTCTCATCCATTTCGAGTCTCCTTGTCGTGTTCGTGAACTAATCCGGGTCTCCGAAGAACCTTCGGAACATCAAATCACATAAACTCATAATACGAATCATGATCGAACGTTAAGCATGCGGACCCTACGGGTTTGAGAACTATGTAGACATGACCGAGACATATCTGCGGTCAATAATGATACGTCTCCAACGTATCTATAATTTTTTTATGTATTCATGTCATGTTTATAGTATTTCTACATGATTTTGGTATGATTTGGTTAGAACTAACCCGGACTGACTCTGTTTTCAGCAGAACTACCGTGGTGTTGTATTTGTGCAGAAATAAAAGTTCTCGGAATGCGCTAAAAATCAATGGAGATATTTTCTGGAAATATAAAAAAATATTGGAACAAAGAGTTACTAGAGGGGAGGCCCGTGGGCCCCATGAGGGTGGAGGGCGCGCGCACCCCCCTGGGGTGCGCCCCCCTACCTCGTGGATGACTTGGAGAACCCACCCCCCTGACTTGTTCTCGATGCCAACCTCTCCTATAAATCCCCAAACCTCCAAAAATAACCTAGATTAGGAGTTCCACCGCTACAAGCCTCTATAGCCACCAAAAACCAATCGGGAACCTGTTCCAATACCCTTCCGGAGGGGGGGATCCGTCACCGGTGGCCATCTCATCATCCCAACGCTCTCCATGACGAGGAGGGAGTAGTTCACCCTCAGGGCTGAGGGTATGTACCAGTAGCTATGTGTTTAATCTCTCTCTCTCTCTCGTGTTCTTGAGGTGGTACGATTTTGATGTATCGCGAGCTTGGCTATTATAGTTGGATCTTATGATGTTTTCTCCCCCCTCTACTTGTTGGGTAACGTAGTAATTTCAAAAAATTTCCTACGCACACGCAAGATCATGGTGATGCATAGCAACGAGAGGGGAGAGTGTGATCTACGTACCCTTGTAGACCGACAGCGGAAGCGTTAGCACAACGCGGTTGATGTAGTCGTACGTCTTCACGGCCCGACCGATCAAGCACCGAAACTACGACACCTCCGAGTTCTAGCACACGTTTAGCTCGATGACGATCCCCGGACTCCGATCCAGCAAAGTGTTGGGGAAGATTTCCGTCAGCACGACGGCGTGGTGACGATCTTGATGTACTACCGTCGCAGGGCTTCGCCTAAGCACCGCTACAATATTATCGAGGATTATGGTGGCAGGGGGCACCGCACACGGCTAAGAATATGATCATGTGGATCAACTTGTGTGTCTAGGGGTGCCCTCTGCCCCCGTATATAAAGGAGCAGGGGAAGGTGCGGCCGGCCAGGAGGAGGGCGTGCCAGGAGGAGTCCTACTCCCACCGGGAGTAGGATTCCTCCCCTTTTCCTAGTTGGAATAGGATTCGGGAGGGGGAAAGAGGAGAGAGAGAAGGAAGGGGGGGGAGCCGCCCCCCTCTCCTTGTCCTATTCGGACCAAGGGGGAGGGGCGTGCGGCCCAGCCCTGGCCACCTCTCCTCTCTTCCACTAAAGCCCACTAAGGCCCATATACCTCCCGGGGGGTTCCGGTAACCTCCCGGTACTCCGGTAAAATCCCGATTTCACCCGGAACACTTCCGATATCCAAATATAGGCTTCCAATATATCAATCTTTATGTCTCGACCATTTCGAGACTCCTCGTCATGTCCGTGATTATCTGGGACTCCGAACAAACTTCGGTACATCAAAATGCATAAACTCATAATATAACTGTCATCAAAACCTTAAGCATGCGGACCCTACGGGTTTGAGAACAATGTAGACATGACCGAGACACGTCTCCGGTCAATGACCATTAGCGGAACCTGGATGCTCATATTGGCTCCCACATATTCTACGAAGATATTTATCGGTCAGACCGCATAACAACATACGTTGTTCCCTTTGTCATCGGTACGTTACTTGCCCGAGATTCGATCGTCAGTATCTCAATACCTAGTTCAATCTCGTTACCGGCAAGTCTCTTTACTCGTTTCATAATACATCATCTTGCAACTAACTCATTAGTTGTAATGCTTGCAAGGCTTATGTGATGTGCATTACCGAGAGGGCCCAGAGATACCTCTCCGACAATCGGAGTGACAAATCCTAATCTCGAAATACGCCAACCCAACATGTACCTTTGGAGACACCTGTAGAGCTCCTTTATAATCACCCAGTTACGTTGTGACATTTTGTAGCACACAAAGTGTTCCTCCGGCAAACGGGAGTTGCATAATCTCATAGTCATAGGAACATGTATAAGTCATGAAGAAAGCAATAGCAACATACTAAACGATCGGGTGCTAAGCTAATGGAATGGGTCATGTCAATCACATCATTCTCCTAATGATGTGATCCCATTAATCAAATGACAACACATGTCTATGGTTAGGAAACATAACCATCTTCGATTAACGAGCTAGTCAAGTAGAGGCATACTAGTGACGTTTGGTTTGTCTATGTATTCACACAAGTATTATGTTTCCGGATAATACAACTCTAGCATGAATAATAAACATTTATCATGATATGAGGAAATAAAATAATAACATTATTATTGCCTCTAGGGAATATTTCCTTGAGTCTCCCACTTGCACTAGAGTCAATAATCTAGATTACACAGTAATGATTCTAACACCCATGGAGCTTTGGTGCTGATCATGTTTTGCTCGTGGAAGAGGCTTAGTCAACGGGTCTGCTATATTCAGATCCGTATGTATCTTGCAAACACTACTAGAAAAAGGGCTATAGATGGGATTGACACTAATGGCGCACCAGACAAGCGGTGTGCCATTAGTATATACTAATGGCGCACCACCTTCTGATACGCCATTAGAGTTGAAACTACTAATGGCGCACCTGGCCCAGGGTGCGCCATTAGTATCAAAAAAATTGAACTAGTGCGCCTGTCCAAACATACTAATGGCACATCCAGACACAGTGCGCCATTACTAGTTGTAACTAGTAATGGCGCACCTGTCGGAAAGTGCGCCACTAATGTTTTTTTTATTATATTTTTTATTCCTTTTTTTGCAAAACTACTAATGGCGCATTGTTCCACCGTGCGCCATTACTAGTTTAAACTAGTAATGGCGCACTGTGGGACAGTGCGCCATTAGTAGTTTTTTTTTGCTAAACTACTAATGGCGCACCACCAGAAGGTGCACCATTAGTAACCTGGATTACTAATGGCGCATTTAGAGTTGGTGCGCCAGTAGTAAGTGGGCAGCAACAAGATATTTTGGACAGCCTCTCCTACCCACACTCACTTTCTCCCCACTTCATTCTCTCCACCTCCTCCTTGTCTCGGGTGCCTCCTCTTTTTCGCCTCATTTCCACCATAGATTCATTCAATTTAAGTGGTTAAATTACCTTGTTTTGATAGGTAAGTAAGGGGGGAAGCTATATTTATGTTGTTCTCCCTACAACAATGTGCACATGCACTTTTTATGGCCTAGCTAGATCTATGTATGTTCGTGGTGTTGCATATGTTTGTGGTGTTGCATATGTGTTTGTGTTTGGAGGTGTACCGGTATTTGAAATGCGATAGTTGCCAATATTTTGCCGGAATGTTGATTCATTTCCGTTTCGGCGAGAATTTTGGCATTAAGCATTCTTTTTGGTCCTATTTTTAGGGAAAGTCATGCCAAATTTTTTCTTGGTTCTAAAATATCGTTTTGCTCTACCCCGCAGGCGACCATGATCCGCACGATGACCGAAGGCATCGTGAATAGGTTTTTGAGGTCCGCGAAGACCGAGATGCTTTAAAAGAACGAGACGGAGATAAGATGTCCATGTCGAAGATGCAAGCTGAAGAGCCTTATTGCGGACCCGGAATCCGGGCAGGTGCGGGACCACCTGCTCTTGCGTGGTTTCATGGATGGCTATCGGTGGCAAGGTGATGAAGATGACTACGAAGTCGTCCATGGGGGCCGGGCAAGAAATGAGGAAGGGCAGCAAGACAACCACCGCGGCTCGGGCGGGCGAGAAGACGAAGAATCCCCAGGAGATGATCACGACGGTGATGCTGTACACAGTCATCATGTAGAAGATGCAGGACATGATGATGAGGAAGATGCGGGAGCAGACGACGGGCATGATCATGAAGATGATGATGCCAGCAGAGCAGACGACGCTGGACCATCGATGGGCTGGGTGCAGGACCCTCATATTCAAGAGCTGCTTCTCAAGCAGACGGATAACGCAAGAGCTGCCGCCCGAGAGAAAGCCAAGATGGATCAACTTGAGTTAGACGCGGTTACTCCATTGTATGAAGGATGCAGGCCCGAGGATACCCGCCTGAAAGTAACGCTCATGGCTCTGGAGATGAAGGTAAAACACAAAATGACCGACGCATGCTTCGACGAGAACATGTCATTCTGGCACGAACGTCTTCCCAAGGGGAACAAGTGCCCGACCAGTTTGGAGGAGGCGAAGAAAATCGTGTGTCCTCTGGATTTACCGCACGTGAAATACCATGTGTGCATGAACAATTGCATCATTTATCGGGACGAGCACGCGGAGTCTACCATATGTCCGGTGTGCGGCGTCACTTGATACAAGAAGAGGAAGAAAGCTCCTCGAAAAGTGGTGTTGTACTTTCTGATCACTCCTCGTCTGCAGCGGTATTTCGCGGACCCTAAGGTAGCAAAGCTCCTGCGTTGGCACGCGGATAGGGAGGAGAAGAAGCGAGAAGATGACGCAAATGATCTGGAGATAGATAAAAAAAGACAAGATGCTGAGTCACCCTAAGGATGCGAGCCAGTGGCAAGCGTTGAACTTCGAATACCCAGAATTTGGGAAGGATCCAAGGAACATCGTGCTGGGCGCGAGCACCGATGGAGTCAATCCGTTTGGCAGCCAGAGAAGCACACATAGCACCTGGCCTGTGTTTGTATGGATGTATAACCTTTCCCCCTGGTTGTGCATGAAGAGGAAGTACATTCACATGAGTATGCTAATTGAAGGGCCAAAACAACCAGGGAACGACATCAATCTGTATCTAGGGCTGCTAAAGGAGGAGCTAGACACACTGTGGAAAACGCCAGCCAATACGTGGGATGCCGCAGAGAAAGAATATTTCCCTATGAGAGCCGCACTGCTCACGGCGGTGCACGACTATCTCGGTTACGGATATCTCACGGGGTAGGTAGTCCACGAATTTTATGGATGCGTAAGGTGCATGGATGACACAACGTATCGCCAGCTAGATAGAGATCCCGGGTCTTTGAAAACCGTGTTCATGGGACATCGAAGGTGGCTTCGTGATGATGACCCGTGGAGGAAACGCAAGGATCTGTTCGATGGTGAAACCGAACCCCGAAAACGCCCGTGTATGAGGAGCGGCGAGGAAATAGACAAGCTGTTGAAAAATTGGAAAGACTGCCCACTGCTGGGAAAGAAGCAAAAGGCGCCAGATCCGGGAAAGAAGCGAAAGGCGCCAGAGCCGCTGCTAAAGGTATGGAAAACGAGGTCTGTTTTCTGGGACTTGCCGTACTAGAAGATCCACCGTGTGCCTCACAGCCTTGATGTCATGCATATCACGAAGAACGTGTGCAAGAGTCTGCTTGGTACCCTGCTCAACATGCCAGAGAGGACCAAAGATGGGCCGAAAGCAAGGGCAGACTTGAAATCAATGGGCATCAGGCAGGAGCTTCACGCTATATATGATGATGATGATGATGATGAGGCGAAGCAGGACACAGAAAGTCGTCGCAAAGGAAAAAAGGCCAAGAAGACCGGAAATGACTACCCTCCCACGTGCTTCACTCTAAGTCAGGAGGAGATCGAGCAGTTTTTCACCTGCCTCCTAGGAGTAAAACTTCCTTACAGTTACGCGGGGAAGATAAGCAGATACCTAGACCCAGCGAAGCAGAAGTTCAGCGGGATGAAGTCTCACTACTGTCACGTGCTAATGACGCAGATACTTCCAGTTGCAATCCGTGGGATCATGGACGCGCACGTCCGTGAAACACTATTTGGCCTATGCAACTTTTTCGACGTCATCTCTCGGAAGTCGATTGGCGTGAGGCAACTCAGAAGGCTACAGGAAGAGATCGTGGTGATACTATGCGAGCTTGAGATGTACTTCCCGCCCGCATTCTTCGACGTTATGGTGCATCTGCTGGTCCATATCGTGGAGGATATCATCCAACTCGGGCTGACGTTCCTGCACAGCATGATGCCGTTCGAAAGGATGAATGGTGTCATCAAAGGATACGTTCGCAACATGTCACGTCCAGAGGGAAGCATAGCCAGGGGCTTTCTGACCGAACAGTGCATCTCCTACTGCATGAATTATCTAGGCATCGAGAACCCCGTTGGTCTGCCCGTCAACAGGCACCTCGACAGGCTCGCTGGATGGGGTCACCGTGAGGGTCGCCGCAAAATGCATGTCGACTTCGAGGGTCGACTTGCCGACTTTGAAAGAGCAAGCCTAGTCACGCTACAACACATAGACGTGGTCGATCCTTGGGTGGTAGAGCACAAAACCTTTATTATGAAGACGTACAATGACCGAGGCCAATAGAGGACGGACGGAGATATACTCAAAGAGCACAACTCATGTTTCACGTGTTGGTTCAAGCAGAAGCTTCTGTCGTACCCTTTACATGAGGATTCTTCCGCGGAAGAACAACTCATATTCGCCTTGTCACAGGGCGCCGAGCACAACCTGATGACCTATGAGGCATACGATATCAACGGCTACACATTCTACACCGAGGCCAAGGACATGAAGAGCGATGGTTATCAGAACTCCGGGGTAACGATGGAATCCTACACCGGTAACGACAAGGATAGATACTACGGAAGGATCGAGGAGATCTAGGAGCTGACCTACGCTGGAGAGAAGGTCCCGATGTTCCGTGTCAGATGGGCGAAGAGCGTCCTAAAAGAAGACCGGTATTTCACCACCATGGTTATACCCGAAGCCAAATCCAAGACCGCGGGCGCAAACGTCACCGCGAAAAATGAGCCATGGGTACTGGCTTCCCAAGTGGACCAATGCTTCTTCATTACTGACCCGTCAAAGCCCAGTCGTGTTGTTGTGAGGAGAGGCAAAAGGAAGATCATCGGAATGGATGGAGTAGCCAATGAGCAAGACTTCGACAAGTACAGCAACCCGAGGATCGAACATGACGACGATGATGAAGTAGCAGCATACACCACAAGAAGCAGGACCACCCTACCTAAAGGACGTCCGTTCCACAGAAGAACTCCATTTGCGAAAAAGAAGGGCAAGAAGATTGTGAACAGATAGCTAGCTAAGATCGATTGTATTTAAATCGTAGCCTTCATTTCTCGATTGTATTTCATGGGCACTTTTTGAACTATCATGAATATTTTTAAATTTCATGGACACTCGATCTCGATCCCCCTCCATCTTGATCGCTATCCCACCTCGCCAGATCCGGTCCCCCTCGCCGCCGAGCACCCCCCGGTCCACCGGCCGCCGCCGCCGACCCCCCGCACCCTCGATTCCCCTACTCAACTGCCGCCGCCGACCCCCCGCACCCCTCCCCTACTCAACCGCCGCCGCCGACCCCCCGCACCCCGCGCACCTCCCCCGCTCCACCGGCATTACTGTTTGATGATATTTTTAAAAAAATTATTACTGTCTTATAAAAAATATTACTGTTATGATTTAAACAAGTTTGAACATATTTAAACACAAATAAGTATCAAACAGCATTTTAAATGCATAAAAAATTTGTGGAGCCTAGGAATCGAACCCAAGACCTCTTGGTGTGAGAACTGGCTGCTGACCAGTCGAGCTAGTAGAGGGAACTTGGTGTGGATCAGGTCAGGTGGAAGATAACCTGTTGGCTCGAGCAGAAATAAAAAAAAAATACTAATGGCGCACCAGGGTGAGGTGCGCCATTAGTATGGATGTACTTATGGCGCACCGAGGGGTGGTGCGCCATTAGTATTGTGCCGCCCCATCCATATTTCCTCCCCGGCCCAAACCTATCCCCTCTCTCTCCCTCGCCCTCACCCTCGATCCCCTTCCCCTCTCCTCTCTCGACGCCGCTGCCCCACCGCCTCGATGCCGCCCCGACGCCGCGACGCCGCCCCGTCGTCCTCGTCCCCTCCCAAACGCGATCTGGATCGGGGCGCCTTGCCCCTGCGCCCATCGCCGGTGCCCCGTCGTCCCTGTCGCCCGTCTCCAACCACCGCCGCCTGAGGCCCCGACGTCGGCGCCGCTCTCCCCGTCGCCCCACCTCGTTGGACGCCATCACCCCGCCGCCCTCGTCGCCGGCGGCCCGGACGCCGCCCCGTCCACACCACCGTCGCCGGAGCACCACCACCACCCAGACCTCGTCGCCTCCTCCCCTGCGTCGTCGTCGTCCCTGACATCCTCCCCGCGCCCCACTGCCCTATCCCTACGGCCCCCGTGAGCTCCCCCTCCTCCTCTCCCCCTCTCCCCCTCGCGCGCACGCGCTTACGTCGTTTCGAGGTAGTTGGTTTGGAAGTAGTACGAAAGTATTATTCCGATCTGTGGCTGCCTTTTTGGGTTAGTTTTTGTTCGTTCCTCGCAGTTCAGATTGTCGTATTGGTGCATCTGTCAGTCAAGCGCGCGCTGCTGACCAGTTGATCATCGGAACATAAACATCAACCAACTACCTAAGGCATTAACCATACCTGACAACGAACTATACAGATTTTTTTGTTAAGATTTCAGTGCCACTAGCATATAACGAACTATACAGATTGTGTAGTTATTCTGTCATCTTCCTTTAGTATAGGGCCATGGGGGAATACCAGAAGAAGCAAACAAACTCCTGCTGTGTAGTTTGATATGTTGGACTTGCCATGTGCTGTGTAGTTTAGCTCCATTATTGTTCTCATATGTTGCCACCTTTTTTTTGGGGTAGTTTTTGTTTGGAGATTGCAATTGGAATTGTTGTATTTGGTGCATCTGTCAGTCAACTGTTGCTGACCAGTTGATCGTCGTAACTTAAATCATCAACCAACTATGCAAGGGAATTAACCAGATTTGACAATGTTTAATCACAACTGTTTTAAAGCTTTTTCAGTACAACATGGGTCCACAATTGGCACAGATTCTATTATTGAAGTTTCATGCTCCCAACTAACACTCATAATGCACCCATGGTATTATTTTCCAGCTTCTTACCTAGGTGCTTCTGTATTGTGATTATTTTGTTTCGAGGGACTATAAAAATGCTTCCATTTATCAACAGAATTCCGGTTCTGTTTTGAAACTTGGCGACACAGAAGATGCATCAGCGTCTTGCTGCCATGCTTAGTTTTTTTATCCATTCTCAGTTTTCTATCTGTCATACCAATATTGGTTATGTAGAGTTCTCATCTTATGTAATGTTCAACTCTGACTAAACAGGTTCTGCAAACGGTCTTTTACTGCACTTGACTGAAGAAGTAGGTGTCTGCTATATCCTGCACTTGAGGTGAGTTGTGTTCTCAGGTTTACATTGCAATGGGCACTCTTCTTGTAAACACAAATTCAGATTTATATACTATATGCTGGCATGACTGTTTTTATTAGGCAGGATAGTGCAGTAGTTGATGTATCTTGGGTTAATATTAACCTAACTATTATTTTTTCCTTAGGTTAATATTAAAATGTCCAGTGTATATATATTTGAAAATGATTGCTGCTAGATGTTAATTTGCTGGTACTAGCTAGAATTTGGCACTGAAAAGCAAAAGCAAAAGCTAATTAACTGTTGGGTAATAGCACTGGTACTAGGTAGCTAAAATATGTGTTCTGAAACACTGAGAGCAGAAACACTTACTACATACATATGCTCAAGAAACACTTACTAACCAGAAAAGGTTTTGACTTGAAATGTTAATAGCACAGAGAGCACCACAAGTTAAACACCTCAATCTGTTAGTATTTGTCTGCATTTTCTCACATTCTTCTTGTATCTGATCCAGTATTGCTTGTAGTGGTTTGTCCAAAATGTTGAATGATACTGCTTGGAGATGCATATATTGTTTCACCTCTTCACATGCCAATGTATTTTCCATGTTGTGATGGAGGCCTTTTTTGCCTTGTCCACCCGAGAGGCCCTTGAGTTTGCTGGAATGTCGATTAACTTCCGTTCCGGCAAATTCGGGTACTCCATATGTCCTATTTTCAGCAAAGGTCATGCTGAAATTTTCCGTGAATTTTAGCATGACTTTGCTAAAAATAGGACATATGGGGTACTTGTGACTAATGCATGGGCCGGGGTATCTTAGTAGTTAATTAAGTAGGATCAAGTGCCCCGGCATACTTGTGACTAATGCATGGCTTTTAGGGTGCCTCGGTGTCGATAAAAACCGAAATGATGAAAGCTTAGGCTTTTAGGGTGCCTCGGTGTCGAAAAACCCTCAATGATAAAAGCTTAGCTTTTAGGATGCCTCGGTGTCGACAAACCCTAAATGATGAGACCATGAGCTTAATGCACCCGGGTGTACGCCGGCCGGCACCTCTGCAGCAAGCGGCCCCTCCGTCAACTGCACGCCCGCCGTTGGCGGTGCCTCGACATTAGCCGAGCTCGACGCCATCATCACGGTAACTAATTAAGCCTCTCTCGGCCGAGGACTTCATCTCCTTGCCTTTGACTGGGCATCCCTGACGCCCTGCATGTTTTCGCAGGGCGGCGCCGACGTTCCGTGCACTCTCCTGCACTTTGTGAACAACGAGTTGGTCGATGTCGCCGAGGGCAAAATCGTTAAACCGGGCAACCCCTTGTTCCACGGTACCCAGATGCCACCCAACTTGTTTAGGGTTCAACTGGTTCGGGTGCTGCCAGGCTGCGATGAGTTGTTACCTCCGATTCGACCCGTCGGGGCCGACGATGATGACGTGATGACCCTCAGCGCCTGCCTGAGCTGGCCCCTGCTTTGGCCGAAGAGCCAGATTCGTTTGGGGGCGGGGGACACCACCCCAAAGACAACACCGCCAGTCGTGCCGGCGCCAAGTCGGCCCCATGGCAAGACCGCCGCAACGGTGCCGGACATCCCTATGCCACTGGATCCAAACATGCATATGGCACAGGATCAGAACGACGATGATGACGATACATTTGGCAACGTCGGTCAGTACTTTGCCGATCATGGGTACGGTGGCGACTTCATGGGGCCTCCTTCTCAAGAACCCAACCCAACAAAAGACGTGCGCGATCTAGCTGGTACCGCGGAGAAACCAAGTTGCAACAGGCGTCATCTGCCGTTCAGCTCTCAGGAGACGCCTCCAGCTGTCGACTTCACCGAGCCTCAGATAGGCGAGGTGCGAAATATTATCAGCCCCAACACACTCAAGAAGGCGGTCTGTGAGCAGAACTCGGTCCCATTACAGGAGAAGAAGAAAGCACGCAAAAGAAAGACTAACAAGGGTGCGGGCCAGCCGGCACCGAGTACGATCCGTGCTCAGGACGGGCCACCTTCACCTGAGGATTTAATGAGGAGGCTACACGTGGCGGGTAGGCCGATGCTACCGAGAAATATGCTCGATGCTGCAACCGGTGCTATGCGGAGTCTGCATGACAATGTTCTTTCTTTGGAGAAGCGGCGTCTCAGAGAGAAGGATGTGGCATACCCGGTTTTCGCGGCCAAGGTGCCAGAGGGCAAGGGCTTTGTGGATAACTCCATCGGGGGTACGATCGTCCTGCGGTTTGATGACATCCACGCTATGTTGAACCTTCATCCGCTGCACTACACCTTCGTTCGGCTATTTTCGCTGAGTATGGAGATGCGGATCATTCGCGACAAGACCCCGGACATCGTGATAGTCGACCCCTTCTACATGCGTGCCAAGATCTTGGGCAGCGCTGGGGACCGGCAAGTCGCGAGTTCTTACCTCGAAGGCGTCATTCTGGCAAACCAAGATAAGGATAACTTCCTCGTGCCTTACTTTCCCAAGTAAGTCCTCCCCTCAACCGCCCCGTAACATATGAATTCTTAGATTTCGATCGTTTTTCTTTTAACATTCCGTGTTTTTTGCAGCGACACACATTGCACGCTCATCCTCCTAAGCCCCAAATATTCCATGGCCACGTATTTCGACCCGGACCGTCAGTCGAACGTAGACTACACAAATGTCAAGAAGGTTCTTGATGATGTTCTCCCCGGCTATGTCAAATCTGGAGGCACCTTCACCAGGCCTATTCGTAAGTACGGCAAGCACGTGTTCTCCCACAATACGACGTTCTACTGCGTCAAGCAGCCGCCTGGCGGTCAGAAGGGTGCCTACTACGCCATCCATCACATGCGGGCGATCGTACGGGACCATCATCAACTTCTGCTACCAAGTAAACTCAAAGATTGGGCCGCGAGCGTGTCGGCAATCCAGGACGCGGACATCAGACAAGAATTCTTTCGCATCCAGTCGGAGTTTGCGGAAATCATCCATCAAGATGTCCTTCGTACCTTCGGGCAGTTCTACCTCAGAAATCAACCGTCCAACAGTGACATCGACACAATGCTACAAATGCAGGCTGACAACGCCCGTTATTTCATGACTCCCACGATAGACGGCGGCTTCATCCACGCTCCGGTCCCTTGAGTCGAGTCGAAAGCAGTGATGATGCTCATCGTGATGATGAGGGGAGGGAGCGTTGGAGGAACCGGATGAAGACGAGTTTCATCGTGATGATGCTCATCGTGATGACCGCAGCTCTCTTCTATGTGATGGTAGTTTAGATGATCGATATCGACTTGTAATGTGAAGACAAACTCGCTACTCGCGGTCTTGAGACTTGTAATATAATGTTCTATCTTTGTTCGGTCTTTTCAATTCGGAGACTAATATGATGAATTGTATTCGGAGACTAATATGATGAATTGTATTCAGAGACTAATCTTCTATTGTATTCGATGAATCTGTTGTTGATGTGTGCTGTCTATATTTTGTCCAATTATACATTTTGTAACCTGTGCAAAAAACAGAAAATTAAAAAAACCTAATATTCATACTAATGGCGCATCACATCAAAGTGCGCCATTAGTATGCCAAAGGATACTAATGGCGCATCATTAAACAGTGCGCCTACTAATGGCGCATCTTGTTGTTGTGCGCCATTAGTATGCCAAAGCACCTGGGTATACATGGCCCCCTGGGAGGCATACTAATGGCGCACTGTTGTATATACTAATGGCGCATCTGGGGTCCGCCATTAGTATACCAGATACTAATGGCGCACCAGTGGTGCGCCATTAGTAAAATATACTAATGGCGTGGCACTAATGGCGCACCACTAATGCGCCATTAATGGCCAAATTAGGTGCGCCATTAGTAGGCCTTTTCCTAGTAGTGAAATCTCTATGTCTCCCACCCGGACTAGATCCCGGATGGAATTGAAGCGTCTCTTGATGTGCTTGGTTCTCTTGTGAAATCTGGATTCCTTTGCCAAGGCAATTGCACCAGTATTGTCACAAAAGATTTTCATTGGACCCGATGCACTAGGTATGACACCTAGATCGGATATGAACTCCTTCATATATCCTTAGTGTCAAAGCTTGCATCAACGTAACCATTTACGATGAGCTCTTTGTCACCTCCATATATGAGAAACATATCCTTAGTCCTTTTCAGGTATTTCAGGATGTTCTTCACCGCTGTCCAGTGATCCACTCCTGGATTACTTTGGTACCTCCCTGCTAGACTTATAGCAAGACACACATCAGGTCTGGTACACTGCATTGCATACATGATAGAACCTATGGCTGAAGCATAGGGAACATCTTTCATTTTCTCTCTATCTTCTGCATTGGTCGGGGATTGAGTCTTACTCAATTTCACACCTTGTAACACAGGCAAGAATCCTTTCTTTGCTTGATCCATTTTGAACTTCTTCAAAACTTTGTCAAGGTATGTGCTTTGTGAAAGTCCAATTAAGCGTCTTGATCTATCTCTATAGATCTTAATGCCCAATATGTAAGCAGCTTCACCGAGGTCTTTCATTGAAAAACTCTTATTCAAGTATCCTTTTATGCTATCCAGAAATTCTATATCATTTCCGATTAGCAATATGTTGTCTACATATAATATCAGAAATGCTACAGAGCTCCCACTCACTTTCTTGTAAATACAGGCTTCTCCAAAAGTCTGTACAAAACCAAATGCTTTGATCACACTATCAAAGCATTTATTCCAACTCCGAGAGGCTTGCACCAGTCCATAAATGGATCGCTGGAGCTTGCACACTTTGTTAGCTCCCTTTGGATCGACAAAACCTTCCGGCTGCATCATATACAACTCTTCTTGCAGAAATGCATTCAGGAATGCAGTTTTGACATCCATTTGCCAAATTTCATAATCATAAAATGCGGCAATTGCTAACATGATTCGGACAGACTTAAGCATCGCTACGGGTGAGAAGGTCTCATCGTAGTCAATCCCTTGAACTTGCCGAAAAACTTTTGCGACAAGTCGAGCTTTGTAGACAGTAATATTACCGTCAGTGTCAGTCTTCTTCTTGAAGATCCATTTATTTTCTATTGCTTGCCGATCATTGGGCAAGTCAACCAAAGTCCATACTTTGTTCTCATACATGGATCCCATCTCAGATTTCATGGCTTCAAGCCATTTTGCGGAATCTGGGCTCACCATCGCTTCTTCATAGTTCGTAGGTTCATCATGATCTAGTAGCATGACTTCCAGAACAGGATTACCGTACCACCCTGGTGCGGATCTTACTCTGGTTGATCTACGAGGTTCAGTAGTATCTTGTTCTGAAGTTTCATGATCATTATCATTAGCTTCCTCACTAATTGGTGTAGGTGTCACAGAAACTGGTTTCTGTGATGTACTACTTTCCAATAAGGGAGCAGGTACAGTTACCTCGTCAAGTTCTACTTTCCTCCCACTCACTTCTTTCGAGAGAAACTCCTTCTCTAGAAAGTTTCCGAATTTAGCAACAAAAGTCTTGCCTTCGGATCTGTGATAGAAGGTGTATCCAATAGTTTCCTTTGGATATCCTATGAAGACACATTTCTCCGATTTGGGTTTGAGCTTATCAGGTTGAAGTTTTTTCACATAAGCATCGTAGCCCCAAACTTTCAAAAACGACAAGTTTGATTTCTTGCCAAACCACAGTTCATATGGCGTCGTCTCAACGGATTTTGATGGTACCCTATTTAACGTGAATGCGGCCGTCTCTAGAGCATATCCCCAAAACGATAGCGGTAAATCAGTAAGAGACATCATAGATCGCACCATATCTAGTAAAGTACAATTACGACGTTCGGACACACCATTACGCTGTGGTGTTCCGGGTGGCGTGAGTTGCGAAACTATTCCACATTGTTTTAAATGTACACCAAAATCGTAACTCAAATATTCTCCTCCACGATCACATCGTAGGAATTTTATTTTCTTGTTACGATGATTTTCAACTTCACTCTGAAATTCTTTGAACTTTTCAAATGTTTCAGACTTATGTTTCATTAAGTAGATATACCCATATCTGCTTAAGTCATCTGTGAAGGTGAGAAAATAACGATATCCGCCACGAGCCTCAATATTCATCGGACCACATACATCTGTATGTATGATTTCCAATAAATCTGTTGCTCTCTCCATAGTACCGGAGAACAGTGTTTTTGTCATCTTACCCATAAGGCACGGTTCGCAAGTACCAAGTGATTCATAATCAAGTGGTTCCAAAAGCCCACCAGTATGGAGTTTCTTCATGCGCTTTATACCGATATGACCCAAACAGCAGTGCCACAAATAAGTTGCACTATCATTATCAACTCTGCCTCTTTTGGCTTCAACACTATGAATATGTGTGTCACTACTATCGAGATTTAATAAAAATAGACCACTCTTTAAGGGTGCATGACCATAAAAGATATTACTCATGTAAATAGAACAACCATTATTCTCTGATTTAAATGAATAACCGTCTCGCATCAAACAAGATCCAGATATAATGTTCAGGCTTAACGCTGGCACCAAATAACAATTATTTAGGTCTAATACTAATCCCGAAGGTAGATGTAGAGGTAGCGTGCCGACTGCGATCACATCGACTTTGGAAACATTTCCCACGTGCATCGTCACCTCGTCCTTAGCCAATCTTCGCTTAATCTGTAGTCCCTATTTCGAGTTGCATATATTAGCAACAGAACCAGTATCAAATACCCATGTGCTACTGCGAGCATTAGTAAGGTACACATCAATAACATGTATATCACATATACCTTTGTTCACCTTGTCATTCTTCTTATCCGCCAAATACTTGGGGCAGTTCCGCTTCCAGTGACCAGTCTGCTTGCAGTAGAAGCACTCAGTTTCAGGCTTAGGTCCAGGATTGGGTTTCTTCTCTTGAGTAGCAACTTTCTTGCTGTTCTTTTTGAAGTTCCCCTTCTTCTTCCCTTTGCCCTTTTTCTTGAAACTAGTGGTCTTATTGACCATCAACACTTGATGCTCCTTCTTGATTTCTACCTCCGCAGCTTTCAGCATTGCGAAGAGCTCGGGAATAGTCTTATTCATCCCTTGCATATTATAGTTCATCACGAAGCTCTTGTAGCTTGGTGGCAGTGATTAGAGAATTCTGTCAATGACGCAATCATCTCGAAGATTAACTCCCAATTGAATCAAGTGATTATTATACCCAGACATTTTGAGTATATGCTCACTGACAAAACTGTTCTCCTCCATCTTGCAGCTATAGAACTTATTGGAGACTTCATATCTCTCAATCCGGGCATTTTCTTGAAATATCAACTTCAACTCCTGGAACATCTCATATGCTCCATGACGTTCAAAACATCGTTGAAGTCCTGATTCTAAGCCGTAAAGCATGGCACACTGAACTATCGAGTAGTCATCAGCTTTGCTCTGCCAGACGTTCATAACATCTGGTGTTGCTCCAGTAGCAGGCCTGGCACCCAACGGTGCTTCCAGGACTAAATTCTTCTGTCTAGCAATGAGGATAATCCTCAAGTTACGGACCCAGTCCGTGTAATTGCTACCATCATCTTTCAACTTTGCTTTCTCAAGGAACGCATTAAAATTCAACGGAACAACAGCACGGGCCATCTATCTACAATCAAACATAAACAAGCAAGATACTATCAGGTACTAAGTTTCATGATAAATTTAGGTTCAATTAATCATATTACTTAAAGAACTCCCACTTAGATAGACATCCCTCTAATCCTCTAAGTGATTACGTGATCCAAATCAACTAAACCATGTCCGATCATCACGTGAGATGGAGTAGTTTTATTAGTGAACATCACTATGTTGATCATATCTACTATATGATTCACGCTCGACCTTTCGGTCTCCGTGTTCCGAGGCCATATCTGTATATGCTTGGCTCGTCAAGTATAACCTGAGTATTCCGCGTGTGCAACTGTTTTGCACCCTTGTATTTGAACGTAGAGCCTATCACACCCGATCATCACGTGGTGTCTCAGCACGAAGAACTTTCGCAATGGTGCATACTTAGGGAGAACACTTCCTGATAATTAGTGAGAGATCATCTTATAATGCTACCGTCAATCAAAGCAAGATAAGATGCATAAAAGATAAACATCACATGCAATCAATATAAGTTATATGATATGGCCATTATCATCTTGTGCTTGTGATCTCCATCTTCGAAGCACCGTCGTGATCACCATCGTCACCGGCGCGACACCTTGATCACCATCGTAGCATCGTTGTCGTCTCGCCAATCTTATTCTTCCACGACTATCGCTACCGCTTAGTGATAAAGTAAAGCATTACAGCGCGATTGCATTGCATACAATAAAGCAACAACCATATGGCTCCTGCCAGTTGCCGATAACTTGGTTACAAAACATGATCATCTCATACAATAAAATTTAGCATCATGTCTTGACCATATCACATCACAACATACCCTGCAAAAACAAGTTAGACGTTCTCTACTTTGTTGTTGCAAGTTTTACATGGCTGCTACGGGTTTAAGCAAGAACCAATCTTACCTACGCATCAAAACCACAACGATAGTTTGTCAAGTTGGTGTTGTTTTAACCTTCGCAAGGACCGGGCGTAGCCACACTCGGTTCAACTAAAGTTGGAGAAACTGTCACCCGCTAGCCACCTTTGTGCAAAGCACGTCGGGAGAACCGGTCTCGCGTAAGCGTACGCGTAATGTCGGTCCAGGCCGCTTCGTCCAACAATACCGCCGAACCAAAGTATGACATGCTGGTAAGCAGTATGACTTATATCGCCCACAACTCACTTGTGTTCTACTCGTGCATATAACATCAACACATAAAACCTGGCTCAGATGCCACTGTTGGGTAACGTAGTAATTTCAAAAAAATTCCTATGCACACGCAAGATCATGGTGATGCATAGCAACGAGAGGGAAGAGTGTGATCTACGTACCCTTGTAGACCGATAGCGGAAGCGTTAGCACAACGCGGTTGATGTAGTCGTACGTCTTCACGGCCCGACCGATCAAGCACCGAAACTACGGCACCTCCGAGTTCTAGCACACGTTCATCTCGATGACGATCCCCGGACTCCGATCCAGCAAAGTGTTGGGGAAGAGTTCCGTCAGCACGACGGCGTGGTGACGATCTTGATGTACTACCGTCGCAGGGCTTCGCCTAAGCACCGCTACAATATTATCGAGGATTATGGTGGCAGGGGGGACCGCACACGGCTAAGAATATGATCACGTGGATCAACTTGTGTGTCTAGGGGTGCCCTCTGCCCCCGTATATAAAGGAGCAGGGGAAGGTGCGGCCGGCCAGGAGGAGGGCGCGCCAGGAGGAGTCCTACTCCCACCAGGAGTAGGATTCCTCCCCTTTTTCTAGTTGGAATAGGATTCGGGAGGGGGAAAGAGGAGAGAGAGAATTAAGGGGGGCGCCGCCCCCCTCTCCTTGTCCTATTCGGACTAAGGGGGGAGGGGCGCGCGGCCCAGCGCTGGCCACCTCTCCTCTCTTCCACTAAAGCCCACTAAGGCCCATATACCTCCCGGGGGGTTCCGGTAACCTCCCGGTACTTCGGTAAAATCCCGATTTCACCCGGAACACTTCCGATATCCAAATATAGGCTTCCAATATATCAATCTTTATGTCTCGACCATTTCGAGACTCCTCGTCATGTCCGTGATCACATCTAGGACTCCGAACAAACTTCGGTACATCAAAATGCATAAACTCATAATATAACTGTCATCAAAACCTTAAGCGTGCGGACCCTACGGGTTTGAGAACAATGTAGACATGACCGAGACACGTCTCCGGTCAATAACCAATAGCGGAACCTGGATGCTCATATTGGCTCCCACATATTCTACGAAGATATTTATCGGTCAGACCGCATAACAACATACGTTGTTCCCTTTGTCATCGGTATGTTACTTGCCCGAGATTCGATCATCAGTATCTTAATACCTAGTTCAATCTCGTTACCGGCAAGTCTCTTTACTCGTTTCGTAATACATCATCTTGCAGCTAACTCATTAGTTGTAATGCTTGCAATGCTTATGTGATGTGCATTACCGAGAGGGCCCAAAGATACCTCTCCGACAATCGGAGTGACAAATCCTAATCTCGAAATACGCCAACCCAACATGTACCTTTGGAGACACCTGTAGAGCTCCTTTATAATCACCCAGTTACGTTGTGACGTTTGGTAGCACACAAAGTGTTCCTCCGGCAAACGGGAGTTGCATAATCTCATAGTCATAGGAACATGTATGAGTCATGAAGAAAGCAATAGCAACATACTAAACGATCGGGTGCTAAGCTAATGGAATGGGTCATGTCAATCACATCATTCTCCTAATGATGTGATCCCATTAATCAAATGACAGACATGTCTATGGTTAGGAAACATAACCATCTTCGATTAACGAGCTAGTCAAGTAGAGGCATACTAGTGACGTTTGGTTTGTCTATGTATTCACACAAGTATTATGTTTCCGGATAATACAATTCTAGCATGAATAATAAATATTTATCATGATATGAGGAAATAAAATAAATACATTATTATTGCCTCTAGGGCATATTTCCTTCACTACTCTCTTCTAATGGACTGAGTTTCCCCTTTGAAGTTATCTTATTGGATTGAGTCTTTAAAGATTTGAGAACACTTGATGTATCTCTTGCCGTGCGTATCTGTGGTGACAATGGGATATCACGTGATTCACTTGATGTATGTTTTGGTGACCAACTTGCGGGTTCCGCCCATGAACCTATGCATAGGGGTTGGCACACGTTTTTGTCGTGATTCTCCGGTAGAAACTTTGGGTCACTCTTTGAGGTTCTATGTGTTGGTTGAATAGATGAATCTGAGATTGTGTGATGTATATTGTATAACCATATCCACGGATACTTGAGGTGACATTGGAGTATCTAGGTAACATTAGGGTTTTGGTTGATTTGTGTCTTAAGGTGTTATTCTAGTACGAACTCTAGGGCTGTTTGTGACACTTATAGGAATAGCCCAACGGATTGATTGGAAAGAATAACTTTGAGGTGGTTTCATACCCTACCATAATCTCTTCGTTTGTTAAGAGAAAACGAAGAGATTATGGTAGGGTATGAAACCACCTCAAAGTTATTCTTTCCAATCAATCCGTTGGGCTATTCCTATAAGTGTCACAAACAGCCCTAGAGTTCGTACTAGAATAACACCTTAAGACACAAATCAACCAAAACCCTAATGTTACCTAGATACTCCAATGTCACGTCAAGAATCCGTGGGTATGATTATATGATATGCATCACACAATCTCAGATTCATCTATTCAACCAACACATAGAACCTCAAAGAGTGCCCCAAAGTTTCTACCGGAGAATCATGACGAAAACGTGTGCCAACCCCTATGCATAGGTTCATGGGCGGAACCCGCAAGTTGGTCACCAAAACATACATCAAGTGAATCACGTGATATCCCATTATCACCACAGATACGCACGGCAAGACATACATCAAGTGTTCTCAAATATTTATAGACTCATTCCGATAAGATAACTTCAAAGGGGAAACTCAATCCATTAGAAGAGAGTAGAGGGGGGAGAAAACATCATAAGATCCAACTATAATAGCAAAGCTTGCGATACATCAAGATCGTACCACCTCAAGAACACGAGAGAGAGAGAGAGAGATCAAACACATAGCTACTGGTACATACCCTCAGCCCCGAGGGAGAACTACTCCCTCCTCATCATGGAGAGCACCGGGATGATGAAGATGGCCACCGGAGAGGGATTCCCCCTCCGGCAGGGTGCTGGAATGGGTCTAGATTGGCTTTCGGTGGCTACGGAGGCTTCTGGCGGCGGAACTCACGATCTATTGTGCTCCCCGATCGTTTTAGGGTATATAGAGATGAAAGTGCAACTATCCCTGGGTGGTTTTGGTAATTCCTAACAACATATAGCTCATTGAGCTAACATTATTCCAAGATTAATATTTCAGGAAAAGCTCAATGAATGGCATGGCATGGGTGAGGAAAGTGGATCCCTCAAAATTCTAAGGACAAAAAGTTTGGCTCAAGCTTCAAGATCAAGACTCCACATTTTATATTTTAGTGATCCAAGATCACATTGAGTCTATAGGAAAAGCCAATACTATCAACGAGGGATGAGGTGTTGCTTAATGGCTTGCTTGCTTAAAGTGCTTAGTGATATGCTCCAAAATCCTCAACTACCTTCCCACATCCACATATGACCTAAACCAAAAGTCAAACTCGGCCCCACCCAGTCTTTCTATCCAGCGCCACCGAGTTTCAAATGTCATAGCCACTGCCACAAACCCTAGGCAAATCGGTCCCACCGATAGGGATCTCGGTCACACCGAGATGGGGTTGTAATCTCTCTGTTTCCCTTCGTAACGTTTCGGTCCTACCGAAATGAGCGATCGGTCCCACCGAGATTGCAATGTAAACTCTCTGTTTCCCTTTTGTAACATTTCGGTCTCACCGAGATGAGCGAATCAGTCCCACTGAGTTTACCTGACCAACTCTCTAGTTAGTTTATTACCAAAATAGGTCCCACCGAGTTTGTGTAACCGGTCACATCGAGATTACGCTATGCCCTAACCCTAACAATATCGGTCCTACCGAGTGCATCTCAGTCCCACCGAAAATCCTAACGGTCACTAGGTTTGTTGAATCGGTCCGACCGAGTTTAACCATTCGGTCCCACCGAGTTTGGCAAATTGAGTGTAATGGTTAGACTCTGTGTGGAGGCTATATATACCCCTCCACCCACTCTTCATTCGTGTAGAGAGCCATCAGAACATACCTACACTTCCAATACACATTTTCTGAGAGTGAACCACCTACACTTGTGTTGAGGTCAAGATATTCCATTCCAACCATATGAATCTTGATCTCTAGCCTTCCCCGAGTTGCTTTCCACTCAAATCTTCTTTCCACCAAATTCAAATCCTGTGAGACAGAGTTGAGTGTTGGGGAGACTATCATTTGAAGCACAAGAGCAAGGAGTTCATCATCAACACACCATTTGTTACTTCTTGGAGAGTGGTGTCTCCTAGATTGGCTAGGTGTCACTTGGGAGCCTCCAACAAGATTGTGGAGTTGAACCAAGGAGTTTGTAAGGGCAAGGAGATCGCCTACTTCGTGAAGATCTACCGCTAGTGAGGCAAGTCCTTCGTGGGCGACGACCATGATGGAATAGACAAGGTTGCTTCTTCGTGGACCCTTCGTGGGTGGAGCCCTCCATGGACTCGCGCAACCGTTGCCCTCCGTGGATTGAAGTCTCCATCAACGTGGATGTACGATAGCACCACCTATCGGAACCATGACAAAAACATCCGTGTCTCCAATTGCGTTTGAATCCTCCAAACCCTTCCCTTTACATTCTTGCAAGTTGCATGCTTTACTTTCCGCTGCTCATATTCTCTTTTGCATGCTTGCTTGAATTGTGTGGAGATTGCTTGACTTGTGCTAAGATAGCTAAAATATGCCAAGAACTAAAATTGGGAAAAGGCTAGATTTTTATTTGGTCAAGTAGTCTAATCACCCCCCCCCTAGACATAATTTCGATCCTACAAGTGGTATCAGAGCTTTGGTCTCCATTTGCTTTGATTTCCATAGCTTTTGGCGGTCATAGCCTTGGTTTCACAACCTAGGAGAGTATGGCGTCTAGCAAGGGAAATTATCACCGTAGAGGTCCTTACTTTGATGGTACTAATTTTGCTAGTTGGAAGCATAAGATGAAAATGCATATTCTTGGACATAACCCCGCCGTTTGGGCTATTGTGTGTATTGGCTTGCAAGGTGAATTCTTTGATGGGAAAGAACCGAACCGTGAAGCCACCGCGGAAGAGTTGAAAATGCTGCAATACAACGCTCAAGCTTGTGATATCCTCTTCAACGGATTGTGCCCCGAAGAATTCAACAAAATCAGCCATCTTGAGAATGCAAAGGAAATTTGGGATACTTTGATTGATATGCACGAAGGTACCGACTCCGTCAAGGAATCCAAATTGGATGTGCTTCAAAGTCAACTTGACAAGTTCAAAATGAAGGATGGTGAAGGTGTTGCTGAAATATACTCTAGGCTTGCTCTTATCACAAATGAGATTGCCGGCTTAGGGAGTGAAGAGATGACCGATGGATTCATCATCAAGAAGATCCTAAGAGCCTTGGATGGAAAATATGATACCATGTGCACATTGATCCAAATGATGCCCAATTACAAAGATCTCAAGCCAACGGAAGTCATCGGAAGAATTGTTGCTCATGAGATGTCACTCAAGGATAAAGAGGAACTTCACAACAAATCAAGTGGTGCTTACAAAGCCTCATGTGAAGCCCCCACATAATCGAGTGAGAAACAAACCTTCAATGAAGAATTGAGCTTAATGGTGAAGAACTTCAACAAGTTCTACAAGAGTAGAAGCAAAGAGAGAAGCTCCAAGTCAAGGTCCTACAATGACAAAAGATCTTCTAGTCGAGAGCGAAACTGCTACAATTGTGGAAGGCCCGGACACTATTCCAATGAGTGTACGGCCCCCTACAAGAGAATAGAAGATTCTCCCAAGAGAAGAAGTAGAAGAGAAGAATCACCATCTACAGAAAGAAGGAGTAGAGATGATCGTTATGAACGAAGACCCTCACGGAGAAGCAATGATTTGGAAAGAAAGGACAAGTCATCAAGGAGCTACACAAAACGAAGACATCAAGCTCATGTTGGTGAATGGGTATCCGGCTCCGACTCCGACAACCACTCCGAGAGAAGCTATCACTCCGACTCCGAATATACTCAAGATGAAGGTGTTGCCGGTCTAGCACTTGTGACAACCAACTCCTACGACATATTTGGCTCACCAAATGAAGGAGTTGGAACATGCTTCATGGCTAAAGGCCCAAAGGTATCACACCCCGAGTATGTTGATTTCAATAGTGATGAAGATGACTTGTTAGGTGATGATGATTTACTTGTTGACAACTCTAGTGATGAATACTGTGATGAAACGTCAATTAATCATGCTAATCAAGATAAAACGAATGACAATGATAAGGAGAAGATTGAGTCTCTAACTAAAGAACTAAACACTCTTAAGTTAGCTCATGAAACTATCTTAGGAGATCATCGAGAACTTTTAAGTACTCACGAGAAATTACGCTTTGAAAAGCTCAACCTTGAGCAAGAGCATGAGTTCTTAAAAGCAATCAATGATGATTTTCGTAAGAAAAGTTCTTCTTACATTGCCAAGCGTTTACTCTTATCCACTTACATGCCTCAAGTCAAGTCTAGTAACAAGAACAAGAAAGATTCTTCCTCTAGTAGTAACAATAATCATGCTAAATCCAATATTGTTGCTTCTAGTAGTTCTCTTGATTCCACTAATGATTCTCTTAGCCAAGTTACACTTGAGCAAGAAAATAGCTTATTGAAGGGAATTATAGAGAAAGGTGTTTACAAGAGCCTTGCCGGAAGTAAGCAATTCGAGGAAATTGTACGCAAGTAAGGAAGGCACCAGAAGAATCAAGGTGTTGGTTTTGAACGAAAGTTCAATGCCAATGGAGTTGAGTGGGAAGAAGATCAATACCCCAAGACGAAGTTTGTTCCTCAACAAGAGAAGTATGATGCTACTTCTTTCAAAGGGACACAAGCTCAAGATGATCTTCCACCACAAGACCACAGGCAAAAAGGCAAGGACAAGCTTCAAGAGGAAATTGATGCATTTGAAGAAGCTCCTAAGGCCTTGGTCAAGTGGGTTCCCAAGACTACTTCAAGTTCCACTTCATCAAGTACAACTACAACACCGAGGATTCCCATCAAGATGGTGTGGATCTCGAAGAAGAAGAACTAGAGAGTTCTTGAGGGTGACTCCGCCAACATACTTCATTCTTATCATCTTGGCAAGAACAAGTGCAAACAACTTCCACATCTTGCACTAGTTCAAGGAGTCACAAACCCTCTTGTTGGTAAGACAAGGGACAAGGTAACCTAAAAGCTTTCATAGACATCATCTTGTGTGTGCATCACTCTATGTCTATGGATATCCTTGTTTGTTCCTTGTGGGACTAACCCGTGTAGGTATTGAAAGTGCAACTCACTCCAATGGATAGATCCAAATGATCTACATCAACATTGACCATCCACATCTTCAACATCTACATGAAGTCATCATCGACAAAACCCAAGGTTAGTTCATCCCTCTTAGGGGGGATCTCACATCTAGGGGGAGCTTTACTCTAAGAATTGAGCTAAAGCAACTCTAATGGTGTGAACACAACAATGCTTTATGTAAAAGTGGTAACCCCACTTGTGCTTAAACGATGAGTATGACCTATGATCAAATGTTCTCATTTGACTCCTAAGTCAATATACTCATATATAGATGACCTAGTCATCGCAAATTGTTTGATAGATGCTAGGATTGGTTGTGCGTGCTTTGCCACATATTTCAATTGCCATTTTATTGTGTGAGCATGTTGATTGCATATTTCACTCATTAGAGGACATCCACTTGTTGTTTTGATTGATTGTTTTTCTTTTCTTTTGCCAAGTGGATGGACAAGAATGCCTAAGAACCCTCTCTAGCTATCTATGCTTTTCTCGTCTCAAACTCTATTCATGCTACATCACAAAATTTGATCAAGTCAGATTCGAACCACTCTGTGTGAGGAGCACTCGGAGTCCCCGATTCGTCATAGACTTAAACTTCCAAAACTTCTTTGTGCTTTTTGGTCTGACCGATTCCTCCATTTCGGTCACACCGAGATCACTAAGTCGATCTAAGTTTTCAATCTCGGTGCAACCGATTTGAACCTTTCGGTCACACCGAGTTTCAGTAACTGCTTGCAGTTATGAATCTCGGTGCCACCGAGTTGTTCCACTCGGCCACACCGACAGGGTCGGGCTATATATGCTCACGGGCAAAATTTTGGAAATTTCTCCAAAACCCCTTCGCCCGCGCATAGCTCGCTCTACCTCCTGGGTCTCCGAATCGTCCTCCTCGTCGCCAGCCGCCTCCTGTCGCTGGTCTCTGCCGCCGTCAACGGAATTCTTCCCCGCCGTTGCCGCCGCAGCGAGTTCATCGCCGAACTAGTGTATGGACTCGATCACAGTGCTATCCCCGTCCGATTCCTAGCACATTGTGTTCATTATGATTCTTACCACGATTGAAACGCTTCTATCCAGTCAAAACACTCCGTAGATTAGAGTTGAATTGAAAATTTAGGGTTAGGTTTCCATCGAAACCATCTCGGACCATCCGAGTTGTGGAACACGATACCACCGATTCGGCTCAGGCCATTGCACTTGTAATTTTCAGTCTGACTGAGAATTGCAAATCGGTGTGACCGAGTTCAGGACTTTGTGAAACCCTAGCAGTCTCGGTGCCACCGAACTGTGACTCGGTCTGACCGAGTTCACTAGTTTAGGTTCCAAAAGCTGCTTCGGTATCACCGAGTTTACAAATCGGTTGATCCGAAATGCTTTCTGTGGAAAACTAAAACTAAGTTTTTGACTCATTCTTTTGCAAAAACCTCTGCATTTTGTGATGCTCATCCACTCTATCTCATCTATATCTATTCACAGGGTCTGCTGTCAGTGTTTTCAATATGTCTGATCAGAGTGACAGCCAGAACACGTCAGAGGAGCAGGTTCACCTGAGTGAGGGCACTAGTCCCTCTAGCAGTTCAGATGATGGTAGCAGGAGCACTCCCAGCAACTTGCCCAAAGCTGCCACCAGAACAAGGAAGAACAAAAGTTCAGAGTCTAAGGATGAAGACTATGTGGCAGTTGAGGATGAGGCCACTTCCAAGAAGAATGTGGTTAAGAAGGAATATAGCACTGCTGCTGCCACCAAGCCAGGCATGAAGCAAAAGGTTCCTGCAAAGAGAATTCCAATGTCTAAGGCCAGAGCATCTACTCAAGTCCCTTTGGGATCTGAACCCAAAGAGGTTGCTGCAGAAGGGAAGAAGAGGAAGGAGAGGATCAAAAAGACCACTACTAGAGTGCTTGGGAGATCCTCAATCATGAGAGATTCTGAAGAGGAAGAGGAAGAAGAGGTTGTTGCACCAGCACCTAAGGCCCAGAAGCTTATGGGTGATGCTATGAGGACAGTGGCTGCTTCATCAAAGCCCAAAGAAGCACCCAAAGCAGCCTCCAAGCCCAAGAGTGCACCTAAGAGGAATACCAGGAGTATACTAGCTGCTGAGAAGAACAAGGCCCCAGTTCCTGAAGTTGCTGCTGATGAAGATGATGAAGGACAAGTCCTGAGGAAGCTCAAACCCAAGATTCCAGACCACAATGATGCTCATCCTGTGGTTGAGAACATGAAGATCAGGAGAGACTCAGGACTGAGGAAATGGAGAGAGACAGACCCATATGCTACAAGAAGAAGAACTGTTGTTGATTACAGGTTCCACACAAAGGAACAGCAGGACATCTATGAGACAGTGTTGTTGGACAAGAAGCCTATAGTGTGTGAAATGAGGTGGGTCGACTAGAAGTATATCAAGGAAAATGAGGAACACTATCCTGGTGTGTTTGACAGCTTCAGTGCTTGTGGAGTTGCAGACTTTGTTGGGCAAAAGCTCACAAAGTGGAATGAGGAGCTCATAATGCAATTCTACTCCACAACACACTTATATCCAGATGGCAGGATAGTATGCATGTCTGAAGGTACAAGGTACCACTCAACTATTGAGGAATGGGCAAATTTGATCAATGCTCCTAAGGAAGAAGAAGATGACTTGGATGTCTATGCCAAGAAGAAGATGGATCACAACTCTATGGCAAACATGTACAAGGAGATTCCTGAAGATGATCTTGAGACTCACCAGTTTGGGTCAGTAAAACACTTGCTGTCAGGGCTGCCTAAAATCAATTGGATCCTTAGGCACACTCTCTTGCCCAAGTCTGGTGATCACAGAATGATCAGAGGTCATGCAATTAACTTGCTACATATATTTGATGTGCCATAGAAGTTCAAGGTCATGAGCCTTATAGTTGAGACTATCAAGAGGACTGCAGCTGACCAGAAAAGAAGTTGTGGATATGCCCCACAAATCCAGGAGTTGATAAACTCAAAGATGGGCACAGGCACATACTTGTTGGATAAGGAACACTTGCCTATCTACCCAGACTTCAAGGACAATCAAGTTGTGATGAATGAGAATGAACCATCACTAGTACAAGCTCAAGAGAAGAAGGAGAAAGCAAAGAAAGATAAGGCTGCCAAGATGCCAACTCAAGAGGAGGCATCTGAGTACTTTTTGAAAAGCAAGCAGGACTAGCTTGGTTATTTGATAGCATCAACTCTGAGGATTGAGAAGGGGTTGGCCACCCTAACTCAAAACCAGGAGAGCTTGGAAAGAATCGTGGAGCAAAAATTCTATGACTTGGATGTGAAGGTAACTGAGATTCAGTCAGTTGTGGAGCAGCTACAGGATGACATGCAGGAGAGGAAGGGCAGAACAACCACTGATGCATTTGCCAAAGTGCCTAGAGCTCAGAGATCAACTGCAGTGCCTGTTCCAGACACTAGAGCCACTTCATCTGCACCAGCTACAGCTTCAATGCCACCAGCTCCAGCACCTACCCAGCAGCTCCATCTACTTCGACTAAAGCCTTCGTTCTTGGAGTTCTCCGGACACCACCACCTGAAGACCAAGCCTGAGAGACATTTTAGTGCTATGCATTTTCTATGAACTTTTTGGTAACTTGTTGCCAAAGGGGGAGAAAAATGTATAGATCATAGGCTTCGAGAGAGAGAGTTTGCTTTTGTTCTCTCTTGTTTTCTTGGTTGAACTTTGGTTGCTTTTCATTGCTTGAGATATTATGCTATTATCTGTGAGACATTGATGATCATGTGGTTGATCATAAGCTACACTTATGCTTGTTAGATGATATTATCTTACTTATCCTTATATGATCATTCACTTTGCTTGGTGATGAGTGCATGTATTTAATTCTTATCATTTTGAGCACTCCACCAAGATGTATGTGACATGGAAGAGTAACCCATGATCCTAACTCATTGTGCATTTGCAGTCCAAAGCAAATCTTAAGATATGCACAAATTTAGGGGGAGCTCTTGCTTTTCACATACTTCTCAAAGCGACAATATCTTTCACTCTTATTATCATTTGTCGAAGCTTTGATCTATATGTTGTCATCAATTACCAAAAAGGGGGAGATTGAAAGTGCAACTATCCCTGGGTGGTTTTGGTAATTCCTAACAACATATAGCTCATTGAGCTAACATTATTCCAAGATTAATATTTCAGGAAAAGCTCAATGAATGGCATGGCATGGGTGAGGAAAGTGGATCCCTCAAAATTCTAAGGACAAAAAGTTTGGCTCAAGCTTCAAGATCAAGACTCTACATTTTATATTTTAGTGATCCAAGATCACATTGAGTCTATAGGAAAAGCCAATACTATCAAGGAGGGATGAGGTGTTGCTTAATGGCTTGCTTGCTCAAAGTGCTTAGTGATATGCTCCAAAATCCTCAACTACCTTCCCACATCCACATATGACCTAAACCAAAAGTCAAACTCGGCCCCACCGATTCTTTCTATCCGGCGCCACCGAGTTTCAAATGTCATAGCCACTGCCACAAACCCTAGGCAAATCGGTTTCATCGATAGGGATCTCGGTCTCACCGAGATGGGATTGTAATCTCTCTGTTTCCCTTCGTAACGTTTCGGTCTTACCGAGATGAGCGATCGGTCCCACCAAGATTGCAATGTAAACTCTCTGTTTCCCTTTTGTAACATTTCGGTCTCACCGAGATGAGCAAATCGGTCCCACCGAGTTTACCTGACCAACTCTCTGGTTAGCTTATTACCAAAATCGGTCCCACCGAGGTTTTGTAATCGGTCACACCGAGATTACGTTATGCCCTAACACTAACCATATCGGTCCTACTGAGTTGCATCTCAGTCCCACCGAAAATCCTAACGGTCACTAGGTTTGCTGAATCGGTCTGACCGAGTTTAACCATTCGGTCCCACCGAGTTTGGCAAATTGTGTTTAATGGTTAGATTATGTGTGGAGGCTATATATACCCCTCCACCCACTCTTCATTCATGTAGAGAGCCATCAGAACATACCTACACTTCCAATACACATTTTCTAAGAGTGAACCACCTACAATTGTGTTGAGGTCAAGATATTCCATTCCAACCATATGAATCTTGATCTCTAACCTTCCCCAAGTTGATTTCCACTCAAATCTTCTTTCCACCAAATCCAAATCATGTGAGAGAGAGTTGAGTGTTGGGAGACTATCATTTGAAGCACAAGAGCAAGGAGTTCATCATCAACAGACCATTTGTTACTTCTTGGAGAGTGGTGTCTCCTAGATTGGCTAGGTGTCACTTGGGAGCCTCCGACAAGATTGTGGAGTTGAACCAAGGAGTTTGTAAGGTCAAGGAGATCGCCTACTTCGTGAAGATCTACCGCTAGTGAGGCAAGTCCTTCGTGGGCGACAACCATGATGGAATAGACAAGGTTGCTTCTTCGTGGACCCTTCGTGGGTGGAGCCCTCCGTGGACTCGCGCAACCATTACCCTCCGTGGATTGAAGTCTCCATCAACGTGGATGTATGATAGCACCACCTATCGGAACCATGACAAAAACATCCGTGTCTCCAATTGCGTTTGAATCCTCCAAACCCTTCACTTTACATTCTTGCAAGTTGCATGCTTTACTTTCCGCTGCTCATATACTCTTTTGCATGCTTGCTTGAATTGTGTGGAGATTTCTTGACTTGTGCTAAGATAGCTAAAATCTGCCAAGAAGTAAAATTGGGAAAAGGCTAGATTTTTATTTGGTCAAGTAGTCTAATCACCCCCCCCCCCTCTAGACATACTTTCGATCCTACAGGAGATATATAAGAGGAAGAAGTACGTCAGGGGGGCCACGAGGGGCCCACGAGGGTGGAGGGCGTGCCCCCTGCCTCGTCGCTTCCTCGTTGCTTCCCTTACGTGGACTCCAAGTCTCCCGGGTTGCTTTCCTTCCAAAAATAAGTTCCATGAAGTTTCAGGTCAATTGGACTCCGTTTGATTTTTCTTTTCCGCGATACTCTAAAACAAGGAAAAAACAGAAACTGGCACTGGGCTCTGGGTCAATAGGTTAGTCCCAAAAATAATATAAAAGTAGATAATAAAGCCCAATAATGTCCAAAATAGAAGATAATATAGCATGGAGCAATCAAAAATTATAGATACGTTGGAGACGTATCATCCAACTCCGAGATGCTTGCACCAGTCCATAAATGGATTGCTGGAGCTTCCAAACTTTGTTAGCACCTTTTGGATTGACAAAACCTTCTGGTTGCATCCTATACAACTCTTCTTTCAGATATCCATTAAGGAATGCAGTTTTGACATCCATTTGCCAAATTTCATAATCATAAAATGCGGCAATTGCTAACATGATTCGGACGGACTTAAGCATCGCTACGGGTGAGACGGTCTCATCGTAGTCAACTCCTTGAACTTGTCGAAAACCTTTCGCAACAAGTCGAGATTTGTAGACAGTAACATTACCGTCAGTGTTAGTCTTTTTCTTAAAGATCCATTTATTCTCTATGGCTTGCCGATAATCGGGCAAGTCAACCAAAGTCCACACTTTGTTCTCATACATGGATCCCATCTCAGATTTCATGGCCTCAAGCCATTTCACAGAATCTGGGCTCATCATCGCTTCCTCATAGTTCTTAGCTTCATCATGGTCAAGTAACATGACTTCCAGAACGGGATTACCGTACCACTCTGGTGCGGATCTTACTCTGATTGACCTAAGAGGTTCGGTAGTAACTTGATTAGAAGTTTCATGATCATCATCATTAGCTTCCTCATTAATTGGTGTAGGAATCACTGGAATTGATTTCTGTAATGAACTACTTTCCGATAAGGGAGCAGGTACAATTACCTCATCAAGTTCTACTTTCCTCCCACTCACTTCTTTCGACAGAAAATCCTTCTCTAGAAAGGATCCATTCTTAGCAACAAATATCTTGCCTTCGGATCTGTGATAGAAGGTGTACCCAACAGTCTCCTTTGGGTATCCTATGAAGACACATTTCTCCTATTTTGGTTCGAGCTTATCAGGTTGAAGCTTTTTCACATAAGCATCGCAGCCCCAAACTTTAAGAAACAACAACTTGGGTTTCTTGCCAAACCACAGTTCATATGGTGTCGTATCAACGGTTTTAGATGGTGCCCTATTTAACTTGAATGCAGTCATTAGGGCTGGAATTCGAGCCGAGTCGAGCCAGCTCGGCTCGACTCGCAAGAGCTCGTTTCATTAACGAGCTAGCTCGACTCGACTCGTTATTATTAACGAGCTCAAATCCAAGATTGGCTCCACTCATATAACTCGCGAGCTGGCTCATTTAGCTTGTTAAGCTCGTTAAAGATATGAACATAAAACCCTCAAACATTATAAAAATTATTATGTATATATTAAACATATATATCACTAAACAATAGTAATTTCCTTATAACGCATAAGTCTCCTAGGTGGTTGGGCCTTCAACGGCTAGGTCTTGTGTTGTGCGCCTGGGACATAGGGTGCTGAGTGGCTGATCTTTTTTTATATTGGGAGTGGCCGATCTTTTGTACCGAGCCTAACGAGTTACACAAGTACTCGCTTGTTCAACTTGGTCTATAAACGATCTTAAACTAAAGCTTGTCTCGACTCGTTAGTCTTCGAGTTCGAGTCGATTCGAGCCGAGTCACGAGCTACTCGTTTAGCTCATGAGCTTCGAGCTTTTTTTCCAGCCCTAGCAGTCGTCTCTAAAGAATAACCCCAAAACGATAGCGGTAAATCAGTAAGAGACATCATAGATTGCACCATATCTAATAAAGTATGATTACGATGTTCAGACACACCATTACGCTGTGGTGTTCCGGGTGGCGTAAGTTGCGAAACTATTCCGCATTGTTTCAAATGAAGACCAAACTCGTAACTCAAATATTCTCCTCCACGATCAGATCATAGAAGCTTTATTTTCTTTTTACGATTATTTTCCACTTCACTCTGAAATTCTTTGAACTTTTCAAATGTTTCATACTTATGTTTCATCAAGTAGATATACCCATATCTGCTCAAATCATCTGTGAAGGTCAAAAAATAACGATACCCGCCATGAGCGTCAACACTCATCGGATCGCATACCTCAGTATGTATTATTTCCAACAAGTCTGTTGCTCGTTCCATTGTTCCAGAGAACAGAATCTTAGTCATCTTGCCCGTGAGGCATGGTTCGCAAGCATCAAGTGATTCCAAAAGCCCATCAGCATGAAGTTTCTTCATGCGCTTTACAAAAATTTGACCTAGACGGCAGTGCCACAGATAAGTTGCACTATCATTATTAAACTTATATCTTGTGGCTTCAATACTATGAATATGTGTATCACTACTATCGAGATTCAATAAAAATAGACCACTCATTAAGGGTGCATGACCATAAAAGATATTACTCATATAAATAGAACAACCATTATTCTCTGATTTAAATGAATAACCGTCTCACATCAAACAAGATCCAGACATAATGTTCATGCTTACCGCTGGCACCAAATAGCAATTATTCAGGTCTAAAACTAATCCCGAAGGTAGATGTAGAGGTAGCGTGCCGACGGCGATCACGTCGACTTTGGAACCATTTCCCATGCGCATCGTCACCTCATCCTTAGCCAATCTTCGCTTAATTTGTAGCCCCTGTTTCGAGTTGCAAATATGAGCACCAGAACCAGTATCAAATACCCAGGAACTAGTACGAGCATTAGTAGGATACACATCAATAACATGTATATCAAATATCAGTTTCACTTTGCCATCCTTCTTATCCACCAAATACTTGGGGCAGTTCCGCTTCCAGTGACCTGTCCCTTTGCAGTAGAAGCACTCAGTCTCAAGCTTAGGTCCAGACTTTGGCTTCTTCACTTGAGCAGCAACTTGCTTGCCGTTTTTCTTGAAGTTCTCCTTCTTCCCTGTGCCCTTCTTCTTAAAACTAGTGGTCTTGTTGACCATCAACACTTGATGATCCTTCTTGATTTCTACCTCCGCAGCCTTTAGGATCGTTGACGGTGTCCTGGACTAGGGGGTACTCAACACGTCATCTTCTGATCTGATAGATTGGCCCGAGGACCCCCGTGGCCGTATACTCATGGGCCAGTTCGGACAACTGCCGCATACAAGGAAGATTCCACAAGACTTGGCGATCAAGACAAGGACTTCTCCCCACCGGCGTATTCGGCTAGGACTCTTGTTATCCTAGGCCTCTGGTGCATTATATAAACCGAGGCCAGGCTAGTCGATAGATCATATACAACATACACATAGACAATCATACCATAGGCTAGCTTCTAGGGTTTAGCCTCCTTGATCTCGTGGTAGATCTACTCTTGTACTACCCATATCATCAATATTAATCAAGCAGGACGTAGGGTTTTACCTCCATCAAGAGGGCCCGAACCTGGCTAAAAAAATGTCCCCTGCCTCCTGTTACCATCGATCCTAGACGCACAGTTCGGGACCCCCTACCCGAGATCCACCGGTTTTGACACCGACATTGGTGCTTTCGTTGAGAATTCCGCTGTGTGATCGACAAAGGGATCGATGGCTCGCCTGCAGATCAACTGCGACTTCAGCGTCTTCGTCACCAGTTCGACTGGTCACCTTGGTTCGACCAAGAATTGCGCCCCATGTTCGGATCACCATGTTCGGACGAGGGCCTTCGTCAAACATCAACTACGATCTCTATCAAGATCACGGAGGAATTATCTATGGAGCTCGGGGGCTCAACGTCAACATTGCCCTCAAGCGACCGCGCTGTTTTTTTGGACAGCGAACTCGTATCTGCCGCCACCACCTCCTCGAGTATCGCTTTGACGATCGCTTTGGTGGACTTGTGCGGAATTGGGTCTATAACAACCCTGCAAAATTTCGTCAAGTTCCTATGGAGGAATCTCTGGCAATCCACGATATACTGGAGCCCTGTCAAATCGGGACTGGAATTTGGATGAGTTTAGGGCGTGGTGTCCAGCTTCTAGCTCGGACGTCCTTTGCAAGATCCAACTGTTGATCAGCTGCGGAATTCCTATATCTACCACCTCTCAAAATTTCAGCTCGATCCAACCGTCCAAACTCTGAGAACCTTCCGATTAGTGCATCACTTTTCGGATCTATTTTCTGCGCGAAAACGAATCCGACCCGAGTTCATCTTTTTTATGAACGGGATTTCGGACATTCCTTTTGAAGGAGGTTTTGTATGGGGTATTGTGTTTTGTTCCCGAACACACCCCACTAACTTTAAGATCTTTTGAACATGATCTTCAACATCATGCTGGTGTCAAACTAGTCCGGCAATATTACTCCACGGCTGCCGACCTGCGCTAGACACGTCGTCACTTTAGCCGAGCTCAACTTCTTCGGATCATCATCTCGGCAAGCCGAACAAGAGTCCGGCATCGTGAAGGATAAATCATCATCAACATCGCCGCCCCACGGATTACATGGAGCGGGCATACCGGCATCGCCGCACGGTCGCTTTATCAAGCCGGCATCGACCATGTCACGACCTGCATCGACAGGGCCGCACTATTGCTTCTTCAAGCTGGTGTCCGTCACGCCGACCTATTTCGACTCATCGGCTGACGTCGAGGCTTCGGACATCTCGGCTGGACCGGGGGCTTCGCCATCTCTTCATCAACCTACTCCGGACACTTCGGCGTCACTAGCCGACCAGCTCCGTCATGTTAGCTGGACCGAGGGCTTTACCTCGGCGAGCCAACCTTTGCCAGCATCGCCATACCGTCGCTTTATCGCCATTCTGGCAATGGGTGTGCGGATCGAGTCCCAATTTTGGGAATCACATGTCTTCGAATTGCTACAACAAATAAACCAGGTCGCGTGGTGGTTCGATCAGTTTCCGTACATAGTCCGGCGAACGCCGCATCCGGAGCTCGGACCGAGCTGCGAATTCAGGCTTTGCCACGCCTTTACTGCATCACGCCGACGCCCTGTGTCGACATTGACTTCGGCGCCAGGCCATATTTCTTCTATTACTCACTTTGCATAAATTATTTATTATGCAATGATTTTTTTTTAATTATCATTATTACTATTATCTCCGGTTTGCACTATTTTTTGTGCACATGAAAATGATCTGGGGACTTCGGCGTCACTCTGCCGGTCTGCATTGACCGTGCTATGTCACCACTTCGGCGTGTCGAGCTCTCCGCTCCGCCGCCTCGGGACCAGCTTGGGGGATGGAACCTTGCCCCGCATCAAGCTCGGACTGCGTCATCAATACCGAACACATTAACCAGCTAAGTCGCTTTCATCCTCAAAGCTTTAATTTCTAACTTGTGTTCGGTTCGACCAAGCATTATACTTTTTTTGGAAAAAAAGTTGCTTGTAAAAAATTTCCTTGTCCAAACTTTGTTTGTGACGCATAAATTCAAATACCCCGTTTACTTGGGGGCTTCCTTTATGAAGCTTTTCCTGTTGCATATGATTATACCTATACGGCTTCGTTCCTTGTTCGTGTATTATGCCACAATATGCACCATGTTGACTTAAGCGATTTGCAAGCTGGGTTGCCTCGCTCCTATGTTTACTCCTACGTTCCCGATTGTTCGGCTAGGGAGTAAAGGGAGCACCTCTGCGATTGTCATGATCGGGTCGCCCGAGCCGGACCTCAGACTGGGTGAAGCCGAAAGCTAGCGCTCTTATAGTTTTCAATGATGGTCGGCACACAACGGAACTCATGAGTACAAAAAATCTATTGCACAAGTCTCATAATAACAATGAGCACCGAAGAAAGGTATCGGTGGGGGTACTATTTTCTTCGAAGATGCTTCTTACACTTCACGGTAATATAGCATAAGTTCCCTGAGCGCCCTTTGTCTGTTACAGCCTTATGGCCTGATTGCCTGGTTATTGGAAACACCGTCGATATTCTCGACCGATGGAGTACATAACACTTTTCGGTCCTTGACCGAAGAGGGAGAAGCTGACGGTCGGTTAAGACGCGTTTAAAGTTCGGTTGAACATAGATATGATATAAGTACTTCGGTACATGCAATCATTCTTCTACCCAAGTCACTTGGGGGCTCTTAAGTTTATTTGAGCCATTTTATAATAAGTGTTCTTCTTCTTAGTCATTGCAAAGTTTTATTATTATTTATCACTCCTTTTTTCGACACGAGTGTGCGGTCACTATCCGGGGAGCCTAATTTCTCTCTCAAAGCCGCTAGAGTTTAGTTTGCTAAACTGGCCTGATGAGAAGTACTCCGCCCTCGGGATGGGAGGTTGAAGCCGTAAGATGACCCGCTCGAAGTCTTGAGATAGGATGTATCATGTTAAAGCACGACAGAAGCACTTCTTTTTTCTAAGACCAATTTTCGGATTGGCACCGAACACTTGATCTTGTTCAGACGTCATGTTTTTACTGACGTTTCTTGGTTTTCCAAGCTTTTTTTGGCACTTGTAAACTATTTGTGCTTTTCCAGCATTAGTCTCGCAGTGCAACGCCGGACACCTTTAGGGATTCGGCAAAAACATTCTCAGATATTGCTATATATGAATCGGTTTCGAATTGTGTCTTCGGTCAATAGTTGGGTTGCCCGACTCCTGCACTTGCTTCCTACGTTCCGGTTTGTTCGGCTAGGCGTGCAAAGGGAGAACCACTGCGATTGTGCTTCCAGATCACATGGTTAAAGCACCTCAATGGAGAAAGCTGAAAACTGACTTTCACAATAAGCGTAAACTAGTCAGCGATCCGATGACTATGTTAAATAATGGGCCGTTCATAACATTGGCCGAAGTGTTTACGGCTTGACCCCGACTGTCGCCGAACACTACCGGGGGCTATTAACTGGCCTCCCAAACTAAATCCTCAATATTTTGCTCTTACATTAGAGCTGAGGTTTAATGATCATGCTTAGCATGGCAACCCAAAGAAAGGAACCGATAGCGGGACTATTTTCTTTGGAAGACATTTCTTCTGTTAAACAGTAATATAACTCTCTGCGTACCTTTGTTTATAAAACCGTATGGCCAGATTGCATTGTTTGTTGTAAATCTTTGCCCTCATAAAGGCTTTATAAAGTAGGACAAACACTCCTTGGCTACTGGCCGAGGAGGTGGAAGCTGATGGTCGATCAACAAAGTTTTGTACAATGCGGATCTGAGCATTAATGACGTAAAGTACTTGGATACATAGAGTCATTACACATAATTTGTGATTTTACTATGGATATTGATCCTTAATTCGGCCACCCGTGCCCGCTTTAAGGCTCGGGGGCTACTGGGCTTCGGGCTTACTATTTACAAATATTAAAGGGGCACATCGATCCCCTGATCTGGTGTTGCCACCCGACCAGTTTCTCGGGGGCTACTGCATTGCCTGTTCAATGCAGAATATTTTAAGTGCAATACAGTTTCCGAGGAGATTTTGATCCTCAGGTTGGTCGGCCGCACCCAACCTGAGTCTTGAGGACTGATCACGCCGCTTTTCGTGTCCCGAAGTATTCTGCCGAGCTAGGACTTGATCCTCAGGCCGATTTTGCAAATCAACGTGAGTCTCAGCGACTACTGGGATCAGCGGTCTTATGTCATCCTTCAGGTGCATCTCAGGTTTTAGACCGATACACACCTTGAGGGCTACTGGATATATCTCGGCAGAGAATAAATTGCACCAATAAAAAATACTGACGAAAAATCGGCCCACAGTCGGGGTGGTGCACCACCTCGGAAGCAGTCCGGCATAAAGCTCGGGCGCTAGTGGCTGGCTCCATAGAGGGCATTTCCGGCATTAAGCTTGGCTAAACTCCTTCAACTTTTTTGAACCAAGGTGATATGACACCTCGGATATAGTCCGGCGTTGGAGCTTGGATACAGTCCGACGTTGGAGCTTGGACATAGTCCGGCGTTGGAGCAAGGATACATTCCGGTGTTGGAGCTCGGAAGCGGTCCGGCATTGGTGCTCGGCCGCAAAAGATACCTCGAATGCAGTCCGGCGTTAGAGCTCGGACGCAAGAGGACACTGCCTCCTAGGAACAACTTCAAACCCGAGGTGTGGCATAAAAACAACAAGGCATTGATAAAGGCCGGAAACTTAAAGGGGCTCCTCGGATACCCGACGTGTAAACTCGCCGAATGCATTTCGGCGATCCTCAAGATCGAAGATGAGAAGATTTGTTGAACCAGTTTTCAAGACCGTCAACCGAAGATGAAGAACAGTTCGGAAGAATCGAGGAGCGTCCCTAACTTGAAGACCGGTTCAGGGGGCTACTGACGGTGTCCTGGACTAGGGGGTACTCAACACGTCATCTCCCGATCTGATAGATTGGGCCGAGGACCCCCGTGGCCATATACTCATGGGGCAGTTCGGACAGCTGCCGCATACAAGGAAGATTCCACAAGACTTGGTGATCAAGACAAGGACTTCTCCCCACCGGCGTATTCGGCTAGGACTCTTGTTATCCTAGGCCTCTGGTGCATTATATAAACTGAGGCCAGGCTAGTCGATAGATCATATACAACATACACATAGACAATCATACCATAGGCTAGCTTCTAGGGTTTAGCCTCCTTGATCTCGTGGTAGATCTACTCTTGTACTACCCATATCATCAATATTAATCAAGCAGGACGTAGGGTTTTACCTCCATCAAGAGGGCCCGAACCTGGGTAAAACATCGTGTCCCCTGCCTCCTGTTACCATCGATCCTAGACGCACAGTTCGGGACCCCCTACCCGAGATCCGCCGGTTTTGACACCGACAATCGTGAAGAGCTCGGGAATTGTCTTATCCATCCCTTGCTTATTATAGTTCATCATGAAGCTTTTGTAGCTTGGTGGTAGTGATTGAAGAACTCTGTCAATGACACTATCAACCGGAAGATTAACCCCCAGCTGAGTCAAGTGATTGTGGTACCCAGACATTCTAAGTATATGCTCACTAACAGAACTATTCTCCTCCATTTTCCAGCTGTAGAACTTATTGGAGACTTCATATCTCTCAATCCGGGCATTTGCTTGAAATATTAACTTCAACTCTTGGAACATCGTATATGCTCCATGACGTTCAAAACACCGTTGAAGTCCCGGTTCTAAGCCATAAAGCATGACACACTGAACTATCGATTATTCATCAGATTTGCTCTGCCAGACGTTCATAACAACTGGAGTTGCTCCTGCAGCGGGTTTGGCACCCAGTGGTACTTCCAGGGTGTAATTCTTCTGTGCAACAATGAGGATAATCCTCAGGTTATGGACCCAGTCCATGTAGTTGCTACCATCATCTTTCAACTTAGCTTTCTCTAGGAACGCATTAAAATTCAACGGAACAGTAGCACGGGCCATTTATCTACAACAACATAGACATGCAAAATACTATCAGGTACTAAGTTCATGATAAATTAAAGTTCAATTAATCATACTCCCTCCATTCCTTTATATAAGGTGTATTTGTTTTTTGAAAAGTCAAACAAGTACAAGTTTGACCGAGATTTTTGAAAAATATATCAACGTTCAGAATATGAAATTTATATTATTTAATCCATCATGAAAAGTAGTTTCATATTTTATCTACTGGGCATTGCATATGTTGTTATTTTATTCTATAATATTTGTCAAACATTCACATGGTTGACTTGCACGGAAACCAATACACCTTATATTCTGGATCAGAGGGAGTATTACTTAATAACTCCCACTTAGATAGACATCCCTCTAATCATCTAGGTGATCACGTGATCCATATCAACTAAACCATGTCCAATCAACACGTGAGATGGAGTAGTTTTCAATGGTGAACATCACTATGTTGATCATATCTACTATATGATTCACGCTCGACCTTTCGGTCTCAATGTTCCGAGGCCATATCTGCATATGCTAGGCTCGTCAAGTTTAATCCGAGTATTCTGCGTGTGCAAAACTGGCTTGCACCCATTGTATGTGAACGTAGAGCTTCTCACAACCGATCATCACATGGTGTCTCGGCACGATGAACTATAGCAATGGTCCATACTCAGGGAGAACACTTGTACCTTGAAATTTTAGTGAGAGATCATCTTATAATGCCACCATCGTACTAAGCAAAATAAGATGCATAAAGGATAAACATCACATGCAATCAATATAAGAGATATGATATGGCCATCATGATCTTGTGCCTTTGATCTCCATCTCCAAAGCACTGTCATGATCACCATCGTCATCGACTTGACACCTTGATCTCCATCGTAGCATTATTGTCATATCGCCAACTATTGCTTCTACGACTATCGCTACCACTTAGTGATAAAGTAAAGCAATTACATGGCGATTGCATTTCATACAATAAAGCGACAACCATATGACTCCTGCTACTTGCCAGTAACTATTACAAAACATGATCATCTCATACAACAATTTACATCTCATCACGTATTGACCATATCACATCACAACATGCCCTGCAAAAATAAGTTAGATGTCCTCTACTTTGTTGTTGCAAGTTTTACGTGGCTGCTACAGGCTTCTAGCAAGAACCGCTCTTACCTACACATCAAAACCACAACGATTTTTCGTCAAGTGTGCTGTTTTAACCTTCAATAAGGATCGGGCGTAGTCACACTCGATTCAACTAGAGCTGGAGAAACAGACACCCACTAGCCATCTTTGTGAGAAGCACGACGGTAGTACCAGTCTCATGAACATGGTCATGTAATGTCGGTCTGGGCCACTTCATCCAACAATACCGCTGAATCAAAGTATGACATGTTGGTAAGCAGTATGACTATTATCGCCCATAACTCTTTATGTTGTACTCGTGCATATAACATCTACGCATAGACCTAGCTCTGATACCACTATTGGGGAACGTAGTATTTCAAAAAAATTCCTACAATCACGCAAGATATATCTAGGAGAAGCATATCAACGTGCGGGGAGAGTGTGTCCACGTACCCTCATAGACGGAAAGCGGAAGCGTTTAGTAACGCGGTTGATGTAGTCGAACGTCTTCGTGACCCAACCGATCAAGTACCGAATGCACGACACCTCCGCGATCTGCTCACGTTCAGCTCGGTGACGTCCCTCGTACTCTTGATCTAGCTGAGGCTGAGGGTGATTTCTGTTAGCACGATGGCATGTTGATGGTTGAGGGAGTCCTGGACTAAGGGGTCCTCGAGCGTCTGGCCTGTTTGACATGGGCCGGACTGATGGGCTGTGAAGATACAAGACCGAAGACTCTCACCCGTGTCCGGATGGGACTCTCCTTAGCGTGGAAGGCAAGCTTGGTGTTCGGATATGAAGATTCCTTTTCTCTGTAACCGACTTTGTACAACCCTAGTCCCCTCCGGTGTCTATTTAAACCGGAGGGTTTAGTCCATAGGGACAATCATAATCATATAGGCTAGACTTCTAGGGTTTTAGCCATTATGATCTCGTGGTAGATCAACTCTTGTAACCCCCATACTCATCAATATTAATCAAGTAGGACATAGGGTATTACCTCCATCAAGAGGGCCCGAACCTGGGTAAAACTTCGTGTCCCTTGTCTCCCGTTACCATCAACCTCAGACGCGCAGTTCGGGACCCCCTACCCGAGATCCGCCAGTTTTAACACCGACATTGGTGCTTTCATTGAGAGTTCCGTTGTGACGTCGAAGACAGGTTTGATGGCTCGCCTTGTTATCAAGGACAACATCACCTCCGGAGGAGCCCTGGCCTCAGGCCAAACCCTCCGGCTGGGCGGCTTCACCATGACCGCCCGTACGGCCGTCGAGCCGACGATGACTTCTCAGGTCATCGAAAATCACCTCCATGTTAACTCTGAATACTCCAAATGGATGGATCCGATGGAGTTGTCGTCTTTAAATGAACTCCTAGATCGCATCACCGCCTTAGGGGTCACTACAGACTACGATCGGATGGGCTTAAAACCCGATCAAAGAGAAATCAAATCTCCGCCAATCATCCATCAGATAGCGGTAGTAGAGGAGCAAGACAACAACTCTTCCCCTACATTAAGGAGGAACTATGTTCAGATTTATGAGCTCTAAGAGCCGGATACCTGTCCACGGAACGACGCGCCCTGTCCTCCAAACCTAGAATCGGATGATGGGCCGGAAAAATCAGTTGATATCCCGGAGCCCGAACTATTAAGCTCGGAGATTTCTCAAACTCCGGATCCCAAATTGGGCCGGGGTTCGGATTTAAAGCCACCCATCCTCCCAGACATGTGCGATCTCATGTACATACAGCAGCAGTCTCAGGAAACAGTCCATCACTTTTGGGATAGATTCCTCCTTGTGAAAGACAAGATTAAAGATTGTCGCGATGAAGACGTGATCTTTGCATTCTGCAATAATTGCACAGACATAGGAATCCTCAACACCATCAACCGTCGTCACGTATTACATTTCGCTGACTTGGCAATTATCGTACAGAAGTACCGCGCAATGGAAAGCGCCTGGAAAAGTCAGGCAGCTCATTGGAAACCACCGGTTTCTACTCAACCATTCGTCCGGGAAAAAAGGATGCATCCTCGTGGGGCACCCGAACTAATAGTAAAGAAATCTAAGCCCATTACGGGGCGCGGAACCGTTCTGGAGGGATGGCTCGATAGGCCATGCAAAATACACACAACACCGGATACCATACCAACCCACAACCTTAGAGCGTGTTGGATACTCCAGCAAGTGGCCAAGAGCGGCGAGGATATCCTCGCCAAAAATATCCCAGAGCAACACCCCCGGAAGACGACGACCTCAGTGTATTGATGGTCTTCGAGACTTTCTCTTCAAACAATCGACGCAAAAGGGCCCTCCACGACCTCGCCGAAGTCTGCCAAGTCACCACAAACCCTTGGAACGACACGGCCATAACTTTTAATAGCAGTGACGAACCAAGATTCCGGATAGTCCGGGAACCGGCCACCTTGATCCTCAATCCAATTGTGGACGGTTTTCGGCTCACCAAAGTGCTCATGGACGGCAACTAAACCTCATCTACGAGGATACACTCAACAAAATGGAGATAGACAGGAGCCGCATTGAGCAAAGCAACACGACCTTCCAAGGAATTATTCCCAGTTGGGAGGCGTGGTGTGCGGGAAAAATCATACTTGACGTGGTATTCGGCACGCCGGAGAATTATTGGTCCGAAGAGATAACCTTCCATGTGGCCCCTTTCAACAGCGGATATCACGCCCTATTAGGGCGAGATGCATTTACACGCTTCCAAGCTATACCTCATTACGGGTACATGAAGCTTAAGATGCCTGGGCCCAACGGAATCATCACTCTTACCAGTAATCCGGACATAGCACTCCGCGCCGAAAACAAAACCGCATCCTTGGCCCTCGAGGCACTTTCCGAAGTCCTCATGGCCGAAGAGTTAACCGCGCTATGCTCCACTGTGGATAGGGATGATGTAATCCTGGACAAGCAACCCAAATCCACCTCCTTTAAACCAGCAGATGAAATAGTCAATTTTCAAGTCCACCTGACGGACCCCAAGAAGACAGCGTCCATCGGGGCTCAGCTCGACCCAATGGTTTACGCCGCACTACGAGAGTTCCTGCGTGAGAACTGGGACATATTCGCCTGGCACCCTTCTGACATGCCAGTAATCTCATGCAGGTTGGCCGAACACAGTCTCAACATACTGAAGGGATATAAATCAGTCAAGCAAACACTATGGCGCTTTTCCGAACCCAAACGACAAGCTATGGGGGAGGAGCTAGCCAAGTTAATTGAGGCTGGATTTATCAGAGAAATTAAACATCCGGACTAGCTAGCACACCTGGTGATGGTTCCAAAAAAGGATAAATCCTGGCGCCTATGCGCCGATTTCAAGGACCTCAACAAGGCCTGCCCTAAGGATCCCTTCCCCCTCCCTCGCATCGACCAAATTATCGATGCTACCGCAGGACACGACTCACTGTGTTTCCTCGACACATACTCCGGATATCATAAAATCAAAATGGAGGAGTCCGACCAAGCCGCAACGGCATTCATTACCCCATACGGGCCATTCTGCTTCAACACTATGCCCTTTGGGATCAAAAACGTCGGGCCACCTACCAACGCACGATTCAAACATGCCTGGAGAAACAGATCGGCAAGACAGTTGAAGATAGGCGGAGGACGTCGTCATCAAAACTAGGCATGCCGAGTCATTGATAGACGATCTACGTCTCACATTCGACAACCTCCATACATATGACATCAAGCTCAATCCAGAAAAGTGTGTTTTCGGCGCTCCCGCTGGAAAACTGTTGGGCTTCATCGTTTCCAATAGAGGAATTAAAGCAAACCCAGCCAAAATCCGAGCTCTATCACAATTGGCTACGCCAACAGACCTTATACAGGTCCAAAAGCTAGACGGATGTGTGGCAGCTTTAAGACATTTTATCTCCAGATTAGGAGAAAAAGCACTGCCACTCTATCGCCTTCTCCGACGCACCGACCACTTTGAGTGGACGGATGTGGCAGCGGCCGTACTGGAAGAAATAAAGGCTCTTTTAGCAAGCAACCCAATCATGGCCACACCGAACGTCGGCGAACCCATGCTATTATACATATCGGCAACGCACCAAGTGGTGAGCGCGGTGCTCGTCGTCGAGAGAGAGGAGGACGGACACAAATTCCCGCTTCAGAAGCCAGTATACTATGTATCCACTGTCCTCACACCATGCAAATCCCGGTACCCTCATTATCAAAAGATAGCATACGCGGTCTTCATGGCATCCCGGAAACTACGACACTACTTTCAAGAGTGCTCAATCATAGTGGCTTCCGAAGTACCACTCAATGACATAATAAACAACCGCGATGCCACGGGCCGGATTGCCAAGTGGGCCATTGAGCTCCTTCCATTCGACATAACATACAAAATGTGCCAAGCCATTAAATCCCAAGTACTGGCCGACTTCATCGCCAAATGGATAAAGGTCGAACTCCCTAAAGAGTACGACACATACTCCAATTGGGTCATGCATTTCGATGGTTCCAAAATGCTGGTGGGCTTAGGAGCGGGCGTTGTCTTAACGTCCCCCACCGGAGACACAGTCCAGTACGTACTCCAAATATTATACACAGATTCCAACAATGCAGCCAAATACGAGGCCTTATTGCATGGTCTTCGGATGGCTGTCTCCATGGGTATTCAATGCCTGGAGGTGCGCGGGGATTCAAACCTCGCAATATCCCAAATAAATGGAGACTTCAACGCCAAAGATCCCAAGATGGCGTCCTATCGTAACGTCGTTCTCAAAATGTCATCTCGGTTTGAGGGGCTCAAGTTTCATCATGTGGCTTGAGAGAGTTATCACGCGCCAGATGTCCTCGCTCGTATCGGCGCTAAGCGTGACCCCGTCCCGCCTAACATATTCGTGGAAAAGGCTCTTCAAGCCATCCGTGGTGTGGCAAGGGGAGAGCGGCAACACCAGTCCAGATCTGATTATACCCCCAGATTCCGAACACAATACAGATATCATTGGGGGCTCAGCCATCGAATTAACACCATCGGCCCATCTTATCATGGCAATAATTGCCCCATGGACCTAACCCTTCTTGGCCTACCTTATTAGGCGAGAGCTCCCTGACGACCAGAATGAGGCTCTCTGCATTGTCCGGTGTTCGAAGGCCTACAAGGTCCATGGCGGAGAGCTCTACAATAAGAGCGCTACCGGAGTACTTCAAAGATGTATCTCCGAAGAAGAGGGACGGCAGCTCTTGGCTGAAATTCATGTCGGCCTCGGTGGTCACCACGCCGCGACTCGGGCCCTTGTAAGTAAGGCCTTCCATACAGGTTTCTATTGGACGACGGCCCGAGCAGACGCACAGTACCTTGTCCAACGTTGCGTCAGATGCCAGCTTTTCACCAACCAAAGCCATATGCCACCCACCGCTCTATAAACAATCCCCATCACTTGGACTTTTGGGGGTTTGGGGGCTTGATATGGTCGGACCCCTTAAAGGAGGAAGCCATAAGAAAAAAATATCTGCTGGTTATGGTAGACAAGTTCACTAAATGGATAGAGGCCAAACTAGTTAAAACGGCCGAAGCCGGACCAGTGATAGACTTCATATCTGGTGTCATGCACCGTTACTGTATCCCACACAGCATCATCACCAATAAAGACTCCAATTTCACAGCCGATGAGGTGAAAACATGGTGTGCTAATTTGGGCATTAAGCTCGATTACGCCTCCGTCTATCACCCGCAAACAAACGGTCAAGTCGAATGAGCCAATGGTCTTATTACGAGTGGCATCAAGCCTAAACTAGTGCGGTCTTTGAAAGAATCAGACAAGCACTGGGTTGAGGAGCTCAAATCCGTACTGTGGGGGCTGCGGACCACGCCCAATCGCACTACCGAATATACACCCTTCTTGATGGTGTACGGCGCAGAGGCTGTGCTACCCTGCGACATTATTCATGAGTCACCTCGAGTGCGCATGTATGAAGAGAGAGAGAGGCCGAGCTTGATCGGCAAGACAACTTAGATGCCCTGGAGGAGGAGCGTGACGTTGCAAAAGCCCATTCCGTATTTTATCAACAACAGACTCGCAGATATCAAAGCAGAGAAGTGCAGGCCAAGACTTATAATGTTGGCGAACTCGTTCTATGCTTGCCAGAGAAGAAAAAGGACAAACTCAAGCCCAAGTGGGAGGGTCCCTTCATCATTGAGGAAGTTCTCACTGGAGGAGCGTACCACCTGCGTGATGCATCAGACAATCGCCTAGAGCCGAACCCATGGAACGCGGCCAGACTCCAAGATTCTACGCCTGGCGCCGAACTCTTTGTTCGTCTCCTTCTCCCTTTTGTTTCCATTACTTTTTCCTCCATTTTCGCTTTTTTAGCTTTAAAGCTTTCGTGCGGCTAAACCGTGCACCTACGATGTACACATCTTTAAATATGTATGCCCATAATACCTGGGGGGCTTCTTGTACAAAAGCTTATTATTATTCTGTGGGCATCAAGCTCACCACATATGTGTTTTTCCCCATATGTACCTTTTCTTCGCCATTATATGCATCGTTATGACTTAAGTTTTGGCCAAGCTGGGTTGCCTGGCTCCTGTGCTTATGCCCTACGTTCCTGTTTGTTCGGCTAGAGCATAAGGGAGCACCTCTGCGATTGTTACTGCCGGGTCATCTGGATGTGTACCTCAGACTGGGTGAAGCCGAAAGCTAGCGTTCTTAAGGGAATATTCGGTCGGCGGACTAAAGACGTTTTGCACTCATTATATCATGAACCCCCAGATGTTACGCATACTGCGATTTTTCAATCACAGTTCGGGCATGCACATTAACGCATGTCCACCCAGGGAAAGGAACCCTTAACGGAACTATTCTCTCTGGAAGATGTTTCTTACAATTACAATGTAATATAACATAGCTAGCCGGATACAACTTGTCTGTTCAAGCAACCATGACCCCTATGCCTGGTTTCCACGGATACCCCAGTCTATATCGCCGCTTTGGTATTCGGAAACACTCTGCACCTTTGGTTCGAGCGGTCGAAGCGAAAAGGTCCGCCATGACAATTGTTTTACAATCCGTCTAGGGACAATTATGTCAATGGAAGTACATAGTCACTTGGACTCAAAAACTTCTTCCTCTATACCATCTAACAGGCTGTCTAACTTACAATCCTGTTGGGAATATTTGGCGGCTACCTTTACTTGGTCATATACTAAACTAACAGGAATTTCTTTTCCATCTGACCCTTTAGGCCCGACCCGGGCCATATGATTCAGATCAATCTTGGTGTACCATGTCTTCGCCATGGCCCAGGCCTCTTGCACACCTTCTCGGCAGACTGATATCTTCCATAATCGAATACACCGCCGTGCCCCTTTGAATAGCTCCACGAGCTCTACCATATTTCCTGGAGGGGAGGCGGATGGCCGTAAAGCCTTGGCAACACTCCGCATTGCTTGCCGAACTCGCTCGTGCATCTGGGACAGCTCTTGTAGCAGGTTGCCTTGAGATCCGGACATTTCCTCTTCAGGACGGCCAGTCAGCATACCTGCAGACATAAATCTGTCAGTTTCGGCCCTCGCTGAATTATAGGGAGGCAAGTTTGAAAAGCATACTGAATATGCCGCCTCGTAGTCTCTTATTCTCCCTCACAGAGTCAGCCAATTGAGCTCGCACGTCTTTTAGTTCTTCGCCCAGCAGGGTGTTGGAATCCTGCAGCTTATTTTTGTCATCCCTGACCCGTGTTAGCACACGCTCGCCCGCGGCTAGTTGCCTTTTGGCCTCTTGCTCACGCGCTTGTGCGACTTTCAGGGCCTCCTTCAGTCGATCCAATGATCCTGCTATGAGGAGTCCAAAAAGCATTAATATTACTGGTATATGATTATATTTCCTCGATGGAGGGGAACATTACCAGGCGATGCCTTCTTGGATTTCTCCAGTTCGGTGGTTGCAACGGCCAGCTGAGTCCGATACTTTTCCAGCTCTTGAGACAACAGGTTGTTCTTTTTTGTGAGCACCTGGTCGTACAATGATCCTTAAATCAGTTGTATCAACTGCTTCAAGTCTCGGGGGCTACTAGTATATAATTATCTGATTTGTACAAATGTGTACTTACTCGCATATCTTTCAAATGCTGGTCTGTGGCTCGGGTAAACCCATCTCGAGCAGCTCGGATGTATGCATCAGTCGAGCTGAAGGCATTGAATGCCTCTTTTGTAAAGCCGGGGTCGCGAAGAGCAGCCCGCCGGCGCCGATGATTCATAGCGCTCTCCACTTCAGAGTTTGTGACGGATACATCATCCGACTCCTCGGTAGAAGGACAATCCGGCGTCACTCTCGTATCAGCCCTTGCCTTTAAAGCAGGGTTTGGAACCCGACTAGTGGAGGCGCGGTCGGCAGGATCCCCAGACATAGTCCGGCGAATGTTTTTCCTGACAAGACACAGCGGATAGGGTCACTGTTTGATGTGACCGCCAGGAGGCATGATTAAAAAAACCATACCTCATTGATGAAGGCCCTGTCGTGTTGTCATTAGCCTTCCTCTTCGAAGACTTGCTCGGCGCGGGCGCCGCTCTCTCGGGAGATGCCTCTGGTGCGCGTTGAGGCGTCGGGCACCTCCCCTTTAGAGCATGAAATAGTGTGGTGGGTGAGATGTAATGAGGAAGCTCTTTTGAAGAAGGTGTCTCATAAATTACTTACATGCAAAGCGGGGAGGAGGCCGGGATAATCGGCGATGATGGGCACTTCCGTGCCATCATAGCTCGCCTGGTAGAATACTCCATCCTCAAGCTCCACAAATATATCCGGATCTTCTTCGAATCCGGGGTCAAGGTCCCGGTTGTGATCCTCTGGCTGGGGGCGGGGCTATGGATCCCCTTGGCAACCCTCCGCCATTCCTGTTGCAAATGGATGGGTTACTATCTGTTAAAAATGACTCAAGGAGAGGATTGAGTAAAATGGTGGGATTAGAACTCACCCAGGTAGGAGGATTATACATGGAAAATCCATCTCGATGTAAGTAATATTTTGGCCAAAGTGGGGGGGGGGGGGGGTTCAGACCCTTCCGACCGCAGCGTGAGGCGTCATCTTCCCCATTATAGTGCCACATGGGGAGCCCTCTGTATTGAAGTGATTGGACCCCCACGCTATAGAAGTAGCCATTACCTCGATTATTGATAATCCGGACTGGGCGAGCATCTTTATCTTGCCCATCAATTGACAGACTTCCGCACTATCTTCCTCCTCGAGGCTCCGAGGGCGCCAGCTATGGCGTTTCTTCAACGGATCGCTTGAAAATTCGGGAAGACCCATTCGGACTGGGTCAGGAAGAGCGACGTCCTCAATATAGAACCATTCGGAAGGCCACTCTTCGGACGCCTTCTTCGGCGTGCCGGACAGGTATCCGGTCCCGACAATGCGCCATACCTCGGATCCGCCCACTTTGAATATTGACCCCCCTTGGTTACGAGGGACGAGGCAGAATAATTTCCTCCATAATTCAAAATGGGCCTCACAGCCCAGGAATAGCTCACAAAGAGCAACGTAACCCGCGATGTGCAGGATGGAGGCAGGAGTGAAATTGTGTGGTTGGAGGCTATAATACCCCATAAGTCCTCGGGGGAATGGGTGGATTGGAAATCCGACGCCTCTTAGCAAGTAGGGAACGAAGCACAATCGTTCCCCCTGGATGGATTGGGGAAATTCTCCACCTGAGCCCCGCCGTTGAAGGAAGTCAAACCTGCTCGAACGGGGCTATATCCGCGGGGGGAAGAAAGCCCGATGTTTTCAGCTTCACTAGCTGACCATGAGATACGGAACATCTCTCCCAATCGCCTTTTTCGGAGCCTTGGGGACGGGAGGAAAAACTGGGAGCGTTAGTGACGGTGTCCTGGACTAGGGAGTACTCAACACGTCATCTCCCGATCTGATAGATTGGGCCGAGGACCCCCGTGGCCGTATACTCATGGGCCAGTTCAGACAGCTGCCGCATACAAGGAAGATTCCACAAGACTTGGCGATCAAGACAAGGACTTCTCCCCACCGGCGTATTCGGCTAGGACTCTTGTTATCCTAGGCCTCTGGTGCATTATATAAACCGAGGCCAGGCTAGTCGATAGATCATATACAACATACACATAGACAATCATACCATAGGCTAGCTTCTAGGGTTTAGCCTCCTTAATCTCATGGTAGATCTACTCTTGTACTACCCATATCATCAATATTAATCAAGCAGGACGTAGGGTTTTACCTCCATCAAGAGGGCCCGAACCTGGCTAAAACATTGTGTCCCCTGCCTCCTGTTACCATCGATCCTAGACGCATAGTTCGGGACCCCCAACCGAGATCCGCCGATTTTGACACCGACATTGGTGCTTTCATTGAGAGTTCCGCTATATGATCGACAAAGGGATCGATGGCTCGCCTGCAGATCAACTGCGACTTCAGCGTCTTCGTCACCAGTTCGACTGGTCACCTTGGTTCGACCAAGAATTGTGCCCCATGTTCGGATCACCATGTTTGGACGAGGGCCTTTGTCAAACATCAACTCCGATCTCTATCAAGATCACGAAGGAATTATCTATGGAGCTCGGGGGCTCAACGTCAACATTGCCCTCAAGCGACCACGCTGTTTTTTTGGACAGCGAATTCGTATCTGCCGCCACCACCTCCTTGAGTATCGCTTTGACGATATCTTTGGTGGAATTGTGCGGAATTGGGCCTATAACAACCCTGGAAAATTTCGTCGAGTTCCAATGAAGGAATCTCTGGCAATCCATGATATACCGGAGCCCTGTCAAATCTGGACGGGAATTTGGATGAGTTTAGGGCGTGGTGTCCAGCTTCTAGCTCGGACGTCCTTTGCAAGATCCAACCGTTGATCGGCTGAGGAATTCCTATATCTACCACCTCTCAAAATTTCAGCTCGATCGGACCGTCCAAACTCCGGGAACCTTCCGATTAGTGCATCACTTTTCGGATCTATTTTCTGCGCGAAAACGAATCCGACCCGAGTTCATCTTTTTTATGTACGGGATTTCGGACATTCCTTTTGAAGGAGGTTTTGTATGGGGTATTGTGTTTTATTCCCGAACACGCCCCACTAACTTTAAGATCTTTTGAACATGATCTTCCACATCATGCTGGTGTCAAAGTAGTCCGGCAATATTACTCCACGGCTGCCGACCTGCGCTAGACACGTCGTCACTTTAGCCGAGCTCAACTTCTTCGGATCATCATCTCGGCAAGCCGAACAAGAGTCCGGCATCGCGAAGGATAAATCATCATCAACATCGCCGCCCCACAGATTACACGGAGCGGGCATACCGGCATCGCCGCACGGTCGCTTCATCAAGCCGGCATCGACCACGTCACGACCTGCATCGACAGGGCCGCACTATTGCTTCTTCAAGCTGGTGTCCGTCACGCTGACCTACTTCGACTCATCGGCTGACGTCGAGGCTTCGACATCTCGGCTGGACCGGGGGCTTCACCATCTCTTCATCAACCTACTCCGGACACTTCGGCGTCACTAACCGACCAGCTCCGTCATGTTAGCTGGACCGAGGGCTTTGCCTCGGCGAGCCAACCTTTGCCAGCATCGCCATACCGTCGCTTTATCGCCATTCAGGAAATGGGTGTGCAGATCGAGTCCCAATTTTGGGAATCACCTGTCTTCGAATTGCTACAACAAATAAACCAGGTGCTATTAATCCCAGTATTTTTTGCTCGTTTGGGTTCATTTTTCCCAAGGAATTATTACTCTGGTTTGTCAATCATATGTACACAGGTCTATCAAATGGTGGCCGCATTAACGAGGTCGCGTGGTGGTTCGATCAGTTCCGTACATAGTCCGGCGAACGCCGCATCCGGAGCTCGGACCAACCTGCGAATTCAGGCTTTGCCATGCCTTTACTGCATCACGCCGACGCCCTGCGTCGACATTGACTTCAGCGCCAGGCCATATTTCTTCTATTACTCACTTTTCATAAATTATTTATTATGCAATGATTTTTTTAATTATCATTATTACTATTATCTCCGGTTTGCACTATTTTTTGTGCACATGAAAATGATCTGGGGACTTCGGCGTCACTCTGCCGGTCTGCATTGACCGTGCTATGTCACCACTTCGGCGTGTCGAGCTCTCCGCTCCGCCGCCTCGGGACCAGCTTGGGGGATGGAACCTTGCCCCGCATCAAGCTCGGACTGCGTCATCAATACCGAACACATTAACCAGCTAAGTCGCTTTCATCCTCAAAGCTTTAATTTCTAACTTGTGTTCGGTTCGACCAAGCATTATACTTTTTTGGAAAAAAGTTGCTTGTAAAAAATTTCCTTGTCCAAACTTTGTTTGTGACGCATAAATTCAAATACCACGTTTACTTGGGGGCTTCCTTTATGAAGCTTTTCCTGTTGCATATGATTATACTTGTACGGCTTCGTTCCTTGTTCGTGTATTACGCCACAATATGCACCATGTTGACTTAAGCGATTTGCAAGATGGGTTTCCTCGCTCCTGTGTTTACCCCTACGTTCCCGATTGTTCGGCTAGGGAGTAAAGGGAGCACCTCTGCGATTGTGATGATCGGGTCGCCCGAGCCGGACCTCAGACTGGGTGAAGCCGAAAGCTAGCGCTCTTATAGTTTTCAATGATGGTCGGCACACAACGGAACTCATGAGTACAAAAAATCTATTGCACAGGTCTCATAATAACAATGAGCACCGAAGAAAGGTATCGGTGGGGGCACTATTTTCTTCGAAGATGCTTCTTACACTTCACGGTAATATAGCATAAGTTCCCTGAGCGCGCTTTGCCTGTTACAGCCTTATGGCCTGATTGCCTGGTTATTGGAAACAACGTCGATATTCTCAACCGACGGAGTACATAACACTTTTCGGTCCTTGACCGAAGAGGGAGAAGCTGACGGTCGGTTAAGACGCGTTTAAAGTTCGGTTGAACATAGATATGATATAAGTACTTCGGTACATGCAATCATTCTTCTACCCAAGTCACTTGGGGGCTCTTAAGTTTATTTGAGCCATTTTATAATAAGTGTTCTTCTTCTTAGTCGTTGCAAAGTTCTATTATTATTTATCACTCCTTTTTTCGACACGAGTGTGCGGTCACTAGCCGGGGAGCCTAATTTCTTTCTCAAAGCCGCTAGAGTTTAGTTTGCTAAACTGGCCTGATGAGAAGTACTCCGCCCTCGGGATGGGAGGTTGAAGCCGTAGGCTGACCCGCTCGAAGTCTTGAGATAGGATGTATCATGTTAAAGCACAACAGAAGCACTTCTTTTTTCTAAGACCAATTTTCGGATTGGCACCGAACACTTGATCTTGTTCGGACGTCATGTTTTTACTGACGTTTCTTGGTTTTCCAAGCTTTTTTGGCACTTGTAAACTATTTGTGCTTTTCCAGCATTAGTCTCGCAGTGCAACGCCGGACACCTTTAGGGATTCGGCAAAAACATTCTCAGATATTGCTATATATGCATCGGTTTCGAATTGTGTCTTCATCAATAGTTGGGTTGCCCGACTCCTGCACTTACTTCCTACGTTCCGGTTTGTTCGGCTAGGCGTGCAAAGGGAGAACCACTGCGATTGTGCTTCCAGATCACATGGTTAAAGCACCTCAGTGGAGAAAGCCGAAAACTGACTTTCACAATAAGCGTAAACTGGTCAGCGATCCGATGACTATGTTAAATGATGGGCCATTCATAACATTGGCCGAAGTGTTTACGGCTTGACCCCGACTGTCGCCGAACACTACCGGGGGCTATTAACTGGCCTCCCAAACTAAATCCTCAATATTTTGCTCTTATATTAGAGCTGAGGTTTAATGATCATGCTTAGCATGACAACCCAAAGAAAGGAACCGATAGCGGGACTATTTTCTTTGGAAGACATTTCTTCTGTTAAACAGTAATATAACTCTCTGCGTACCTTTGTTTATAAAACCGTATGGCCAGATTGCATTGTTTGTTGTAAATCTTTGCCCTCATAAAGGCTTTATAAAGTAGGACAAACACTCCTTGGCTACTGGCCGAGGAGGTGGAAGCTGATGGTCGATCAACAAAGTTTTGTACAATGCGGATCTGAGCATTAATGACGTAAAGTACTTGGATACATAGAGTCATTACACATAATTTGTGATTTTACTATGGATATTGATCCTTAATTCGGCCACCCGTGCCCGCTTTAAGGCTCGGGGGCTACTGGGCTTCGGGCTTATTATTTACAAATATTAAAGGGGCACATCGATCCCCTGATCTGGTGTTGCCACCGGACCAGTGTCTCGGGGGCTACTGCATTGCCTGTTCAATGCAGAAAATTTTAAGTGCAATACAGTTTCCGAGGAGATTTTGATCCTCAGGTTGGTCGGCCGCACCCAACCTGAGTCTCGAGGACTGATCACGCCGCTTTTCGTGTCCCGAAGTATTCTGCCGAGCTAGGACTTGATCCTCAGGCCGATTTTGCAAATCAACCTGAGTCTCAGCGGCTACTGGGATCAGCGGTCTTACGTCATCCTTGAGGTGCATCTCGGGTTTTAGACCGATACACACCTTGAGGGCTACTGGATATATCTCGGCAGAGAATAAATTGCACCAATAAAAAATATTGATGAAAAATCGGCCCACAGTCGGGGTGGTGCACCACCTCGGAAGCAGTCCGGCATAAAGCTCGGGCGCTAGTGGCTGGCTCCATAGAGGGCATTTCCGGCATTAAGCTTGGCTAAACTCCTTCAACTTTTTTGAACCAAGGTGATACGACACCTCGGATATAGTCCGGCGTTGGATCTCGGATACAGTCCGACGTTGGAGCTTGGACATAGTCCGGCGTTGGAGCTAGGATACATTCCGGCGTTGGAGCTCGGAAGCGGTCCGGCATTGGTGCTCGGCCGCAAAAGATACCTCGAATGCAGTCCGGTGTTAGAGCTCGGACGCAAGAGGACACTGCCTCCCGGGAACAACTTCAAACCCAAGGTGTGGCATAAAAACAACAAGGCATTGATAAAGGCCGGAAACTTAAAGGGGCTCCGCGTATACCCGATGTGTAAACTCGCCAAATGCATTTCGGCGATCCTCAAGATCGAAGATGAGAAGATTTGTTGAACCAGTTTTCAAGACCGTCAACCGAAGATGAAGAACAGTTCGAAAGAATCGAGGAGCGTCCCTAACTTGAAGACCGGTTCAGGGGGCTACTGACGGTGTCCTGGACTAGGCGGTACTCAACACGTCATCTCCCGATCTGATAGATTGGGCCGAGGACCCTTGTGGCCGTATACTCATGGGCCAGTTCGGACAGCTGCCGCATACAAGGAAGATTCCACAAGACTTGGCGATCAAGACAAGGACTTCTCCCCACCGGCGTATTCGGCTAGGACTCTTGTTATCCTAGGCCTCTGGTGCATTATATAAACCGAGGCCAGGCTGGTCAATAGGTCATATACAACATACACATAGACAATCATACCATAGGCTTGCTTCTAGGGTTTAGCCTCCTTGATCTCGTGGTAGATCTACTCTTGTACTACCCATATCATCAATATTAATCAAGCAGGACATAGGGTTTTACCTCCATCAAGAGGGCTCGAACCTGGGTAAAACATCGTGTCCCCTGCCTCCTGTTACCATCGATCCTAGATGCACAGTTCGGGACCCCCTACCTGAGATCCGCCGGTTTTGACACCGACAGTTAGCCATGTCAGAGTGGTTCCTCCTAGCAAGCTCTGGGGATTTTCTGCATCGTGTCCAATGGATCTGAGATCCAATCTCTTTAAATAGACACTTTTCTTACATAGCCGGGGTGTTATGTGCAAAAAATACTCTGACCTCTCGTATTCGCTCGACATGTGGAAGCTGAAGCCATGGATGCACGGAAGCCGATGGGTGCGACATTAAATGGAAGGCCGAATACAGCTCTTTGAAGTCATCGGAGGAGGAACCCGCCTTGCAATGCTGAAGACAATCTGCGCGCCGGACACCTCGTCATTGAAGCCTGGTTCAGGGGCTACTGAGGAAGTCCTGGACTAAGGGTTCCTCGGGCGTCCGACCTATTTGACATGGGCCGGACTGATGGGCTGTGAAGATACAAGACCGAAGACTCTCACCCGTGTCCGTATGGGAATCTCCTTGGCGTGGAAGGCAAGCTTGGCGTTCAGATATGAAGATTCCTTTTCTCTGTAACCGACTTTGTACAACCCTAGTCCCCTTTGATGTATATATAAACTGGAGGGTTTAGTCCATAGGGACAATCATAATCATATAGGCTAGACTTCTAGGGTTTTAGCCATTACGATCTCGTGGTAGATCAACTCTTGTAACCCCCATACTCATCAATATTGATCAAGCAAGATGGAGGGTGTTACCTCCATCAAGAGGGCCCGAACCTGGGTAAAACTTTGTGTCCCTTGTCTCCCGTTACCATCAACCTCAGACGCATAGTTCGGGACCCCCTACCCGAGATCTGCCGGTTTTGACACCGACAACGGTGATGATGAAGTTACTGACACAGGGCTTCGCCTAAGCACTATGACAATATGACCGAGGTGTAAAACTGTGGAGGGGGGCACCGCACACAGCTAAAGATCAACTTGTGTGTCTATGGGGTGCCCCCACCCCTGTAGGGAGGAGGAGGGCCGGTCACAAGGGGCGCTCCCAAGGGGGGATTCCTACTCCTAGTAGGAGTAGGTTTCCCCCTTTCCTATGAAGGAAATATGCCCTAGAGGCAATAATAAAGTTATTATTTATTTCCTTATTTCATGATAAATGTTTATTATTCATGCTAGAATTGTATTAACCGGAAACATAATACATGTGTGAATACATAGACAAACAGAGTGTCACTAGTATGCCTCTACTTGACTAGCTCGTTAATCAAAGATGGTTATGTTTCCTAACCATGGACAAAGAGTTGTTATTTGATTAACGGGATCACATCATTAGTTGAATGATCTGATTGACATGACCCATTCCATTAGCTTAGCACCCGATCGTTTAGTATGTTGCTATTGCTTTCTTCATGACTTATACATGTTCCTATGACTATGAGATTATGCAACTCCCGTTTACCGGAGGAACACTTTGTGTGCTACCAAACGTCACAACATAACTGGGTGATTATAAAGGAGCTCTACAGGTGTCTCCAAAGGTACATGTTGGGTTGGCGTATTTCGAGATTAGGATTTGTCACTCCGTCTGACGGAGAGGTATCTCTGGGCCCTCTCGGTAATACACATCACATAAGCCTTGCAAGCATTGCAGCTAATGTGTTAGTTGTGAGATGATGTATTACGGAACGAGTAAAGAGACTTGCCGGTAACGAGATTGAACTAGGTATTGGATACCGATGATCAAATCTCGGGCAAGTAACATACCGATGACAAAGGGAACAACGTATGTAGTTATGCGGTCTGACCGATAAAGATCTTCCTAGAATATGTAGGAGCCAATATGGGCATCCAGGTCCCGCCATTGGTTATTGACCGGAGACGTGTCTCGGTCATGTCTACATTGTTCTTGAACCGTAGGGTCCGCACGCTTAAAGTTACGATGACAGTTTCATTATGAGTTTATGTATTTTGATGTACCGAAGGTTGTTCGGAGTCCCGGATGTGATCACGGACATGACGAGGAGTCTCGAAATGGTCGAGACATAAAGATCGATATATTGGAAGCCTATATTTGGACATCGAAATCGTTCCGGGTGAAATCGGCAATTTACCGGAGTACCGGGGGGTTACCGGAACCCTCCGGGCGGTTATTGGGCCTACATGGGCCTTGAGGGAGAAGAGAGAAGGAGGCAGGAGGTGGCCGCGCGCCCCTTCCCTTCCTAGTCCGAATAGGACAAGGGAAGGGGGCGGCGCCCCTCCTTTCCTTCCCCTCTTCCTCCTCTTTCCCCCCTTCTCCTTCTCCAACTAGGAAAGAAGGGAGTCCTACTCCCGGTGGGAGTAGGACTCCCCCCTGGCGCGCCCCTCCTTGGCCGGCCGCCCCCTCCCCTTGGCTCCTTTATATACGGGGGCAGGGGGGCACCCTAGGACACACAAGTTGATCTTCGTGATCGTTCCTTAGCCGTTTGTGGTGCCCCCCTCCACGATATTACACCTCGATCATATTGTAGCGGTGCTTAGGCGAAGCCCTGCGACAGTTAAACATCAAGATCGTCACCACGCCGTCGTGCTGACGAAACTCCTCCCCGAAGCTTAGCTGGGTCGAAGCCCGGGGTGCGTCATCGAGCTGTACGTGTGTTAAGAACTCGGAGGGGCCGGAGTAACGGTTCTTGGATCGGTTGGACCGGGAAGACGTACGACTACTTCCTCTACGTTGCGTCAACGCTTCCGCTTCGGTCTACGAGGGTACGTAGACAACACTCTCCCCTCTCGTTGCAATGCATCACCATGATCTTGCGTGTGCGTAGGAATTTTTTTGAAATTACTATGTTCCCCATCAGTGGTATCAGAGCCTAGGTTTTATGGTTTGATGTTATATGCACGAGTAGAACACAAGTGAGTTGTGGGCGATATAAGTCATACTGCCTACCAGCATGTCATACTTTGGTTCGGCGGTATTGTTGGATGAAGCGGCCCGGACCGACATTACGCGTACGCTTACGCGAGACTGGTTCTCCCGACGTGCTTTGCACATAGGTGGCTTGCGGGTGACAGTTTCTCCAACTTTAGTTGAACCGAGTATGGCTACGCCCGGTCCTTGCGAAGGTTAAAACGGCATCAACTTGATAAACTATCGTTGTAGTTTTGATGCGTAGGTAAGATTGGTTCTTGCTTAAGCCCGTAGCAGCCACGTAAAACTTGCAACAAACAAAGTAGAGGACGTCTAACTTGTTTTTGCAGGGCATGTTGTGATGTGATATGGTCAAGACATGATGCTAAATTTTATTGTATGAGATGATCATGTTTTGTAACCGAGTTATCGTCAACTGGCAGGAGCCATATGGTTGTCGCTTTATTGTATGCAATGCAATCGCGCTGTAATGCTTTACTTTATCACTAAGCGGTAGCGATAGTCGTGGAAGCATAAGATTGGCGAGACGACAACGATGCTACGATGGAGCTCAAGGTGTCACGCCGGTGACCATGGTGATCATGACGGTGCTTCGGAGATGGAGATCACAAGCACAAGATGATGATGACCATATCATATCACTTATATTAATTGCATGTGATGTTTATCTTTTATGCATCTTATCTTGCTTTGATTGACGGTAGCATTATAAGATGATCACTCACTAAATTATCAAGAAGTGTTCTCCCTGAGTATGAACCGTTGCCAAAGTTCGTCGTGCCCAAACACCATGTGATGATCGGGTGTGATAAGCTCTACGTCCATCTACAACGGGTGCAAGCCAGTTTTGCACACGCAGAATACTCAGGTTAAACTTGATGAGCCTAGCATATGCAGATATGGCCTCGGAACACGGAGACCGAAAGGTCGAGCGTGAATCATATAGTAGATATGATCAACATAATGATGTTTACCATTGAAAACTAATCCATTTCACGTGATGATCGGTTATGGTTTAGTTGATTTGGATCACGTGATCACTTAGAGGATTAGAGGGATGTCTATCTAAGTGGGAGTTCTTAAGTAATATGATTAATTGAACTTAAATTTATCATGAACTTAGTCCTGGTAGTATTTTGCAAATCATGTTGTAGATCAATAGCTCGTGTTGTTGCTTCCCTGTGTTTATTTTGATATGTTCCTAGAGAAAATTGTGTTGAAAAATGTTAGTAGCAATGATGCGGATTGGATCCATGATCTGAGGTTTATCCTCATTGTTGCACAGAAGAATTATGTTCTTGATGCACCGCTAGGTGACAGACCTATTGCAGGAGCAGATGCAGACGTTATGAACGTTTGGCTAGCTCAATATGATGACTACTTGATAGTTTAGTGCACCATGCTTAACAGCTTAGAATCGGGACTTCAAAGACGTTTTGAACGTCATGGACCATATGAGATGTTCCAGGAGTTGAAGTTAATATTTCAAGCAAATACCCGAGTTGAGAGATATGAAGCCTCCAACAAGTTCTATAGCTAAAAGATGGAGGAGAATCGCTCAACTAGTGAGCATGTGCTCAGATTGTCTGGGAACTACAATCACTTGAATCAAGTGGGAGTTAATCTTCCAGATAAAATAGTGATTGACAGAATTCTCTAGTCACCATCACCAAGTTAGTAGAACTTCGTGATGAACTATGATATGCAAGGGATAACGGAAATGATTCCCAAGCTCTTCGTAATGCTGAAATCGATGAAGGTAGAAATCAAGAAAAACATCAAGTGTTGATGGTTGACAAGACCACTAGTTTCAAGAAAAGGGCAAAGGGAAGAAGGGGAACTTCAAGAAGAACAGCAAGCAAGTTGCTACTCAAGTAAAGAAGCCCAAGTCTGGTCCTAAGCCTGACACTAAGTGCTTCTACTGCAAAGGGACTGGTCACTGGAAGCAGAACTGCCCCAAGTATTTGGCGGATAAGAAGGATGGCAAAGTGAACAAAAGTATATTTGATATACATGTTATTGACGTGTACTTTACTAGTGTTTATAGCAACCCCTCAGTATTTGATACTGGATCAGTTGCTAAGAGTAGTAACTCGAAACAGGAGTTGCAGAATAAACAGAGACTAGTTAAGGGTGAAGTGACGATGTGTGTTGGAAGTAGTTCCAAGATTGATATGATCATCATCGCACACTCCCCTATACTTTCGGGATTAGTGTTGAACCTAAATAAGTGTTATTTGGTTTTTGCGTTGAGCATGAATATGATTTGATCATGTTTATTGCAATACGGTTATTCATTAAAAGTCATAGAATAATTGTTGTTCTGTTTACATGAATAAAACCTTCGATGGTCATACACCCAATGAAACAAGTTCGTTGAATCTCGATCGTAGTGATACACATATTCATAATATTGAAACCAAAAGATGCAAAGTTAATAATGATAGTGCAACTTATTTGTGGCACTGCCGTTTAAGTCATATTGGTGTAAAGCGCATGAAGAAACTCCATGCTGATGGGCTTTTGGAATCACTTGATTATGAATCACTTGATGCTTGCGAACCATGCCTTATGGGCAAGATGACTAAAACGCCGTTCTCCGGAACAATGAAGCAAGCAACAGATTTGTTGGAAATCGTACATACTGATGTATGTGGTCCGATGAATATTAAGGCTTGCAGCAGGTATCATTATTTTCTGACCTTCACATATGATTTGAGCAGATATGGGGATATCTACTTGATGAAACATAAGTCTGAAACATTTGAACAGTTCAAAGAATTTCAGAGTGAACTGGAAAATCATCGTGACAAGAAAATAAAAGTTTCTACGATATGATCGCAGAGGTAAAATATTTGAGTTACGAGTTTGGCCTTCAATTAAAACAATGTGAAATAGTTTCACTACTCACGCCACCTGGAAACACCATAGTGTAATAGTGTGTCCGAATGTCATAACCGTACTTTATTAGATATAGTGTGATCTATGATGTCTCTTACCGATCTACCACTATCTTTTGGGGTTATGCATTAGAGACAGCTGCATTCACGTTAAATAGGGCACCATCTAAATCCGTTGAGACGACACCGTATGAACTATGGTTTGGCAAGAAACCTAAGCTGTCGTTTCTTAAAGTTTGAGGTTGCAATGCTTATGTGAAGTTTTCAACCTGATAAGCTCAAACCCAAATCGGAGAAGTGCGTCTTCATAGGATACCCAAAAGAAAATGTTGGGTACACCTTCTATCACAGATCCGAAGGCAAGACATTCGTTGCTAAGAATGGATCCTTTCTAGAGAAGGAGTTTCTCTTGAAAGAAGTGAGTGGGAGGAAATTAGAACTTGATGAGGTAACTGTACCTGCTCCCTTATTGGAAAGTAGTTCATCACAGAAATCTGTTCTTGTGACTACTACATCAATTAGTGAGGAAGCTAATGATGATGATCATGTAACTTCATATCAAGTTACTACCGAATCTCGTAGGTAAACCAGAGTGAGATCCGCACCAGAGTGGTACGGTAATCCTGTTCTGGAAGTCATGTTACTAGACCATGACAAACTTGCGAACTATGAGGAAGCAATGATGAGCCCAGATTCCGCAAAATGGATTGAAGCCATGAAATCTGAGATGGGATCCATGTATGAGAACAAAGTATGGACTTTGGTTGACTTGCCCGATGATCGGCAAGCAATTGAGAATAAATGGATCTTCAAGAAGAAGACTGACGCTGACGGTAATATTACTGTCTACAAAGCTCGACTTGTCGCAAAAGGGTTTCGGCAAGTTCAAGGGGTTGACTACGATGAGACCTTCTCACCCCTATCGATGCTTAAGTCTGTCCGAATCATGTTAGCAATTGCCGCATTTTATGATTATGAAATTTGGCAGATGGATGTAAAAACTGCATTCCTGAATGGATTTCTGGAAGAAGAGTTGTATATGATGCAACCGGAAGGTTTTGTCGATCCAAAGGGAGCTAACAAAGTGTGCAAGCTCCAGCGATCCATTTATGGACTGGTGCAAGCCTCTCGGAGTTGGAATAAACGCTTTGATAGTGTGATCAAAGCATTTGGTTTTATACAGACTTTCGGAGAAGTCTGTATTTACAAGAAAGTGAGTGGGAGCTCTGTAGCATTTCTGATATTGTATGTGGATGACATATTACTGATTGGAAATGATATAGAATTTCTGGATAGCATAAAGGGATACTTGAATAAGAGTTTTTCAATGAAATACCTCGGTGAAGCTGCTTACATATTGGGCATTAAGATCTATAGAGATAGATCAAGACGCTTAATTGGACTTTCACAAAGCACATACATTGACAAAGTTTTGAAGAAGTTCAAAATGGATCAAGCAAAGAAAGGTACCTGTGTTACAAGGTGTGAAGTTGAGTAAGACTCAATGCCCGACCACTGCAGAAGATAGAGAGAAAATGAAAGATGTTCCCTATGCTTCAGCCATAGGCTCTATCATGTATGCAATGTTGTGTACCAGACCTGATGTGTGCCTTGCTATAAGTTTAGCAGGGAGGTACCAAAGTAATCCAGGAGTGGATCACTGGACAGCGGTCAAGAACATCCTGAAGTACCTAAAAAGGACTAAGGATATGTTTCTCGATTACGGAGGTGACAAAAGGTTCGTCGTAAAGGGTTACGTCGATGTAAGTTTTGACACTGATCCAGATGACTCTAAGTCTCAATCTGGATACATATTGAAAGTGGGAGCAATTAGCTAGAGTAGCTCCATGCAGAGCATTGTTGACATAGAAATTTGCAAAATACATACGGATCTGAATATGGCAGACCCGTTGACAAAACTTCTCTCACAAGCAAAACATGATCACACCTTAGTACTCTTTGGGTGTTAATCACATAAGTGATGTGAACTAGATTACTGAATCTAGTAAACCCTTTGGGTGTTGGTCACATGGCGATGTGAACTATGGGTGTTAATCACATGATGATGTGAACTATCGATGTTAATCACATGGTGATGTGATCTAGATTATTGACTCTAGTGCAAGTGGGAGACTGAAGGAAATATGCCCTAGAGGCAGTAATAAAGTTATTATTTATTTCCTTATTTCATGATAGATGTTTATTATTCATGCTAGAATTGTATTAAACGGAAACATAATACATGTGTGAATACATAGACAAATAGAGTGTCACTAGTATGCCTCTATTTGACTAGCTCGTTAATCAAAGATGGTTATGTTTCCTAACCATGGACAAAGAGTTGTTATTTGATTAATGGGATCACATCATTAGTTGAATGATCTGATTGACATGACCCATTCCATTAGCTTAGCACCCGATCATTTAGTATGTTGCTATTGCTTTCTTCATGACTTATACATGTTCCTATGACTATGAGATTATGCAACTCCCGTTTACCGGAGGAACACTTTGTGTGCTACCAAATGTCACAACGTAACTGGGTGATTATAAAGGAGCTCTACAGGTGTCTCCAAAGGTACATGTTGGGTTGGCGTATTTCGAGATTAGGATTTGTCACTCCGTCTGACGGAGAGGTATCTCTGGGCCCTCTCGGTAATACACATCACATAAGCTTTGCAAGCATTGCAGCTAATGTGTTAGTTGTGAGATGATGTATTACGGAACGGGTAAAGAGACTTGCCGGTAACGAGATTGAACTAGGTATTGGATACCGACGATCGAATCTCGGGCAAGTAACATACCGATGACAAAAGGAACAACGATGTAGTTATGCGGTCTGACCGATAAAGATCTTCGTAGAATATGTAGGAGCCAATATGGGCATCCAGGTCCCGCTATTGGTTATTGACCAGAGACATGTCTCGGTCATGTCTACATTGTTCTCGAACCGTAGGGTCCGCACGCTTAAAGTTACGATGACAGTTTCATTATGAGTTTATGTATTGTGATGTACCGAAGGTTGTTCGGAGTCCCGGATGTGATCACAGACATGACGAGGAGTCTCGAAATGGTCGAGACATAAAGATCGATATATTGGAAGCCTATATTTGGACATCGGAATCGTTCCGGGTGAAATCGGCATTTTACCGGAGTACCGGGGGTTACCGGAACCCCCCGGGGGGTTATTGGGCCTACATGGGCCTTGAGGGAGAAGAGAGAAGGAGGCAGGAGGTGGCCGCGCGCCCCTCCCCTTCCTAGTCCGAATAGGACAAGGGAAGGGGGCGGTGCCCCTCCTTTCCTTCCCCTCTTCCTCCTCTTTCCCCCGGTCGGTGGGAGTAGGACTCCCCCCTGGCGCACCCCTCCTTGGCCGGCCGCCCCCTCCCCTTGGCTCCTTTATATACGGGGGCAGGGGGGACCCTAGGACACACAAGTTGATCTTCGTGATCGTTCCTTAGCCGTGTGCGGTGCCCCCCTCCATGATATTACACCTCGATCATATTGTAGCGGTGCTTAGGCGAAGCCCTGCGACGGTTAAACATCAAGATCGTCACCACGCCGTCGTGCTGACGAAACTCCTCCCCGAAGCTTTGCTGGATCGGAGCCCGGGGTGCGTCATCGAGCTGTACGTGTGTTAAGAACTCGGAGGTACCGGAGTAACGGTGCTTGGATCGGTTGGACCGGGAAGACGTACGACTACTTCCTCTACGTTGCGTCAACGCTTCCGCTTCGGTCTACGAGGGTACGTAGACAACACTCTCCCCTCTCGTTGCTATGCATCACCATGATCTTGCGTGTGCGTAGGAAATTTTTTGAAATTACTACGTTCCCCATCATCCTAGTCCAAGTAGGAGAAGAAGGAAGGACAGGAAGAAGAGAAGGAAAGGGGGCGGCCCCCTAGCCCTAGTCCAATTTGGTTTGGGCTAGGGGGGCGCGCGCCACACCTTAGCCCGCCTCCTCTCTTCCACCAATAGCCCATGAGGCCCAATAACTTCCTGGGGGGGGTTCCAGTAACCCCCGGTACTCCGAAACTTATCCAAAACGACCTGAACCATTCCGGTGTCCGAATGTAGCCTTCCAATATATGAATCTTTATGTCTTGACCATTTCGAGACTCCTTGTCATGTCTGTGATCTCATCCGGGACTCCGAACAACATTCGGTACATCAAATCACATAAACTCATAATACGAATCGTCATTGAACGTTAAGCATGCGGACCCTACAGGTTCGAGAACTATGTAGACATGAACGAGACATATCTCCGGTCAATAACCAATAGCGGAACCTGGATGCTCATATTGGCTCCTACATATTCTACGAAGATCTTTATCGGTCAAACCGCACAACAACATACGTTGTTCCCTTTGTCATCGGTATGTTACTTGCCCGAGATTCGATCATCAGTATCATCATACCTAGTTCAATCTCATTACCGACAAGTTTCTTTACTCATTCAGTAATGCATCATCCCGCAACTAACTCATTATTTTCATTGCTTGCATATAGTGATGTGCATTACCGAGAGGGCCTTAACTCATACATTGGTTGACATACATAGTATCATCCCACTAATCAATCTTCATGTTGTAGCATGCAGGGGTCTAAACCCATTATTACAGATGGAAGAATGCAAGATTACAATTGAGGTGACAATTTTTTTTGAACATTTCGGACAAGAAAAAAGCATCTTGTTTTGCAGATATCTGGAATATGCTCAGAGCAATTGAGTTCTAAAGGAATTAATGTTCCCATGTTTAGCATCTTTCTTTTCCATGAGATATTTTATTGCAACATGATTGGTGTGAACAATTACTTTGGAATCAACAATGTAAGATCTGAATTTATCACAAGCAAACACAACTGCTAAAAATTCTTTCTCAGTAGTAGCATAATTTTTTTGGGCGTTGTCTAGAGTTTTGATAGCATAATGGATAACATTCAACTTATTATCAACTCTTTGTCCTAGAATAGCACCAACAACATAATTACTAGTATCACGCATAATTTCAAAAGGCAAGTCCAATCAGGTGGTTGAACAATAGGTGCAGAAATTAAAGCTTTCTTAAGTGTTTTAAAGGCTACTACACAATCAACATCAAACACAAATAGAACATCCTTTTGTAAAAGATTACTAAGAGGCCTAGAAATTTTAGAGAAGTCTTTAATAAACCTCCTATAGAAACCAGCATGACCAAGCAAACTATGAATACTTTTGATGTCTCTAGGACATGGCATTTTCTCAATTGCATCAACTTTAGCTTTATGCACCTCAATACCTCCCTTCTTAGGGACACAATGAATAGGACTTACCAATCTACTATCAGCTATGGGATAGATTATACCTGCTTCCAGAAGTTTTAGTATTTCGGTTCTTACCACTTTTTTCATCTTAGGATTCAATCGTTGGTGATCAACAACGGGTTTGGCATCAGGTTCCATATAATCTTGTGCTGATAGAGAGTGGGACTAATGCCCTTAAGATCATCAAGAATATATCCAATGCAGCACCGGTGCTTCTTCATAATTTTTAATAATCTTTCTTCTTTATCTTCTAAAAGATTAGCACTAATAATAATAGGATATATCTTTTTCTCATCAAGATAAGCATATTTCAAAGTGTGAGGCAATTGCTTTAATTCAAACAAATGATCACCTTTAGGTGGAGGAGGACCTCCTAGAGTTTCAATAGGCAAATTGTGTTTACAGAGAGGTTGTTGTTCAAAGAATATTTTATCTATTTCATTTCTTTCACGCAAGTGCATATCTTTTTCATGGTCTAGCAAATATTGTTCTAGTGGATCAGTAGGAGTACGGCAATAGAAGTAAGACCAATTATTTCATCCTTACTAGGCGATTCTTTATCATGAGGTTGTCTACGAAATTTAGAGAAATTAAACTCATGAGACTCATCACCAAAACTAACACTGACAGTTTCTTTATGGCAATCTATCGTAGCATTAACAATGTTCAAGAAAGGTCTACCAAAGATAATGGGACAAAAGTCATCTTGTGGGGAACTAAGAACTAGAAAATCAGTAGGATATTTTATTTTCACACACAATACTTCAACATCTCTAACAATCCCAAGTGGTGTGATGGTGTCTCTGTTTGCAAGTTTAATAGTGACATCTATGTCTTCTATTTCAGCGGGCGCTATATCATTCATAATTTCTTGGCATAAGATAAAAGGAATAACACTCACAATAGGACCTAAATCACATAAGTCATGATAGCAATGATCTCCTATTTTAACTAAGACAACAGGCATGCAACCAACATGTCTATGTTTATCTTTTTCATCGGGTATGGCAATTCTAGCAGCTTCATCACAAAAATAAATAACATGCCCATCCATGTTTTCGACCAAGAGATCTTTTACCATAGCAACACTAGGTTCTACTTTGATTTGTTCAGAGGGTTTAGGTGTTTTAATATTACTTTTGCGAACCACGGTTAGGATGTTCAGTTACGTCTCCTGCATAAGGATTAGCTAGCAGTTGTTCTATCATACCCGAAGGAATTTTATAACCATTGCTTTCAGTAGGTGCAGTAGGTTGAGGGGCAACTCTTTGTGTTCCTGGCTGAGGTGAACATACGAATAGACCCCTCAAAGGATGGTTTTCCATAGTGACAAGTGACAATAAATTTTAGCATGTAATATAAATTTTTCCTTACCGATTTCCACTTACCAAGAGCAATTCACTCCCCGGTAATGGTGCCAGAAAAGAGTCTTGATGGCTCACAAGTATAGGGTATCAATCGTAGTCCTTTCGATAAGTAAGAGTGTCGAACCCAATGAGTAGCAGAAGGAAATGACAGGTGGTTTTCAGCAAGATAATTTGTGTAAGCACTGAAATTGTCGATAACAGGTAGTTTGATAGCAAGATAACCTGTAACGAGCAAGTAACGGTAACGGTAAATAAAGTGCAGCAAGGTAGCCCAATACATTTTGTAGCAAAGGACATGCTAAAACAATCTCTTACAATAAGCAAAGTGTTCTTGAGGGCACACGGAAATTTCATCTAGCCACTTTCATCATGTTGGTTTGATTCGCATTCGCTACTTTGATAATTTCATATGTGGGTGGACCGTTGCTTGGGTGTTGTTCTTACTGGAATAAACCTCCCACTTATGATTAACCCCCTCGCAAGCATCCACAACTACGATAAAATCTAACCATAGCATTAAACATATGGATCCAAATTAGTCCCTTACAAAGTAGCGCATAAACTAGGGTTTAAGCTTCTGTCACTCTAGCAACCCACCATCTAATAACTACTCCACAATGCATTCCCTTAGGCCCAAAGATAGTGAAGTGCCATGTAGTCGACGTTCACATGACACCACCAAGGGAATCACAACATACATATCATCAAAATATCGAACACATATCAAATTCACATGCTTACTTGCAATGTGACTTCTTCTGTGACCTCAAGAACAAAAGTAACTACTCACAAATGATATTCATGCTCAAGATCAGAGGGATATTAAATAACATAATGGATCTGAACATATAATTTGCCACCAAATAAACCATATAGTAATCAACTACAAGATGTAATCAACACTACTAGTCACCCACAGGTACCAATCTGAGGTTTCGGTACAAAGATTGAACACAAGAGATGAACTAGGGTTTGAGAGGAGTTTGTGTTGTTGAAGATGTTGATGAAGATTGGCCTCCCAAAGATGAGAGGGTTGTTGGTGATGACGATGGCTTCGATTTCCCCCTCCGGAAGGAAGTTCACCCGGCGGAATCGCTCCGCCGGAGGGCAAAAATGCTCCTGTCTAAGTTCCGCCTCGAGACGGCGGCGCTCCGTCCTGAAATTTCTCCCCTTATTTTTTCTAGGACAAAAGACCTTATGTACCAGAAGATGGGCACTAGAGGTGGGCTGGGCTGCCCGCATCCCACGAGGCACGCCTGGGGGGCCTAGCACGCCCTGGTGTCTTGTGGGCACTAGGTGCCCCCCCCTCCGGTGGTTCTTTTCTCCAATAATTATTAAATATTCCAAAATAATTCTCCGTAAAATTTCAACTCATTTGGAGATGTGCAGAATAGGTGTCTCTTACGTAAATTTTTCAGGTCCAGAATTCCAGTTGCTTGTATTCTCCCTCTTTGTGTAAACCTTACATATTATGAGAAAAAATGCATTAAAATTACTCCATAAGGCATTATTATGCATTAAAAACATTATAAATAACATTAGGAAAATATGATGTAAAATGGACGTATCGGGACGGCACGACAGGGCGTCCGGGCTTGCGCTCGTTGAGGGGGAGCTTCAAGGCGTCGAGGCAGACAACGAGGATAGCACGGGGACAGCTGTGGCCGCAGCGGTGCTCGTCGGCGGTCTCGGGTGCACCCAGGTCCGGGCAAAGAGAGAGAGCAGAGGGGGGAGGCACGGGAGAGAGTGAGAGAGAGGCCAGGGGTGTGTGTGTGTGTGTGTGTGTGGCGTCTCCAGAGGGTCGGGGCGCAGGAGGCAGCCTGGAGGTGACCGACGTGTGGCCACGCGCGGCAACCACACTCCCATGTCCTCCTGGCGCAAGGAAAGGGATGACTGGTAGGGGAGGCCCAGGTGAGCTGGGCCGCCAGCCGGGCCGGCCAGGTAAGTTAGCTAAGCCCCTTTCCTTTCTATTTTTCTTTTCTCTGTTTTGATTTAGTTTAGGCACTAAATCATTTAAATAAATTCTAAAAATTATTGTGGAGGTTAACTGAATTATTCCAGAGCTCCACAAATAACTTCAGAATATTTGGACCATTTAAAAAAATATAACATTTAAATAGCTCCAATTCAAATGCTTTTGTGTTAATTCAAAAATCCAAAAATGACCTAGAAATATGTGCATCTTTTTTGGCAGAGGTTTTTGCCTTTATCGAGAACCATGAACTTTTCTAAAAGGCCTTTGGGTTCACTGAAAAAGATTTTATTCTACCCTATTCGATTTAATTTGGTGCTAGGGTTTGAACATTTCCCATTTCAAGTTTAGTTGAAAATTTAAACATGATGCAACACCACATGCTAGTCTAAGTAATACCAGACTAGGGATTTGACAGTAGACGCCTCGTAACCGATTGAAACGTCTCCTCGCACTAAACACGCATCGCCGAAAATTCTGAAATAAATTCAGAATAAATACGAGTACCAAGATTTGAACTGTGATAACGGTAACAGTGGATACCACTGTTCTCCTAACCATCCAACCACAGATTGGTTCACGGTCTCACTCCCATGTTGTGATGAAGTGCTGAATACACAATTTTATTGCAACCGGTGGCAACGCACGGGCTCTTGGCTAATGCTTCCTCTGTAAATAAACTAATATAAAAGCGTTTAGATCACTACTTTAGACGCACGGGCTGCTCTCTTATATTTAGTTTATGAAGGAAGTATTTCATATATTCGTACATGTTTCGGATCATGTAAAAGGTCCCACTCCCACGGATCAGATCTGTTCAACGGCCGCGAGAAGCGAAAAGACGCGGAGCGGACGGAGAGGGGAGACTTTGACTATGACGGAGAAAAGGCACACCGCACATATCCCACGACACGCTCGAGGATGGCGACAGGTCCCAGGCTCCCGATTCCATCCAGGTTTGGTTTAGCGCAAACCAATAGGGAGACCATGGTCGTGGCCTCCTCCTCCTCCTCCTCCTCCCATGTCCTTGCAGCTGCGGCCATTCTCTTCACCCTGAGAGTGATGGCGGCATCCGGCGGCAACGGCAGCGCCACCCTTGCCTTGTGCGTCCACGTCGACGGCGTGCACTCGAGCCCGGACTCCCCGTTTTACGACGGCTTCGGCAACAGTCTGTCACAGGTTGTGGAGGCAGCTAGCGCGTCCGACAGATTGTCCAGTGTGACGCGCTACGATCAAAGAAGGGTCACCACCACCACCGGGCCGGACCGCGCGAACGAGTATGCGCTCGCGCAGTGCCGGCCCGACGTGCCAGCCGACGAGTGCTTGCGCTGCCTCAATGCCTGCCTTGGCACACTTGACACCCACTGCGACTCCGCCGCGGTGCGCTATGACAGCTGCCTCCTCCGCTCCAGTCCACACAACTTCAGCAGCTTCGATGTCAATGAGTACACGGTGTCCGTGTTCGACGGCAACGCGCCTAGCCTCCCGAAGAAGGTGCCTACCGGCTTGCTCGGCAAGGTGGCAGCCAACGCCACCGCGAACAGATCCAGGACCGCCGCAGGGATAGCGGACTACCCAGATGCAGCGGCAGCCGGCGGCCGTGCGAGTGTCTACGGGCTGGCCCAGTGCATCACCCAGATGACGGCGCAGGACTGCGGCAGCTGTCTCCGCGGCGCGCTGTCACGCCTCTCCGACGAGTTCAACTCCAGTGCCGGGATGCAGGTCCTTCGCCCCAGCTGCATGCTGCGCTATGCGGGCTCTCCCTTCTTCAACGCGTCCCTCCTGCCCGTGACCCATGTCACCGTCCCAGAGGGCGACGGCGCCGCGGCTCCGGAAGAAAGCAATTCCCTTCCTCAGAGCAAAGGTTTCGTACCCTACGCGCTCTCCTCTCGCCAATTTTTGCAACGGATTTCCCTCTCCTCTGTGTTTCACATTGGTTTCCTTTCCGATAACAGATCGAGGCAAGGTGATCGCACTTTCTTGTTCTGCGGGCGGAGCTGCTATACTCGCACTAATCCTAGTAGCATTGTGGTGCAAACGGAGAGGCCGGAAATCAAAGATTGCCACGGGTATTCCCCATTCCTCTTTCTCTCACGAGTACTGTTTCGCAGCTCAACTCAAGGTTTCACACATTTGTTCAGGGGGTGGTAACTACAGCTACCAAACTCTGGTGAATGCCACTGCTAACTTCTCCGAGCAAAATCGGTTAGGATCTGGTGGATGCGGCGTAGTATACAAGGTACCGAACAATTACTGAGCACTAATCTCTAGAGCTTGACTGTTATAGTTTGCAGCTTAGGTATTGTGAATCTACAATGCAGTCCTCTGTTAGTACCAACATACTGCAGCCCATTTCTTTCTGGCAGTATAATTGCCCATGGAATTGTTCTAGTAAAAACTCAAAACTGGGTTTGATTGTTCCAGTTATTTTCATGTGGCCAGCCAAGCACACCAGCAGGGGAAGTCTAAAATTGCTTGATACTTACAACACATTTAACATGTCAACACTTATTTAGAGAGAGAGAGAGAGTACAAATTTCTCAACATACTGAGGCTAGATACTGTTTATGAATTAACCAACAGGGAATACTGGAGAACAAGAAAGAAATAGCCATAAAAAAACTTGCAAGAAAAAATCTGAAAGAGCTGGAAAGGGAGGTTTCTCTGGTTGCCGAGCTTCAGCACGAGAACCTTGTCAAGTTCTTGGGCCATTGTTTTCAGGACGATAAGATGTTTCTTGTCTATGAGTACCTTAGCAATAAAAGCCTAAGCAACTATTTCAAAGGTAATTGTGCAATCACTCGGTCGTGATTATGAATTTCTCCTATTTAATTAGTTTCACCGATATCGAGATATCCGTGTCGTCATGGATTTGACAGGTTCAGTCGACTACCAAAAACTGGATTCGGCAAAATGGCTCAACATCATCAAAGGGGTTGCACGTGGCCTTACTTATCTCCACCTTGATTCTGGGAAGGATATTGTCCATAGGGATCTCAAGCCATCTAACGTCCTCCTTGATTCCAACTTCGCTGCGAAAATCGCCGACTTCGATCTTGCAAGAGGGTACAACCGGGAGAGGAGTCATGAAAGCACTCGTAACACGGCCGGTACTTAGTAAGTCCGTTCTCTCTTTTCTGACTACATATACATATTCTGTGACTTGTTCCATATTTCCAAAGAAGACTTGTGTTAGCTTAGTAGCCTGCTTGTCGTCTTCACGTTGTATACTATATTTCAGTTCAGTTGATGAGTTCCAGTAGATTACCGAAGTCAGCATATTTGTTTATACAGTAGAAACTCTGATTGATCGCGTTCCTCTGTTTCCTACTGAAGTGGATACATAGCTCCAGAGTGCTATGCGGAAGGGAAATTCTCCACCAAATCGGACGTGTATAGCTTCGGGGTGATGGTGCTGGAGATCATAGTTGGGCAGAGCATTAATAGGTTCGAGAACGACAACTGCACCGGTCTCGTGGAACATGTAAGGGATCCGCATCTCAGTCATTTCTTGTGGTTTTTATCTGAACCGGGTAACCATCTCCCTGAGCTGCAGGTGTGGCAGCATTGGAGCGACCTTAGAGTTGGAGACGTGCTGGACAGGGACCATCTTGGCCTTGGGAACCATGAGCAGATGCAGCAAGCATCACGGTGCGTGCAGGTCGCCCTCCTCTGCGTTCAGAACGACCGGTCCAGGAGGCCGGCCATGGACGAGGTCACCTACTTCCTTAGCAATGAGATGCTTGTGCCGGATCCTTCTGCCCCCGGGTACATCACGGCGCCGGCCGGCAGCGGGCCGCCTGTGTGTTCGGTGAACGACGTGACGATCAGCATGACGGAGCCCCGATCCTGATCGAAATGTTTCGTCTCGGGATCTCTCTTGCACATGAGTGGTGCATCTAGGCGTATATCTTCAACTACTATAAACAACTATTCGGGCCTTCGGCAAAGAGCACAGTTTCCCTAAATGAGTCTGTTACTGAAGATATCCCTCAGCTTAGGTAAGACGAAAATGAGATCTTAACTGCACCTTTTACTGAGGAGGTTTTAGATGCAATATCACAAATGAAACCGAACAAAGCACCGGGACCAGATGGGTTCCCAGCGGAGTTCTATAAGAAATGTTTTATGATACTTTTAACAGGCATCTAGAATTATTTCATCTTAAATTTGATATGATTACATTATTACCAAAGAAAGAAGGAGTGTTTCGTATCTGAGCAGTTTAGGCCGATATGTCTTCTGAATGTGGCAAATTTGACAATATTGATCTGAGGATGAAATCATTTTACAAAATGAACTACTCCTAAAAAAATTCACTCAACTGACCGTTTTGAGTGGCGCCTGACACGGAGGCGCCACACCCTACGGTGCGGCGCTTAGCACACAGGCGTTGCACTTCTATCCAGCATGGCAGCCCCGGGGCCCGCACCAAGCAGTGCAGCGCCTAGCCCATAGGCGCTGCACATTGACTTAAGCCGCATCGGGGCTGCCCTCTCCATCCGAACAACAGTTATCCCCATCGAGCAGCGGCGGCGGCGGCCCTCTCCTCTCCCCCTCTACATCCCCTCTCCAGAATGAAGCAGATCTGAAGTTTTTGGCCGTGAGTTTCTTCCCTGGTCCCTCGTACAAGGTAAACTCCTCCGATCCCTTTCTTTTCCTCCATAAATTCGTTCACATTTGTCTCATTTAGCCAAGTTTTGGTGGAACCTTGATTTGCTTGGATTTGTCTTGCATATGATAAATTGAAATAGTGTGGTGTGATTTAGGATTTGTAGTCATTGTGGAACCTAGATTGTTCATGTTTTGGTGGTACCCTTGTGTAGATTTGTAATATTGATATAGATTTGTGTGATTAGGATTAGTAGATGATTTGTAATCATTGTTGGACCCTAGTATTTATGATGGGTATTTGTGACGATTGTTGACGTCCTTTCGTTGTATATCTTAGATTAGTATTCAACTTTCCTTTTAGTGTTTACCGATTGTTGAATACGTATGAAATAATGCTCGCATATTAAATAAAGCATAGGGAGTAAGCTAACGTATATTTATTGTGTGAAATTTTTAAGGATGATTTGGCTTCTCAATGATCATTGGGACACTTGATACGTCTCCGTCGTATCTACTTTTCCAAACACTTTTGCCCTTATTTTGGACTCTAACTTGTATGATTTGAATGGACTAACCCGGACTGACGCTGTTTTCAGCAGAATTGCCATGATGTTGTTTTATGTGCAGAAAATAAATATTCTCGGAATGACCTGAAACTCCACGGAACATCTTAGAAAAAATAATAAAAAATCCTCGCCAAATATGAAGACCAGGGGGCCCACACCCTTCTCACGAGGGTGGGGGCGCCCCCCCTAGGGCGCGCCCCCTACCTCGTGGTCCCCCTAGATGCCCTCCGACGCCAACTCCAACTCTATATATTTGCTTTCGGAGAGAAAAACTTAGAGAAGAAATTATCGCGTTTTACGATACGGAGCTGCCGCCAAGCCCTAAAACCTCTCGGGAGGGCTGATCTGGAGTCCGTTCGGGGCTCCGGAGAGGGGGATTGTCGCCGTCGTCATCATCAACCATCCTCCATCACCAATTTCATGATGCTCATCGCCATGCGTGACTAATTCCATCGTAGGCTTGCTGGACGGTGATGGGTTGGATGAGATTTATCATGTAATCGAGTTAGTTTTGTTAGGGTTTGATCCCTAGTATCCACTATGTTCTGAGATTGATGTTGCTATGACTTTGCTATGCTTAATGCTTGTCACTAGGGCCCGAGTGCCATGATTTCAGATCTGAACCTATTATGTTTTCATGAATATATGTGAGTTCTTGATCCTATCTTGCAAGTCTATAGTCACCTACTATGTGTTATGATCCGGCAACCCCGAAGTGACAATAATCGGGACCACTCCCGGTGATGATCATAGTTTGAGGAGTTCATGTATTCACTATGTGCTAATGCTTTGTTCTGGTTCTCTATTAAAAGGAGGCCTTAATATCCCTTAGTTTCCATTAGGACCCCGCTGCCACGGGAGGATAGGACAAAAGATGTCATGCAAGTTCTTTTCCATAAGCACGTATGACTATATACGGAATACATGCCTACATTACATTGATGAATTGGAGCTAGTTCTGTGTCACCCTATGTTATGACTGTTACATGATGAACCGCATCCGGCATAATTATCCATCACTGATCCGGTGCCTACGAGTTTTCCATATACCGGTTCTCGCTTATTTACTTTCCCGCTGCTACTGTTACAATCACTACAAAATACCAAAAACATTACTTTTGCTGTCTTTACTTTTGTTGCCGCTACCACCACTATCATATTACTGTGCTACTAAACACTTTGCTACAGATACTAAGTTTCCAGGTGTGGTTGAATTGACAACTCATCTACTAATACTTGAGAATATTCTTTGGCTCCTCTTGTGTCGAATCAATAAATTTGGGTTGAATACTCTACCTTCGAAAGCTGTTGCGATCCCCTATACTTGTGGGTTATCGAGACTAATTTCTGGCGCCGTTGCCGGGGAGCATAGCTCTATTCTTTGAGTCACTTGGGATTTATATCTGCTGAACACTATGAAGATCTTGAGAGATCCAAAAACCAAGATCTTTCCCTCAACTACGAGGGGAGGTAAGGAACTGCCATCCAGCTCTGCACTTGATTCACCTTCTGTTATGAGTAAGTTTGCGACACCTACACCTGCTTCTGCTATTCGTTCTGATATGTCGTATGTTATTGATGATGCCACTTCTGCTATGCATGATACTTATGATGAAACTGCTTCTATGCCTGATACTATTGTGCCCCTTGGTGAATTTCTTGATGAACAAATTGCTAGGGCTAGAGAAAAAGAAATTATTGAATCTGAATACGATGATGATAGTGATGATGAAAATATGCCTTTTATTCCTGATGGGTTATCTTTTTGATATGGAACCTTCTGCCGCTATTTTAGCTTCAAAAGATAGATATGAGCTTAAGAGGTTATTAGTTAAATGGAACAAAGAATCACTTAGAGATAAAATGAAACCCAACCCTGCTTTTGCTACTTCACCTATTTGTGTTCCTGATAAGGATTATGAATTCTCTGTTGATCCTGATATAATTACTTTGGTTGAATCTGATCCGTTTTATGGCTATGAATCGGAAACTGTTGTGGCACATCTTACTAAGTTAAATGATATAGCTGCCCTGTTCACTAATGATGAGAGATCGCGTTACTTTTATATACTCAAAATATTTCCGTTCTCATTGAAGGGTGATGCTAAGGTATGGTTTAATTCTCTTGATCCTGGTTGTGTGCGTAGTCCCCAGGATATGATTTATTACTTCTCTGCTAAATATTTCTCTGCTCATAAGAAACAAGCTGCTTTGAGGGAAATATACAACTTCGTGCAAATTAAAGAAGAGAGTCTCCCACAAGCTTGGGGGAGGCTTCTCAAGTTACTTGATGCTTTGCCTGATCATCCTCTTAAGAAACCTAAAATACTTGATATCTTTTATAATGGATTAACCGATGCTTCCAGAGATTACCTGGATAGTTGTGCTGGTTCTCTTTTCAGGGAAAGAACACCGGATGAAGCTGAAATCCTATTGAATAATATGTTGACAAACGAAAATAATTGGGCACCTCCTGAGCCAGCTCCTGAGCCAACTCCTGCTCCAATTACTGAGCCTATTCCTAAACCAACTCCGAACAAGAGAGGTGTTCTATTTCTCAGTCCCGAAGATATGCAAGAGGCAAAGAAATCTATGAAAGAGAAAGGTATTAAAGCTGAGGACGTTAAGAATTTACCTCCTATTGAAGAAATACATGGTCTTAATTCACCGCCTGTTGAAGAAACATATGATCTTAATTCTTTATTTATTGAAGAACCTCCTGATCCCGATATCCCGACACAGGTAGTAAAGGTAAATTCTCTCTATAGATATGATAAAGCTGAAGTCCCTCCTACTAAAATTGCTAGTCAGTGCTTGGATGAGTTTGATAACTTTATGTTTAAGCAAGACGACTTCAATGCTTATTTTGGTAGACAATTAAAACAAGATGCTGATATGATTAAATACTTGGGTGATTATATGGCTAATATTAAAGGTGAACTTAAACTTGTTAGCAAACATGCTTCTATGGTTACCACTCAAGTAGAACAAGTACTTAAGGCTCAAAAAGAAGTGCTTGATGAAATGAATAGTAAGAAAAATTATTATGCTGTTAGAGTGGCTACTAGAACTGGTAGAATGACTCAGGAACCTTCGTATCCTGAAGGCCACCCTAAGAGAATCGAGCAAGATTCTCAAAGAAATAATATTGATGTTCCTAGTTCTTCTAAAAAGAAGAAGAAAAATGATAGAACTGTGCAAACTTCTAGTGAACCTATTGCTGAACCACCTGATAATCCAAATGATATTTCTATGTCTGATGCTGAAACACAATCTGGTAATGAACATGAACCTAATGAAAATATTAATGATGATGTTCATGATGATGCTCAACCTAGTAATGACAATGATGTAGAAGTTGAACCTGCTGTTGATCTTGATAACCCACAATCAAAGAATCAACGTTATGATAAAAGAGACTTCGTTGCTAGGAAACATGGTAAAGAAAGGGAACCTTGGGTTCAGAAACCCATGCCTTTTCCTCCGAAACCATCCAAGAAAAAGGATGATGAGGATTGTGAGCGCTTTGTTGAAATGATTAGGCCTATCTTTTTGCGTATGCGATTAACTGATGTGCTCAAAACAAATCCTTATGCTAAATATATGAAGGATATCATTACTAATAAAATAAATATACCGGAAGCTGAAATTTCCACCATGCTTGCTAATTATACTTTTAAGGGTGGAATACCAAAGAAACTTGGAGACTCCGGAGTACCTACTATACCTTGCTCCATTAAAAGAAATTATATTAAAACTGCTTTATGTGATCTTGGAGCCAATGTTAGTGTTATGCCTCTCTCTTTATATCGTAGACTTGACTTGAATAAGCTGACACCTACCGAAATATCTTTGCAAATGGCTGATAAATCAACTGCTATACCTGTCGGTATTTGTGAGGATGTGCCTGTTGTGGTTGCAGACGTTACTATTTTAACGGACTTTGTTATTCTTGATATTCCCGAGGATGATAGTATGTCTATTATACTTGGAGGGCCTTTTCTTAATACTGCAGGGGCTGTTATTGATTGCAACAAAGGCAATGTCACTTTTCATGTTAATGGTAATGAGCATACGGTACACTTTCCGAGGAAACAACCTCAAGTTCATAGTATCAACTCTAGTGGAAAAATTCCTGAAGGAAATATGCCCTAGAGGCAATAATAAAGTTATTATTTATTTCCTTATTTCATGATAAATGTTTATTATTCATGCTAGAATTGTATTAACCGGAAACATAATACATGTGTGAATACATAGACAAACAAAGTGTCACTAGTATGCCTCTACTTGACTAGCTCGTTAATCAAAGATGGTTATGTTTCCTAACCATAGACAAAGAGTTGTTATTTGATTAACGAGATCACATCATTAGGAGAATGATGTGATTGACTTGACCCATTCCGTTAGCTTAGCACTCGATCGTTTAGTATGTTGCTATTGCTTTCTTCATGACTTATACATGTTCCTATGACTATGAGATTATGCAACTCCCGTTTACCGGAGGAACACTTTGTGTGCTACCAAACGTCACAACGTAACTGGGTGATTATAAAGGAGCTCTACAGGTGTCTCCAAAGGTACATGTTGGGTTGGCGTATTTCGAGATTAGGATTTGTCACTCCGATTGTCGGAGAGGTATCTCTGGGCCCTCTCGGTAATGCACATCACATAAGCCTTGCAAGCATTGCAACTAATGAGTTAGTTGCGAGATGATGTATTACGGAACGAGTAAAGAGACTTGCCGGTAACGAGATTGAACTAGGTATTAAGATACCGACGATGGAATCTCGGGCAAGTAACATACCGATGACAAAGGGAACAACGTATGTTGTTATGCGGTCTGACCGATAAAGATCTTCGTAGAATATGTGGGAGCCAATATGAGCATCCAGGTTCCGCTATTGGTTATTGACCGGAGACGTGTCTCGGTCATGTCTACATTGTTCTCGAACCCGTAGGGTCCGCGCGCTTAAGGTTTCGATGACAGTTATATTATGAGTTTTGATGTACCGAAGGAGTTTAGAGTCCGGATGAGATCGGGGACATGACGAGGAGTCTCGAAATGGTCGAGACGTAAAAATCGATATATTGGACGACTATATTCGGACATCGGAAAGGTTCCGAGTGATTCGGGTATTTTCGGAGGTACCGGGGAGTTACGGGAATACGAGGAAGAAGCAATGGGCCTTAATGGGCCTTAGTGGAAAGGACCAGGAGGTGGCGCGCGCCCCTCCCAAGCCCAGTCCGAATTGGACAAGGGGTTTGGGGCACGGCCCCTCTCACCCTTCCTTCCCCTCTTCCCCCCTTTCCCCCCTTCTCCTAGTTGGACTAGGAAAGGTGGAAACCTACTCCAACTAGGAGTAGGAATCCTACTCCTCCTTGGCGCGCCCACAAGGGCCGGCCGGCCTCCCCCTTGCTCCTTTATATACGGGGGCAGGGGGCACCCCATAGACACACAAGTTGATCCACGTGATCATATTCTTAGCCGTGTGCGGTGCCCCCTTCCACCATAATCCTCGATAATATTGTAGCGGTGCTTAGGCGAAGCCCTGCGACGGTAGTACATCAAGATCGTCACCATGCCGTCGTGCTGACGGAACTCTTCCCCAACACTTTGCTGGATCGGAGTCCGGGGATCGTCATCGAGCTGAACTCTTCCCCGAGGTGCCGTAGTTTCAGTGCTTGATCGGTCGGGTCGTGAAGACGTACGACTACATCAACCACGTTGTCATAACGCTTCCGCTTCCGGTCTATGAGGGTATGTAGACAACACTCTCCCCTCTCGTTGCTATGCATCACCATGATCTTGCGTGTGCGTAGGATTTTTTTTTAAATTACTACGTTCCCCAACAATTCCATCGATTATATTTGGAGGTTTTGAATTTCCTCTTCCTACTGTCAAGAAGAAATATGATATTCTTATTATTGGGGATGTGCATATCCCCGTTGAGGTAACTTAGTGTTATTAGAAATTTCTTCGATTTCATGATTATCGGAATGAGTTTGTTAACAAGACTTGATCAACCTTGTTAGCGGATTCTTTTTGATGAGCATGAGATGGATGAAACTAGAAGCACCACCTTCTGTACCTTCTCTTTATTTTCTGTTAATTAGTAGAAATAAAGTAAAAATAGTATTTTTCTGTCTGTTTCCTGACTTATCCGTGCAATATAAAAATATCCCGAAAATAAAAGTCCTCAGAATGACATGCAAATTTAATATGATTTTTCGGGAATATTTGAGGATTTACTGTGCAAAAATTACCGCGGGAGGAGCTGCCACCTGGCCACGAGGGTGGTGGGCGCCCCTCCCCTAGGGTGTGCCCCCTACCTCGTGGGCCCACGGTGGCCCTCCTCCACTTATCCCAGCACCCATCTTCTTCCTCTGTCTCACACAAACCCGAAAAACCAACTCAAGCACGAGTTCCAGCCACTTTTGTTGTGATTTTCGATCGCCTTGCTCAAAGCACCTCTCGCAAAACTGCTTGGGGAGATTGTTCCTTGGTATGTGACTCCTCCATTGGTACAATTAGTTTTTGTTCTAGTGCTTTATTCTTTGCAAATTTGTGCTGCATAGGTGACCATGTTCTTGAGCTTGCTTGTCAAATTTATATGGTTCCAAGTAGTTCTAATGCTTGATTTAGGCTCTAGGCAGAAGAATTATGTCCTTGATGCACCGCTAGGTGACAGACCTATTGCAGGAGCATAAGCAGACATTATGAACGTTTGGCTAGCTTAATATGATGACTACTTGATAGTTTAGTGCACCATGCTTAACGGCTTAGAATCGGGACTTCAAAGACGTTTTGGACGTCATGGACCATATGAGATGTTCCAGGAGTTGAAGTTAATATTTCAAGCAAATACCCGAGTTGAGAGATATGAAGTATCCAAAAAGTTCTATAGCTAAAAGATGGAGGAGAATCGCTCAACTAGTGAGCATGTGCTCAAATTGTCTGGGTACTACAATCGCTTGAATCATGTGGGAGTTAATCTTCCAGATAAGATAGTGATTGATAGAATTCTCTAGTCACCATCACCAAGTTAGTAGAACTTCGTGATGAACTATAGTATGCAAGGGATGACGAAAACGACTCCCAAGCTTTTCATGATGATGAAATCGATGAAGGTAGAAATCAAGAAAGAGCATCAAGTGTTGATGGTTGACAAGATCACTAGTTTCAAGAAAAGGGCAAAGGGAAAAAGGGGAACTTCAAGAAAAACAGCAAGCAAGTTGCTGCTCAAGTGAAGAAGCCCAAGTCTGGTCCTAAGCCTGAGACTAAGTGCTTCCTACAAAGGGACTGGTCACTGGAAGCGGAACTACCCCAAGTGATTGGCGGATAAGAAGGATGGCAAAGTGAACATAAGTATATTTGATATACATGTTATTGATGTGTACTTTAGTAGTGTTTATAGCAACCCCTCAGTATTAGATACTAGTTCAGTTGCTAAGATTAGTTACTCGAAACGGGAGTTGCAGAATAAACAGAGACTAGTTAAGGGTGAAGTGACGATGTGTGTTGGAAGTGGTTCCAAGATTGATATGATCATGATCGCACACTCCCTATACTTTCGGGATTAGTGTTGAACCTAAATAAGTGTTATTTGGTGTTTGCGTTGAGCATGAATATGATTTGATCATGTTTATTGTAATACGGTATTCATTTAAGTAAGAGAATAAATTGTTGTTCTGTTTACATGAATAAAACCTTATATGGTTACACACCCAATGAAAATAGTTCGTTGGATCTCGATAGTAGTGATACACATAATCATAATATTGAAACCAAAAGATGCAAAGTTAATAATGATAGTGCAACTTATTTGTGGCACTGCCGTTTGGGTCATATCGGTGTAAAGCGCATGAAGAAACTCCATACTGATGGGCTTTTGGAACCACTTGATTATGAATCACTTGGTATTTGCGAACCGTGCCTTATGGGTAAGATGACAAAAACACCATTCTCCGGTTCAATGGAGCGAGCAACAGATTTGTTGGAAATCATACATACTGATGTATGTGGTCCGATGAATATTGAGGCTCGCAACAAGTATCATTATTTTCTGATCTTCACAGATGATTTGAGCAGATATGAGTATATCTACTTGATGAAACATAAGTCTAAAACATTTGAAAAGTTCAAATAATTTCAGGGTGAAGTGGAAAATCATCGTGACAAGAAAAAAGTTTCTACGATCTGATCGCGGAGACAAATATTTGAGTTACGAGTTTGGTCTTCAGTTAAAACATTGTGGAATAGTTTCACAAACTCATGCCACCTGGAACACCACAGCATAATGGTATGTTCGATCGTCATAACCGTACTTTATTGGATATAGTGCAATCTATGATGTCTCTTACCGATCTACCACTATTGTTTTGGGGTTATGCATTTGAGACAGTTGCATTCACGTTAAAAAGGGCACCATCTAAATCCGTTGAGACGACACAATATGAATTATGGTTTGGCAAGAAACCAAAGTTGTCGTTTCTTAAAGTTTTGGGTTGTGATGCTTATGTGAAAAGGTTTCATCCTGATAAGCTCAAACCCAAATCGGAGAAATATGTCTTCATAGGATACCCAAAGGAGACTATTGGGTACACCTTCTATCACAGATCCGAAGGCAAGACATTCGTTGCTAAGAATGGATCCTTTCTAGAGAAGGAGTTTCTCTCGAAAGAAGTGAGTGGGAGGAAAGTAGAAAACTTGATAAGGTAATTGTACCTTCTCCCTTATTGGAAAGTAGTTCATCACAGAAATCTATTCTTGTGACTACTACACCAATTAGTGAGGAAGCTAATGATGATGATCATGTAACTTCATATCAAGTTACTACCGAATCTCGTAGGTAAACCAGAGTGAGATCCGCACCAGAGTGGTACGGTAATCCTGTTCTGGAAGTCTTATTACTAGACCATGACGAACTTGCAAACTATGAGGAAGCGATGATGAGCCCAGATTCCGCGAAATGGTTTGAGGCCGTGAAATCTGAGATATGATCCATGTATGAGAACAAAGTATGGACTTTGATGGATTTGCCCGATGATCGGCAAGCCATAGAAATAAATGGATCTTCAAGAGGAAGACGGACGCTGATAGTAGTGTTACTATCTACAAAGCTAGACTTGTCGAAAAAGGTTTTTTTGACAAAGTTCAAGGTGTTGTCTACGATGAAATTTTCTCACTCGTAGCGATGCTTAAGTCTGTCCAAATCATGTTAGCAATTGCAGCATTTTTATGAAATCTGGCAAATGGATAAACAAAACTACATTCCTTAATGGATTTAAAGAAGAGTTCTATATGATGCAACCAGAAGGTTTTGTCAATCCTAAAGGTGCTAACAAAATATGCAAGCTCCAACGATCCATCTATGGACTGGTGCAAGCATCTCGGAGTTGGAATATACGCTTTGATAAGTTGATCAAAGCATATAGTTTTATACAGACTTGCGGTGAAGCCTGTATTTACAAGAAAGTGAGTGGGAGCACTACAACATTTCTGATAAGTATATGTGTATGACATATTGTTGATCGGAAATAATGTAGAATTATTCTGCAAAGCATAAAGGAGTGTTTGAAAGGATTTTGTCAAAGAAAACCTCGGTGAAGCTGCTTACATATTGAGCATCAAGATCTATAGAGATAGATCAAGACGATTGATAAGTTTTTTTCTTTCAATGAGTACATACCTTGACAAGATTTTGATGTAGTTCAAAATGGAACAGTCAAAGAAAGAATTCTTGCCTGTGTTACAAGGTGTGAAATTGAGTAAGACTCAAAGCCCGACCATGGCAGAAAATGGAATGAGAATGAAAGTCATTCCCTATGCCTTGGCCATAGGTTCTATAAAGTATGCCATGCTATGTACCAGATCTATTGTATACCCTACACTGATTTTGGAAAGGGAGTACAATAGTGATCTAGGAGTAGATCACTCGACATCAGTCAAAATTATCCTTAGTGGAATAAGGATATGTTTCTCGATTATGGAGGTGACAAAAGGTTCGTCGTAAAAGGATTACGTCGATACAAGTTTTTGGCACTGATCCGGATGACTCTAAATCTTCATCTGGATACATATTGAAAGTGGGAGCAATTAGCTAAAGTAGCTCCGTGCAGAGCATTGTAGACATAGAAATTTGCAAAATACATACGGATCTGAATTTTGGCAGACTCGTTGACTAAGCTTCTCTCACAAGCAAAACATGATCACACCTTAGTACTCTTTGGGTATTAATCACATACAGATGTGAACTAGATTACTGACTCTAGTAAACCCTTTGAGTGTTGGTCACATGCCGATGTGAACTATGGGTGTTAATCACATGGTAATGTGAACTATTAGTGTTGAATCACATGGTGATGTGATCTAGATTATTGACTCTAGTGCAAGTGGGAGACTGAAGGAAATATGCCCTAGAGGCAATAATAAAGTTATTATTTATTTCCTTATTTCATGATAAATGTTTATTATTCATGCTAGAATTGTATTAACCGGAAACATAATACATGTGTGAATACATAGACAAACAAAGTGTCACTAGTATGCCTCTACTTGACTAGCTCGTTAATCAAAGATGGTTATGTTTCCTAACCATAGACAAAGAGTTGTTATTTGATTAACGGGATCACATCATTAGGAGAATGATTTGATTGACTTGACCCATTCTGTTAGCTTAGCACTCGATCGTTTAGTATGTTGCTATTGCTTTCTTCATGACTTATACATGTTCCTATGACTATGAGATTATGCAACTCCCGTTTACCGGAGGAACACTTTGTGTGCTACCAGACGTCACAACGTAACTGGGTGATTATAAAGGAGATCTATAGGTGTCTCCAAAGGTACATGTTGGGTTGGCATATTTCGACACTAGGATTTGTCACTCCGATTGTCGGAGAGGTATCTCTGGGCCCTCTCGGTAATGCAAATCACATAAGCCTTGCAAGCATTGCAACTAATGAGTTAGTTGCGAGATGATGTATTACGGAATGAGTAAAGAGACTTGTCGGTAACGAGATTGAACTAGGTATTAAGATACCGACGATCGAATCTCGGGCAAGTAACATACCGATGACAAAGGGAACAACGTATGTTGTTATGCGGTCTGACCGATAAAGATCTTCATAGAATATGTGGGAGCCAATATGAGCATCCAGGTTCCGCTATTGGTTATTGACCGGAGACGTGTCTCGGTCATGTCTACATTGTTCTCGAACCCGTAGGGTCCGCACGCTTAAGGTTTCGATGACAGTTATATTATGAGTTTATGAGTTTTGATGTACCGAAGGAGTTTAGAGTCCGGATGAGATCGGGGACATGACGAGGAGTCTCGAAATGGTCGAGACGTAAAAATCGATATATTGGACGACTATATTCGGACATCGGAAAGGTTCCGAGTGATTCGGGTATTTTCGGAGGTACCGGGGAGTTACGGGAATACGAGGAAGAAGCAATGGGCCTTAGTGGAAAGGACCAGGAGGTGGCGCGCGCCCCTCCCAAGCCCAGTCCGAATTGGACAAGGGGTTTGGGGCACGGCCCCTCTCACCCTTCCTTCCCCTCTTCCCCCCTTTCCCCCCTTCTCCTAGTTGGACTAGGAAAGGTGGAAACCTACTCCAACTAGGAGTAGGAATCCTACTCCTCCTTGGCGCGCCCACAAGGGCCGGCCGGCCTCCCCCTTGCTCCTTTATATACGGGGGCAGGGGGCACCCCATAGACACACAAGTTGATCCACGTGATCATATTCTTAGCCGTGTGCGGTGCCCCCTTCCACCATAATCCTCGATAATATTGTAGCGGTGCTTAGGCGAAGCCCTGCGACGGTAGTACATCAAGATCGTCACCATGCCGTCGTGCTGACGGAACTCTTCCCCGACACTTTGCTGGATCGGAGTCCGGGGATCGTCATCGAGCTGAACTCTTCCCCGAGGTGCCGTAGTTTCGGTGCTTGATCGGTCGGGTCGTGAAGACGTACGACTACATCAACCACGTTGTCATAACGCTTCCGCTTCCGGTCTATGAGGGTATGTAGACAACACTCTCCCCTCTCGTTGCTATGCATCACCATGATCTTGTATGTGCGTAGGATTTTTTTTGAAATTACTACGTTCCCCAACAATTCCATCGATTATATTTGGAGGTTTTGAATTTCCTCTTCCTACTGTCAAGAAGAAATATGATATTCTTATTATTGGGGATGTGCATATCCCCGTTGAGGTAACTTAGTGTTATTAGAAATTTCTTCGATTTCATGATTATCGGAATGAGTTTGTTAACAAGACTTGATCAACCTTGTTAGCGGATTCTTTTTGATGAGCATGAGATGGATGAAACTAGAAGCACCACCTTCTGTACCTTCTCTTTATTTTCTGTTAATTAGTAGAAATAAAATAAAAATAGTATTTTTCTGTCTGTTTCCTGACTTATCCGTGCAACATAAAAATATCCCGAAAATAAAAGTCCTCAGAATGACATGCAAATTTAATATGATTTTTTCGAGAATATTTGAGGATTTACTGTGCAAAAATTACCGCGGGAGGAGCTGCCACCTGGCCACGAGGGTGGTGGGCGCCCCTCCCCTAGGGCGCGCCCCCTGCCTCGTGGGCCCACAGTGGCCCTCCTCCACTTATCCCAGCACCCATCTTCTTCCTCTGTCTCACACAAACCCGAAAAACCAACTCAAGCACGAGTTCCAGCCACTTTTGTTGTGATTTTCGATCACCTTGCTCAAAGCACCTCTCGCAAAACTGCTTGGGGAGATTGTTCCTTGGTATGTGACTCCTCCATTGGTCCAATTAGTTTTTGTTCTAGTGCTTTATTCTGTGCAAATTTGTGCTGCATAGGTGACCATGTTCTTGAGCTTGCTTGTCAAATTTATATGGTTCCAAGTAGTTCTAATGCTTGATTTAGGCTCTAGGCACTTGTAGGAGTAGTTGCTATCAGTTTTATTGAAGTTGGTTCACTTTTGTTTGAAGTTACTAAAAATTTCAGATTATTTCAGAAAAATAATGAGGAGATTTTTGAGGGGCTCATCGAGCCAAAGCTCGAAGGAAAAGGCACCGAAGCCTAAGTATAATTTGCTGCGCACCGCGGAGATTCGGGCGTGTGAATGGCCTTCTGAAGATTTCTTGAGAGCAGTCGATATCTAAGAAGATTTTCATGAATTGGCTCACAATGCAGGCCTCACCGCTTTCCTCCATGACCAATGCGATCAGTATCTCTTACTCACAAATACTTTTGTGCAAAACTTTCATTTTCATTCTAGGAACTCACCACCTACGGTGGAGTTTCATTTATATGATGAGCATAAGGAGATGTCACTTTATGATTTCTGTCGGATTTGTTTAGTCCCTTTTGAGGGCAAGACAGAAGAACCACATCATGATGATGTGGCTGGGTTTATTGATAATATCACTGTAGGAGAAACTAGAAAGGTTTCCGATGCACGAATCACTAGCATACATTTTCCTGTTTTACGTTACTTTGCATTATTTGCTAGTCATTGTTTAATTGGACGCGGAAACTGTGGAAATCTTAGTATCCCTGATATAATTATTATGCACCACGGTTTATACAGTGATAACACTTTTAGTATGGGCGGTATTATTGCTAGACGGTTAAGTATGAACCGTACCAAAGGCCCCATCTTTGGAGGCGTCGATGTCACACGCCTAGCTGCACATTTTAACATACCTATTAGGCATGCTGAGAAGGAAGAAAAGGTGCTGCCCCGTGTTTATCTAGATCATAAAAGTATGGTGGCACATGATTTTATTGTTAAGAATAGGGCAGGAGAGCTTAAGTATCAATTGTTCTTTAACAAACATCATCCTGAGACTATTATCGTGCCTGCTCCTTCTTTGTTTAATTTTGTAGGACCCTACCTCGTTACGTGGGCTGCCGTCCAAGCTTACAAGAATCCTGCACCAGCCCCGAAACAGGAGCCACAAGATGAGCCTCCATGACAATCTGTTTATTCTTGGGATCCAGAGATGACTGTCAGCCAGTGGCAGTCAGAGTCTTCTTCTTCATCACAGTATGATCCCAACTATTCTTCCTCATCATAGTACGACCCCAACAACTATTATTATGGATATCCGCCAGGCCAGCCGTGGCCATAGACCAACTTAGGCCAAAAGCCTAAGCTTGGGGGAGTACGTATTTCTCACCGACATTACATTTATGTTCACACACACTCATTGCTAGATGTCGGTGCTCATACTCTTTCACTGTAATATCCATGCTAGTTTAGTTTCCTTTTCCTGCTTTCTTCTTGTGTGTTTGCTAAACCTTAAGAAAACCAAAAAAATAGTAGTAGTTTATTTTTCTGCTGTAGTAGTAATAATTAAAAAGAAAACCCAAAAATATTTCATGTTCTTCTTTTGCTTGTTGGGAGCTTTCCCGTGTAAATAGTTTTATTTCTTTTCTTTTCTTTGGGGGTCAGTAGGAGAAGATCATAATTAAATTGTTGAATTGGCTCTTATATGCATTATAGTTGGTTTAACCAAGAGCCCATATTGCCTTGTCTTCTCCTGTTTATTGAATGCTCGCAGATTCCAGCTTAGTCCAATGCACGTACACTCTTATTATTATTCACATCGTTCGGTCGTGCAAGTGAAAGGCAATTATGATGATATATGATGGGCTGACTGAGATGAGAAAAGCTGGTATGAACTCGACCTCTTTTGTTTTTGTAAATATGATGATCCCCTCGTTCTTGATTCAGCTTATTATGAGTAAACATGTTTGCAATGACAATTAGAGATCGTAGTTGCTTGTGCCATGCTTGATTAGCTATGAGTTATAATGATTTACCTTGTGTGCCAACATGCTATTAAGATGGTTATGATGTGGTATGATGGGGTGGTATCCTCCTTTGAATGATTTAAGTGACTTGACTTGGCACATGTTCACGCATGTAGTTGAAACAAAATCAACATACCCTTCACGATATTTATGTTCATGGTGGATTATATCCTACTCATGCTTGCATCCAATGTTTATTAATTTTAATGCATGTACATGGCTGTTGTCGCTCTCTAGTTGGTCGCTTCCCAGTCTTATGCTAGCCTTCACTTGTACTAAGCGGGAATACTGCTTGTGCATCCAATCCCTTAAACCCCAAAGTTATTCCAGATGAGTCCACTATACCTTCCTATATGCGGTATCTACCTGCCGTTCCAAATAAATTTGTATGTGCCAAACTCTAAACCTTCAAATAATCATTCTGTTTTGTATGTTCGAATAGCTCATGTATCAACCAAGGCTGTCCTTATCTTCCGTGTTAGGCGGGTGATTCTCAAGAGGAGTGGACTCCGCTCCTCACTCACGAGATAAATGGCTGGTCACCGGGATGCCCAGTCTGATGCTTTATGCAAACTAAATAAAAATTAATTGCAAACAAAACTCCCCCTGGGACCTGATGTATGTTGGAGGCACTCGTTGTTTCGAGCAAGCCATGGATTGATGCTTGTTGGTGGAGGGGGAGTGTAAACTTTACCATTCTATTTGGGAACCGCCTATAATGTGTTTAGCATGGAAGATATCGCCATCTCTTAGTTGTTACGTTTACAATGAAAGTATACCGCTCAAAATACAATTTATCTCTATTTCAAAACCAAGCTCTGGCACCTCTACAAATCCCTGCTTCCCTCTGCGAAGGGCCTATCCATTTACTTTTATGTTGAGTCATCACCCTCTTATTAAAAAGCACTAGCTGGAGAGCACATCTGTCATTTGCATTCATCACTGTTAATTTATATTGGGTGTGACCATGATTGGATCTCTTTTACCATGAATTACAATGTCTAGTCAGTCCTTGATCTTTAAAGGTGCTCTACATTTATGTTTTGCGGTCTAAGAAAGGGCTAGCGAGATACCATCTTGTTATATCATATTATGATTGTTTTGAGAAAGTGTTGTCATCCAAGATTTATTATTATGACTTGCTAGTTGATTATGCTATTGATATGAGTAATTATGAGACCTGAGAATTATTGCAAATGTGGTTAGTTATGATCTATGCTGAAAACTTGAATGCTGGCTTGACATAGTTACAATAACAAGAGCAAACAGAGTTTGTAAAAGTTTTTCTTTCTTTCTTTCAGTTTGTCAACTGAATTGCTTGAGGACAAGCAAGGGTTTAAGCTTGGGGGAGTTGATACGTCTCCGTCGTATCTACTTTTCCAAACACTTTTGCCCTTGTTTTGGACTCTAACTTGTATGATTTGAATGGAACTAACCCGGACTGACGCTGTTTTCAACAGAATTGCCATGATGTTGTTTTATGTGCAGAAAACAAATATTCTCGGAATGACCTGAAACTCCACGGAACATCTTAGAAAAAATAATAAAAAATCCTCGCCAAATATGAAGACCAGGGGGCCCACACCCTTCTCACGAGGGTGGGGGCGCGCCCCCCTACCTTGTGGGCCCCCTGGATGCCCTCCAACGCCAACTCCAACTCTATATATTTGCTTTCGAAGAGAAAAAAATAGAGAGAAGAAATCATCGCGTTTTATGATACGGAGCCGCCGCCAAGCCCTAAAACCTCTCGGGAGGGCTGATCTGGAATCCGTTCGGGGCTCCGGAGAGGGGGATTCGTCGTCGTTGTCATCATCAACCATCCTCCATCACCAATTTCATGATGCTCACCGCCGTGCGTGAGTAATTCCATCGTAGGCTGCTGGACGGTGATGGGTTGGATGAGATTTATCATGTAATCGAGTTAGTTTTGTTAGGGTTTGATCCCTAGTATCCACTATGTTCTGAGATTGATGTTGCTATGACTTTGCTATGCTTAATGCTTGTCACTAGGGCCCGAGTGCCATGATTTCAGATCTGAACCTATTATGTTTTCATGAATATATGTGAGTTCTAGATCCTATCTTGCAAGTCTATAGTCACCTACTATGTGTTATGATCCGGCAACCCCGAAGTGACAATAATCGGGACCACTCCCGGTGATGACCATAGTTTGAGGAGTTCATGTATTCACTATCTGCTAATGCTTTGTTCCGGTTCTCTATTAAAAGGGGGCCTTAATATCCCTTAGTTTCCAATAGGACCCCGCTGCCACGGGAGGGTAGGACAAAAGATGGCATGCAAGTTCTTTTCCATAAGCACGTATGACTATATACGAAATACATGCCTACATTACATTGATGAATTGGAGCTAGTTCTGTGTCACCCTATGTTATGACTGTTACATGATGAACCGCATCCGGCATAATTATCCATCACTGATCCGGTGCCTACGAGTTTTCCATATACCGGTTCTCGCTTATTTACTTTCCCGCTGCTACTGTTACAATCACTACAAAATACCAAAAACATTACTTTTGCTGTCTTTACTTTTGTTGCCGCTACCACCACTATCATATTGTTGTGCTACTAAACACTTTGCTGCAGATACTAAGTTTCCAGGTGTGGTTGAATTGACAACTCAGCTGCTAATACTTGAGAATATTCTTTGGCTCCCCTTGTTTCGAATCAATAAATTTGGGTTGAATACTCTACCCTCGAAAGTTGTTGCAATCCCCTATACTTGTGGGTTATCAAGACTCGACACCGGGCGTACTTTATGTCGGAGGAGCAACGGATAATAATGAAAGTGGTCGGTACTATGAATTTTGCGTTTATTTCAAACACAAATGCTCCATATGTAATTTTCTGATTTGCTTGTTTGTAGGAGCTTCAACCTTTGAAGATTCGGTCTCACGGGGGTCACCCTTGGGGGGATGCACTATGATGAGCGGTCCACACTATATTTAAGGGAGACAGGACACCTCCCTTTCATTCAGTTGGTCAGTTGGTCGACGTCACCCCTCAATGCTGCAGCAATCACCGCGCTTGTTGACCATTGGAGGCCGGAGACACACAGTTTTCCATCTTCGGACCAGGGAGATGACCGTGACGCTCCAGGATATTCATGAAAGTAGGGACTAATAGACTGACACGGATCGCCCATTCAGTGGTGCAACCTAGTCAGACGGCATTCATGGCTGGGAGACACATCCTAGAAGGGGTAGTCGTTCTCCATGAAACGCTCCATGAAATCCATTCGAAGAAGCTAGATGGGGTTATCATCAAAGTGGGCTTCGAGAAGGCATACAATAAAGTTAAGTGGCCTTTTCTCAGCAAGCAATGCGCATGAAAGGTTTTAATGAGACATGGCGGAAACAAGTAGGTTCTCTAATCCAAAAAGGTAGTGTCGGAATTAAGGTTAACGATGATATCAGTCACTATTTCCAGACTCATAAAGACTTGAGACAAGGGGATTCAATGTATCCCCTCTTATTTAATATAGTGGCGGATATGTTGACCATTCTTATTGGCAGGGCCAAGGAGAATGGCCTAGTCGATGGACTCGTTCCTCGTCTAGTTGATGAGGGAGTTTCCATTTTACAATATGCAGATGACACTATTCTTGTCATGGAGCATTGATGACCCACAAGTATAGGGAATCAATCGTAGTCCTTTCGATAAGTAAGAGTGTCAAACCCAACAAGGAGAAAAAGGAAATGACAAGTGATTTTCAGCAAGGTAATGTCTGCAAGCGCTGAAATTGTAAGTAACAGATAATTTGGCAGCAGGATAATTTGTAATGAACACGTAATGGTAACGGCAAATAATATGCACCAAGATAGCCCAATCCTTTTGTGGCAAAGGACAGGCCAAAAAGTTTTCTTATAATAAGCAAAGTGTTCTTGAAGGCACACGGGAATTTCATCTAGTCACTTTCACCATGTTGGCTCGATTTGTGTTCACTACTTTGATAATTTGATATGTGGGTGGATCAGTGCTTAGGTGTTATTCTTACTTGAATAAACATCCTACTTATGATTAACCCCCTCGCAAGCATACGCAACTACGAGAAAATATTAATATAGAATCTAAACATAGCATTAAACTTTTGGATCCAAATCGGTCCCTTATGAAGTAGCGCATAAACTAGGGTTTAAGCTTCTATCACTCTAGCAACCCATCATCTAATAACTACTCCACAATGCATTCCCTTAGGCCCAAATATTGTGAAGGGTCATGTAGTCGACGTTCACATGACACCACTAAGGGAATCACAACATACATAACATTAAAATATCGAACACATATCAAGTTCACAAGTTCATAAAAAAGCCAGCACAAGAAGTATCGAGCATGGTGCGATTGTTATCAGAAAGCCGAGCATATAAATTTTGAATAATCATTTCTCTTGAGAGCTCATGATTGGGGCATGAATATAACATTGATTTAAGCCTCCCCCAAGCTTGAGCGATGATTTCTCCTTCGCGAGGCCAGAAATTATATATATAATTGCGATCACGATGAACAAGATGCATAGGATAAAACTTCTAATGAAATTCCAATTTCAATCGTTTGTAGTTCCATGACCCCGTATCATCACATAGCCTATACCATGTCAATGCATCTTCTTTCAAAGATAAAGGAAAGGCCTTCTTCTTAATAACATCTCCGGGTACACCTGCAAGCTTAAATAATCCACAAACTTCATCCACATATATTAAGTTCTCATCGGGATGCGTTGTTCCGTCTCCTGCAAAAGGATTAGCTAGCAGTTTTTCTATCATACCCGAAGGAATTTCAAAGCTGACATATTCATTTTCAGTAGGTTCAGTAGGTTGAGGAGCAACTCTTTGCTCTACTGGTCGGGGTGAAGATACCCCGAACAAGCCCCTCGGAGGATTACTTTCCATAGTAACAAGTGACAGTAAATTTCAGCACACTATATAAATTTTTCCTTACCAAATTCCACCTACCAAAGGCGCTTCACTCCCCGGCAACGGCGCCAGAAAAGAGTCTTGATGACCCACAAGTATAGGGGATCTATCGTAGTCCTTTTGATAAGTAAGAGTGTCGAACCCAACGAGGAGCAGAAGGAAATGATAAGCGGTTTTTAGCAAGATATTCTCTGCAAGCACTGAAATAATAGGTAACAGATAGTTTTGTGATAGGATAATTTGTAACGAGCAACAAGTAACAAAAGTAAATAAAGTGCAGCAAGGTGGCCCAATCCTTTTTGTAGCAAAGGACAAGCCTGAACAAACTCTTATATGATGTAAAGCGCTCCCGAGGACACATGGGAATATCGTCAAGTTAGGTTTCATCACGATCATATGATTCACGTTCGGTAATTTGATAATTTGGTATGTGGGTGGACCGGTGCTTGGGTGCTACCCTTACTTGGACAAGCATCCCACTTATGATTAACCTCTATTGCAAGCATCCGCAACTACAATAAAAGTATTAAGGTAAACCTAACCATAGCATGAAATATATGGATCCAAATCAGCCCCTTACGAAGCAATGCATAAACTAGGGTTTAAGCTTCTGTCACTCTAGCAACCCATCATCTACTTATTACTTCCCAATGCCTTCCTCTAGGCCCAAATAATGGTGAAGTGTCATGTAGTCGACGTTCACATAACACCACTAGAGGAGAGACAACATACATCTCATCAAAATATCGAACGAATACCAAATTCACATGGCTACTAATAGCAAGACTTCTCCCATGTCCTCAGGAACAAATGTAACTACTCACAAATCATATTCATGTTCATAATCAGAGGGGTATTAATATGCATATAGGATCTGAACATATGATCTTCCACCAAATAAACCAACTAGCATCAACTACAAGGAGTAATTAACACTACTAGCAACCCACAGGTACCAATCTCGGACTTAGAGACAAGAATTGGATACAAGAGATGAACTAGGGTTTTGAGAGGAGATGGTGCTGGTGAAGATGTTGATGGAGATTGCCCTCTCCCGATGAGAGGAGCGTTGATGATGACGATGGCGATGATTTCCCCCTCCCGGAGGGAAGTTTCCCCGGCAGAACAGCTCCGCCAGAGCCCTAGATTGGTTCCGCCAAGGTTCCGCCTCGTGGCGGCGGAGTCTCGTCCGGAAAGATGGCTTATGATTTTTTCCTCATCGAAAGACTCCATATAGCAGAAGATGGCCATCGGAGGGCCACCAGGGGGCCCACGAGGTAGGGGGGCATGCCGAGGGGGGTAGGGCACGCCCCCCACCCTCATCGGTAGGGTGTGGCCCCCCTGGTGAACTTCTTGTGCTCAGTATTTTTTATATATTCTGAAATTGACTTCCGTGAAGTTTTAGGACTTTTGGAGCTGTGCAGAATAGGTCTCCAATATTTTCTCCTTTTCCAACCCAGAATCCCAGCTGCCGGCATTCTCCCTCTTTATGTAAACCTTGTAAAATAAGAGAGAATAGGCATAAGTATTGTGACATAATGTGTAATAACATCCCATAATGCAATAAATATGATATAAAAGCATGATGCAAAATGGACGTATCAACTCCCCCAAGCTTAGACCTTGCTTGTTCTCAAGTGAAAGCCGAAATCGAAAAATAGGTCCACATGTTTAGAGATAGAGGTGTCGATAAAAATAAAATACGGACATGAGGGCATCATGATCATTCTTAGAACAACAACTTATATAATTCTTGTCATATGATTTCTTATGCTAGAGTAACAATTCAATCACAATTTCAAGTATGAATCATAAACTTCATTGAAAACTAACAAACTATAATCTCAGTCATTGAAGCAATTGCAATTTATCATAATATAGGAAAGAGTCAATATAAGAGCTTTTCAGCAAGTCCACATACTCAACTATCATATAGTCTTTCACAGTTGCTAACACTCACACAATACTTATGGGTATGGAGTTTTAATCAGACACAGAGAAAGATAGGGGCTTATAGTTTTGCCTCCCAACGTTTTACCTCAAGGGTAATGTCAACAATAATAGTTCATGAAAACTCACATCCAATTAGCCATATGTACCAGGATCTTTCCAACATTTTGTGCTTGCCAAAAGATAAAATGTAAAGAGGAAGGGAGATCACCATGGCCCTTATGCAAGGTAGGAGATAAAAGTAAAATATAGGCCCTTCGCAGAGGGAAGCAGAGGTTGTCATGCGCTTTTATGGTTGGATGCACAAAATCTTAATGCGAAAGAACGTCACTTTATATTGCCACTTGTGATATGGACCTTTATTATGCAGTCCTCGCTTTTATTTCTTCCATATCACACGATCGTATAAAGTTTATTTTCTTCCACACTAATAAGTCATGCATATTTAGAGAGCATTTTTTATTGCTTGCACCGATGACAACTTACTTGAAGGATCTTATTCAATCCATAGGTAGGTATGGTGGACTCTCATGCCGAAACTAGTTTAAGGGTGTTTGGAAGCACAAGTAGTATCTCTACTTGGTGCAAAGAATTTGGCTAGCATGAGGGGGAAAGGCAAGCTCAATCATGTTGGATGATCCAAGACAATATAATTTATCTCAGATGCAAGAAAACATAACCCATTACGTTGTCTTCCTTGTCCAACGTCAACTCTTTAGCATGTCATATTTTAATGAGTGCTCACAATCATAAAAGATGTCCAAGATAGTATATTTATATGTGAAGACCTCTCTTTCTTTATTACTTCCTATTAATTGCAACGATGACCAAAACTATGTTTGTCAACTCTCAACAGCTTTTATTCATCATACTTTTTCTATGTGAGCTCATTACTCTCCATAAGATCCATATGATCTCTTTTATTCTTTTTATTCTTTCTCTTTTCTTTTATTCACTCAAGATCATGGCAAAATAGTCAAGCCCTTGACTCAACACTAATCTTTATTATATATAGCTCACGGACTAGATTACATAGAAGGATCATAAAGCAAAACTCACAACTAGATCATACTACAAGCTTTTATTCTACTAGATCAAGATATTACCAAAAGGATCGAACTAAGAAAAACGGTAAAGATAAAAGTGATGGTGATACGATACCGGGGCACTCCCCCAAGCTTGGCAGTTGCCAAGGGGAGTGCCCATACCCATGTGATTATGTTTCCTTTTTCGGGGATGGTGGTGTGATATTCTTGGCGATGATTCCCCTCAGGATACGATTCTCCTCCTCGAGCTTATTGACTTGTTGCTTGAGGTCCATTATTTTCTTTCGAAGTTTTCCTGTAACAGCCAAATCTCCCTGCACCCAAGGGTGCTGCATAGCTGCGGGAGAACCAGTGACACTCTTTTTCATATTCTCATAAGAAAGAAATCTAACATTGGAAGGGATAACCGAGTTTGGAATAGCCGAGCTCTGCAGTTCCCCCATGGTTAGTCCATCTCGGAAGCGAGAAGTGACTTCTTGACCCTCCTCCATGGCATCTATTCTCTTCAAATTAGCCTCCATCTCTTCCTCCATTGCTGGCCCAAAGTGGTTAACATTGTTGTTTGTCATCGATCTCGGTGCCGGATGAGACACCCGGCTCTCCCCGACTGACTCTTGCGAAGACATCTTGCTCTAATCTGCAGCAGCAACAGCTCGAAACACAAACAGAGGATAATTGCGTGATACGTGTAAGAAAACGGAGTCCGGAGAGCACACGAGGTGCCCACGAGGTAGGGGGCGCGCCCTCCACCCTCATGGAGCCCTCGTGTCCTTCCCGGACTGCTTCTTATTTTTCTATTTTTCTAAATATTCCAAAACGGAGAAATATTGCCATTAGAACTATTTTGGAGTTGGTTTACTTACCATACCACATACCTATTCCTTTTCGGAGTCTAAAATGTTCCGGAAAGTGTCCCTTATGTATTCCTTCGGGGTTACGGTTTCAATAACATTGGTTTCAACATTTATTGGATTACCTGGGATATAATGTTTAATTCTTTGACTGTTCACCACCTACGGATTTGTGCCTTCGAAGTTGTTGATTTTTATGGCACCGGAACGGTAGACCTCCACAATAACGTAAGGACCTTCCCATTTAGAGAGAAGTTTTCCTGCAAAAAATCTTAAATGAGAGTTGTATAGCAATACATAATCACCTACATTAAACTCACGCTTTTGTATCCTTTTGTCATGCCATCTTTTAACCTTTTCTTTAAATAATTTGGCATTTTCGTAGGCTTGGGTTCTCCATTCATCAAGTGAGCTAATATCAAATAACCTCTTCTCACAGGCAAGTTTAAAATCATAATTGAGCTCTTTAATGGCCCAATATGCCTTGTGTTCTAGTTCGAGAGGTAAGTGACATGCTTTTCCATAAACCATTTTATACGGAGACATACCCATAGGATTTTTATATGCAGTTCTATAGGCCCATAATGCATCATCAAGTTTCTTGGACCAATTCTGTCTAGATCTATTAACAGTCTTTTTGCAAAATTAATTTGAGTTCTCTGTTGCTCAATTCTACTTGACCACTAGACTGTGGGTGATAAGGAGATGCAATTCTATGATTAACATCATACTTAGCAAGCATTTTACGGAAAGCACCATGAATAAAATGTGAACCACCATCAGTCATTAAATATCTAGGGACTCCAAACCTTGGAAAATAACTTCTTTAAGCATCTTAATAGAGGTGTTATGATCAGCACTACTAGTTGGAATAGCTTCTACCCACTTAGTAACGTAATCAACAGCAACTAAAATATGTGTATATCCATTAGAGCAAGGAAAAGGTCCCATATAATCAAAGCCCCAAACATCAAATGGTTCAATAACAAGTGAATAATTCATAGGCATTTCTTGACGTCTACTAAGATTACCAATTCTTTGACATTCATCACAAGATAAGACAAACTTACGGGCACCCTTGAAGAGAGTAGGCCAATAAAAACCAGATTGCAATACCTTGTGTGCAGTTCTATCTCCAGCATGGTGTCCTCCATAAGCCTCGGAGTGACACTTGCGTAGGATCTGTTCCTGTTCATGCTCAGGTACACAACGTCTAATAACACCATCTACTCCTTCTTTATAAAGATGTGGGTCATCCCAAAAGTAATGTCTCAAATCATAGAAGAACTTTTTCTTTTGCTGGTATGTGAAACTAGGTGGTATAAATTTAGCAACAATATAATTAGCATAATCAGCATACCATGGAGCAGTGTGAGAAGCATTTATGACATTTAATTGTTCATCAAGAAAGCTATCATCAATAGGTAGTGGGTCATCAAGAACATTTTCTAACCTAGACAAGTTGTCTGCAACGGGGTTCTCAGCTCCCTTCCTATCAATAATATGCAAATCAAATTCTTGTAGCAAGAGAACCCATTTAATAAGTCTAGGTTTAGCATCTTTCTTTTCCATAAGGTATTTAATAGCAGCATGATCCGTGTGAATAGTTACTTTAGAATCAACAATATAAGATCTGAACTTATCACAAGCAAATACAACTGCTAAGAATTCTTTTTCAGTAGTAGCATAATTTCTCTAAGCATTGTCTAGAGTTTTACTAGCATATTGAATAACATTTAATTTCTTATCAACTCTTTGCCCTAAAACAGCACCTACAACATAATCACTAGCATCACACATAATTTCAAAAGGTAAATTCCAATCACGTGGCTGAACAATAGGTGCAGAGATCAATGCTTGCTTAAGTATTTCAAATGCTTCTACACAATCATCATCAAAAACAAATGGTATATCTTTTTGTAATAAATTAGTCAGAGGCCGAGAAACTTTTGAGAAGTCCTTAATGAACCTCCTATAAAAACTGGCATGACCAAGGAAACTTCTTATACCTTTGATGTCCTTGGGACATGGCATCTTTTCAATAGCATCAACCTTAGCTTTATCAACTTCAATACCTCTTTCAGAAACTTTATGACCCAAGACAATACCTTCATTAGCCATAAAGTGGCACTTTTCCCAATTCAAGACAAGATTAGTTTCTTTACATCTCTGCAAAACTCGATCAAGGTTGCTTAAGCAATCATCAAAAGAGGATCCATAGACGGAAACATCGTCCATGAAAACCTCACAAATCTTTTCACAAAAGTCAGAGAATATAGCCATCATGCATCTTTGAAAGGTAGCAGGTGCATTACATAAACCAAAAGGCATACGTCTATAAGCAAAAGTATCGAAAGGGCAAGTAAAAGTAGTCTTTGATTGATCATTGGCTGACACAGGTATTTGAGAGAAACTAGAATAACCATCTAGAAAGCAAAAAATGTGTATGTTTGGATAATCTTTATAGCATTTGATCGATAAAAGGTAAGGGGTAATGATCTTTTTAGTAGCTTTATTTAATTTGCGGAAATCAATTACCATCCTATAACCTATAGTAAGTCTTTGCGGGATCAACTCATCTTTATCATTAGGAATGACAGTAATACCTCCCTTCTTAGGGACACAGTGGACATGACTTACCCACTGACTATCAGCAACGGGATAAATTATACCTGCCTCAAGAAGCTTTAGTATTTCCTTCCTTACCACTTCCTTCATCTTAGGATTCAGCTGTCTTTGATGATCGCGAACTGGTTTGGCATCTTTCTCTAAATTTATTTTGTGTTGACACAGAGTGGGACTAATGCCCTTAAGATCATCGAGAGTATATCCAATAGTAGCACGGTGCTTCTTCAGAGTTTTCAATAATCTTTCTTCTTCATGCTCTGAAAGGTTAGCACTAATAATAACAGGATATATCTTCTTTTCGTCAAGATAAGCATATTTAAGAGTATCAGGTAACGGTTTAAGCTCAAACACGGGATCACCCTTGTGTGGAGGAGGATCCCCTAGGATTTCAACAGGAAAATTGTGCTTCAGGATGGGTTCTTGTTTAAAGAATACTTCATCTATTTCCCTTCTTTCATTCATAAACATATCACTTTCATGGTCTAGCAAATATTGTTCTAAAGGATCACTAGGAGGCATGGCAATAGAAGCAAGACCAATAATTTCATCTTTACTAGGCAATTCCTCTTCACAGTGTTGTCTACGAAATTTAGAGAAATAAAATTCATGAGACATATCACCTAAACCAATAGTAACAACATCCTTTTTGCAATCTATCTTAGCATTAACTGTATTCAAGAAGGGTCTACCAAATATAATGGGACAAAAGCTATCTTGTGGGGAACCAAGAACAAGAAAATCAGCAGGATATTTAGTTTTCCCAGAAAAGACTTCAACATCTCTAACAATTCCCATTGGTGAAATAGTATCTCTATTGGCAAGTTTAATTGTGACATCAATATCTTCTATCTCAGCGGGTGCAATATCATGCATAATTTATTTGTATAAGTCGTAAGGTATTGCACTAGCACCCATATCACATAAGCCATGATAACAATGATCTCCTATTTTAACAGAAATAACAGGCATGCCTACCACAGGTCTGTTTTTATCTTTAGCACAAGGTTTAGCAATTCTAGCAGTCTCATCAAGGAAATGAATAACATGCCCATCAATATTATCAGACAAGAGATCTTTAACAATAGCAATATCAGGTTCAACTTTAATTTGCTCAGGAGGTGTATAAGTTTTAATATTGCTTTTACGAACCACAGTTGAACCTTTAGCATGATCTTTTATCCTAACAGGAAAAGGTGGTTTCTCAACATAAGCGGTAGAAACAATAGGATCATTATAAGTGACAGCCTTTTCTTCAACTTTAATTGGTGGAGCTACTTTTACTTCTATGGGAGGATGATATTTAAACCACTTCTTCCTAGGGAGATCAACATGAGTAGCAAAAGGTTCATAGAAAGAAGCTACTATTTCAGAGTCAAGTCCATATTTAGTGCTAAATTTACAGAAAACATTGGTATCCATAAAAGATTTAACACAACCAAACTTAGGTGTCATACCTGACTCCTTACCTTTGTCAAGGTCCCAATCTTCAGAGTTGAGTTTAATTCTTTCCAATAAATCCCATTTGAATTCAATAGTCTTCGTCATAAAAGAGCCAGCGCAAGAAGTATCGAGCATGGTGCGATTATTATCAGAAAGCCGAGCATATAAATTTTGAATAATCATTTCTCTTGAGAGCTCATGATTGGGGCATGAATATAACATTGATTTAAGCCTCCCCCAAGCTTGAGCGATGATTTCTCCTTCGCGAGGCCAGAAATTATATATATAATTGCGATCACGATGAACAAGATGCATAGGATAAAACTTCTAATGAAATTCCAATTTCAATCGTTTGTAGTTCCATGACCCCGTATCATCACATAGCCTATACCATGTCAATGCATCTTCTTTCAAAGATAAAGGAAAGGCCTTCTTCTTAATAACATCTCCGGGTACACCTGCAAGCTTAAATAATCCACAAACTTCATCCACATATATTAAGTTCTCATCGGGATGCGTTGTTCCGTCTCCTGCAAAAGGATTAGCTAGCAGTTTTTCTATCATACCCGAAGGAATTTCAAAGCTGACATATTCATTTTCAGTAGGTTCAGTAGGTTGAGGAGCAACTCTTTGCTCTACTGGTCGGGGTGAAGATACCCCGAACAAGCCCCTCGGAGGATTACTTTCCATAGTAACAAGTGACAGTAAATTTCAGCACACTATATAAATTTTTCCTTACCAAATTCCACCTACCAAAGGCGCTTCACTCCCCGGCAACGGCGCCAGAAAAGAGTCTTGATGACCCACAAGTATAGGGGATCTATCGTAGTCCTTTTGATAAGTAAGAGTGTCGAACCCAACGAGGAGCAGAAGGAAATGATAAGCGGTTTTTAGCAAGATATTCTCTGCAAGCACTGAAATAATAGGTAACAGATAGTTTTGTGATAGGATAATTTGTAACGAGCAACAAGTAACAAAAGTAAATAAAGTGCAGCAAGGTGGCCCAATCCTTTTTGTAGCAAAGGACAAGCCTGAACAAACTCTTATATGATGTAAAGCGCTCCCGAGGACACATGGGAATATCGTCAAGTTAGGTTTCATCACGATCATATGATTCGCGTACGGTAATTTGATAATTTGGTATGTGGGTGGACCGGTGCTTGGGTGCTGCCCTTACTCAACCTTCCCACTTATGATTAACCTCTATTGCAAGCACCCGCAACTACAACAAAAGTATTAAGGTAAACCTAACCATAGCATGAAACATATGGATCCAAATCAGCCCCTTACGAAGCAACGCATAAACTAGGGTTTAAGCTTCTGTCACTCTAGCAACCCATCATCTACTTATTACTTCCCAATGCCTTCCTCTAGGCCCAAATAATGGTGAAGTGTCATGTAGTCGACGTTCACATAACACCACTAGAGGAGAGACAACATACATCTCATCAAAATATCGAACGAATACCAAATTCACATGACTACTAATAGCAAGACTTCTCCCATGTCCTCAGGAACAAACGTAACTACTCACAAAGCATATTCATGTTCATAATCAGAGGGGTATTAATATGCATATAGGATCTGAACATATGATCTTCCACCAAATAAACCAACTAGCATCAACTACAAGGAGTAATTAACACTACTAGAAACCCACAGGTACCAATCCCGGACTTAGAGACAAGAATTGGATACAAGAGATGAACTAGGGTTTTGAGAGGAGATGGTGCTGGTGAAGATGTTGATGGAGATTGCCCTCTCCCGATGAGAGGAGCGTTGGTGATGACGATGGCGATGATTTCCCCCTCCCGGAGGGAAGTTTCCCTGGCAGAATAGCTCCGCCAGAGCCCTAGATTGGTTCCACCGAGGTTCCACCTCGTGACGGCGGAGTCTCGTCCGGAAAGATGGCTTATGATTTTTTTTCCTCATCGAAAGACTCCATATAGCAGAAGATGGCCATTGGAGGGCCACCAGGGGGCCCACGAGGTAGGGGGGCATGCCCAGGGGGTAGGGCGCGTCCCCCACCCTCGTGGGCAGGGTGTGGCCCCCCTGGTGAACTTCTTGCGCTTGGTATTTTTTATATATTCTAAAATTGACTTCCATGAAGTTTCAGGACTTTTGGAGCTGTGCAGAATAGGTCTCCAATATTTGCTCCTTTTCCAGCCCAGAATCCCAGCTGCCGGCATTCTCCCTCTTTATGTAAACCTTGTACAATAAGAGAGAATAGGCATAAGTATTGTGACATAATGTGTAATAACAAACCGTAATGCAATAAATATCGATATAAAAGCATGATGCAAAATGGACGTATCATTGGGCCCCCTCTGGTAGTTATTCGCTCCAATAATTCTTATTTATTCCATAAAAATTCCTCGTGAAGTTTCAGCTCATTTGGAGTTGTGGAGAATAGGTAGCTTGACGTAGCTTTTTCAGGTCTAGATTTGCAGTTGCCTGAATTCTCTCTTTTTGTGTGAACCTTGCATATTATGAGAGAAAAAGCATTAGAATTACTCCAAAAGCATTATTATGCATAAAAACATTATAAATAATAGTAGGTAAACATGATGCAAAATGGATGTATCAAGCATGACATTGCAAAATCTTGGAACACGAAATGAGTTTTATGTCTCTTCGAACAATTGTCGGGCCTAAAAATCAACTTTAACAAGAGCGAATTGTTCTACTTTGGTCGGGCCAAAGAGGATCAAGACACATATAGACAATTGTTCGGTTGTGAATTAGGTCCTTTGCCCTTTAGTTATTTGGGCATATTGATTCACCATCGCAAACTCTCCAACAAAGAGTGGAAATGCATCAAAGGTCGAATTGAAAAGAAGCTTAGCTGTTGGAAGGGAAAGTTAGTGTCGTATGGCGGTCGACTAGTGCTTATTAACTCAGTACTTACTAGTATGCCGATGTTCCTGCTATCCTTCTTTGAGGTTCCCAAGGGGGTACGGGAGAGACTAGATTTCTTTCGATCTCGATTCTTCTGGCAGTCAGATGAGGCCAAGAAGAAATATCGCCTAGCACGATGGGACATATTATGCTGACCCAAGGATCAGGGAGATCTCGGTATTGAGAACCTGGAAATTAAGAATAAATGTCTTATGAGTAAATGGCTCTATAGGTTATCAGTAGAGAATGATGGCATGTGGGCACAGATATTGCACAACAAATATCTTCAATCAAAAACTCTTGCCCAAGTCACCGCGAGGCTGAATGATTCGCCATTCTGGAAGGGGCTTATGAGAACGAAAGACTTGTTCTTTCGTAGGACCAAATTTCTTGTTGGCAATGGTATGACAACAAGATTTTGGGAGGATACGTGGCTAGGGGAGACGCCTTTAGCCATATAATATCCAAGCCTGTATAATATTGTGCAAAGTAAGGAAGATTATGTAAGCACAGTATTACAATCGGTTCCCTTGAATATTCAGTTTAGGTGAACTTTAGTTGGGGAGCGTTCGCATTCATGGATGCACTTGGTATGGAGATTGACGGACGTTCAATTATCCGACCAACCTGACTCATTACACTGGAAGTGGCTAGAAACGAAGTGTTTACAGTAAAATATTTTTATATGGATCTCATTAATTCTAGCCCAATCCCAAAATCTATTCATATTTGGAAGGTTAAGGTTCCCTTGCGTATTAAAATCTTTATGTGGTTTGTCCACAAGCAAGTGATCCTCATCAAAGATAATTTGTTAAAGCAATGATGGGTAGGCAATTTACGATGTTGTTTTTGTGATCATGATGAAACAATACAACATCTCTTCATATAGCCTTCAACATCGTCCCTCCAGTTAGCATTGAAACATTATTTGGGATGTGGTTAGCTAGGGTGGATATATGTGCACTTATGTGGGCTATATGGAACTGCAGGAATGATATGATTTTTAACAAACACCATATTTTAACCTTCTTGCAGGTCATCTTTAGAGCTACGACATGGATCCGTACGTGATCCTTACTCACTCCTACAGACTCCAAGGAGCCTTTGGTTACTGGGTGCAACCAATGGAAGATGGTAGCACGGGCTATTTTCAACCGGTTTGGATGGCGGTCGCATAACAGGATAGGAGTCTAGTGCCTAGTCCTTACATTCATACCGGTTGTGGCATACTTTGAAAACTTTGCGATGGATACCATTGCGTTTTTTATGTTTATCTGCTTCTTTTGCGAGTTGAAATACTTTGAAGACTTTGTGATACTTTGAGACTTTTAATAATATGGTTGCATGCATCGTTCAGATGCAGAGGCAGGGGCAAGCCTCCTTTTCCCAAAAAGAATAACCTACGCTTGCCTAGAAGATTTCCTGTCCTATGGAGAATGGACTATGTTTATTCCTGCAAAAAGTTGGATCTTTGCAAAATTATCCATTCTACAAAAAAAGTTGCAAATATCTAGTGCCATCACAGTTACATATATGTATACGAAAATTGCCACGGACTCCATACTCTGTGAATTTTAAAACTGAATCGAAAAACCATGCAAAAATAAACTGAACCAATCTAATTTAGGGTTTAAACTTCTGTCACTCTAGTAACCCATCATCTACTTATTACTCCACAGTGCCTTCCCTTGGGTCCAAGTATGGTAAAATTTCATGTGGTCAATGTTCACATGACACCACTAAAGAAAGCAACAACATATCATCAAAATATCCAACAAATATCAAATTCACATGATTACTTATAGCAAGACTTCTCTCATCTCATCAGGAACAAAAGTAACTACTCACAAATCATATCCATGTTCAAGATCAGAGGGGTACTGAATGACATTAAGGATCTAAACTTATAATCTTCCATCAAATAAACCAACTAGCATCAGCTACAAGATATAATCAACAGTACTAGCATTCCACAGGTACCAATCTGAGGTTTTGAGACAAAGATTGAATATAAGAGATGAACTAGGGTTTGAGATGAAATGGTGTTGAGGAAGATGTTGAGGAAGATTGGTCCTCCCATGATGAGAGGATCGTTGGTGATGTCGATGGCTTCGATTTCCCCCTTCCGGAGGGAAGTATCCCCAGCGAAATCGCTCCACTAGAGAGAAAAAGTGCTCATGCCTAGATTCCGCCACAGCGCTTCATCCTGAAAGTCTTCTCTTATTTTTTTGTAGGTTAAAACCCCTCATATAGCAGAAGATGGGCATCAGAGGCCAGCTGTGGGCCCCACAAGGCATTAAGGCGCGCCCAGGGGGTGGTCGCGCCCTATTGCCTTGTGGGTAACTCGTGGGGCCCCTCTAGTATTTCTTTGCTCCAGTATTTTTAAAATATTCAATAAAAATTCTTCGTGAAGTCTCAGGTCATTTGGAGCTCTGTAGAATAGGTATCTCTGTTGTAGATTTTTCAGGTCCAGAATTTCAGCTGCCGGTAATCTCACTCTTCATATAAATCTTGCAAACTAAGAGAGAAAAGGCATTAGGATTGCATCACAAAGTGTAATAATGATCAAAAACATTATAAATGATGCAAAATGAACGTATCACTATGCTCTTTGTCAAGTTCATGCTAAGACCTGACCCCTCCCCAAACAGCTACAACCGTGCAGTGCAGGTACGCGGATCAGTGGCTTGAGGAAAATCATTATGTCATCTACAAACATCGAGATTCTCTGGTATAGCCCTCTCAGTGCAAGCGGACATAAAAGCCCATGTGCTTCTACAATCTCAAACATCTTCTGGATCGGCTCCATGACCATCAAGAACAGCATCGGTGAGAGGGACTCTCCTTGACGAAGCCCACAACAGTTGAGAATTGGTTTGCCGGGAGTTCCATTCACCATTATCCTTGTTGATGAAGTTGGAAGTAAGCCACAAATCCAGTCCAACCATCTTGTACCAAATCCCATTGATCTCATAACTTGAATAAGGAAGGGCCATTATACTAAATCAAAGGTTTCGATATGTCCACCTTAAGCATGATGGTGGGCTCCTTGAGAGCATTCAAGCGGCGTGTCGTGCACTGAAATAGCATAAAGTTATCATGAATTGAGCGCTCCTTCACGAAGGCACTTTGGTGCTTGCCCATGAGTCCTGGAAGTTCCAGCGCCAGACAATTCAAGAGGATCTTGACAAAAAAAATAATGGCTCCACGAACCAGGATGAAAGGCCTGAAATCTCTTATATCTGACGCCCCATCAATCTTCGGAAGGAGAGAGACAAATGCCTTATTGATCGCGGGTAGACCCTGCATGTCTCCATGGTAGAAACTGTTGAATGCTCTCTGATACGTCCATTTTGCATCATGCTTTTATATCAATATTTAGTGCATTATGGGCTGTTATTACACATTATATCACAATACTTATGCCCATTCTCTCTTATTTTACAAGGTTTACATGAAGAGGGAGAATGCTGACAACTGGAACTCTGGGCTGGAAAAGGAGAAAATATTAGAGACCTATTCTGCACAGCTCCAAAAGTCGTGAAACTTCACAGGAGCATGTTTCAGAATATATAAAAAATATTGAGCGAAGGAAGTACCAGAGGGGGCCACCCACAATCCACGAGGGTGGGGGGCACACCCTACCCCCCTGGGCGCGCCCCCTACCTCGTGGGCCCCCTGGCAGCCCTCTGATGCCCATCTTATGCTCTATGAGGTCATTCATCTTGGAAAAAATCATAAGCAAGCTCTCGGGACGAAACTCCGCCGCCACGAGGCGGGACCTTGGCAGAACCAATCTAGGGCTCCGGCGGAGCTGTTCTGCCAGGGAAACTTCCCTCCGGGAGGGGGAAATCATCACCATCGTCATCACCATCGATCCTCTCATCGGGAGGGGGTCAATCTCCATCAACATATTCACCAGCACCATCTCATCGCAAACCCTAGTTCATCTCTTGTATCCAATCTTTGTCCCAAAGCCTCAGATTGGTACCTGTGGGTTGCTAGTAGTGTTGATTACTCCTTGTAGTTGATGCTAGTTGGTTTATTCGGTGGAAGATCAGATGTTCTGTAACGCCCCAAGACCGATGTGCCAGGTGTCGTCCAGTTATTCGCTGTTGTTGCCATGTCATTGCTTGCGTGTCATGCATTGCATATCATGTCATCATGTGCATTTCATTTGCATACATGTTCGTCTCATGCATACGAGCATTTTTCCCGTTGTCCGTTTTGCATTCCGGCGCTCCGTTCTCCTCCGGTGGTCATTTCTACCTTCTTATCGTGTGTGGGGTTTAAACATTTCCGGATTGGACCGAGATTTTCCAAGCGGCCTTGGTTTACTACCGGTACACCGCCTGTCAAGTTTCATACCATTTGGACTTCGTTTGATGCTCCAACGGTTAACCGAGGGACCGAAAAGGCCTCGTGTGTGTTGCAGCCTAACACCCCTCCATTTTGGCCCAAAACCCACCTAAACCTCCTCCATCATCTCGGTCGTTCGATCATGATCGCGTGGCCGAAAACCGCACCTCATTTGGACTCTCCTAGCTCCCTCTACCTATAAATATGCCCTCCCCGTCCATTTTCGCGGACGAAACCCTAGTCTACCACCTCCCTGCGCCGCCGGACGCGTCCTCACCGCGCCGGACATGTCCATCGCGCCCCTCCACGTCGCTCCGTCCAATCAGTGACCGCCACGTCAGCTCCGCCGCCCCTCTCCTCCACTCGCGCGCCGCCACCTGGCCTCCTGCCTCCTCCCCGCCGCCGCGGCCCGCCGGGCCTAGGGCAGGCCCGCCCGGGCCCGAACCTGCCCCTCCGCCTCTGATCGAGCGTGCCCGAGTCGCCCGGGATCCCCACCATCGAAGCCGCACCGTCTCTCCGCCGGCAATAGCCGCCGACCATCGCCGGGTTCCGCGCCCCTCCGCCTCCGCCGTGCGCCGCCGCCTCTTCGCCGCTCTGCCGCCGCACACCGCGCGTCGCGCGCCCGCTCCGTCCGCTGCCGGCGCCGCCCGCAGCGCGCCTCCTCGCCGGACCCGCCCTCTGCCGCCGTCTCCCATGCCTCCGGCCACCTCGCCGTCGTGGGACCCGATCCGCTCCAGATCTGGTCGGGTGGACCATATCCACCACTTCGTCCATCCAAACGGCCCCTCCGATCTAGATCCGCGTCGTCCCGCACCGCGCCATCCCGCGTTGACTTTTCGCGGAGGTATAATTTCTACTAAGTCCCTGATATTTCCAGATTCAAATGCCCATGTTCATCATGTCGTAACTCTGCATCCGTAGCTCCGTTTTGCGCATATAGCATATCAAATTGTTCGCCTCAGAGAGTACATCATTTCATCTCATTGCATCATTTTCATTTGAGTTCATCTTGATGCCTGAAATGCTATTGGGACAGTGCTATTTGAGATAATTGTCAGATCTGCTGCTCCAATTAGCTATTTGTCATTTTTGCCATGATTATTTTGTGCATGATATGCCCCTGAGCTCTACATGTGTTTTGTTATATGCTTTGCCATCTTTCCAGAGGTGCAACCCATGTATTTTTGTGATGTGTGTGGTGACTAGCACAAGCTGGCAAAGTGGTGCATTCGTTAAGGCTGATTTCAGGGACTTAGCATTTTCACCAAGTCCTTGATCAGTTTATCTCAATATGCCATATGTTCATGTTGTTTCCTAGTGATTCGTGCCTCTTTTGAGGATGATCAGTAAGGATGTTTTGTTAATCTTGTAATGTTGTATCCATCCATGTATTTGTTTGCAATTATGGAGCAACCTAGCTTGAGTCAATCGAGCTCTACTTTTGCTATTTCGTGAATCTGGGCAGATTGTCTACTTGTTAGCGATTTTGCCGAGGATGTTGTAGTTGATCCATGCATGCTATGTTGTTGTTCTTGCCATGCCTAGCTTTTATAATGTGTATTCTTAATGGGTGTATTCTTAGATTGTCATGACTTGCTCTGTAGTGAGTGCATCGAGCTCGTAAACATGCCTACTTGATATCTGATTTGCATGTTCCAGTTTTTCCCTAAGTCTGTGACCTGATTATGTTTTTGCCATGTTCACATGCTTGCAATTGTATTTTCTGATCCCTTTTGGCTCAAGGTCACTAAGGGACTTTTGTTAAGCTCTTTGAGTAGCTTCATGCCATGCTTTACTTTGCCATGTGCAGGCCCTGTAGCTTATAGTTTTCATGCTCCAAAGTGTGCTACCTGATCTGAAATTCCGGGCTTGTGTTAATTTCACTAAGTCTGAAATCTGTTTACCAAATGCATTTTTGCCATGCTTGTTTGAACCTGTTAATGGATGAATTGGCCATAGCTCAGTGTTCATCTTTTGTTAAGCATCTTGAGTGCATCCCTTCCATGTATTTTGTTGCCATGTTTGAGTGCTGTAGCATAATTATCTTGATGCATTTAGATGGTCATTTGATGTTAATCGCAGACCGGTGCCATATTTCTTTTGCTTGCCATTTCCAAACCGTAACTCCGATTCTGGTGATCTTTATATTGTTTTCAAGCGGTTTCATCTCACCTTTCCAGTAGCACCCTTGGATTTCCATGTTGAGGCCAGGTTCAATCATTCTTTATCAAATCATGCCTATGCATCGCATACCGCATCCCGCATATCATATCATGTTCATGTGTTGGTTGTTTACTATGTTGTGTGCTTCTTTCTGGTGTTTGCTTCTTCGGGTTGGTTACGATAACGTCGCGTTTGTGAGGACCCGTTCGTCTACGTCCGTTTGTCTTCTTCATGGACTCGTTCTTCTTCCTTGCGGGATTTCAGGCAAGATGATCATACCCTCGAAATCACTTCTATCTTTGCTTGCTAGTTGCTCGCTCTTTTGCTATGCCTATGCTACGATGCCTACCACTTGCTTATCATGCCTCCCATATTGTGAACCAAGCCTCTAACCCACCTTTTCCTAGCAAACCGTTGTTTGGCTATGTTACCGCTTTGCTCAGCCCCTCTTATAGCATTGTTAGTTGCAGGTGAAGATCGAAGTTTGTTCCTTGTTGGAACATGGAGATGTCGTTCCTTGTTGGAACCTGTTTACTTGTTGGGATATCACAATATCTCTTATATAATTAATGCATCTATATACTTGGTAAAGGGTGGAAGGCTCGGCCTTATGCCTGGTGTTTTGTTCCACTCTTGCCGCCCTAGTTTCCGTCATATCGGTGTTATGTTTCCGGATTTTGCGTTCCTTACGCGGTTGGGTAATAATGGGAACCCCTTGACAGTTCGCCTTGAATAAAACTCCTCCAGCAATGACCAACCTTGGTTTTACCATTTGCACTAACAACCTACCACCTTCCCTTGGGTTCTGCAGACTCAAGGGTCATCTTTATTCTAACCCCCCCCCCCCCGGGCCAGTGCTCCTTTGAGTGTTGGTCCGAACTGAGCTGCCTGCGGGGCCACCTCGAGGAAACTTGAGGGTTGGTTTTACTCGTAGCTAGTCTCATCTGAGTGTGCCCTGAGAACGAGATATGTGCAGCTCCTATCGGGATTTGTCGGCACATTCGGGAGGTGTTGCTGGATTTGTTTTAACTTGTCGAAGTGTCTTGTAGAACCGGGATACCGAGTCTTATCGGAACATCTCGGGAGGAGGTCTATTCCTTCGTTGACCGTGAGAGCTTGTCATGGGCTAAGTTGGGACTCCCCTGCAGGGATTTGAACTTTCGAAAGTCGTGCCCGCGGTTATGGGCAGATGGGAATTTGTTAATGTCCGGTTGTAGAAAACCTGAAGTTGACCTTAATTAAAATACATCAACCGCGTGTGTTACCGTGATGGTCTCTTTCTGGCGGAGTCCGGGAAGTGAACACGGTGTTGGAGTAATGCTTGACGTAGGTTGTTCTAGGATCACTTCTTTATCATAGTTTCTCGATCGTGCTTTGCCTTCTCTTCTCGCTCTCTTTTGCGAATAGGTTAGCCACCATATATGCTAGATGCTTGTTGCAGCTCCACCTCATATCTTTACCTTACCCATAAGCTTAAATAGTCTTGATCGCGAGGGTGCGAGATTGCTGAGTCCCCGTGGCTCACAGATACTTCCAAAACCAGCTTGCAGGTGCCGATGAGTCCGTGCAGATGACGCAACCAAGCTTAGGAGGAGCTTGATGAAGATCTTGTCCTTTGTGTTGTTCCATTCTAGTTGATCAGTAGTGGAGCCCAGTTGGGGTCGATCGGGGGACCTTGTCGCATTTGGGGTTCTTCTTTTATTTTGGTTCCGTAGTCGGACCTTGATTGTATTTGGATGATGTAATGCTTTATTCATGTAATTGTGTGAAGCGGCGAGTGTAAGCCAACTATGTATCTCTTTCCCTTATGTATTACATGGGTTGTGTGAAGATTACCTCACTTGCGACATTGCTTTCAATGCGGTTATGCCTCTAAGTCGTGCTTTGACACGTGGGAGATATAGCCGCATCGAGGGCGTTACAAGTTGGTATCAGAGTCTTCCCCGACCTTAGGGGCCCCCACTGCTTGATCGAATTAGCGGACGAGTTGAGTCTAGAAAATGTTTTGAGTCATTTAGGAATTATATATCGGAGAGTTTAGGAATTCTTTTTACTCCCCGGTCTCCTCATCGCTCTGGTAAGGCATCCTGACGTAGAGTTTTGACTATTCTCTTCTCAAATTTCACAAAAAAAATTAGGATCACGCGGGTATCTTGGAATCGTTCCAATCGATTTGTGACGAGAACATTGTTCTTGGTGCCTCCTGTCATTTAGGGGTTGTGGCACCCGGAGAGTTGAGCTCCGAGGTGTTGTCGTCACAATTTTATCGTTGCAGTTCTGGAATACCTGAGTTTAGTACGTCGACATCGAAAATCTCTTTTATGCAGTTCGTTGGTGAGATAACCTCGATGCCACCCAATACTGGGGCGGGAGTTCGGGAGTATTACCATAACTTGTATAATGGATGTTTTTCGAAGGTTGAGGTAGATGATTTCCGAAGGTTTCTTGGTTATGTGTTGAAGGATGGATACAGCTGGATGTAGGATTTGCTAGTTTGGGTGAGATATTATGCGTCCCCTGTATCCCCAACACCTGATTGCATAACCAGAAAATTTCAGGAGTTTATAAGTGGGAATTCAAGTAGCTCTTAGGATATCTTTCCGACAGATGTATGATATGAAATTGGGGTTCGACGTCTAGTGGTCCGCCTATTCACGGTCGGTTTTACAGTGGTCTCGTTGTGTCTTAAAGAGTCCTTGGCTATGCCGACTCGGGGACGCTTCGTATGTCATGTGCACTGCCTTGTACATGATGGTGTTGTACGATCGAGCCCGTGTAGGCCCCACCACGAAAACTTCGGACGAAATCTCTATCATATGTTTGTTCCGGCTTATTCTGCAAGCCAATCATTCGTTTTGTTTTGAGTTGTGGTATTCGAGTTGCTTCAATGTCAAGTGTTGATTCCATCCCTTTCCTAAATGGTGTTCTCATATTCCTATGTGAATACTAATCCTTCTCCATCATCGAGTTTGTCGTTTCAATTTCTTTTCACCGGTGTGTTTTCTTTTCAAGTGGATCCGATCATTTTAACATCAGCAAGATCAATTATCATTTCTTCTCAACGGTGTTCGTTTCATTCTCAACAGTGTTTTCCCACCCACCCACCCTTGTTTTCTTGAAGGATTCAGATTTCTGAATCAAGTATCCATCTTATTGATGTGTAGTCTCTCCATCCTTTTCCTTCAAAGTTCTTATCCGGTGATTGTCATGAAGATACTAACGGAGCCTCAAGTTCGTCATTCGTCATTCTTTTCTTCTCCGGTGGTTTAAATTCAAGCGTTATTGATCATATCTTTCTCCTCGTTTCAAATACCTTCTCATGCCGGTGCACCTCATATTCTATCTCCTCTCGCTATTCAATTGTTCCGGAGTGCTGAAGATGTCTCGAAGATTCGTGCTTCCACTCTGCATTCGTTAAAACTCTTTCGAGGATGTTCCCTCATTCAAGCCGTTTAATTCAACCGGTGCTATCGCCTTTTCAAGAAATCATTCAACGGTGTATCTTTTGAGTGGGCCCTAACCCACAGGTCTATTCCCAGGATCTTACCTGACTCTTCTTATTTCCCGGAGCTATCCTCAAATTTCTTTTCGAAGTTTGACGTAAGAATTAATTGTCATCAGTCAAATGTCTTTCTCCAAGATCGGTTAAATTCTTTTCATCGTTGGCTCAACCTTTCCATTCTTCATTCCGGAGTGTCTAACTAATTCATGGTGGTGTTTCTCATCGTCATTCTCGGATTTTGAAGACCGAAGAAGAGTTTCTCTTTAATCTTGCTCCATTCTCTTCAAGATTCGTGATTCTAGCTTGTTGCCATCCTCTCGTAATTGTTTTGATCGTGAAAAAATTCTTTTCACCTATCCGGAGCAATTCAAGAGTCTTCTCAGTTTGTTATCCGGAGTCCATGAATTCAGGTTTATTCATTCTCAGCTGTCAGTTATCATTCTCCTATCTTACCGGTGCTTCGTTCAAGTAATCTCTAATCAGTTCATGATCCCTTCGTTCTCTTCTATCTAAATTCTCTCAAGCACCTTCGTTCATTTGCTAATTCTTACCGGTGATTCACCCCTACTTCGATCATTTTCAATTCTTACGGTGGTTCTTTCAAGATCTCTCTTCCTTGTTTATCATATCAATTCATTCGTTGTTCCAAATCCCACCGGCGGTTCCATCAAGTCCTTATCAAGTTATCGATATCTCTCTTAATCTTTTCTACGAGAATAAGTAGTATGCCAAATCCGCTGCTTGTCATCAATTTAAATTGGTGAAGGATACGCATAATGTAATTCTTATTTTTGTTTCATCCAAGTGATTTAATTCCTTATTTCAGAGGTTCATAAAAATTCTTGATCTCATTTGTTCATCTTTCTTTCCTGGAGTTCCAAGCTCTCTCATTATTATTATTATTATTATTTTTCGTCACGGAGATCCATCTAAATCATTTCAAGGCTTCACTTTGTGTTCTCAACTTCTTTTTCCTTCCGTCTTCATCATCCTTTTGTTTACCGGAATTCCTCATGAAGGTTCTACATGATGGTTCATCAAGGATTTATATTCCTTCTCGAAGTGTTCATCGAGATTCCTTTCAAAGGAGCTCAAGTACTCTTCATCTTGCAATCCGGAGTGCCATTCTTTCTACCGTATCATTGGAGGTGGTATTATGTCATTCTTGATAATTTTAGTTCATGTTTTCACGATTCACAGGTTGTTAAGAATGGGGTATTGTAAATCCATCAATCTCTTCATTGGAGTTATCTTGGGTTATATTTCACCTAAAACTTTCCCTAAGGATTGTTGCTAATTATGGTGCTTATAAACGACCCAAGTTCTTCATTTATCCTCCCGATGAGATAGCTTCTCGTCCCCTTGTTCTTATCAATCCAGTTCTTTTTCCCGTGGGTGGCAGGTTGTCACCTCATAATTTGAGATGTACTCCATAAGACCATATCAAGCTTATTCTTTTCGTTGTTGGTTTTTTTTCCAACAACTTCGTTCGAATCTTCTCCTAAGGATACCTTTTCAAGCTCTTTTGTGGTAGAAGTTGGCATCTTCTTCTCTATTCTTTATTTCAACTATCTACCTTCTATTCTTCCGTTCCGGAGGCATTGTGATGTTGCTATCCTCAACCCATCCTCTCGGGTTGTCAGGACCTTATTATTTTCTCGCGTTATCCATTTAACCGGAGTGTTGTGTCCTTTTTCCTCAAGTTCTTTTCGCCTTATCAAGCCTTGCACCTCTTTTCAACCAAAGTGTTGTCTGAGATCTTTCTTACCTCCTGTTCCATTCATTCAATAGTTCCGGAGGCGGTATGTTGTTGATCTCTTCAAGTATCTTCTCATCTTATCAAGTTCTTATTCAATTCCTTTTCTTTTCAATCGGAGTGCTGCCCGAAGTTGTTCTTCCTTGTTCCTCTTTTCTAACGGAGTGTTTTCAACTTCGTTCATCTCCGTTGTATTCTTTTCTCGAAATGGCTTAACCTTTTCAAGGCTCCTTGGTTCCACTCATTGGTCAAAGAAGCAACTTAGTTTTACCTCTTCTTTTTCTCTTCTGTTGTCCCTCCGGTGCCACTCTAGATCTCGGGACGAGATCCTCTCGTAGTGGTGGAGTGTTGTAATGCCTCGAGACCGATGTGCCAGGTGTCGTCCAGTTATTCGCTGTTGTTGCCTTGTCATTGCTTGCATGTCATGCATTTCATATCATGTCATCATGTGCATTTCATTTGCATACATGTTCGTCTCATGCATCCGAGCATTTTTCCCGTTGTCCGTTTTGCATTTCGGCGCTCCGTTCTCCTCCGGTGGTCATTTCTACCTTCATCTCGTGTGTGGGGTTTAAACATTTCCGGATTGGAGCAAGATTTGCCAAGCGGCCTTGGTTTACTACCGGTAGACCGCCTGTCAAGTTTCGTACCATTTGGACTTCGTTTGATGCTCCAACGGTTAACCGAGGGACCGAAAAGGCCTCGTGTGTGTTGCAGCGCAACACCCCTCCATTTTGGCCCAAAACCCACCTAAACCTCCTCCATCATCTCGGCCGTTCGATCATGATCGCGTGGCCGAAAACCGCACCTCATTTGGACTCTCCTAGCTCCCTCTACCTATAAATATGCCCTCCCCGTCCATTTTCGCGGACGAAACGCTAGTCTACCACCTCCCCGCGCCGCCGGACGCGTCCTCACCGCGCCGGACATGTCCACCGCGCCCCTCCACGTCGCTCCGTCCAATCAGTGACCGCCACGTCAGCTCCGCCGCCCCTCTCCTCCCCTCGCGTGCCGCCACCTGGCCTCCTGCCTCCTCCCCGCCGCCACGGCCCGCCGGGCCCAGGGCGGGCCCGCCCGGGCCCGAACCAGCCCCGTCGCCTCCGATCGAGCGCGCCCGAGCCGCCCAGGATCCCCGCCGGCGAAGCCGCACCGCCTCTCCGCCGGCGTTAGCCGCCGACCATCGCCGGGTTCCGCGCCCCGCCGCCTCCGCCATGCGCCGCCGCCTCTTCGCCGCTCCGCCGCCGCACACCGCGCGCCGCGCGCCCGCTCCGCCCGCCGCCGGCGCCGCCCGCAGCGCGCCTCCTCGCCGGACCCGCCCTCCGCCGCCGTCTCCCACGCCTCCGGCCACCTCGCCGTCGCCGGACCCGATCCGCTCCAGATCTGGTCGGGTGGACCAGATCCACCACTTCGTCCATCCAAACGGCCCCTCCGATCTAGATCCGCGTCGTCCCGCACCGCGCCATCCCGCGTTGACTTTTCGTGGAGGTATAATTTCTACTAAGTCCCCGATATTTCCAGATTCAAATGCCCATGTTCATCATGTCGTAACTCTGCATCCCTAGCTCCGTTTTGTGCATATAGCATATCAAAATGTTCGTCTCAGAGAGTACATCATTTCATATCATTGCATCATTTTCATTTGAGTTCATCTTGATACCCGAAATGCTGTTGGGAGAGTGCTATTTGAGATAATTGTCACATCTGCTGCTCCAATTAGCTATTTGTCATTTTTGCCATGATTATTGTGTGCATGATATGCCCCTGAGCTCTACATGTGTTTTGTTATATGCTTTGCCATCTTTCCAGAGGTGCAACCCATGTATTTTTGTGATGTGTGTGGTAACTAGCACAAGCTTGCAAAGTGGTGCATTCGTTAAGGCTGATTTCAGGGACTTAGCATTTCCACTAAGTCCTTGATCTGTTTATCTCAATATGCCATATGTTCATGTTGTTTCCTAGTGATCCGTGCCTCTTTTGAGGATAATCAGTAAGGATGTTTTGTTAATCTTGTAGTCCTCTATCCATCCATGTATTTGTTTGCAATTATGGAGCACCCTAGCTTGAGTCAATCGAGCTCTACTTTTATTATTTCGTGAATCTGGGCAGATTGTCTACTTGTTAGCGATTTTGCCGAGGATGTTGTAGTTGATCCATGCATGCTATGTTTTTGTTCTTGCCATGTCTAGCTTTTATAATGTGTATTCTTAATGGGTGTATGCTTAGATTGTCATGACTTGCTCTGTAGTGAGTGCATCGAGCTCGTAAACATGCCTACTTGATATCTGATTTGCATGTTCCAGTTTTTCCCTAAGTCTGTGACCTGATTATGTTTTTGCCATGTTCACATGCTTGCAATTGTATTTTCTGATCCCTTTTGGCTCAAGGTCACTAAGGGACTTTTGTTAAGCTCTTTGAGTAGCTCCATTCCATGCTTTACTTTGCCATGTTCAGGCCATGTAGCTTATAGTTTTCATGCTCATATCTAATTAATGCATCTATATACTTGGTAAAGGGTGGAAGGCTCGGCCTTATGCCTGGTGTTTTTTTCCACTCTTGCCGCCCTAGTTTCCGTCATATCGGTGTTATGTTCCCGGATTTTGCGTTCCTTACGCGGTTGGGTAATAATGGGAACCCCTTGACAGTTCGCCTTGAATAAAACTCCTCCAGCAATGCCCAACCTTGGTTTTACCATTTGCACTAACAACCTACCACCTTCCCTTGGGTTCTGCAGACTCAAGGGTCATCTTTATTCTAACCCCCCCCCCCCCCCGGGCCTGTGCTCCTCTGAGTGTTGGTCCGAACTGAGCTGCCTGCGGGGCCACCTCAGGGAAACTTGAGGGTTGGTTTTACTGGTAACTAGTCTCATCTGAGTGTGCCCTGAGAACGAGATATGTGCAGCTCCTATCGGGATTTGTCGGCACATTCGGGTGGTGTTGCTGAATTTGTTTTAACTTGTCGAAGTGTCTTGTAGAACCGGGATACCGAGTCTGATCGGAACGTCTCGGGAGGAGGTCTATTCCTTCGTTGACCGTGAGAGCTTGTCATGGGCTAAGTTGGGACTCCCCTGCAGGGATTTGAACTTTCGAAAGCCGTGCCCGCGGTTATGGGCAGATGGGAATTTGTTAATGTCTGGTTGTAGAAAACCTGAAGTTGACCTTAATTAAAATACATCAACCGCGTGTGTTACCGTGATGGTCTCTTTCCGGCGGAGTCCGGGAAGTGAACATGGTGTTGGAGTAATGCTTGACGTAGGTTGTTCTAGGATCACTTCTTGATCATAGTTTCTCGATCGTGCTTTGCCTTCTCTTCTCGCTCTCGTTTGCGAATAGGTTAGCCACCATATATGCTAGTCGCTTGCTGCAGCTCCACCTCATATCTTTACCTTACCCATAAGCTTAAATAGTCTTGATCGTGAGGGTGCGAGATTGCTGAGTCCCCGTGGCTCACAGATACTTCCAAAACCATCTTGCAAGTGCCGATGAGTCCGTGCAGATGATGCAACCAAGCTCAGGAGGAGCTCGATGAAGTTCTTGTCCTTTGTGTTGTTCCGTTCTAGTTGATCAGTAGTGGAGCCCAGTTGGGGTCGATCGGGGGACCTTGTCGCATTTGGGGTTCTTCTTTTATTTTGGTTCCGTAGTCGGACCTTGATTGTATTTGGATGATGTAATGCTTTATTCATGTAATTGTGTGAAGCGGCGAGTGTAAGCCAACTATGTATCTCTTTCCCTTATGTATTACATGGGTTGTGTGAAGATTACCTCACTTGCGACATTGCTTTCAATGCGGTTATGCCTCTAAGTCGTGCTTCGACACGTGGGAGATATAGCCGCATCGGGGGCGTTACATGTTCAGATCCTTTATGCATATTAATACCCCTCTGATTATGAACATGAATATGATTTGTGAGTAGTTATGTTTTTTCCTGAGGACATGGGAGAAGTCTTGCTATAAGTAGTCATGTGAATTTGGTATTCGTTCGATATTTTGATGAGATGTTTGTTGTCTTTCCTCTAGTGGTGTCATGTGAATGTCGACTACATGACACTTCACCATTGTTTGGGCCTAGAGGAAGGCATTGAGAAGTAATAAGTAGATGATGGGTTGCTAGAGTGACAAAAGCTTAAACCCTAGTTTAATAGTTGCTTCGTAAGGGGCTGATTTGGATCCATATGTTTCATGCTATGGTTAGGTTTACCTTAATACTTCTTTTGTAGTTGCGGATGCTTGCAAGAGGGGTTAATAATAAGTGGGATGCTTGTCCAAGGAAGGGAAGTACCCAAGCACCGGTCCATCTACATATAAAATTATCGAAGTACCAAACGCGAATCATATGAACGTGATGAAAACTAGCTTGACGATAATTCCCATGTGTCCTCGGGAGCGCTTTCCTTTATATAAGAATTTGTCCAGGCTTGTCCTTTGCTACAAAAAGGATTGGTCCATCTTTCTGCACCTTATTTACTTTTATTACTTGTTACCCATTACAAATTACCTTATCACAAAACTATCTGTTACCGATAATTTCAGTGATTGCAGAGAATACCTTACTGAAAACTGCTTATCATTTCCTTCTGCACCTTGTTGGGTTCGACACTCTTACTTATCGAAAGGACTACGATAGATCCCCTATACTTGTGGGTCATCACTCTCATTATATCATCATTTGTTACATCCCAACATGTCGCAAAGAATCTTCCGATGAATCCATCTGTTCTTAGTGCCTTGTCACGAGGCATGGATTTGACGACCTTCTCCACTTCCTCCTCAGTAAATGCCAAGTCCAAATGTGCCAAATCCCTGGGTGGCAGTTGTCGGTGTCAAAACCGGCATATCTCGGGGTAGGGGGTCTCGAGCTGTGGATTCTCGGATCAATGGTAACAGGAACGAAGGAGATTATGTTTTACCCAGGTTTGGGCCCTCTTGATGGAGCTAAAACCCTATGTCTTGCTCTTCTTTATATTGATGGAGTATCAAGTATAGAATTGATCTACCTCGAGATCATATGTTGTGGTCTAGAACCTAAGGGTATGATGAATAATGTCATAATGATCTATCGACTAACCTGGCCTCGTATTATATAATGTACCGGAGGCCTAGGATAACAAGAGTCCTAGTCGAATACATTGGTGGAGAGGAGTCCTTGTATTGATCATCAAGTCTTGCGGAATATTCCCTGTATGCGGCATGGGCTGCCCGAAGTGGCCTATGAGTAAACTGCCATGGGGGTCCTCGGCCCGATCCACCTGGTCGGGAGACGACGTGGTGAGTACCCCCTAGTCTAGGACACCGTCAGTAGCCCCCTGAATCGATCTTCAAGTTGGGGACGCTCCTCTATTATTCTGAACTGCTCTTCATCTTCGGTGGTCGGTCTTGAAAATTGGTTCAACAAATCTTCCCATCTTTGATCTTGAGGATCGCCGAAGTGAGTCCGGAGAGTTTACACGTCGGGTATACGAGGAGCCCCTTAAATCTTTGGCCTTCACCAATGCCTTGTTATTTTTACGCCACACCTCGGGTTTGAAGTGCTTCCCGTGCGCCGATGTATCCGAGCTCCAACGCCGGACTGTAGTCGAGCCGTCTTTTTGCAGTCGAGGTCCAACACTATTCGGCATTCAAGGTATCCTCTTGCGTCCGAGCTCCAACGCCGAACTAAATCTGAGGCGTCTTTTTACAGCCGAGCTCCAACGATGGTCGGCATACGAGGTATCATAGACTACCTTGGCCTCTAAAAATTGGAATGAGTTCATCCGAGCTTAAATTCAGGAGTAGTCTTCTATGGAACGAGCCATTCGAATCCGAGCTTTATGTCGGGCCACTTTCGAGCTCCAACACTGGAATGTATCCGAGCTCCAAGGCTGGACTGTATCCGAAGAGTCTTGTTACAGCCGAGCTCCAATGTCGGACTGCATCCGAGCTCCACTGTCGGATTGTATCCGAGGTGTCATAGATCACCTTGGTTCGAAAAAGTTGAAGGAGTTTAGCCGAGTTTAATGCCGGAAATGCCCTCTATGGAGCCAGCCATTTGCATCCGAGCTATATCCCGAAATGCTTTCGAGGTGGTTCAACACCTCGGTCATGGGTTGATTGTTTGCGGATTTTATTTCTGATGCGTGTAAATTTATTTGCTATCAATATGTATAACCAGTAGCCTCAAGGTGTGTGTCGGTCTAAAACCCGAGATGCACCTGAAGGAAAACATGAAGGCGCTGATCCTAGTAGCCCTGAGACTCAGGTTGATTCGCGAAATCGGCCTGAGGATCAACTCCTAGCTTGGCAGCATACGTAGGAATAGAAACGCAGTGTGATATATTAGAGGTAGTAGTGATCAGCGGACGGGCCCCTGAGAGAGGGTCGTGAGAAATCGCCGTGATATATTATCTTGATGCCAGATAAGTCCCAGATGGTACTTATTGTTGTCCGAAGACGCGCTTGTCCATAGTTCGGCCATGCCGAACACTGAGCACTTTGAATTTTCTGCATTGAATAGGCAATGCAGTAGCCCCCGAGCCACTGGTCGGGTGGTAACACCAGATCAGGGGATTGATGTGCCCCTTTAATATTTATAAATAATGAGCACGAAGCCCCGTAGCCCCCAAGCCTTAATGTGGGCACGGGTGGCTGAATTAAGGATCGATATCCGTTTGACAGAAAAATTTGTTGTGTTTAACACAAACTTCTCAAAAAGAGAATAAGATCTCTTAAAGGAGCTTAGAGCTGGCCAAAATCTGAGCTCGCCAAGATAGGCCCCAAGGGGTTTAAAAGATGGGTTGTAGTAAATGGATTTTACTCGCAATTTTTATGTGTAATGATTCTATGTATCCAAGTACTTTACATCATTAATGCTCGGATCCGCATTGTACAAAACTTTGTTGACCGACCATTGGCTTCAACCTCCTCGGCCAGTAGCTGGGGAGTGTTTGTCCTACTTTATAAAGCCTTTACAAGGGAAAAGTTTTATGACAAACAAGGCGATCCGGCCATATGGTTTTATAAACAAAGGTATGCGGAGAGATATGCTCTATTGCTATTAAATGTAAAAAAACATCTTCCAAAGAAAATAGTCCCACTATCGGTTCCTTTCTTTGGGTTGTCATGCTGATCATGATCATGAAACGTCACCTCCGATCAATGTGGGAGGAAAATATTGAGGATTTAGTTTGAGGAAAGTTCCCGAACTATGTGGTCTATAGCGAACCTAAATTTTCGCTTCCGTCGTTGCCGACCAATTATATCCTTTAAGATGGCTAGCTTTCGGCTTCACCCAGTCTGAGGTACTAACTCGGATGAGCCGGTAGTAACAATCACAGAAGTGCTCCCCTTACCGCCTAGACGAACGATCGAGGACGTAGGGGTAAGCACAGGAGCCAGGCAACCCAGCTTGGCCAAAATCTTAAGTCAAATTCATGCATATTTATGGCTTTATAACGATAATTACGGAAGGCGGCGCTTGTGTAATGAATACAAACACTGATGATATATGTTTATTTTGACTCGGTTGCGACCGTTTATCATTTGAAAGTGGCCAATCATCGGCTTCTACCCCTTTGTAGATGCTATGCAGGGTGTTTCCGCAATAACAAGGCAACCCTTAGACAACGTCTCGGTGCCCGGAGGCGGTTGTGCTAGCAGAAACAAGGCAGTCAGATATGTGGGCTTCATAACTTTCACATAGTCATAGGAGCTTAAAGTTGGGAGGCCAGTTACTAGCCCCGGTTAGTGTTCGGCGACATTCGAGGTCAAGCCATAAACACTTCGGCCCATGTTATGAACGGACCGCCATTTAACACGGGGTGACCTCTATCGATCTTATAGTTTAATAAATTCATCGGATCTCTGACCAGTTTACGCTTATTGTGACAGTCAGTTTTCGGCTTTGTCCACTGAGGTGCTTAACCATTCTAGCTGGAAGCACAATCGCAGTGGTTCTCCCTTTGCACACCTGTAACACCCCGAGAATCATGCTATAGTAATATCCCTCTAATGGTGGCCATGTCATCATGATTACTGTGGAAATTGCCACTTGTCCAAATCAAAGTCAAATTCAAATTTAAATCGCTAGTGACATTTTTATTTCTTCAAACCGTGAAACTAAAATGTTCACCTTATCCTATAAATTTCCCTGATCACTATCATGTTGAAACCAACCTCTTCAGAATTCCCATAGGAATTAATTCAGTGCTCCAGTAGCATTTAAATTGACCCTTTTCAATTTTTAAAAATGCTTGAACAATTCCTTTGGCCCTGAAACTTTTTAGGCAACTCCCCAACGTTGTGCCTGAATTTTTTGCTAAGTTTCACTTTCAACAAAAAAATCATTTGATGCCATGTTTTTATCCGAAGCAGTATCCATCCTTTTAATTTAAATAATAGAAAAGAAAAATTAAAAGGGGACCCCCCCTCAGCCTAGCTGGGCCTCTAGCCAGCCAGTCGGCCCACCCCGCACTTCCCCTTGCCAATATGGCCCTATCCCCCGAAACCCTAAACCGCAAACCACTCCCCCCCACACACACATTTCTCTCGCTCCTCCCCCTCCCCCCCCCCCCCCGATCAGATCTAGATCGGGGGCAGTTGCCTCGGCCCCATGGAACGCCGCCCTCTGTCTCCTCCCCGGCACCCCCCCCACTCGACTTGACCGGGGAGGGGCCCGACCCCGCGTGACTCTGCGCCTCCGACGCCGGCGCCCATCCCCGACGCCGCCTCATGGTCGCCGTGCTCTGCCACCTCGTCGACGCCGGCGCCCTCGACATCGCCGGACCGCCCCCGCACTCCCTGAGCCCTGCCATGTTCCCCCCTTCCCCCTCGTCTTCGTCGCCGTGCTCTACCACCTCGGCCGCGCGCGTTGCCCTGTGCCCGGCCCCACCTCCGTGCGTGCCGCCCCAGCACACCGTAGGCGGCACCCGCCTGCTGCCGCTGCTGCCCCTCGCTGCTCGCTCCGGTCGCCCTCCCTCCGCCTTGCTGCTGCTACTACGGCCGGCTACTGCACCGGCCGGCGCCCGACGGTGCCCAGCGCCCCGCGAGCCGCGGCTGCCCCTGCGCCACGGCCGCCCCACCCCGCTCCTCCACCTGCTCACCCCCTGCGTTGCCTCCCCCTATCGCGGTCGGCCGGCGAGCCGCGCCGCCGACCAGGCGCCCCGCGCACACACGCCCGTGCCCCATTCGGGCGAGCGCCCCCGCCCACGCCCATTACCACGCGCCCGCCCCGGTCGGCCTCCTGGGCCACTGCCGGGTGGGGCCCGATGCCCTTGGGCCAATGACGTAGGGGCCCCACACCCCTAAAACGAAAAAAGGAAATGAAAACGTAATTAATAAAATTATTAATTAGTTAATTAGTAAATTAATTAAGTTAATTAATCATGTTTAAATTAGTCTAATTAATTAGTTAATTTAATTAAACAGTAATTAATTAGCTAAACCCTAATTAAACTATACAATGTATGACATGTGGGACCCGCATGTAGTTGACCCAGTCAACTGCACAGTTGAATGCTGACGTCAGCATGATGTCATGCTGATGTCATCATTTACTATTTTGGATAGTGTTGAAATAAATAATTAAATTCCAGAAATTAATAAAAACTTTAGAAAATCATATTTTAATAAACCGTAGCTCGGATCGAAAAACTTTATATATGAAAGCTGTTCAGAACGACGAGACGAACCCGAATACACTACCCACATACCTGTCAAATGCCTCTAACTATCTGAACATGGAGCTTTCCCCCTCCGGTCATTTGTCTGACACGGGTCTGGAACCGGGAAAACATTCCCGGCTGTTTTCCCCCTTCACCTTTATCGTGTAGCCATACGTTAGGTCACACCCGGCACATCTTATTGCCATGTTATGCTTTGTGGTGTTATGTTGCTTTATATTTATTGCTTCTTCCCCCTCTTCTCTCCGGTAGACCCCGAGACCGATGTTGCCCCTGTGATCGACTACGTCACCGACGACCCCTCCTTCTCGTATGAGTAACCAGGCAAGCAAACCCCCCTTGAGCATTCCGATATCGCCCATTTCTTCCCCTCTCATGCTTGCATTAGAACTGCTACTGCTTTCTGTATGATCCTACTCTGATGCATAGCCTGTTGTTGTTACCTGCTTTCATACCTTACCTGCTTCTCCTAAACTGCTTAGTATAGGTTGGTTAGAGATCCATCAGTGACCCCCACCGTGTCCCAGTTGCCCCACTTTTTGTTCGATGACTCGATCAACGTGATCGACGTCCAGGCCCCGACACAGCACATCACCCCCCTAGTTGTACGGCTCTTCAGAGTTACCATTGAGTGCCGAGGGTGGAACCTCTTACATCACTCCTCATGAGATCTATGTAGTGTAGCTATAAGGTCGAGGTCATCGAGGGTGATTTCCTCCTTAACCACTTCCGTTACGGCTCTGTCGTGCAACCCCTCAAGTGTGAACCTCGAGGGTGGATCCTCTTATGTTCACCTTGATGATAACATCGAGTGGAATTCACCGGGGGTGATTCCTCGGGTTTTCCCCTTGGTGTTAGACACACAGTTACTATGGTTACTATGAATTTATACTAAACCATGTTACTAAAGACGGGTCGGCCCTGAGGGGTACCCGCGCGAGCTTATTAGCGAGTGATGTGGAGTCGAGTTGACCTGGAAGCTGCCCGCGAGATACTTACGAGGCATGGCCGGGCATTCTTAGCCCTTGCCGCAAGTACTCGAGATGGGGCGACGGGGTCACATCTTTCGTGAGTCTCTGCTTGTTACCGCGCGTTACTAATCCACTACGATTTGGATATTTGATCCGAGGGGCCTCTAGCCTGATAGCACTAACCATCACGTGGGCATAGTATGGGCGTTCTGCGTCGTATGCATCAGCCGAAGCTTAATCGACATCAGCGACTGAGCGGCGCGCGCCGGGTTGGACTGCGTGAGCTCCTTCCTTGTTGAAGGAGGTAGCTAGGTCTACTCACCGGCCGCGTACGCAACGTGCAGTTCCCGGGGAGATGGCCCATTGATACGTCTCCAACGTATCTATAGTTTTTGATTGCTCCATGCTATATTATCTACTGTTTTAGGCAATATTGGGCTTCATTTTCCACTTTTATATTATTTTTGGGACTAACCTATTAACCGGAGGCCCAGCCCAGATTTGCTGTTTTATGCCTATTTCAGTGTTTCGAGGAAAAAGAAATATCAAACGGAGTCGAAATGGAATGAAATCAACTGGAGAAGTTATTTTTGCAAGGAAACCTACCGGATAGACTTGGACCCTACGTCAGAAGATGAAGGAGGAGCTCACGAGGGTAGGGGCGCGCCCCCCTGCTCGTGGCCCCCCCTTCGGTCCACCGACGTACCTCTTTCACCCATATATACCCACGTAACCTAAAACTTCCAGAACGGAGATTAGATCGGGAGTTCCGCCGCCAGAAGCCTCCGGAGCCACCGAAAACCAATCTAGACCTGTTACGGCACCCTGCCGGAGGGGGCAATCCTTCTCCGGTGGCCATCTTCATCATCCCGGTGCTCTCCATGACGAGGAGGGAGTAGTTTTCCCTCGGGGCTGAGGGTATGTACCAGTAGCTATGTGTTTGATCTCTCTCTCTCTCTCATGTTCTTGAGATGGTACGATCTTGATGTATCGCGAGTTTTGCTATTATATTTGGATCCTATGATGTTTCCTCCCCCCTCTACTCTCTTGTAATGAATTGAGTTTCCCCTTTGAAGTAATCTTATCGGATTGAGTCTTTAAAGATTTGAGAACACTTGATGTATGTCTTGCCGTGGATATCTGTGGTGACAATGGGATGTCACGTGATTCACTTGATGTATGTTTTGGTGATCAACTTGCGGGTTCCGCCCATGAACCCATGCATAGGGGTTGGCACACGTTTTCATCGTGATTCTCTGGTAGAACTTTGGGGCACTCTTTGAGGTCCTATGTGTTGGTTGAATAGATGAATTTGAGATTGTGTGATGCATATCGTATAATCATACCCACGGATACTTGAGGTGACATTGGAGTATCTAGGTGACATTAGGGTTTTGGTTGATTTGTGTCTTAAGGTGTTATTCTAGTACGAACTCTAGGGCTGTTTGTGACACTTATAGGAATAGCCCAACGGATTGATTGGAAAGAATAACTTTGAGGTGGTTTCGTACCCTACCATAATCTCTTCGTTCGTTCTCCGCTATTAGTGACTTTGGAGTGACTCTTTGTTGCATGTTGAGGGATAGTTATGTGATCCAATTATGTTAGTATTGTTGAGGGAACTTACACTAGCGAAAGTATGAACCCTAGGCCTTGTTTCCTAGCATTGCAATACCGTTTACGCTCACTTTTATCATTAGTTACCTTGCTGTTTTTATATTTTCAGATTACAAATACCTTTGATGCCATGTTTTTATCCGAAGCAGTATCCATCCTTTTAATTTAAATAATAGAAAAGAAAAAATAAAAGGGGACCCCCCCCCTCAGCCTAGCTGGGCCTCTAGCCAGCCAGTCGGCCCACCCCGCACTTCCCCTTGCCAATATGGCCCTATCCCCCGAAACCCTAAACCGCAAACCACTCCCCCCCCCACACACATTTCTCTCGCTCCTCCCCCTCCCCCCCCCCCCCGATCAGATCTAGATCGGGGGCAGTTGCCTCAGCCCCATGGATCGAGTGATGTGACCCCGTCCTTCCCGAGTCTTTTTCCTTACTCCACCTCTTAAATCTCGGGACGAGATTTCTTGTAGTGGAGGAGATTTGTAACACCCCGAGAATCATGCTACAGTAATCTCCCTCTAAGGGTGGCCATGTCATCATGATTACTATGCAAATTGCCACTTGTCCAAATCAAAGTCAAATTCAAATTTAAATCGCTAGTGACATTTTTATTTCTTCGAACCGTGAAACTAAAATGTTCACCTTATCCTATAAATTTCCCTGATCACTCTCATGTTGAAACCAACCTCTTCAGAATGCCCATGGGAATTAATTCAGTGCTCCAGCAGTATTTAAATTGACCCTTTTCAATTTTTAAAAATGCTTGAACAATTCCTTTGGCCCTGAAACTTTTTAGGCAACTCCCCAACGTTGTGCCTGCATTTTTTGCTAAGTTTCACTTTCAACAAAAAAATCATTTGATGCCATGTTTTTATCCGAAGTAGTAGCCATCCTTTTAATTTAAATAATAGAAAAGAAAAATTAAAAGGGGAGCCCCCCCCCCGGCCTAGCTGGGCTTCTAGCCAGCCAGTCGGCCACCCCGCACTTAGCCTTGCCAATATGGCCCTATCCCCCGAAACCCTAAATCGCAACCCACTGCCCCCCTCCCCCACATTTCTCTCGCTCCTCCCCCTCCCTCCCCTCCCGATTAGATCTAGATCGGGGGCAGTTGCCTCAGCCCCGTGGAACGCCGCCCCCTGTCTCCTCCCCGACGCCTCCCCCCCCCCACTCGACTGGACCGGGGAGTGGCCCGACCCCGCATGACTCTGCGCCTCCGACGCCGGCGCCCATCCCCGACGCCGCCTCGTGGTCGCCGTGCTCCGCCACCTCGTCGACGCCGGCGCCCTCGACATCGTCGGACCGCCCCCGCACTCCCCGAGCCCACTGCCGCCCCCTACGCTCCGCTGTGAGCCCTACCATGTTCCCCCCTTCCCCCTCGTCTTCGTCGTCATAGGTGGCCGCGCGCGCCATTGGCCAGCATGGCCGCGCCCGGCCTCGCCAGGTCGCGACCGCCTCGGCCGTGCGCGTTGCCCCATGCCCGACCCCACCTCCATGCGCGCCGCCCCAGCACGCCGCAGGCGCCGCCCGCCTGCTGCCGCTGCTGCCCCTCGCTGCTCGCTCCAGCCGCCCTCCCTCCGCCTTGCTACTACTGCTACGGACGGCGCCCGACGGCGCCCCGCGAGTCGCGGCTGCCCCTGCGCCACGGCCGCCCCTCCCCGCTCCTCCACCTGCTCACCCCCTACGTCGCCTCCCCTTGTCGCGGCCGGCCGGCGAGCTGCGCCGCCGACCAGGCGCCCCGCGAGTCGAGGCTGCCCCTGCGCCACGGCCGCCCCTCCCCGCTCCTCCACCTGCTCACCCCCTACGTCGCCTCCCCTTGTCGCGGCCGGCCGGCGAGCCGCGCCGCCGACCAGGCGCCCCGCGCACACACGCCCATGCCCCATTCGGGCGAGCGCCCCCGCCCACGCCCGTTACCACGCGCCCACCCCGGTCGGCCTCCTGGGCCACTGCCGGGTGGGGCCTGATGCCCCTGGGCCACTGACGTAGGGGCCCCACACCCCTAAAACAAAAAAAAGGAAATTAAAATGAATTAATAAAATTATTAATTAGTTAATTAGTAAATTAATTAAGTTAATTAATCATGTTTAAATTAGTCTGATTAATTCATTAATTTAATTAAACAGTAATTAATTAGCTAAACCCTAATTAAACTATACAGTGTATGACATGCGAGACCCACACGTAGTTGACCTAGTCAACTGCACAGTTGACTGCTGACATTAGCATGATGTCATGCTGATGTAATCATTTACTATTCTGGATAATGTTGAAATAAATAATTAAATTCTAGAAATTAATAAAAACTTTAGAAAATCATATTTAAATAAACAGTAGGTCGGATCGAAAAACTTTATACATGAAAGTTGCTCAGAACGACGAGACGAACCCGAATACACTACCCACATACCTGTCAGATGCCTCTAACTATCTGAACATGGAACTTTCCCCCTCTGGTCATCTGTCTGACACAGGTCCGGAACCAGGAAAACATTCCCGGTTGTTTTCCCCCTTCACCTTTATCGTGTAGCCATACGTTAGGTCACACCCGGCACATCTTATTGCCATGTTATGCTTTGTGGTGCTATGTTGCTTTATATTTACTATTTCTTCCCCCTCTTCTCTCCGGTAGACCCCGAGACCGATGTTGCCCCTATGATCGACTACGTCACCGACGACCCCTCCTTCTCGTCTGAGTAACCAGGCAAGCAAACCCCCCTTGAGCATTCTAATATCGCCCATTTCTTTCCCTCTCATGCTTGCATTAGAACTGCTACAGCTTTTTGTATGATCTGATATGTCTCTGTCGTATCTACTTTTCCAAACACTTTTGCCCTTGTTTTGGACTCTAACTTGTATGATTTGAATGGAACTAACCCGGACTGACGATGTTTTCAGCAGAATTGCCATGATGTTGTTTTATGTGCAGAAAACAAAAGTTCTCGGAATGACCTGAAACTCCACGGAATATCTTACAATAAATAATAAAACATCCTCGCCAAAGATGAAGACCAGGGGGCCCACACCCTTGCCATGAGGGTGGGGGCGCCCTCCCCCCCTAGGGCGCGCCCCCCTACCTCGTGGGCCCCTGGAGACCTCCCGACTCCAACTCCAACTCTATATAACTGCTTTCGGGGAGAGAAAAATAGGAGAGAAGAAATCATCGCGTTTTATGATACGAAGCCGCCACCAAGCCCTAAAACCTCTCGGGAGGGCTGATCTGGAGTCCGTTCGGGGCTCCGGAGAGGGGCATTCGTCGCCATCGTCATCATCAACCATCCTCCATCACCAATTTCATGATGCTCACCGCCGTGTGTGAGTAATTCCATCATAGGCTTGTTGGACGGTGATGGGTTGGATGAGATTTATCATGTAATCGAGTTAGTTTTGTTAGGGTTTGATCCCTAGTATCCACTATGTTCTGAGATTGATGTTGTTGTGACTTTGCTATGCTTAATGCTTGTCACTAGGGCCCGAGTGCCATGATTCCAGATCTGAACCTATTATGTTTTCGTCAATATATGAGAGTTCTAGATCATATCTTGCAAGTCTATAGTCACCTATTATGTGTTATGATCCATTAACCCCGAAGTGACAATAATCGGGATACTTACCGGTGATGACCGTAGTTTGAGGACTTCATGTATTCACTATGTGCTAATGCTTTGTTCCGTTCTCTATTAAAAGGAGGCCTTAATATCCCTTAGTTTCCATTAGGACCCCGCCGCCACGGGAGGGTAGGACAAAAGATGTCATGCAAGTTCTTTTCCATAAGCACGTATGACTATATTCGGAATACATGCCTACATTACATTGATGAATTGGAGCTAGTTCTGTGTCACTCTATGTTATGACTGTTACATGATGAACCGCATCCGGCATAATTATCCATATTGATCCAATGCCTATGAGCTTTCCATATACTCGTTTACGCTTATTTACTTTCCCGTTGCTATTGTTACAATCACTATACAATACCAAAAACATTACTTTGCTTTCATTACTCTTTTGTTACCGTTACCATCACTATCATATTACTTTGCTACTAAACACTTTGCTGTAGATACTAAGTTTCCAGGTGTGGTTGAATTGACAACTCAGCTGCTAATATTTGAGAATATTCTTTGGCTCCCCTTGTGTCGAATCAATAAATTTGGGTTGAATACTCTACCCTCGAAAGCTATTGCGATCCCCTATACTTGTGGGTTATCATGATCCTACTCTGATGCATAGCCTGTTGTTACCTGCTTTCATATCTTACCTGCTTCTCCTAAATTGCTTAGTATAGGTTGGTTAGAGATCCATCAGTGACCCCCACCGTGTCCCAAGTTGCCCCGCTTTCTGTTCGATGACTCGATCAACGTGATCAACGTCTAGGCCCCGACACCGCACATCACCCCCCTAGTTGTATGGCTCTGCAGAGTTACCATCGAGTGTCGAGGGTGGAACCTCTTACATCACTCCTGATGAGATCTCTATAGTGTAGCTATACGGTCGAGGTCATCGAGGGTGATTTCCTCCTCAACCACTTCTGTTACGGCTCCATCGTGCAACCCCTCAAGTGTGAACCTCGAGGGTGGATCCTCTTACGTTCACCTTGATGATAACATCGAGTGGAATTCACCGGGGGTGATTCCTCGGGTTTTCCCCTTGGTGTTAGACACACAGTTACTACGGTTACAATGACTTTATACTAAACCATATTACTAAAGATGGGTCGGCCCTGAGGGGTGCCCGCGCGAGCTTATTAACGAGTGATGTGGAGTCGGGTAGACCTGGACGGTGCCCGCGAGATACTTACGAGGCGTGGCCGGGCATTATTATCCCTTGCCGCAAGTACTCGAGACGGGGCGACGGGGTCACATCTTTCGTGAGTCTCTGCTTGTTGCCGCGCGTTACTAATCCACTATGATTTGGATATTTGATCCGAGGGGCCTCTGGCCTGCTAGCACTAACCATCACGTGGGCATAGTATGGGCGTTCTGCGTCGTATGCATCAGCCGAAGCTTAATCGATGTCAGCGACTGAGCGGCATGCGCCAGGTTGGACTGCGTAAGCTCCTGCCTTGTTGAAGGAGGTACCTAGGTCTGCTCACCAGCCGCGTATGCAACGTGCAGGAGTTCCCGGGGAGATGGCCCATGACCCCTGGGGCATAGGCTTAGTCCGGTGTGCTGACCTCTCTATTAAGCCTAGGTCGGGTTGCGGCGTATTGTTTGGCCGAGGCCGGGCATGACCCGGGAAAGTGTGTCCGGACGGAGTTAATCGAGAGTGATGGGTAAGTTGGTGCACCCCTGCAGGGAAGAAAACATCTACCGATAGCCTGTCCTACGGTAACGGACACTTGGAGTTGTATCCCGATCGATACAACTAGAACTGGGTACTTGTAATGAGAAATGGATTGTGATGAGAAATGGATAGTATGGCTCTAGGATTGCTTTCTCGCTAGGAGTCGAGAAAGGATCTCTGGCCGAGGTTGATAACACTACTACTACTTTACATTATGTTGATCTGTACTCTTCTATATTCTGCAAGATGCTTGAAGATGCTAGTCTTTGATAGGCTAGGCTTTTCCCTTCTCTTCTGGCATTCTGTAGTTTAGTCCACAGATACAGCCCATTTCCTTTGATACAGATGCATACTTAGTTTAGATCTGATGTAAGTCTTGCGAGTACTTTGGATGAGTACTCACGGTTGCTTTGCTACCTATTTTTCCCCCATACCCGATTGTTGCGACCAGTTGACGGATCCCAGGAGCCAGACGACACCACTGATGATTACTACTACCCCGAGGGTGCCTACTACAACGTGACGGCCGCTGACTACTTGGAATAGTTAGGAGGCTCCCAGGAAGGAGGCCTTGCCTTTTCGATCGTTGTTGCTTTTGTGCTAGCCTTCTTAAGGCAAACTTGTTTAACTTATGTCTGTACTCAGATATTGATGCTTCCGTTGACTCTTGTGTATTCGAGCCCTTGAGGCCCCTGGCTTGTAATATAAAGCTTGTATTATTTTAATTTGTGTCTAGAGTTGTGTTGTGATATCTTCCCGTGAGTCCTTGATCTTGATTGTACACATTTGCGTGTATGATTAGTGTACGATTGAATCGAGGGTGTCACAACACCTAGCCGAACAAAGCGGAACGTAGGAGGCAAGCGCAGGAGCCGGGCAACCCAACTATTGACTGAAGACACAATTCGAAATTGATGCATATAAAGCAATATCCGAGAACATTTTACCAAGGACTCCTCGGAGAACCTTGGCTTTTGGTGGGTTCGGCTCAAGTCGCAGCGCCCCGTTGATATTGTCGATGCTTAAAAAGTGTCCGGCAGTGTACTGTGGGTTTAATGCTCAAACCCAACACCGAGGTGCAGGTCGGCAGGAAAAATGCCGAACTATGGGTGGAAAATGATTTCCCAAGCTGGATTATTACGCAGGATACCTCGGTCAAGAGGATGTCCCGCCTCATAAAAGGAAAATGCACAAATAGATCAAAAGTGTCATAAGCTTAAAAAACAAAAAACTTATGCGGAAACTTTACGTCCGAACTAAACCAAGTTTTTTTGTGCCAATCCGAAAATTGGTCTTAAAATTAGTTTGTGCTTCTGTCGTACTTTAACATGACACATCCGATCTCAAGACTTCGAGTGGGTCAGCCTTCGGCTTCAACCTCCTATCCTTAAGGCGGGGTGCTTCTTAGGCCAGTTTAGCGAACTAAGCTCGAGCGGCTTTAGAGAGAAACCAGACTATCTGGCTATTGACCACATACTCGAGTCGAGGAAGGAGTGATAGAAAAAGACTTTGCAATGAACAAGAGGAAAACACATTTATTATAAAATGGCTCATATAAATTTTAAGAGCCCCCAGTTAACATGGGTAAAGGGAGTTTCTTTTAACAAACAACTCACGCGAGCATGGTCGAACCGAACTCAAATAAAAAATTTAAAAACTTTGAGCATGAAAGCGACTTAGCTGATTAATGTGTTCGGGGTTGATGACACGGGTCGAAGTCCCAGCCCCCAAGCCAATCCCGAGGTGTCCGAGCGAAGAGCTCGGCTTGATGAAGTAGCGACATAGCACGACCAATGTGGCGAGGTGGAACCCCCAGGTCGACCGAGGCGACGGGGCAGGCCGGCAGTATGACGCCGAAGTCCCCAGTGTGGCATAATGAAGTGATGACGAAGCCCCCGGTCCAGCCGAGGTGCCGTAGTTCATCGGTACGCCAAGGTGACAGGGCGGCCTAGTCTGAACCAATCGCCTGCACACATAAAATAGTGCAAGACAGAAATAATAACAATAATATGCTTTAAAAAATTCTTCTACTTAATTAATTTAAGTGAAGTAAATAATTAAAGAAATATGGCCTGAATGCCGAGGTGACGGAGTAGGTCGGTAAGGTGATGTTGCAGCTACCATGCCAGCCGATGTGTCGAAGCTGGTCGGCCGATGACACCGAAGTCATCGGAGCATGTTGATGAAGAAATAGCGGAGCCCCCGGTCCAGCCGAGGTGTCGAAGCCTCTGTGTTAGCCGATGAGTCGAAGTAGGTCGGTGTGATGGACATCGGCTTGAAGAAGCAACAGTGCGTCCATGCCGATGCAGGTCATAACTCGTGACATGGTCAATGCCGGCTTGATGAAGTGACCGTGCAGCGATGCCGGTGTGCCCGCTCCGTGTAATCCGTGGGGCAGCGAAGTTGGTGATGATTTATCCTTCGCGGTGCCGAACTCTTGTTCAGCTCACCGAGATGATGATCCGAAGAAGTTGAGCTTGGCTCAACAAAGTGACGACGTGTCTAGCGCAGGTCGGCGGCCGTGGTGCAATGTTTCGGACTGGTTTGACACCAGCGTGCTAGTGAAGAGTACCTTAGAGAAAGCTTAAAATTTTATGGGCCCGTGTTAAGAACAACGTACAATACCCTAGAAGAAAATTCCTTTAAAAAGATTGTCCAATATCACGTTCATAAAGAAACATGAATTCGGGTCGGATCCGTATTCGCGCAGAAAACAGATCAGAAAATTGGTCCACCCATCGGAAGGTTCCCGGAGTTTGAACCGTCGGATCGAGCTGAAATTTTGAGGGGTGGTAGATATGGGCATTACACAGCAGATGAACGGTTAGATCTTCCAACGGACCTCCGAGCTGGGCTCTAGAGACCACGCCCTAAACTCGTCCAGATTTGACAGGGCTCCGGTATATTGTAGATTGCCGGAGATTCCTCCATTGGAACACAAAGAAATTTTTCATGGTTGTTGTAGACTTAATTCCGCACAATTACACCGAAGCAATCATTAAAACGACACTCGAGGAGGCGGTGGTGGTGGATACAAGTTCGCTGTCCAAAAAAATAGCACGGTCGGTCAAGGGCAATGTTGACCTTGAGCCCCCGGGCTCCATGGATGATTCCTCCATGATCTTGGGAGAGATCGAATTTGATGTTGATGAAGGTCATCGTCCGAACATGATGATCTGACGCGGAGTACAGTTCTCGGTCGAGCCAAGGTGACCAGTCGAGCCGGTGACAAAGATGTCGATGTCGTAGTTAGTCTGCAGACGAGCCATTGATCCTTCGTTGATCTCACAGCGGAACTCTCAATGAAAGCACCATTGTCGGTGTCAAAACTGGCAGATCTCGAGGTAGGGGGTCTCGAGCTGTGGATTCTCGGATCAATGGTAACAGGAACGAAAGAGATGATGTTTTACCCAGATTTGGGCCCTCTTGATGGAGGTAAAACCCTACGTCCTGCTCTTGTTTATATTGATGGAGTATCAAGTACAAAGTTGATCTACCTCGAGATCATATGTTGTGGTCTAAAACCTAAGGGTATGATGAATAATGTCACAATGATCTATCGACTAACCTGACCTCGACTTATATAATGTACCGGAGGCCTAGGATAATAAGAGTCATAGTCGAATACATTGGTGGAGAGGAGTCCTTGTCTTGATCATCAAGTCTTGCAGAATATTCCCTGTATGCAGCATGGGCTGCCTGAAGTGGCCCATGAGTAAACCGCCATGGGGGTCCTCGGCCCGATCCACCTGGTCGGGAGACGACGTGGTGACTACCCCCTAGTCCAGGACACCGTCAGCAGTTGTAATACGCCCGGGTCTATGGAGTGTTGTTGATCTAGCACCGCTCCAAGCAGGTTGGCGCTGTAAGAATCCACCATGCCTGTGATCTCCTCATGTCCCCTTGCAATCGAAGCACCATTCGTCACTGTGCAAATCATATTCTTTCGCTGTCTGTGGCATGCACTCTGATGAAAAAGCCTTGTGTTCACATCTCCGTCCTTGGGGTATAGGATACGTGATCTTTGACGTGCAATTGATTGCTCCAATGAGCTCAGCCCAAGTAGCTTGTGCTTCAGCTTCTTACGTAGCTCTCTCTCCTGGTCTGTTAGGCCCCGACTTTCAATTGTCTTATCCAAGCGAAAAATGACCTCAAGTGCAATTGCAATCTATAGCTTGACATTGCCGATCCACCAATCCCTCCATTTTTTAGACTTTTAGCCATGGCCCTTAGTTTGTTGTCCAGAACTGTGAATGGGTTTCCGTTGCTCAGAACAGATCCCCAAGCCTCCACCACCGTTTGCATGAATCCATATGCCCTGGTCTATAAGGCTTCAAAGTTGAACCACTTTTCCATGCATAATTCGGCGTTCGTATCCAACAAAATGGGCAGTGGTCTGATATGGCAGAGCCGACCGCTGTGAGGTAGCACCTGGGGTATATGTCCTCCCAAGATGATGTGCAGAATATGTGATCCACCTTCTCCAATGTTGCCCTTGCCCTCCCATTAGAACAAGTGTACCTCCAACCGTTGAGATATAGCTCCTTCAGTTCCAAGATATTGAGCTTTACACGGAAGCGAGTCAACATTCTAAATAAGAAGCTAGCTCTACTTCATGTTATATGATCAACTCACCCAACACAATTTTCCAGAAATGTGCCATGCAACTAAATAGATGAATCACACAATGGATAAAGCAATGGAAGCAACATTAGCTCATCTTGTCCTGCATTCTAGGGTTTGTTTGGATTGAGGCCCACCTCGCCCTACCCAAATTTTGGCATGACCAAGCAAAGGACATGAGAAAAACATTGGCTACTATACATTGTTTAGTTTGTAGGCAAATGGTTTGTGGCCAAATGGTAGGCTACAATTTGGTTTGTGGCCAAATGGTAGGCTACAATTTGGTTTGTAGCCAAATGACTCGCCAAACATTTGGCAATTCATGTTGGATAATGTTTGTTTTGCCTTCAAATTCAAAATGTAGTCCGTGACCAACCAATTAAACACTATGTAGTGTACTCAATTATAATTTTGTGAATGGACTAAAATTAACTACAATACACACTAGGACTCAATAATAAGATTCAAAGTGGAATGATGTTTCAGATTGACACAGTTCACACAAATTATTATATACTATGCCCATTCATGAGCTGAAATTAAACTGAAGTCCACATTCTAATTAATCATTTGCCTCAACATGCTCATAGAGCCAAGAGAAGAACAAGTATAGATAGAACCATCTACCTCAACATGTCCGTCGGGAAGAATGTATAATGTATAATTATATAAGCTATCAAGATGGATGACTATGGACATAAAGGGAGAACAATGATACTCCTAATGAGCAATGATATACAACAATACATAGGTTGGTAAAAACACGATGGTGAATTAAAAATCTTTTTGGTGAATTAGTAAAAAAAGGACAGAGAACTTCAAGGAATCAGATGCATGTGAACTTCAAAACATAGACTAAGGGGGGCACGAGTGAGAAATTACAACACAGGAAAGGGGATTGGTGTAGGGTTGAGGAGGCTTCAGATGTTGAGTTTTTTTTTGCGGGGGTAAAAATGGTGTATTACTCAACAACAAAGAACTTTATCCCTACACAAACTAGGGATATTGTCTGGTCTGGATTGGATCCAAACAACAGCGTGCTCACCCGTCCGACCAAAGTTAGCAAGAACATGGCTAGTTTATTTTGCTCCCTAGAAATATGAGTAAACACACACTCTCTTTCACCCATGAGGCTCTTCACCTCCATCACGACCATGGGGTACATCGGTATGTCCAGTGCATTGGAGTTTATCAGTTGTACCGCTTGTAGGCTATCACATTCAACAATAATTGGCAAGGTGGTCCACTGATGAGCGAGAGCCCTTCCATGCATCCACCCAACTCGGCATGAAGAGCATTAGGGCAGGACCATAGCGACCTGCACGCCGAAAAAATGATGATTCCGTGTGCTTGGTCACTGCTTGGCCACTGGGCTGCCATGGACGTTAGTTCGTGTGCTGCAGGTGGCGGCGGCGGTGGGCCGTGGCCGCTGCTTGGTGTGTTGCGGGTGGCGGCGGTGGAGGGTCATGGCCACGTGCGTGGTAGCAGCAGCGACGGCCGCGGGGTCGGAGGAGGCAGCCATGGCGGCCCGGTGGCGGTGACGGTGGCAGAAAGGAGATCGAGCTGTCAGTGAGGCAGCGGGAACCTTCCGGATGACGGTTGAGCCTTCACGCGGCTGCTTTTGGATTTGCTCACAAGTGATGAAAAAATTGCATCACTTGGTGCCCTATTTTACATAAAATACTCGAGTATTTTTTTTGCATCTACATTATCTATTGGAGCATCATTTTTATCCCTTGGTGATGTAAAAATCTTATATTTTTGTATCTATAATATCTAACGAAGATGCTCTATGATTATTAGCTTCTTATTTGGCGCAACTCAGTCAACAACGACAAGCCGACAAGGAATGTCTAGAAGCATTGGCCGCTGCCGGAGTGGTGTAGATCGATGCTGAAACACCGTCATCCCACCTCCCGCAAACTCTCATCTAGGTTTTCCTTGCCTCTCGCCAGCATTACCGCCGGTCCGTCTCGTCTCCTATGGTCCTTGGTGTTGGGGAACGCAGTAATTTCAAAAAAAATCCTACGCACACGCAAGATCTATCATGGTGATGCATAGCAATGAGAGGGGAAGAGTGATGTCCATGTACCCTCGTAGACCGTAAACGGAAGCGTTATGACAACGCGGTTGATGTAGCCGTACGTCTTTACGATCCGACCGATCCTAGTACCGAAAGTATGGCACCTCCGTGATCTGCACACGTTCGGCTCGGTGATGTCCCACGAACTCTCGATCCAGTTCAGTGTCGGGGGAGAGCTTCGTCAGCACGACGGCGTGATGACGGTGATGATGAAGCTACCGGCGCAGGGCTTCGCCTAAGCACTACGATGATATGACCGAGGTGGATTATGGTGGAGGGGGCACCGCACACGGCTAAGGGATCAATGATCAACTTGTGTGTCCTTAGGGTTCCCCTGCCCCCGTATATAAAGGAGCAAGGGGAGGCCGGCCGACCCTTGGTGGCGCACGAAGGAGGGGAGGAGTCCTCCCCCTAGTAGTGTTGGAAATATGCCCTAGAGGCAATAATAAAATGGTTATTATTATATTTCTTTGTTCATGATAATTGTCTATTGTTCATGCTATAATTGTGTTATCCGGAAATCGTAATACATGTGTGAATACATAGACCACAACACGTCCCTAGTGAGCCTCTAGTTGACTAGATCGTTGATCAAAAGATAGCCATGATTCCTGACTATGGACATTGGATGTCATTGATAATGGGATCACATCATTAGGAGAATGATGTGATGGACAAGACCCAATCCTAAGCATAGCTCAAATATCGTGTAGTTCGTTTGCTGTAGCTTTTCCGAATGTCAAGTATCATTTCCTTAGACCATGAGATTGTGCAACTCCCGGATACCGTAGGAGTGCCTTGGGTGCGCCAAACGTCACAACGTAACTGGGTGACTATAAAGGTACACTACAGGTATCTCCGAAAGTGTCTGTTGGGTTGGCACGAATCGAGACTGGGATTTGTCACTCCGTATGACGGAGAGGTATCTCTGGGCCCACACAGTAATGCATCATCATAATGAGCTCAGTGTGACCAAGTGGTTGATCACGGGATCATGCATTACGGCACAAGTAAAGTGACTTGCCGGTAACGACATTGAACGAGGTATTGGGATACCGACGATCGAGTCTCGGGCAAGTAGCGTACCGATTGACAAAGGGAATTGTATACGGATTGATTGAATCCTCGACATCGTGGTTCATCCGATGAGATCATCATGGAGCATGTGGGAGCCAACATGGGTATCCAGATCCCGGTGTTGGTTATTGACCGGAGAGGCATCTCGGTCATGTCTGCATGTCTCCCAAACCCGTAGGGTCTACACACTTAAGGTTCGGTGACGCTAGGGTTGTAGAGATATTAGTATGCAGTAACCCGAAAGTTGTTCGGAGTCCCGGATGAGATCTCGGACGTCACGAGGAGTTCCGGAATGGTCCGGAGGTAAAGATTTATATATAGGAAGTCCAGTTTCAGCCATCGGGAAGGTTTTGGGGGTCGCCGGTATTGTACCGGGACCATCGGAAGGGTCCCGGGGGTCCACCGGGTGGGGCCACCTATCCCGGAGGGCCCCATGGGCTGAATAGGGAGGGGAACCAGCCCCTGGTGGGCTGGTGCGCCCCCCCCTTGGGCCTCCCCTGCGCCTAGGGTTGGGAAACCCTAGGGGTGGGGGAGCCTCCCACTTGGCTTGGGGGGGAAGCCACCCCTTGGCCGCCGCCCCCTTGGAGATTCATCTCCTAGGGCCGGCACCCCCCAAGGCCCCTATATAAAGAGGGGGGAGGGCAGCCGCACCCTTTCTCTTGGCGCCTTGCTCTCCCTCCGTAACACCTCTCCTCCCCGCTTGCGCTTGGCGAAGCCCTGCCGGGATCCTGCTGCATCCACCACCACGCCGTCGTGCTGCTGGATCTTCATCAACCTCTCCTTCCCCCTTGCTAGATCAAGAAGGAGGAGACGTCTTCTCAACCGTACGTGTGTTGAACGCGGAGGTGTCGTCCGTTCGGCGCTAGGTCATCGGTGATTTGGATTACGACGAGTACGACTCCATCAACCCCGTTCTCCTGAACGCTTCCGCGCGCGATCTACAAGGGTATGTAGATGCACTCCTTTCCCACTCGTTGCTAGATGACTCCATAGATTGATCTTGGTGATGCATAGAAAATTTTAAAATTCTGCTACGTTCCCCAACAGTGGCATCATGAGCTAGTTCTATGCGTAGTTTCTATGCACGAGTAGAACACAAAGCAGTTGTGGGCGTCGATATTGTCAATTATCTTACCGTTACTAGTCTTATCTTTATTCGGCGGCATTGTGGGATGAAGCGGCCCGGACCGACCTTACACGTACGCTTATGTGAGACTGGTTCCACCGACTGACATGCACTAGTTGCATAAGGTGGCTGGCGGGTGTCTGTCTCTCCCACTTTAGTTGGATCGGATTCGATGAACAGGGTCCTTATGAAGGGTAAATAGAAATTGGCAATTCACGTTGTGGTTTTGGCGTAGGTAAGAAACATTCTTGCTAGAAACCTATAGCGGCCACGTAAAAACTTGCAACAACAATTAGAGGACGTCTAACTTGTTTTTGCAGCAAGTGTTTTGTGATGTGATATGGCCAAAGGTTGTGATGAATGATATATGTGATGTATGAGATGATCATCTTCTTGTAATAGGAATCACGACTTGCATGTCAATGAGTATGACAACCGGCAGGAGCCATAGGAGTTGTCTTTATTTATTTATGACCTGCGTGTCAACATAAACGTCATGTAATTACTTTAATTTATTGCTAAAGCGTTAGCCATAGTAGTAGAAGTAATAGATGACGAGACAACTTCAAGAAGACACGATGATGGAGATCATGATGATGGAGATCATGGTGTCATGCCGGTGACAACGATGATCATGGAGCCCCGAAGATGGAGATCAAAAGGAGCAAATGATATTGGCCATATCATGTCACTATTTGATTGCATGTGATGTTTATCATGTTTTACATCTTATTTGCTTAGAACGACGGTAGCTTAAATAAGATGATCCCTCGTAATAATTTCAAGAAAGTGTTCCCCCTAACTGTGCACCGTTGCGAAGGTTCGTTGTTTCGAAGCACCACGTGATGATCGGGTGTGATAGATTCTAACGTTCGAATACAACGGGTGTAAGCCAGATTTACACACGCAATACACTTAGGTTGACTTGACGAGCCTAGCATGTACAGACATGGCCTCGGAACACAGAAGACCGAAAGGTCGAGCATGAGTCGTATAGAAGATACGATCAACATGAAGATGTTCACCGATGTTGACTAGTCTGTCTCACGTGATGATCGGACACGGCCTAGTTGACTCGGATCATGTTTCACTTAGATGACTAGAGGGATGTCTATCTGAGTGGGAGTTCATTGAATAATTTGATTAGATGAACTTAATTATCATGAACTTAGTCTAAAATCTTTACAATATGTCTTGTAGATCAAATGGCCCACGTTGTCCTCAACTTCAACGCGTTCCTAGAGAAAACCAAGCTGAAAGATGATGGCAGCAACTATACGAACTGGGTGCGGAACCTGAGGATCATCCTCATAGCTGCCAAGAAAGATTATGTCCTAGAAGCACCGCTAGGTGACGCACCCATCCCAGAGAACCAAGACGTTATGAACGCTTGGCAGTCACGTGCTGATGATTACTCCCTCGTTCAATGCGGCATGCTTTACAGCTTAGAACCGGGGCTCCAAAAGCGTTTTGGGAGACACGGAGCATATGAGATGTTCGAAGAGCTGAAAATGGTTTTCCAAGCTCATGCCCGGGTCGAGAGATATGAAGTCTCCGACAAGTTCTTCAGCTGTAAGATGGAGGAAAATAATTCTGTCAATGAGCACATACTCAAAATGTCTGGGTTGCATAACCGCTTGACTCAGCTGGGAGTTAATCTCCTGGATGACGCGGTCATTAACAGAATCCTTCAGTCGCTTCCACCGAGCTACAAGAGCTTTGTGATGAACTTCAATATGCAGGGGATGGAAAAGACCATTCCTGAGGTATATCCAATGTTGAAATCAGCAGAGGTGGAAATCAAAAAGGAACATCAAGTGTTGATGGTGAATAAAACCACTAAGTTCAAGAAAGGCAAGGGTAAGAAGAACTTCAAGAAGGACGGCAAGGGAGTTGCCGCGCCCGGTAAGCAAGCTGCCGGGAAGAAGCCAAAGAATGGACCCAAGCCCGAGACTGAGTGTTTTTATTGCAAGGGAAGTGGTCACTGGAAGTGGAACTGCCCCAAATACTTAGCGGACAAGAAGGCCGGCAACACTAAAGGTATATGTGATATACATGTAATTGATGTGTACCTTACCAGTACTCGTAGTAGCTCCTGGGTATTTGATACCGGTGCGGTTGCTCACATTTGTAACTCAAAGCGGGAGCTGCGGAATAAGCGGAGACTGGCAAAGGACGAGGTGACGATGCGCGTCGGGAATGGTTCCAAGGTCGATGTGATCACCGTCGGCACGCTGCCTCTACATTTACCTACGGGATTAGTTTTAAACCTCAATAATTGTTATTTAGTGCAGCTTTGAGCATGAACATTGTATCAGGATCTCGTTTAATTCGAGATGGCTACTCATTTAAATCCGAGAATAATGGTTGTTCTATTCATATGAGAGATATGTTTTATGGTCATGCTCCGTTGGTGAATGGTTTATTCTTAATGAATCTCGAGCGTAATGTTACACATATTCATAGTGTGAATACCAAAAGATGTAAGGTTGATAATGATAGTCCCACATACTTGTGGCACTGCCGCCTTGGTCACATAGGTGTGGGAGGGGAAGTAGCCCCTGGTGGGCTGGTGCGCCCCCCCCTTGGGCCTCCCCTGCGCCTAGGGTTGGGAAACCCTAGGGGTGGGGGCGCCCCCCACTTGGCTTGGGGGGGAAGCCACCCCTTGGCCGCCGCCCCCTTGGAGATTCATCTCCTAGGGCCGCCCCCCCCAAGGCCCCTATATAAAGAGGGGGGGAGGGCAGCCGCACCCTTGCTCTTGGCGCCTCCCTCTCCCTCCGTAACACCTCTCCTCCCCGCTTGCGCTTGGCGAAGCCCTGCCGGGATCCTGCTACATCCACCACCACGCCGTCGTGCTGCTGGATCTTCATCAACCTCTCCTTCCCCCTTGCTGGATCAAGAAGGAGGAGATGTCTTCTCAACCGTACGTGTGTTGAACACGGAGGTGCCGTCCGTTCGGCACTAGGTCATCGGTGATTTGGATCACGACGAGTACGACTCCATCAACCCCGTTCTCTTGAACGCTTCCGCGCGCGATCTACAAGGGTATGTAGATGCACTCCTTTCCCCCTCATTGCTAGATGACTCCATAGATTGATCTTGGTGATGCGTAGAAAATTTTAAAATTCTGCTACGTTCCCCAACAAGTAGGAGTAGGACTCCCCCTTTCCTAGTCCAACTAGGAGGAGGAAGGGGGAAGGAGGGAGAGGGAGAGAGGGAGGGAAAGAGGGGGCGCCGCCTCCCCTCCTTGTCCAATTCGGACTCCCAATGGGGGTGCGTGGCCATCCCTAAGGCCCCCTCCTCTCTCTCTCTCACAAGGCCCATGTTGGCACATTAGATCCCCCGGGGGTTCCGATAACCCCCCGGCACTCCGATAATTATCCGGTGACCCCCGGAACTCATCCGGTGTCCGAATATAGTCATCCAATATATCAATCTTTATGTCTCGGCCATTTTGAGACTCCTCGTCATGTACGTGATCATATCCGGGACTCCAAACTACCTTGGGTACATCAAAACACATAAACTCATAATACCGATCATCACCGAACGTTAAGCGTGCGGACCCTATGGGTTCGAGAACTATGTAGACATGATCGAGACACGTCTCCGATCAATAACCAATAGCGGAACCTGGATGTTCATATTGGCTCCCACATATTCTACAAAGATCTTTATTGGTCAAACCGCATAACGATATATGTTGTTCCCTTTGTCATCGGTATGTTACTTGCCCGAGATTCGATCGTCGGTATCTCAATACGTAGTTCAATCTCGTTACCGACAAGTCTCTTTACTCGTTCCATAATGTATCATCCCGTAACTAACTCATTAATCACATTGCTTGCAAGGCTTATAGTGATGTGCATTACCGAGAGGGCCCAGAGATACCTCTCTGATACTCGGAGTGACAAATCCTAATCTCGATCTATGCCAACTCAACAAACACCATCGGAGACACCTGTAGAGCATCTTTATAGTCACCCAGTTACGTTGTGACGTTTGATAGCACACTAAGTGTTCCTCCGGTATTCGGGAGTTGCATGATCTCATAGTCATAGGAACATGTATAAGTTATGGAGGAAGCAATAGCAACAAACTAAACGATCATCATGCTAAATTAACGGATGGGTCAAGTCAATCACATCATTCTCTAATGATGTGATCCCGTTAATCAAATGACAACTCTTGTCTATGGTCAGGAAACATAACCATCATTGATTCAATGAGCTAGTCAAGTAGAGGCATACTAGTGACACTCTGTTTGTCTATGTATTCACACATGTACTAAGTTTTTGGTTAATACAATTCTAGCATGAAAAATAAACATTTATCATGATATAAGGAAATATAGATAACAAGTTTATTATTGCCTCTAGGGCATATTTCCTTCAGTCTCCCACTTGCACTAGAGTCAATAATCTAGATTACATTGTAATGATTCTAACAGCCATGGAGTCTTAGTGTTGATCATGTTTTGCTCGTGAGAGAGGCTTAGTCAACGGGTCTGCAACATTCAGATCCGTATGTAGCTTGCAAATCTCTGTGTCTCCCTCCTTGACTTGATCGTGGATGGAATTGAAGCGTCTCTTGATGTGTTTGGTTCTCTTGTGAAATCTGGATTCCTTTGCCAAGGCAATTGCACCAGTATTGTCACAAAAGATTTTCATTGGACCCGATGCACTAGGTATGACACCTAGATCGAATATGAACTCTTTCATATAGACTCCTTCATTTGCTGCTTCCGAAGCAGCTATGTACTCCGCTTCACACGTAGATCCCGCCACGACGCTCTTCTTGGAACTGCACCAACTGACAGCTCCACCATTTAATAAAAACATGTGTCCAGTTTGTGACTTAGAGTCATCTGGATCAGTGTCAAAGCTTGCATCGACGTAACCGTTTACGACGAGCTCTTTGTCACCTCCATATACGAGAAACATATCCTTAGTCCTTTTCAGGCATTTCAGGATGTTCTTGACCACTGTCAAGTGATCCACTCCTAGATTACTTTGGACCTCCCTGCTAAACTAATAGCAAGGCACACATCAGGTGTGGTACACATCATTGCATACATGATAGAACCTATGGCTGAAGCATAGGGAATGACTTTCATTTTCTCTCTATCTTCTGTAGTGGTCGGGCATTGAGTCTGACTCAACTTCACACCTTGTAACACAGGCAAGAACCCTTTCTTTGCCTGGTCCATTTTGAACTTCTTCAAAACTTTATCAAGGTATGTGCTTTGTGAAAGTCCAGTTAAGTGTCTTGATCTATCTCTATAGATCTTGATGCCCAATATATAAGCAGCTTCACAGAGGTCTTTCATTGAAAAATTCTTACTCAAGTATCCTTTTATGCTATTCAGAAATTTAGTACCATTTCCGATTAACAATATGTCATCTACATATAATATCAGAAATGCTACAGAGCTCCCACTCACTTTCTTGTAAATACATGCTTCTCCAAAAGTCTGTATAAAACCATATGCTTTGATCACACTATCAAAGCGTATATTCCAACTCCGAGAGGCCTGCACCAATCCATAAATGGATCGCTGGAGCTTGCACACTTTGTTAGCACCTTTTGGATTGACAAAACCTTCTGGTTGCATCATATACAACTCTTCTTTAAGATATCCATTAAGGAATGCAGTTTTGACATCCATTTGCCAAATTTCATAATCATAAAATGCGGCAATTGCTAACACGATTTGGACGGACTTAAGCATCGCTACGGGTGAGAAGGTCTCATCGTAGTCAACTCCTTGAACTTGTCAAAAACCTTTTGCAACAAGTCGAGCTTTGTAGACAGTAACATTACCGTCAGCGTCAGCCTTCTTCTTGAAGATCCATTTATTCTCTATGGCCTACCGATCATCGGGCAAGTCAACCAAAGTCCACACTTTGTTCTCATACATGGATCCCATCTCAGATTTCATGGCCTCAATCCATTTTTCGGAATCTGGGCTCATCATCACTTCCTCATAGTTCATAGGTTCGTCATGGTCAAGTAACATGACCTCCAGAACAGGATTACCGTACCACTCTGGTGCGGATCTTACTCTGGTTGACCTACAAGGTTCGGTAGTAACTTGATCTAAAGTTTCATGATCATCATCATTAGCTTCCTCACTTACTGGTGTAGGAATCACTGGAACTGATTTCAGTGATGAACTACTTTCCAATAAGGGAGTAGGTACAATTACCTCATCAAGTTCTACTTTCCTCCCACTCACTTCTTTCGAGAGAAACTCCTTCTCTAGAAAGGATCCATTCTTAGCAATGAATATCTTGCCTTCGGATCTGTGATAGAAGGTGTACCCAACAGTCTCCTTTGGGTATCCTATGAAGACACATTTCTCCAATTTGGGTTCGAGCTTATCAGGCTGAAGCTTTTTCACATAAGCATCGCAGCCCCAAACTTTCAGAAACGACAACTTTGGTTTCTTGCCAAACCACAGTTCATAAGGCATCGTCTTAACGGATTTCGATGGTGCCCTATTTAACGTGAATGCGGCTGTCTCTAAAGCATAATCCCAAAATGATAGCGGTATAAATCTGTAAGAGACATCATAGATCGCACCATATCTAGTAAAGTGTGATTACGACATTCGACACACCATTACGCTGTGGTGTTCCGGGTGGAGTGAATTGCGAAACTATTCCGCATTGTTTCAAATAAAGACCAAACTCGTAACTCAAATATTCTCCTCCACGATCAGATCGTAGAAACTTTATTTTCTTGTTACGATGATTTTCCACTTCACTCTAAAATTCTTTGAACTTTTCAGATGTTTCAGACTTATGTTTCATTAAGTAGATATACCATATCTGCTCAAATCATCTGTGAAGGTTAGAAAATAACGATATCCGTCGCGAGCCTCAATGTTCATTGGACCACATACATTAGTATGTATGATTTCCAATAACTCTGTTGCTCGCTCCATTGTTCTGGAGAACGGAGTTTTAGTCATCTTGCCCATGAGGCATGGTTCGCAAGTACCAAGTGATTCCAGCAGTCCATCAGAATGGAGTTTCTTCATGCGCTTTACACCAATATGAGCCAAACGGCAGTGCCACAAATAAGTTGCATTATCATTATCAACTCTGCATCTTTTGGCTTCAATATTATGAATATGTGTATCACTACTATAAAGATTTAGTAAAAATAGACCACTCATCAAGGGTGCATGACCATAAAAGATATTACTCATATAAATAGAACAACCATTATTCTCTGATTTAAATGAATAACCGTCTCGCATCAAACAAGATCCAGATATAATGTTCATGCTCAACACTGGCACCAAATAACAATTATTTTGGTCTAAAACTAATCCCAAAGGTAGATGTAGAGGTAGCGTGCCGACGACGATCACATCGACTTTGGAACCATTTCCCACACGCATCGTCACCTCGTCCTTAGCCAATCTTTGCTTAATCCGTAGCCCATGTTTCGAGTTGCAAATGTTAGTAACTGAACCAGTATCAAATACCCAGGCACTACTGCGAGCATTAGTAAGGTACACATCAATAACATGTATATCAAATATACCTTTCAATTTGCCATCCTTCTTGTCCGCCAAATGCTTGGGGCAGTTCCGCTTCCAGTGACCAGTCCCTTTGCAGTAGAAGCACTCAGTTTCAGGCTTAGGTCCAGACTTGGGTTTCTTCACTTGAGCAGCAACTGGCTTGTTGTTCTTCTTGAAGTTTCCCTTCTTCCATTTACCCTTTTTCTTGAAACTAGTGGTCTTGTTGACCATCAACACTTGATGCTCCTTCTTGATTTCTACCTCCGCAACCTTTAGCATTGCGAAGAGCTCAGGAATAGTCTTATCCATCCCTTGCATATTATAGTTCATCACGAAGCTCTTGTAGCTTGGTGGCAATGATTGAAGAACTCTGTCAATGACACTATCATCAGGAAGATTAACTCCCAGCTGAGTCAAGTGGTTGTGGTACCCAGACATTCTGAGTATATGTTCACTGACAGAACCATTCTCCTCCATTTTGCAGCTGTAGAACTTATTGGAGACTTCATATCTCTCAATCCGAGCATTTGCTTGAAATATTAACTTCAACTTCTGGAACATATCATATGCTCCATGACGTTCAAAACGGCGTTGAAGTCCCGGTTCTAAGCCGTAAAGCATGGCACACTGAACTATCGAGTAGTCATCAGCTTTGCTCTGCCAGGTGTTCACAACATCTGGCGTTGCTCCTGCAACGGGTTTGTCACCTAGCGGTGCTTCCTGGACGTAATTCTTCTGTGCATCAATGAGGATAATCCTCAAGTTACGGACCCAGTCCGTGTAGTTGCTACCATCATCTTTCAACTTAGCTTTCTCTAGGAACGCATTAAAATTCAACAGAACAACAACACGGGCCATCTATCTACAATAGCATAGACATGCAAAATACTATCAAGTACTAAGTTCATGATAAATTAAAGTTCAATTAATCGAATTACTTAAGAACTCCCACTTAGATAGACATCCCTCTAATCATCTAAGTAATCATGTGACCCATATCAACTAAACCATGTCCGATCATCACATGAGATAGAGTAGTTTTCAATGGTGAACATCACTATGTTGAACATATCTACTATATGATTCACGCTCGACCTTTCGGTCTCAGTGTTCCGAGGCCATATCTGCATATGCTAGGCTCGTCAAGTTTAACCTGAGTATTCTGCGTGTGCAAAACTGGCTTGCACCCATTGTATGTGAACGTAGAGCTTATCACACCCGATCATCACGTGGTGTCTCGGTGGGACGAACTGTAGCAACGGTGCATACTCGGGGAGAACACTTATACCTTGAAATTTAGTGAGAGATCATCTTATAATGCTACCGTCGAACTAAGCAAAATAAGATGGATAAAGGATAAACATCACATGCAATCAATATAAGTGATATGATATGGCCATCATCATCTTGAGCCTTTGATCTCCATCTCCAAAGCACCGTCATGATCACCATCGTCACCGGATTGACACATTGATCTCCATCGAAGCATCGTTGTCGTCTCGCCAACTATTGCTTCTACGACTATCGCTACCGCTTAGTGATAAAGTGAAGCAATTACATGGCGATTGCATTTTACAATAAAGCGACAACCATATGGCTCCTGCCAGTTGCCGATAACTCTGTTACAAAACATGATCATCTCATACAATAAAATTTAGGATCATGTCTTGACCATATCACATCACAACATGCCCTGCAAAAACAAGCTAGACGTCCTCTACTTTGTTGTTGCAAGTTTTACGTGGCTGCTACGGGCTGAGCAAGAACCGTTCTTACCTACGCATCAAAAACCACAACACGGTATAGTGATTTCTTTTTTATCTTCAGAAAGAACCATGTTCATTGAATCCGATTCAACTCAAATTGGAGAAACTGACACCCACCAGCCACCTGTGTGTGAAGCACATCAGTAGAACCAGTTTCGCGTAAGCGTACGCGTAATGTTGGTCTGGGCTGCTTCATCCAACAATACCGCCAAATCAAGAATCAACTAGTGACGGCAAGCAATATGTATATACCCACCCCCACAACTCATTTGTTTCTACTCGTGCATATAACATCTACGCATAGACCTGGCTCGGATGCCACTGTTGGGGAACGCAGTAATTTCAAAAAAAATCCTACGCACACGCAAGATCTATCATGGTGATGCACAACAACGAGAGGGGAGAGTGTTGTCTACGTACCCTTGTAGACCATAAGCGGAGGCGTTATCACAGCGCGGTTGATGTAGTCGTACGTCTTCACGATTGATTAATCCTAGTACCGAAAATACGACACCTCCGCGATCTGCACACGTTCGGCTCGGTGACGTCCCACGAACTCTTGATCTAGCTCAGTGTCGAGGGAGAGCTTCGTCAGCACGACGGCGTGATGACGGTGATGATGAAGCTACCAGCGCAGGGCTTCGCCTAAGCACTACGACGATATGACCGAGGTGGATTATGGTGGAGGGGGGCACCGCACACGGCTAAGGGATCAATGATCAACTTGTGTGTCCTTAGGGTGCCCCCCTTCCCCCGTATATAAAGGAGCAAGGGGGAGGCCGTCCAGCCCTTGGTGGCATGCCAAGGAGGGGAGGAGTCCTCCTCCTAGTAGGAGTAGGACTCCCCCTTTCCTATTCCAACTAGGAGGAGGAAGGGGGAAGGAAGGAGAGGGAGAGAGGGAGGGAAAGAGGGGGCGCCGCCTCCCCTCCTTGTCCAATTCGGACTCCCAGGGGGGCGCGCAGCCAGCCCTATGGCCCCCTCATCTCTCTCTCACAAGGCCCATGTTGGCCCATTAGATCCCCCGGGGATTCCGATAACCCCCGGCACTCTGATAATTATCCGGTGACCATCGGAACTCATCCCGTGTCCGAATATAGTCATCCAATATATCAATCTTTATGTCTCGGCCATTTCGAGACTCCTCGTCATGTACGTGATCATATCCGAGACTCCAAACTACCTTGGGTACATCAAAACACATAAACTCATAATACCGATCATCACCGAACGTTAAGCGTGCGGACCCTATGGGTTCGAGAACTATGTAGACATGATCGAGACACGTCTCCGATCAATAACCAATAGCGGAACCTGGATGTTCATATTGGCTCCCACATATTCTACAAAGATCTTTATTGGTCAAACCGCATAACGATATATGTTGTTCCCTTTGTCATCGGTATGTTACTTGCCCGAGATTCGATCGTCGGTATCTCAATACGTAGTTCAATCTCATTACCGGCAAGTCTCTTTACTCGTTCCATAATGTATCATCCCGTAACTAACTCATTAGTCACATTGCTTGCAAGGCTTATAGTGATGTGCATTACCGAGAGGGCCCAGAGATACCTCTCTGATACTCGGAGTGACAAATCCTAATCTCGATCTATGCCAACTCAACAAACACCATCGGAGACACCTGTAGAGCATCTTTATAGTCACCCAGTTACGTTGTGACGTTTGATAGCACACTAAGTGTTCCTCCGGTATTCGGGAGTTGCATGATCTCATAGTCATAGGAACATGTATAAGTTATGGAGAAAGCAATAGCAACAAACTAAACGATCATCGTGCTAAGCTAACGGATGGGTCAAGTCAATCACATCATTCTCTAATGATGTGATCTCATTAATCAAATGACAACTGTTGTCTATGGTCAGGAAACATAACCATCATTGATTCAACGAGCTAGTCAAGTAGAGGCATACTAGTGACACTCTGTTTGTCTATGTATTCACACATGTACTAAGTTTCCGGTTAATACAATTCTAGCATGAATAATAAACATTTATCATGATATAAGGAAATATAAATAACAACTTTATTATTGCCTCTAGGGCATATTTCCTTCACTTGGACCATGGAGGCGTGGTGGATCCTAGCCCTTGCCAATGGGAGGCTCCATTTTTAGGTGTCTTTTTGAGTTTTGTTAAGATTTGTGCCATGCTCAAGAAGACGAGGCGGTGGCGAGTTCTTAAAGATGGAATAATGTTCTCCTCGCTTAGCCTCCGTCCCGGTGATGCTTCAAGCGTCGTCGAAGGGAGTGTGGAGGTGTGTCTCCGAAGGATCTCATGGGATCCGGTTAGCACTTGTCTTTGGTAGATCCGCCTGGATTCGGTCTTCAATCATCTACGTCTGTGTGTCTACAGGTTGGATCCTTTCGATCTGCGATTCTGTTCATCGGCGACGGTTGTTGTTCTGGTGCGTTGGTCGTAAGGTGCCTTAGCACGACGAATTTCCGACTGTTTACTACAACATTGGTTGCCTGGCTCCAACGAGGGAGGGGTGATGACGGTGGCGCGCCCCGCAGAATGATTTGCAGTTGAGAAGGAACTAGAGCCCGAAGTTCTCACTACCTAGGGAACATAGAGTTTTTTGGGAGCCTCTATTTGTGAGGTACCTGAAAAAAATGGTTCGTCAGTCATTAATAGATCTAGTATTGTTCATCTTCTTCCTCCCTCCTCTCTTCTCCCCCCCCCCCCCCACGCCCCTATCTTGCCCCGCTCCAACCGACGGCATCCACCACTCGCGGTCGGCAGGCTCTACCGCCGTTGTTGTCCACCGTCCCGGTCCTCCCTCTAAGCCCCACACTAGTGAACAACTCCAACGACCCCCCTGCACCCCCGCACCTGTAAGATAGACAGCGGTGTTGCTTCTTTCTGGCGAACCTGCACCCCCATATCCCTAAGATAGACAGTGGGGCCACTTCTCCAGCGAGGTTGCTTCTTCTCCGGCAAGGTCTGGACTTCCATCTCTCTCGCCTATCGAAGTTCTATTCAAAAACCTCGTACGAGGCACCTGAAGTTCAGCAAAACTGGAGTTCTTTAGGATTTGCATCCGCTGTATGTACAGATGATGTAATTTTGACCAACAATGGGACTGCATTCGCATACCTTTACATTCAGGAAAAAAATGGATTCCAGTTTCCCCATTTCCTTTGCGATATCAGCGTATTGGTTTTCCCCATTCCATCTGCAATATCAGTGAATTGTGTTTCTGTTACCTTTTGTTAAAATAATGACCTCCTTAGGCATTGATGAAATTATAAGTTCATCTCAATGGCAGCTGATGCAATTACCATGGAGGCGATGGCTATGAGAGATGGACTATCATTTGCCAATTCTTTGGGATTTAACCGAATTGAAGCAGAGCCAGATTCTCTCCAAGTAATCAACTTTTGTACTGGTCATACACGATGGTGGGATGAAGCCGCAGCATTATTTGCAGAGTGTGTGGATATAAGCACTACAATTGGGAAGGTCATATTTAAATATTTTTTTCGTTCTTGTAATCAAGCAGCTCATGTGCTAGCTAACTACAGTTATTATAATAAGTCTACTTTAAGTTGGTTAGACGAGCCACCTGACTTTGTGGTTGATAAACTCATAGACGATGTAAATGTCTTTTAGTTTAATAAAGCTAGCCATAATGGCCTTTCCTTAAAAAAAAATTGACCTCCTTAGGCCTTAAGTTGTCATGCTAGCCCATAGGTTTGTTTAAAAGTAAGGAAAAATAGTCTTAGCCTTTTTTTAATATTTTTCTTTGTTGTGAACATATGCAAGCACCCAGTAACTGAAATTGTGTGCCGCCTCTTTTTTTAATAGAAGCATAGTTACCTGCCCCCTCTGTCCGTTTTTTGATACTACATTAGTGTCAAAAAAACGTCCTAGATTACAAGTGTAGTGTCAAAAGAAGTCCTACATTACAAGGCAGAGTGAGTATATATTTAGCTCGCATATGGTATTACAAAACTCCAACATTTATATGTGGAACGGACAATGTTAGCATGGATAATAGTCACTAGATGTACGATATCTATACACCTTGTATTCTAAAACAAAGGGACTTTTTAGCACGCGTATGGCATTACTAAACTTGTTCTAAAAGGAAACCTACAAGCCATGTAAATTAGTTTCACAAGACGGCTTGCGCCACCCAAAATTACATTCGCTATACGGTAATTTACTCCTCTCAAAAGAAAAAGAAAAAAGTTTGGCGAGACTAGGCTTTGCACCCCACAAAAGAATTCTCTTGGAACACAATCTTACAAACAACGGTCATCCCACCATCTAGTTTAAGTTAAGAAAGCTACCGCTTCCCTACCCATGATGTATACACCGACCGCACCACATGCACATACCCTACTTGACACAAATCTGCATTTAACATGATGAATAATCGGTGGCCATGGAGTTACAAAGACATGATTCGTTGAGCATCCATGGCTATGCGTTGTTGTAACATTAGACTTGTGAATGCAGACAGACAATGTCTGGAAGGCAGAATGCTTCCTATGGAAGGATTCAGGCAAATTCAAGCCTCTTTTCTGGCTATCCTGTGAAACAGTAAAAAGTGGTGTTAGATATGGTCTTTTCAGCATGGTCAGATGACACAGGAGATTTCATTGTGTTAAAAAAGAACATGTGAGATTTCCAGACCTGAAGCAATAGATTCCAAGAGCATCCTTGATTTCATGACAAACCGAAATGGCGAGATGCATGTAAAGACCCACTGTTACAAATAAACAAGACATGAGATGGTTGGACATTTATATATGTCACTTAGGTTGCAAGAAAGAGGCAAAGCGATTCAGCTGAGACGGACATCTCAAACTAAATGTTGGGGTGCGGTACTTCACCTGAGGTTGCACAATACAGAAGAATAACCAAAAGCTCATCAACCAAAGGAGTCCTGTCAATAAAAATGATGCATCGCTTAGCTTAACTGCACAAAGGTACAGTTCCAATTTAGCAATACTAGGCGCGCAAGCATAAAGAAACTTACCCGTCGTTAATCTTTGCGGTGAGAGCATTTGCGATAGCAAAAGGAAGAAACACCAGAGCCTGAAATAAGAGATACTTAGCCATTATTTTGAATTATTCTTACACTTCGTATGTAGCAGAGCGAAAACATGCACTACACAACATAGACATACCATGCACATTCCTGTTTTTAGACCTTTGGGCTCGTCACACAAATGAGCAAGTATCATCCTTCCCTGTCCACGCATGGCAAGTTCATTTATATTATGGAAAAATAGTAGCAATTCCAGAAAAAATTAAGAATGATCATAGTTCAGTTTATCTGCTATGCATGCCACTTTCAAGTCAATTGATAAAACCCATTAGATGCAATAGCAGAAATAACATGGAGGAACTGAATGCCTTTAGATGCTTATTCAGAAAATGGAGTGCCACTGCATGCAGCACAGAACATGAGTTCAATCTGCGAGTCTATGTTAGTTGTAAGGTGATTTGCTTGCCCATGTGTCATATCCAAGTCATTATGTGCTTTTGCCATGAATTCCATATGTCCAGGTGGATAACAGAACTATCCAGTTTCCCAGAGATAACTCGACTTACACACCGTCTGTCAACATTTCTGAGTTTATAATCTCAAATCACAGAATCGGAGTCTTGAAAGCAATAAGTTTTAGATTAAGTGACACTAGATCATATCTACACGAATCAATAATAATAAAAAATATGTTAAAATCAGAATTATACCGAAAGCAATAAGCTTCAGATTAAGTGATACTAGATCATATCTACACGAATCAATAATTTACAAAAAATTACATTGAAATCAGAATTATACCTTACCTTCTTATTGAAATCAATGGTTAGAAGATGTAGCAACAGATTACATTTGAACATTTGCAGTTTGTTTGATGTACAAAGTTATATAGTTTGAACATTTGCAGATGTAGCAACAGAACGCTAATAAGGTTGCACTAGGTGGCAGATGCTGAAGGTGTGTAGTCTACTTCCAGTAGCAACCGGAACTACCAAGATAACAGCACTAGGACAATCATTTCGTCTGGATGTTTGATGCTTGGTCAGTTCAGAGTTAAATCCATGACAAGTGAAGAAAAAGGTATCGCCTGCTCTTTGGAAGGCAGTCGATCTTGTTGTGCACTGGATCAACATCTAGAAGTAAAGAAGACATCCAACATGCAAATAATATGACGCTTGTGAACCCTAACATTTTTTCCTTCTTTTCGCAATGCATAATTATACATGCAACATACTGTGTTTTAGAAGGAAAAGTAGACAGACACCGTGCGATTTAGCAGGAAGCCAGGAACCAATATCATAAATATGAAAGCACATTATTCAATATTACAAACTACTCAGCAAGTCAGGGTCAAGGAACCCAACAACAAAAAAGGAACTTACAACCAAATATCCAAAAGCAGAACCAGTTCCAATCACAAGCAGATGTGGCTGGTTCTTCATGATATCTGAAGGAGAGAGATAACACCTACACAACAAGATAAATAAAACTAGTGTTACATTCAGAGAGTTATATTTCGTATGATAAACAATGAATAGACTTTCTGATCCCATACCAGACAGCAACTCCAGCTAACAGCGCAATAAATGGAAGGAGCTGCAGCCCAAATGTAAAATACAAGCATTAGAATGTGCATGGAATGTAAGAAGATAAACAAGGTTTCAGCCTTCCAGGTTGAATTGAATATTTAAATAAATAAATAATCACATGGAACTTGAACTGTTCGAATGCAGAATATTTGTAAGAGCTGCACCTGTCCAAGATAAAATAATAGCTACAAAATTAAACCCAACAGCTAAGACCCGACTTTGCCATTTTAGATGTCCTAGTTATAAGCTTTGGGGCGAACTAGGTGTTTATACAACATTATGCATTTGTAATTTTGTTGTCCAAAGACATACAAGCTTTTGTGTATATTTTATCTATAAAATTTCATCGTCAGCGCCTCTCCTACAGTTTCCGGTAAAAAATACAAGCTTGATGATAACAAAGAGTATTCATATGCACATATACGCAAACTCAAAACTATACATATCAAATATTCAAATCATTGCTTGCCTCTTGAAGTTCAAATGGATGGACGGACTAGAGTTTTCAAAAGCACTCTAGTCCAGGAATATACAGCCTAAAAGATTACAAGCTTTTAAGTATTGTACATACAGGAAATTCCAAAAACTTACCATTGCTAATGCTAATTCCATGCTCCCTTTCCGTGCATCAACTACTTTTTGGACATTACCAATACTGCATGACAGGAGAATCAGTCATGTGTAAGCAAGAAATATCAGTAAGACATATGCAGCACATGATTATTGGCTTATTGCATTGGAAAGTGTTTAGTGGACATGCAGTAAATGCCACAAACAAATCACTTGCAAGGGAACTGGTTCGTGAAACATGAAGATTCAAATATTTGCAAGCAATTTCATAGAAGTTTTGGGTATTAAACACAGAGAAGAACTGCATGACAGGCATAGGAATCAGTCATATGTAACTTCATGTCATGGAGCCATGAAAAAAGTTACTCGAAAAATAAAATACAAAGGAATTTAAACTCACTTGGATCCAACTGTTGGGATTACAGCAAACATGATCATCAGAATCAGCACGATAACATATAAGGGGATTTCTGATACAAGTTAAAGCAACAAATCAGAAACAGTTTCTATTAATAGTCACGTGGAGTACTTGTGTGCTACTATGTTGGCAAAACTGGTAGCCGATGTAAGTTGTAACTCGCACTCCAGCAGAAAAGGAGTAAAGTAAATTGCACATACCTATGCCAGCAGTCATTATCGAAATAGAGGATAATACACAAAATGAACAGAAAAGGCATTCGCAGTTCCTAAAGTAACATACCTGGAACAAACGGAAGTGGAACCAAACTAATAAGAGGGAGGGATTTTCGAAAATCTTGCACCCACCATTCAGCACCTAAATTGGGGAGTAGAATTGCTTATCTTAGAAGAATGTAAAAAAAAACTAAAGAAACAAAAAGCTATTTGAATATCAAGTCTTGCTTAGGTAAATTACCAGTAAAAAAGGTAAAAAGGTGGGAGACATAGATCAGCATCAGGCCTTCCGTTGGTCCATTTATTACAGGAAGAATAAGAGTATTTGTGAAGTAGCTGGCAGCATGAGAAATACAACCGTCAATAAGAGCTTCCAAGAAATTAATGCATTACCAAATGTGAAAAACCAAACATAAAGACAGCAGTATGAGAGTTCTGGAAGCAAATGTTGAGCTGACCCCTAAGTTTCTTATGTGAAATCAGTGGTCAGTAGAAGATTCTACAGAAATAGAAGAAATACTATGATAAAGGAAGTGATAAGCAAATGGATGCATGTAATGTGCCAATCTGTTACTCAACTATGACAAAAATTACCTATGAGGTGCCAGTTACACTGGTGTAAGGTCAACACAAGGAGAAAGCAGAGTCTAATATCAGAAACATTATGAGCTAGTTGCTCAAAACTCTGGGCTAGATAACCATGCTTTTATGGTAAAAAAAAACCTTTCTGAAATGAATAGATGAGGTTTACCCACATGTAACTCATACATTCGGTTGGCATACACATAAGTTCACACAGAAAAAAAAATCAGTAGTATCATCCCACTAAATCAATCTTCATGCCGCACCAAAAGCTGCAGCATGCAGGGGTCTAAACTCATTATTACAGAAAGAAGAATGCAAGATTACAATTGAAATGACATTTTTTTTAACATTTCGGACAAAGAGCATCTTGCTTTGCAGATATCTGGAATATGCTCAGAGAAATTGAATTCTAAAAGCCTTACTGTTCCCATGTTGCCAGATAAAATGGGACAGCAGCAACCACCCAATAACAGAATGTCAACCTTCCACACATCAAGGTGCTTCCAAGGGCCAAGGCTTCAAACTAACCACAGTATAAGGACGAGCCCAGTCAAGATAAATAAGACAAATATATCTTTAGTGAAAGACGAGGACAAGGTGAAGGCCTCGAATAAAAAAAATCCTTACAGCGCAGGCAAGGGCGTCACATCCTGCCAAATGAAAATTTTGAATAGTGTAAGATTGAGATGTTGAGAGAGAGCGAGAGAGAGTCAGAGAGGGCAGGAAAAAAATACCATGATCAAAAAGTTCTCCTAGAGGACTTGATGAGCTGGTGCGCCTTGCTTGTTTACCATCAACGGCATCAAAAGTCTAGCATGCACAATACAATATAGTTGATTAATTCAAACCAGTGAACTAGATGACATGATAATTTCCCGTTTGCTTTGTGTATGTGTTTTTAATAGTTACATCAGTCAGATAAATTATTCTCAGTTTGCAATCTCATGAGTTTGCAATCTCATTCTCAGTTTGCAATCTCATTCTCAGTTTCACACACCTGGTACAAGAAGAGAAGTATTCCATGGGCAAGATGGACCCACCGAGGGGGAGCTGTGTCAAGGTGGGGTGAATAAATCTGTGAAATTAGAGTCATAAGTGGAAAACAAGACATAACATAAAACGTGGAATGCATCATAAGGTGACAACGTCGAGATATTAACAGCAACATACTACCTCCATAAACAAATGTAAGACATTTTAGGTCACTATTTTAGCAGCTCTCCGAAATAAGAAGAAAATAAATTAAGAAAGACACTCACATAGCTAAGCAGCGAAGATGTAAGTAGAAACATAAATCCCATGAGTGTGATCTGAAAATTTGGAAAGGATCACCACAGACTGCTCCAAATGAAATGAACCCAAGGAAGAATTGACAATTTACTGATCAATCTCTTACCATGTTTGGTCTATACGTTGGTGATACATGCAAATGTGGAAAATTATAAATTAGTTCAAGAGCTCTGATGAAAAGAACAAAAATTGAAAGAAAAAAAACTGTTTGCACAAGACTACAAATCTATTTCCTTCAATTATAGAATGTTGATATGTAGCACCAAGAAAGTGCAAGATCTCAGTTCTCTGACCATCCTAACAATGTAGAGACTGTGGCAGCAGAGAAGTATGTGTGTTAACGAGTACCCTTACAGCCAGGACCTAGACAACAGATCTTCAGTGAGGCAGATCAGTGGAGGTTGGCAGGCTCCAAGGAGCTCCAAGCATTGTCCTGCATGCCCCTCGCCCTTGTGGCCACATCTCTAGTCACACTTACCTCCATAGTTTTGTGCCTTTTTCGTTCTTTGTTTTTTCAAGATTTTTTGCCTTTTTCTCGTGGTGGTTGTGTAGCTTTTGCGCCATTTGGGTGTTCGCCTTCTAATATGAAAGACGAGTATTTTGATGCGTGCTCGGGAGAAAAAAAAATAAGTGTAAGATCGATCCTGCTAGTTATTAATCTGTAAGATGAAAACAGGAATATCAAGTTTGATTGTTCTGTCACCCGTTGTTCAAGCCCAATCACTTGGCCATTGGTCATCTAAGTTAATCAAAAAATCATAGTATAATTTACAGATAATGAGGTAAAGAGATGTCACACTCTACACTAGGCAGGCATGTAACCCCACACTTCCTTTGTTCAGAGCAACTGTAATGACAAACCACTGACTTCTGATGACCTGACAAGTTAAAGTAGTAATGTACAAACAAATTGTCAATCCTTGCAGTTTTAAGGAGTTTGTGAAGGCTTGAGTCATATTAGCCTGCATCTCGTTGAGTTACTGTGTTTAAAGCAATTGGCATGCAAATCACTGCCCACTGACAGCCTGATGAGTCAGAGTAATACACAATCAAATTGCCAATCCAAACAGTTAGGGAGTTTGAGATACCCTCAAGGCTTCAGTCATATTAACCTGCCTCTCATTAAGTTAAGTCCCCACCTCTCTTCAAACGTTCCTTCAAAGCAGGCTTACGATGCGGTCACCCCCGTTCCCCAACCCACAATTCGACCCTCTTGGGCGCATCTACTCTCCAACCACTGACTAAACCTCATCCATCTACTCTAACCAGTGAGTAGAGCGGGGGGGGGGGGGGGGGGGGGGGGGGGCGGGGGACTCACGGCATCCAGAGCGGGAAGAGGGTGACGCAGCGGCTCCAGAAGGGCTGCAGCACGTACTTGGCCACCACCGAGTGGTCCTGGCCGCTGTACCTGTAGCGCTTCAGCGTCTCCACGCCGTGCGCGCCGATGTACCCCATCTCCGGCCCGGCGGCGGCGGACGGGGGGGCGGAGGGGTTTGGGAGGGCTCTGGATGGAAGGCTCGAGAGGGGCGCTGGATCGCGATGCGATGCGGCGTGAACCAGTTGGTGGGCTTGGCGAGGCGAGGCGAGATCGGTGAGGCGGAGAGGGAAGCTGGGGATCCGATGGCGTGGCGTGGTGGGATATTCGAGTCGACCCAACACAACGACACGCCGTCAGGTCGGCCAGGGGCCCCACCACTTTTGAGTGTAACGCACAGTTTTTTTTCTTTTTGCAAAGGCGCGGAGCCTTTTCGGGTTCAGGGGTGGCCGCCACCTGTCCCTCCGGTCTTTTATTGCTGGCCTTTTCGTTCCAGGGAGAAGCACCCGTCAGAAATTCAAACCCTTTTCTCTTCAGCTACGGTTTTCTTAAGAAAATTGCTTTCTCCGATGTTGATGTGCACCTACCAAGCGAAAGATGCGGATACGCGTGTCCGATGCCAAAACCTTCTGAAAACTGTACACGTTAGATCATGTCTCGATGCTTGTTCCCCTATGGCAAAGTGATGGAACCCGGACATGTGAGAGTGGGACATGGTGAAGGGAAATGGTACACAATAGATCATGTGGACGTGCTGCTTTTAGCACAGGATATCATGTTTTCTTTGTGGTTCCCATACAACAGCATTTATGTAAACAAGATGACATGTGTTTCTTGGCCACACAGTTGTGCTATGCTCGGTATGATTGTATCTCCCTAAAGAATCTGCTACTCTATTATGACTACGATAAAACTTTTGTGGAATAAACACCTAGTTTTCTCTCATGTACTTGATGCAAAAAAAATGATGCATCTATGAAGATCGATAGGGCCATGGATGAATCTGATTGCACGACAACTGGAAACACAGTGTGTCGCATGGTCAAGGCCATGCACAGCAACTGACATAGCATGTATCTCGGCTTCCAGTGCGTCATTGCAGTAGAACAAGAATCTATAAGGAACCAAGATGATCGTCCCATCATGGTGTCGTAGTATCATACCGGTCACCGTCATACCATCACTTCCCGAGAATGCCGCATCTACTAACGGTGTAACCTGGTCTCTAGGAGGTGGGATTCATGACAAGGGACTTGTTGCACTCGTCGGTTTTGGTCATTCTGGTTCCAACACAAGCGGCATTTTACCCTTTACAATGTGCTCAGTCGAGTAAGCTATATGGAAAATACAATGACCCCTTGTGCCCTTCGTGCAAAAACCAAATGCAACCGAGAAGGAAGTTGAACTGTTTATTAGTATTATCACTATCCAAAAAATGGAATTGGATTGAAATATGTTTGTATGGGAAATGTTAATAGCCCTACCCGATTTTCGAAGAAGGTGCGTCTAGTACACTCGATCGAGTTTGATAGATATATCAAGTTTAACAGACTTGTCGACACCGAGTTTGTTGCTCTCACAAACTTAAAGTCGCCCTCGGGCTTGAGGGCGAATAACGTTTGAGCCGCTGTTCCTAGTGAGTCTATGCCGAGAGGGTGCAACACTGCATGCGGTTCCACACGCATGTACTCATCATGAAGAGATAATTCGTCATCCTCTTCTTCATTTACATCCAAACGCCATTGACATATCAAATTGACAGGCATGGGTAAACGCCAGACGACGTTTCAGATAGTTTGCTAGGTGTGAAGCGGAGGCGTGCTGAGTCGGCGTCAATAAACAGACATAACGAGTAGAATAGTGTCTCGAATGAGCTACAAAGGGAACATGGATGCTACCGCGAGACCAACAATCACTAGACAAAACTAAAGGCAACTCGTAATTGACTACACTCAGCGACAAAGCAACCGCAAAGTTTAAAAAACATTGGCATTGAAGCCAACTTTTCTTGCCCGGCATAGAGACAACATTACATGGTCAATATGACTTACTCTATCATCCCCTCATACTTGCAATACAACTCTACTCTGAAAAGCACACACACAAACTTCTTTGAAGAATCTCCATGGGCGGATCTAACTCCCAACTATGTTGATTCTCGCATGATGTCATAGAGGTTCGTGTGCGTGTAATGCATCCTAAGCATCACTAGAACAATTTGATTCCCCTCACGTGCAACCGATCATCTCACCTGTACCACCTGACTATGAGTCCGGTTGAACTTGACGAAGATGTCAAGGAAGCTCATGGGGCTACCTTCTTGTTTAAAGAGAAAACCCCATTAGCACTCCCATGTGCACCTTTGCATACAATGCCAGCACCTTGAAATGCCAAACGCGTTCGCTTTTGTCCCGATGATACGATCTATCACTATAAAATTGGCAAAGAGTTTCTTGAGAACATCGTCCAGTAGGGTGACGGGCCGCCGATAGTGAAGGCCGACTATCTAACCTCGTCATCCAAGCATGGGACATGAGTTGCAACCAAGTAACTTGGTAAAGCAGCTGGATAAGCAGGAATAAGAAGGAAAAAAATCCGGATACGTGTACAATTTAGCACACACCTGACATGCTACGCTCAATCGCACGCATCTCCTTAGCAACCTCCCTTCGTTTGGCAGACTCAACGACGACCACTTGCAGTTCCTGAATCGTGATGGTGTTCCTTAAGGGCACAACATGCAACACATATGCTTAGCACAAATAATAGTGTCGAATTCCCAACCGATTAACAATTCTTTTGTTGCATGATGGTGTCAGATAAGGCGTCAGCATGAAATCATGCATCGAGCGCCTGGCCCTTTTTCTCCCCACGGGAAGTGCTTGGGTTGTTTAGTTAGCACATGCAATTAACGTATGCATTGCAAACTAGGGCACTTCCGCACTTAGATGCATTTTGATTTTATGGTGTTTTTTCTTCTATCACCACAATGTCTGACATTATGGATGCTTTAAGACTGTTAGATGGAAGCGTTCCTACTCCTCGATGAGGAGTCGCGTTGGTTTATATTGATATGAGACAGAACAGCCCCTGTCGTGGCTTACAAGGCAATACCAATCGATCTAGATTCGGTTGTTACAAAGAAGAGGAGATAAGCTACGAGAGAGAGAGGATAGAGTTTGTTGAGATTACAATAGGTAGTTCTATCTCTATTTCTAACACCCTCCCTTAATCTCAACTATCCTATATTAAGATTCCTCTTGAACTCCTCAAATGGTTTAATTGACAATGCCTTGGTGAAGCCATCTGCTACCTGATCTTTGAAGGGAATAAATCTGATGTCCAATTTCTTTTCTGCAACCCTTTCTCTCACAAAATGAAAATCAACTTCAATGTGTTTAGTTCTTCCATGGAACACTGGGTTAGCAGAGAGATAGGTGGCTCCCAAATTATCACACCATAAACATGAAATGCGGCGTTGCTTAACACTCAACTCATTAAGTAATGATTCCACCCAAATGATCTCAGCAGTTGCATTGGCTAGTGACTTATATTAAGCCTCTGTACTTGATCTTGACATTGTAGCCTGTTTCCTGGCACTCCGAGAAACAAGGTTAGGACCAAAGAATATTGCAAATCCTCCAGTTGACCTCTTGTCATCACTGCATCCTGCCCAGTCAGCATCAGAAAAGGCACTAACAAGAGTGGAGCTGGATCGTTTAAACTGGAGTCCTAGGCTTACAGTGTATTTTATATACCGTACAATTCTTTTAACAGTTGTCCAGTGTACAGTAGTAGGTGCATGTAGATACTGACAAACCTTGTTAACAGCAAATGATATATCTGGTCTTGTCAGTGTTAAGTACTGTAAGGCACCCACAGCACTCCTGTACCTTGTGATCTCTTCTTCCTTTAGAGGCTCCCCTTCAAAGGCTGACAATTTTTCTGAAGAGGACAATGGTGTAGGTGAAGGCTTACAATCCTTCATCCTCATGCGGGTTAGAAGCTCAGTAGCATATTTTTCCTGATTCATTACTATGCCATCTGGAATCTTTTTCACCTCAGTGCCCAGGAAGAAGTGTAGATCACCAAGATCTTTCAAGGCAAACTCTGAACTTAAATCATGAAGTAGAGCATTAGTAGCACTTGATGAAGAACTGGCAACTATAATATCATCAACATATATCAAAACAAATATGACTGTGGTTGCCTTATTGTAGATGAAGAGTGATGTGTCAGCTTTAGATGCAACAAAACCAAGGCACCTTAGCTGAGAGCTTAGCCTTCAATACCACGCTCTTGGTGCCTGTTTTAGGCCATAAAGAGCCTTATCAAGCTTACACACATAGTGGGGTGTTTTCTTGTTTTCATACCCAGGTGGTTGTCGCATGTAAACCTCCTCTTCCAGAACACCATGCAAAAACGCGTTCTGCACGTCTAGCTGTCTCAAGCTCCATCCCCTGGAAACAGCAATAGCTAACACAAGCCTAATGGTTGCAGCTTTAACAACGGGACTAAATGTGTCCTCATAATCCAGCCCATAACGCTGTTTAAAACCTTTTGCGACTAGACGTGCCTTGTACCTGTCAATCGAACCATCTGCCTTTTCTTGATTCTATATACCCACTTACAGTCAATAACATTTTTACCTCACTGCTCAGGTACAAGGTGCCATGTTTTATTTTTCATGAGTGCAGAGTACTCTTCATCCATTGCATTTTCCACCTTGAATCTCCAAGTGCATCTTCCAATCTAGTTGGCTCTCCTGCAACACATAACATGCCATAGCGTATAGTACCATCTGTTCTAATTTTTGGATTTTTTATACCTTTTTGAAGACGAGTTGTGACACGCGAGGCTGGCACCGACTGTAGCTGAGCAGATGACCGCGCCACAGAAGATCCAGATGATGCAGATTCTCTGGATCCACTTTGCGTAGCTGATCCAGACCCTGATTATGTAGCCTCTGGTGTGTTCGCCCTGGACTCTGGTGCCGCAGCCCCGCGCGATGCAGAAGATCCCGTGGCTATCGCTGTCGCCTGATCCGCACGCGTGGGCAGCCGCAATCCCAAGCCGATCGTGCGAGATCCCGAGCCGACCGTCTCAGGCTGGAGACCGGTCGTGGTGGGCCACCCGCACGTGGGTCGCTGAGCCGGCCCACTACCTGGCGACGTGGCGTGCTGGCACTGGCCTCTGGTGGGCGCGTGATCCAGGGTTGATCGCTGTGCGTGATCCAAGGACGCCTGACGCTGCGGTGTTGCAGGTTGCTCCGGATCAACCTCGTAGTCTGCGCATGCCTCTTCTTCCTCCAACACATGCAATATGGGGCCATTTTGTGCCAAATCTTGATCATTTTGAGCACCATTTTCTCCTGTGTTTTCTCCATGACCCTGCACGGGAATAGATGCACCACTAGAACTGATCGAAGTGTCATATTGGTCAGTACAATCGTCGCCCCCTTGCTCAAAATTCCAAAGGTTTGGGGGAAGAAGAAGGATTTCTTTCTTAAGAATGGCTCCAGCGTTAGGATGAAGAGATGCAAAGGGGAAAATGGACTGATCGGAAACAACATCACGGGATATATAAACTCTGCCAGTAGAGACATCTAGGCATTTTACTCCTTTGTGAATGGGACTATACCCCAAGAAAACACACCGTTTGGAACGGAAAGCAAGCTTGCGCGAGTTGTATGGCCGTAGGTTAGGCCAGCATGCACAACCAAAGACACGCAGAGACTTGTAATCTGGACTAGTGCCAAAGAGACGTGTGATAGGGGTCTCAAATTTGATGAATTTGCTAGGGAGCAAGTTGATGAGATATGTGGAAGTTAAGAATGCTTCATCCCAGAATTTTAGTGGCATAGATGCATCTGCGAGTAGAGCTAGGCCTACTTCAACAACATGACGATGTTTTCTTTCTGCAAAACCATTCTGCTAGTGCGCATGTGGACATGCAACATGATGAGAAATACCAAGTTGCTGGAAGAAGGAATTCAGTTTCCTGTATTCACCTCCCCAGTCGGTTTGCATGGCAATGATCTTAGTGTCTAGTTTTCTTTCAACAAGATTTTTAAAGTTTGTGAAAACTTGAAACACTTCAGACCGTTTCTTAAGAAGATAGTGTTGGGGAACGTAGTAATTTCAAAAAAATTCCTACGCACACGCAAGATCATGGTGATGCATAGCAACGAGAGGGGAGAGTGTGATCTACGTACCCTTGTAGACCGACAGCGGAAGCGTTAGCAGAACGCGGTTGATGTAGTCGTACGTCTTCACGGCCCGACCGATCAAGCACCGAAACTACGGCACCTCCGAGTTTTAGCACAGGTTCAGCTCAATGACGATCCCCGGACTCCGATCCAGCAAAGTGTCGGGGAAGAGTTCCGTCAGCACGACGGCGTGGTGACGATCTTGATGTACTACCGTCACAGGGCTTCACCTAAGCACCGCTACAATATTATCGAGGATTATGGTGGAAGGGGGCACCGCACACGGCTAAGAATATGATCACGTGGATCAACTTGTGTGTCTATGGGGTGCCCCTGCCCCCGTATATAAAGGAGCAAGGGGGAGGCCGGCCGGCCCTTGTGGGCGCGCCAAGGAGGAGTAGGATTCCTACTCCTAGTTGGAGTAGGTTTCCACCTTTCCTAGTCCAACTAGGAGAAGGGGGGGAAAGGGGGGAAGAGGGGAAGGAAGGGAGAGAGGGGCCGCGCCCCAAACCCCTTGTCCAATTCGGACTGGGCTTGGGAGGGGCGCGCGCCACCTCCTGGTCCTTTCCACTAAGGCCCATTAAGGCCCATTGCTTCTTCCTCGTATTCCCGTAACTCCCCGGTACCTCCGAAAATACCCGAATCACTCGGAACCTTTCCGATGTCCGAATATAGTCGTCCAATATATCGATCTTTACATCTCGACCATTTTGAGACTCCTCGTCATGTCCCCGATCTCATCCGGGACTCCGAACTCCTTCAGTACATCAAAACTCATAAACTCATAATATAACTGTCATCGAAACCTTAAGCGTGCGGACCCTACGGGTTCGAGAACAATGTAGACATGACCGAGACACGTCTCCGGTCAATAACCAATAGCGGAACCTGGATGCTCATATTGGCTCCCACATATTCTACGAAGATCTTTATCGGTCAGACCGCATAACAACATACGTTGTTCCCTTTGTCATCGGTATGTTACTTGCCCGAGATTCGATCGTCGGTATTTTAATACTTAGTTCAATCTCGTTACCGGCAAGTCTCTTTACTCGTTCCGTAATACATCATCTCACAACTAACTCATTAGTTGCAATGCTTGCAAGGCTTATGTGATGTGCATTACCGAGAGGGCCCAGAGATACCTCTCCGACAATCGGAGTGACAAATCCTAATCTCGAAATACGCCAACCCAACATGTACCTTTGGAGACACCTGTAGATCTCCTTTATAATCACCCAGTTACGTTGTGACGTTTGGTAGCACACAAAGTGTTCCTCCGGCAAACGGGAGTTGCATAATCTCATAGTCATAGGAACATGTATAAGTCATGAAGAGAGCAATAGCAACATACTAAACGGTCGAGTGCTAAGCTAATGGAATGGGTCATGCCAATCACATCATTCTCCTAATGATGTGATCCCATTAATCAAATAACAACTCTTTTGTTTATGGTTAGGAAACATAACCATCTTCGATTAACGAGCTAGTCAAGTAGAGGCATACTAGTGACACTCTGTTTGTCTATGTATTCACACATGTATTATGTTTCCGGTTAATACAATTCTAGCATGAATAATAAACATTTATCATGATATAAGGAAATAAATAATAACTTTATTATTGCCTCTAGGGCATATTTCCTTCAGATAGATCCATGTAAACTTGCTATCATCATCAATAAAGCTTACATAGTATGAGTATCTACCGACCGAAGTAGGAGCTGGCCCCTAAACATCTGAGAAAACTAGTTGTAAGGGTGCAGTAGATATGCTAGTAGATACAGTGTATGGAAGTTGATGGCTTTTAGCCTGTTGACACGGATCACAAACCGACTCACTAATCTCATGAGAGAAGGGAAGTTTATTCTTGCTAAGAACAAATCTAACAATGACTGATGAAGGATGACCTAATCTACTATGCCACTTGGATGATGAAGGCTTGACAGCGACAAACAGTTGTTTATTCGATGATGATGACGAAGATATAAGTGGGTAGAGACCTCCCACGCACTTGCCCCTAAGCAGGATTCTCCTCGTGTCCAAGTCCTTTACCAAAAAGAAATAAGGGTAAAATTCAATAAGGACACGATTATCTAAAGTAAATCGATGAACAGAGAGAGGATTTTATGAGGCTTCAGGGACATGAAGAACTTTGTCTAGATGCAAGGTTTTTTTAGGGGTTTTAACGATTGAATGACCAATGTGAGCAACTTTCATACCAGAACCGCTCGCGGTGCGCACTTGATCATGTCCATGGTACTTCTCCTTGAACATCAACTTGTCCAGCTCGCCGGTGATGTGATGTGAAGCACCGGTATCTGCATACAAGTTCGTGTCGACACCATAGGAGTTGGTCACCATGTTTGCACTCTTCTCCTCGGGCTCATCTTCATCATACCTATGCCAGCAATCACGAGCACCTCCTGGGTGATGTTTGTAGTAGATTTGACACTCTGGATAGTCATGTTCCTGCTGCTGCCGTTGTTGTTGTGGGCTACCGCGGCCACCTCTGCCGCCGCCGTGGCCACCAGATGGAGTCGGGGAAGGACGCCTGCCTCGGCCGCGGCCCCTGCTGTAGCCGCGCCCACGCCCCCTGTAGGCCAAGTTTGCAGAGGTTTTGAAACCCCCATCAGGGCCATCCCCGAGCATCTCGACTCGCTGGTCGAACGTCGCGATCTGAGCGAATAGGTCGTCAACTGTGATCTGATTCTTGATTGCGACAATAGCTGCCACAACAAGATCATAGTCTCTGTCAAGGCCGGCGAGGACACAATCCATCATCTCTGGATCCGAGACGGGGCGTCCTGCCGCTGCGAGTTCGTCCCCCAGATTCTTCATCTTGGAGATGTAGGCGCTGCTGGACATGGAACCCTTCTTCGTGTTGGTGATTGCAATTCGCCGATTGGTGATGCGAGACTGGGACTGCGATGAGAACAAGGTGGTGATGGTAGTCCAGAGATCAAAGGTTGTCTCCTTGCTCGCAACTTGGGCGAGGATCTCCATTGACAGAGAGTTTAGAAGATGACTCAGAACCTGTTGATCCTTTGATATCCACTGTGCATACAGCGGATTGGGCTCCGTGGTGACGGTTTTGTCCGTCTGCTCTCGCTGCACCGTCTTCGGTGGTGCGGCATCTGACCCGTTCAGGAGGCCGGTGACCTGCGCTCCTCGCAGGCCCGGCATGACCTGTGCCTTCCACAGGATGTAGTTGGTTTTGGTAAGTTTCTCGGATGGTAGGGCTCCAAGGTTGAGGGTAACGGTGGATGAGGACGACATGGCAATGGCGAGGGTGATCAGGAAGAAGGCTTCTGGCTAGATTGATGGGAAGAGGATGGCTCTGTATACCATGTTAGATGGAAGCGTTCCTACTCCTCGATGAGGAGCCGCGTTGGTTTATATTGATATGAGACAGAACAGCCCCTGTTGTGGCTTACAAGGCAATACCGATCGATCTAGATTCGGTTGTTACAAAGAAGAGGAGATAAGCTACGAGAGAGAGAGAGAGAGAGAGAGAGAGGATAGAGTTTGTTGAGATTACAATAGGTAGTTCTATCTCTATTTCTAACAAAGACAGTCGGTCTACCGAAGATAAGTTGCATCCAACAACAAGGATGACCAGAGGGCAGGTCACATATTGATAGTGAAAACTTGAGAGGCCTCCTAACTCCTAAGGAAATCTCCAATGTGTGGGCTAGTGCTACACGCCGGGGTAGATTTTTTTTGCGTCGATCGCTACACTTTTTCTTCGTAAAAACGTTTTACACACTCATAATGAAGCATCTAGACGATATAAAATACAATAACATCAGATCTTTGCATAGTTATGATGCATACACACAATCAACACAAATGCACACTCAAAAGGATCACACTAGCAAAATAGAAAGCCATAGAAGCCCAGACAAAAACAATAAGGAAAAAAAAGGCAACATTGATTCTCGTCGAGTAGTAATAACCACCGAAAATGATATCAGCATGTATGTCCTAGACGTGTGAGTCACTCGGTGTTCCAGGGAGATTTTTATTATTAGAAAGGAAGAATCGGAACCAAGTAGCTGCTAGATCGCGTTTAGTGTTAGAGACAGACACTATAAAGGCCCTGTTTGGTTCAACTTTTATCGACGGATTTTGCTGCCGCGCAGCAGAATCTGAACCAAAGGGCGAATCCAGCAGAATCCGATTCCAGAAATCCGCTGCCAAAATCTGAACCAAAAGCGGAAGCAGCCCATGACGTGTTTTCCAAAATCTGATTCCGCTGCGGGCCAAAATCTGAAAAAGCTGTATCAACTGGTTTGCCAAATGACCTACATCTTTTTCACATCAGATTTTCCATAGTTGTTTTTCCACAGCAGATTTTTCACAGCTGCTTTTAGAAATCCACAGCCGAACCAAACAGGACCAAAGTCATTTAAGAAACAATTACTCCCTTCGATCCAAATTAATTGCCGCAGCTCTAGTTACTCCCTTCGATCCAAATTGGATCGAAGGGAGTCTTAAGTTATATTACTCCATCCCATAACACAAGAATGTTTTGCAAGCTCAGTTTTAGCTTGCAAAACGATCTTGTATTATAGGACGGAGGGAGTATTTTCTTAAGGGGTCTGTGTAAGTGCTTAGCATGGCCGGGCCGGGAGAATATCAAACCGAGACCAACATTCAGAGAAAACTTCATGGAAACCACGTTTGAAAGTTAAAAAAATCTGAAAAATACGGGATATTAAGAGGGTGATATTTTATTGATACACAAAATTTCAAGTTAAAACACAGTACGAGAAGTGAGCCATGAAAAAAAATCAGCCCCGAATAGTGATGTTTTTGTTCAGCATTATTCAATGCTAATTTTATTATTTTCATAGCTCACATCATGTAATGTTTTTGTACTTGACTAGTAAGATGCCCGCGCTACGCTACGGATCAAATAAGATTAGGTGGATTTAAGTTATAGTCAGGAACCAATATGTTGTTATAGACAATAACAAATGTATTAAAACATTTCACATGGCAATAGAACATCACCCTCTTAACATCTCTTACTTTTTGAAAAAAAATCGAAACTTCGAAACATTTTTTGCATGTGGTTTTCACTGGTTTCCACCAAATGTTGGTTTTCATATGATATTCTCCCAGCCGGCCCGGTCACTGCACAAGCCGGTTTTACCCTTTTTTAAAAAATTTGGGTAGTTTCCGGAAATGAAATATTTTTTACAAAACGTAATATTGTTTGATTTATTTTTTAAAATTTATGAACATTTTTAAAAAATTGTAAAATTTTGAATTTATTTAAAAAATTCTAAACATTTTCTGAATCAGTGAACTATTTTTGAAAAATAAACTTTTTTTGGATTACGACATTATTTGAAAATATGAACATTAAAAAAATCAAAAACAGGAACATTTATTTAATTCCCTACTTATTTAAAAAAATGTTAATATTTTTGGAAATTCCTGGAAAAAATTGAATACACTAAAAATTGAAAACATTAATTTGAAATCACAAACAATTTTAGAATTTACGAACATTTTAAAAGGAACTTTGTGAAAAAAAACATAAAAGCCAAAGAAAACAAATAAAAGAAACAGAGGAAAAATAAAATAAAGAACCAGTAAAAACCGAAGCTGAATCTTTTCAATGGTTCCCACAATCGGTGAAGAGTAAACTAAATGGGCCGACCCATTGGATTGTCACTTGGCTCCTGTTGTGCGGTTCATTGGCTATTTTTTCTTTTTTCTTTTGAGAACGATTCAGTGGCTATTTTAACGCGAAGTGAAGAGAGGAACTATGATCACGAGTTAATCAGGGCAATCTTTTTGGTGGATGTTTTAGACATTATAACTGGACGTTTAGAACAAATCTAGCGGAGTCGTCGTATTGGCAACTTTTATAGTCATATGTAGCGTGTTTCATATATATCATACATGCTATTGAAGTGGTGCACAAACTCAGATCCATCAAGTAGGCAGCCTCCATAATCATGGGACTCGCTCGTGAACGAGACATTTTCCCCAACCTTCGTGCCATCCCAAGTGATGTGGGGGGCTCATGTAGCTTTCTTCGTGTCACATGCAACTGGCATACGGAGCACACTCCAAAAGGTAGACTCGAGACGTCAAATATAACGACTGAGAGGCCATGTTTGGAGAACGGCAGAACGCCTCATAACTTATGGCGATCCCAAGGCATACAACGACTCTGTTATAGTGTGTGTTTTCAGACTCGCCATATTAATGGTTTTTATGGCAATTAACCCAATATGATGACTCTGCTAGAGTCATGTACGGGGTGGGACACCCCATGTCTTTTTTTGGTTTTTTGTTTTTTCTCTTTACGTTCTTTTTTTGTTTTATTCTTCTTTAAAGTAATTCAAGATTTCAAAAAAGTTCTGGACTTCCAATTTTTTTGGAATTTTGAGAAAAATGTCCGAGAAATCATATATGGCGAGTCTGTTAAAAAATGTTCATCGATCCAAAAAATCACGAGTTTCAAAACATGTTCACAATTTTAGAAAAGCGAATTTGTAAAAAATTGCATGAAATCTAAAAATGTTCACAATTGCATAAAGTGTTCACAAATTTGATTTGTTTTCATGATTTCAAAAAAATAAACACAAATTGTAAAAAATCCTGATATCCAAAAATATTCACGATAAAAAATGTCACTAATTTAAAAGATAATTGGTAAATGAAAAGGAAATATGGAAAATAAAATCCAAACAAAAATCAAAAATAAAATGAAAAATGAAAATAAAATTAAAATTGAAAAGAACATATAAAAAGGAAAAGTAAAAAACAAAAAGAAAAAAGAAAAATAAGAAACAGAAAAGAAAAAGAACAAAAGTTAAAGGAAAGAAAAAACCAAGAGAAGAAGGAATAAACCGGTTCAGGGAAGATTCCTCCCAAAACCGTGGGATAAAAACCAGTATGGACCGGCTCAGGTGTACGCGCCAGGTTGCTTTTTGGTGACCTACGCGCCCATGGGGGCCGATTTTGGTGTTTTGACTCTTTTACGAAAGTTGAGCCAGATTTGACCCTAGTTCAGATTTTTTTTGGATCCGGCCCTTTTTCCACCACCGGGGTCGATGGCGGTAGGGTATATCAGCCTACCGCCAAGGACCCTGATGGTAGGCAACTTATCTACGTCAGTGTAGTGCAGCTCTACCATCAAATAGGCTGTCAGTAGCCTATGCAATCCTACCGCCGAGGTGCCCGACGGTAGTGTGCAGTATTTGATACTTGATATTTTTTATTACGATAAGGCATGCACCTCTACCGCCAAGGGCCTTGGCGGTAGATTATTATACCCTATCGTCATTAACCTCGGCGGTAGGAAAAGGGTCACATCTCAAAAAAAATCCGAACCAGAGTCAGATCTCGCTCAACTTTCGCAAAAGGATCAAAACATCCCAATAGGACTGGCTGGGCCGGCCGCTACAGTAACGGTCGCTACGTTTCTTTTCCGGCCGTTGTTTCTTCTAGTTGGGCCGAGCCAGGTAGGGACGTCCGATCGACCTTTTGACGCACTGAGCGTCACATAGCAGCTCCCCTTCTCGCCCTCATCGGAAAAAAAGTGCTTCTCTGTTCTGCCTCTTCTCTTCGCCGGTTAAAGAGAACCCGACTTGGAATCTTGTAGGACTCCGAGGCATCGTTGAGGTCCTATTCGGAACTTGGATCGACATCTCATCGTGATAAATAGTAAGTCCCAATCGACTCCCAAACGCGTTCCGCTATCCGCCCGAGACAGAAATCCACGATCACAACGCCTCCGCCGCCGGCCGCCGGAGATCACGAGAGACAGACATGGGGTTACCGACGCACGACGCTTCGACCGACACCGTCACCGCTTCCCCCGCCGCCGGCCCCGCCGAGGACACTTCGACGGACGCTTCTGGCGCGCCGAGCCGCCTGTACCGCGCGTTCAGTCGCGCCCGCGATGTGCTGGCACCCGTATACCAGACGCTTAGGTTCGTCGGCAGCGTTGCCCAACTTGTCGTCGGCGTGATGGAAATTGCTCGGGACGTGCGCTATGTCGCAAATTGTGCAAGAGGCGCTCTCTACCGCGGACGCGGTGGCGACCCTCCCGCTGAAGGTGGTCATGCTCTGGAGTCAGGACCGCAGCGGCAGGCTCCCGTCGACGGTGACGGTGACGGTGCTTCAGTCAAGTAAGCAGCTGGCCAGATCGTGTATAGCTGTCCTCGATCCATGCCGCTAAGCTATAGGGTAGTGATAATATTCTGCGGTATTTGGGACTCTGGCTACTCCACTGTTCTGCATTATTAGAAGGCTAAATATATCAGTTTGTCTAATTCACATCTAGATGTTTTTTAAGGATGTCATATCTAAACTCCCATAAATAACACAACAACATGGAATAAAAAAAACATGAAGCAAAAAAATAAAATAAACCACAAACACAGTGGATACAAGGTTAGATGTGACATAATTATGTCACATCTAGATGCGTTCTAGACAGACCCTAAATATATTTACTGTAAGTTTGAGTTATTTGATGAGGCGTCGTCTTCTCTCCGACTCTCCGTAGTACCTTCACGTTCGTATGTCTTAGTGATTATTATGTATTCCATGCATAGAACATTGTGCTATAATACTCTATAGTATAATGTTAAGATGTTTATGGTCATTTGAAGATGAATTAGCTGTCCCTATAGTTTGTTTGGCTTTGCTCTTCGAAAGGCTTGGCTAGCCCAAGGATGTTTTTTTGTTTGCTCTTCTTCTTTTGGGCTGTAAGCTTCGCGACATCCTGAAGCTTCTTGTGTGATACAAATACAAAGTAACACGATTTTTGTTGATTGTTCGAGGAAAGAATGTGTTACTCCCTCCAATCCAAATACTAAAATCACGACACTTATTTTGGATCAGAGGGAGTACATGTTTATTTCATACTGTCTCTTATGTCTTTATTACTGTGAGTTATACCTCCAACAAACAAAAAAACAATATTTGAAGGACATCATCTTGAATTTCATTCTCTGAAAAGGATTGAGCCAAGGAGGAAAGTTGCGAGACTTGGTGAGGTAAGATGTCATTGATGTCGAAGTTCCTGGTAGTGTCCAGGGCTAGGCCAATTTCCATCGCTCCCGCGGGCAATGTGGGGAACCCTAGCCGCCGGCCGAGCCCCCGCCTCCCTCCTGCCTCCCGGGCAGCCGGTGGCGCGGATCTATCACCTCCTCGCTCGCTCAGAGCTGACGCGGGTCGGTGTCATTGGGTTGTGTCGAGGTACAACAATCTTGGGGACCAACAAGGCCCCTTGGTGGTTCGGCTGTGAGAATCGCAGTACACAAAGAGCAGACCTGGCAATCAAGCATGCAAGATTTACCCAGGTTCGAGCCGCCGTGAGGTGCAAAGCCCTACTCTTGCTTTGGTGGATTATATGTGAAAAAATGCCCAAGTTACAAGAGAGCTCGGAAGTGCAGCTACGTAGTGCAATTGGGCAGGGTGTCGACCTTTGTAAAGGTTGCCATGTGCCTCCTTTTATAGATGAAAGGGGCTACCAAAGTGGCAAAGTGGTAAATACAGAGGCAAATAGTGGCTACGGTACTATCATACATGAATATGATGGATTAAGACAAAAGCAATAAATGCTCTGTTAGGTGTCACACTGAGGAAAGATGTTGGCAAGGCCGTCCATCTCCACCTGTATCGCTCAACCAACTACCTTTTATTCCATCAACACGCCTCTAGGACGGGTGTCAGTAAAGTTTTTCTTCAGTTACGGTGTTGCCATGTGCCTCGACAAGCTTCACTTAACTGTCTGCCCGCTCGATACCTGTCAGCAGACTCTTGTCAGCTACCACGGTGGAGCGGTGGAGAGAAACTTGCCGGCTCGGGCCCTTGCCACTGCGTAGCCTAACCAATGCCTTGCTTGCTGGCCACTTGAATCTTCGGTACTCCGTTAGTACTTCTCTATGACCGACCTGGAAGTCTTCTTCATGGTTTTTATTACCAAGTCTTGAGGGTTGATAAGGGTCATCCTCCGATAAGCCCTTGTCGTCGGGGAGGCTGCAACTTTCTTTGCATTAGTCAGGGTATAAACACACATGTTTAATAACCGACAGGAGCCTCCGGCCCTGGGCCACACACACGCGCGACGCATTGTTGTGCTAGGCCCAAAAACATGCACATAGACACGTGGCTGAAGATAACTGTCCGTAATGATCACTTTTACTGCATGCCCATGATGGCGCATTTAATACGGACGTGAGAGTGGTGGAGCGAAACGGCTCTTCCTGGCCGTGCGCCTGAAAAAATGTTGTCACGCCGCGCAGTAGAGAGCCAGCCCCCGCGTCTTCCCTGTAAAATGGAATCTGCAGGGACGGTGCTCATCTACTCCGCCTTCTTCGCCCACAATCCATCTTACGCGCGCATCTTCTTCCTCGCGAGAACAGAGCTCTCCGCCACCGCCCCGCCCCGCTCATGCTCTTTGTCGAAACCACCTCCTCCCAGCCGCAATGGCGCCGAAGAAGGCTAGGCAAGACGCAGAGGCGAAGAAGGCCGCCACAATCAAGATGCTAAGGGAAAACGTCGTCTTCCCGCTGGTGCTGACAGTCGATGATCTAGTCAATAGATATGCATATGTGTGGGCAAGGAAGACAAAGGACCGTGAAGCCACGGAGGTGCTTCTAGGAACCGTCTCCCTCGGCCCCGATAAGTACCACTTCTTTTTTGGGTATTTCTATTGCGGGTTGTGTTCCCCCTTCTCAGATTTCTTTGATGAAATCATGAGGTCATATGCATTTAGGCTGCTTGATTTTGCTCCCAACACCATTACTTGCATGTTACTGTTTGCGCACTTCTGCGAGAATTTTGTGGGATTAGTACCCAATGTGCCCTTCTTCCTTGATGGAAAACGCCCTCTCCGGCAGTGTCACATGGATTCCAAGGACGGGGATGAAGAAGCACTACCTTGACGACAAACTGCACATCAAGTGGAATGAATTGAGGGAAGATTAGTGTTCGATCAAGGAAGAGAACTTCCCGGCATACTGTGCTCCCAGAGACAAGAAGATCGAGAGGAACTAACGCCGGAGCGACATGGGTCCTAATGAAGACAAACTTGGCATTGCTTTGGACAGAATAGTGATGCTCAAGACCCTTGGATTGACTATTGAGATGGTTGGTGCAGATTTCATCAGGCGTCGGGTTGCTCCTCTTCAGCAGAGAGGTGGCCAACGAGGTTGGGAGTATGGAAACCCCGCCGACATGCTGTGGCTACACCCAAGCCTACACAACAATTTGACTGTCATGGAGCACTACTGGCTCATTTACCAGCTTTTCAACAAAGGCTGCAACTTCACCTTGCCGGAAGGAGTCATCCCTTTGTGCAACAATACCGCCAAGGACTCCATCTTGGCAATGATGTCGGCGTGCAATGCCAAGTGTGCCCTAGTAGATTGGAGAGTACCCGCCGAGGTCGAAGTGAATGAATGGTCTTTCAATTTGGCCGAAAGGACGCATAGAGAGGAGAAAGACATGATCTACCCTACCAAGGACAATGAAGTTGAGTTCATTGCCTTGAGGGTGGAAGAAGCAAGAAGGGCAACTCGCTCCCGTGGCGTATTTAGTGACGCCGACGAGTGTGAGGTTGAAGAAGAACATGCCAAAGAGCATGGAGGTGGAGAAGAGCATGTCGAAGAGGAGGAGGAAGAAGAGCCCCCTGCTCCTCCTGCTCAAACTGCTTTGAAGAAGCCAGTCAGGAAGAAGACAACGCGTGTCGAGCCGGCAAGCGACGAGCTTGTCGGCATAGAAGTAGCTGCCAAAGCTTCCCAGCCACAACCTTCTCGGTGGCAACCACCCCTTCACACAAATTCCCGATAACCTACTCCATCAGCCGCGGAGCAGGTGCTACCTCTTGAGCACTGGGTTGGTTTTCCCTTGAAGAGGAAAGGGTGATGCAGCAAAGTAGCGTAAGTATTTCCCACATTTTTTGAGAACCAAGGTATCAATCCAGTAGGAGGCCACGCACGAGTCCCTCGCACCTACACAAACAAATAAAATCCTCGCAACCAACGTAATAAATGGGTTGTCAATCCCTTCACGGTCACTTACGAAAGTGAGATCTGATAGATATGATAAGATAATATTTTTGGTATTTTTATGATAAAGATGCAAAGTAAATAAAGAAAAATAAAAACGGTGCAAGAAATAGCTTGTTGATGGAAGATTAATATGATAGAAAATAGACCCGGGGGCCATAGGTTTCACTAGTGGCTTCTCTCGAGAGCATAAGTATTACGGTGGGTAAACAAATTACTGTTGAGAAATTGATAAAATTGAGCATAGCTATGAGAATATCTAGGTATGGCCATGTATATAGGCATCACGCCCGAAACAAGTAGACCGACTCCTGCCTGCATCTACTAATATTACTCCGCACATCGACCGCGCGCTGTCCAGCATGCATCTAGAGTATTAAGTTCAAAAGAATAGAGTAACGCTTTAAGCAAGATGACATGATGAAGAGGGATAAACTCATGCAATATGATATAAACCCCATCTTGTTATCCTCGATGGCAACAATACAATACGTGCCTTGCTGCCCCTACTATCACTGGGAAAGGACACCGCAAGATTGAACCCAAAGCTAAGCACTTCTCCCATTGCAAGAAAGATCAATCTAGTAGGCCAAACCAAACTGACAATTCGAAGAGACTTGCAAAGATAACCAATCATACATAAAAGAATTTAGAGAAGATTCAAATTTTGTTCATAGATAAACTTGATCATAAACCCACAATTCATCGGTCTCAACAAACACACCGCAAAAGAAGATTACATCAAATAGATCTCCACAAGTCAGGCGCACCCTGGGCCCTCGTGGTCACCCCGTAAGGCAGTTGATGCCCTTCTTTCGCCGCAAGAAAGCCAATATTCGGATAGAGATCGTGTTAAAATTTCAGCCCAATCGGAGTTACGGATCTCTGGGAATTTAAGAAATGGTGAAAGGCCAGAATCAAGAACGCAGAAACAGAGAGAGACAGAGAGATAGATCCAATCTCGGAGGGGCTCTCGCCCTTCCCATGCCATGGAGACCAAGGACCAGAGGGGAAACCCGTCTCCCATCTAGGGAGAAGGTCAAGGAAGAAGAAGAAGAAGAAGGGGGGCTCTCTCCCCCTCTCTCCCGGTGGCGCCGGAACACCGCCGGGGCCATCATCATCACCGCTGGGGCCATCATCATCACCACGATCTACACCAACAACTTCACCGCCATCATCACCAACTCTTCCCTCCTCTATGCAGCGGTGTAACCCCTCTTTTACCCGCTGTAATCTCTACTTAAACATGGTGCTCAACGCTATATATTATTTCCCAATGATGTATGGCTATCGTATGATGTTTGAGTAGATCCGTTTTGTCCTATGGGTTAATTGATGATCGTGATTGGTTTGAGTTGCATGTTTTATTATTGGTGCTGTCCTATGGTGCTCTCCGTGTCACGCAAGCGTGAGGGATTCCCGCTGTAGGGTGTTGCAATACGTTCATGATTCGCTTATAGTGGGTTGTTTGAGTGACAGAAGCATAAACCCGAGTAAGGGGGTTGTTGCGTATGGGATAAAGAGGACTTGATGCTTTAATGCCATGGTTGGATTTTACCTTAATGATCTTTTGTAGTTGCGGATGCTTGCTAGAGTTCCAATCATAAGTGCATATGATCCAAGAAGATAAAGTATGTTAGCTTATGCCTCTCCCTCAAATAAAATTGCAATAATGATTACCGGTCTAGTTATCGATTGCCTAGAGACAAATAACTTTCTTGTGTGACAAAAAGATCTGTACTAAAACTAACTTAGTTGTGTCTTCATCTAAACAGCCCCTACTTTTTATTTACGTGCTCTTTATTATCTTGCAAACCTATCCAACAACACCTACAAAGTACTTCTAGTTTCATACTTGTTCTAGGTAAAGCGAACGTTAAGCGTGCGTAGAGTTGTATCGGTGGTCGATAGAACTTGAGGGAATATTTGTTCTGCCTTTAGCTCCTCGTTGGGTTCGACACTCTTACTTATCGAAAGAGGCTACAATTGATCCCCTATACTTGTGGGTTATCAAGACCTTTTTCTGGCGCCGTTGCCGGAGAGCAATATGTAGGATCGAAAGTATGTCTTGAGGGGGGGGGATGATTAGACTACTTGACCAAATAAAAATCTAGCCTTTTCCCAATTTTAGTTCTTGGCAGATTTTAGCAACTTTGGATAAGTCAAGCAATCTTTTACACAATTCAAGCAAGCATGCAAAGAGTCTATGAGCAGCGGAAAGTAAAGCATGCAACTTGTAAGAATGTAAAGGGAAGGGTTTGGAGAATTCAAACGCAATTGGAGACACATATGTTTTTGTCGTGGTTCCGATAGGTGGTGCTGTCGTACATCCACGTTGATGGAGACTTTCAACCCACAGAGGGTAACGGTTGCGCGAGTCCACGGAGGGCTCCACCCACGAAGGGTCCACGAAGAAGCAACCTTGTCTATCCCATCATGGCCATCGCCCACGAAGGACTTGCCTCACTAGCGGTAGATCTTCACGAAGTAGGCGATCTCCTTTCCCTTACAAACTCCTTGGTTCAACTCCACAATCTTTGTCGGAGACTCCCAAGTGACACCTAGCCAATCTAGGAGACACCACTCTCTAAGAAGTAACAAATGGTGTGTTGATGATGAACTCCTTGCTCTTGTGCTTCAAATGATCGTCTCCCCAACACTCAACTCTCTCTCACAGGATATGGATTTGGTGGAAAGAAGATTTGAGTGGACAGCAACTTGGGGAAGGCTAGAGATCAAGATTCATATGGTGTGAATGGAATATCTTGGCCTCAACACATGAGTAGGTGGTTCTCTCTCAGAAAATGTGTATTGGAAGTGTAGATATGTTCTGATGGCTCTCTCCATGGATGAAGAGTGGGTGGAGGGGTATATATAGCCTCCACACAAAAACTAACCGTTACACACAATTTACCAATCTCGGTGAGACCGAATTGAGAAACTCGGTCGGATCGATTTAGCAAACCTAGTGACCGTTAGGATTTTCGGTGGGACTGAGATGCAACTCGGTAGGACCGATATGGTTAGGGTTAGGGCATAACGTAATCTCGGTGTGACCGATTACACAAACTCGATGGGACCGATTTTGGTAATAAGCTAACCAGAGAGTTGGTCAGGTAAACTCGGTGGGACCGATCGCTCATTTCGGTGGGACCGAAATGTTACAAAAGGGAAACAGAGAGTTTACATTGCAATCTCGGTGGGACCGATCGCTCATTTCGGTAGGACCGAAACGTTACGAAGGGAAACAGAGAGATTACAACCCCATCTCGGTGTGACCGAGATCCCTATCGGTGGGACCGATTTGCCTAGGGTTTGTGGCAGTGGCTATGACATCTGAACTCGGTGGCGCCGGATAGAAAGAATCGGTGGGGCCGAGTTTGACTTTTGGTTTAGGTCATATGTGGATGTGGGAAGGTAGTTGAGGGTTTTGGAGCATATCACTAAGCACTATGAAGCAAGAACCTCATCAAGCAACACCTCATCCCTCCTTGATAGTATTGGCTTTTCCTATAGACTCAATGTGATCTTGGATCACTAAAATATGAAATGTGGAGTCTTGAGCTTTGATCTTGAGCCAATATTTTTGTCCTTAGTATTTTGAGAGGTCCACTTTCCTCATCCATGCCATGCCATTCATTGAGCTTTTCCTGAAATATTAATCTTGGAATAGCATTAGCTCAATGAGCTATATGTTGTTAGGAATTACCAAAACCACCTAGGGATAGTTGCACTTTCAGTCTCCCCCTTTTTGGTAATTGATGACAACATACAGATCAAAGCTTCGACAAATGATAATAAGAGTGAAAAACATTGTCGCTTTGAGAAGTATGTGAAAAGCAAGAGCTCCCCCTAAATTTGTGCATAGTTTATGATTTGCTTTGGACTGCAAATGCACAAAGAATTAGGCTCATGGGTTACTCTTCCACGTCACACACATCTTGGTGGAGCGCTCAAAATGATAATAATTAAATACATGCACTCATCACCAAGCAAAGTGAATGATCATATAGGGATAAAAGGATAATGTCATCCAACAAGCATTAATGTAGCATATGATCAAACACGCATGATCATCCAAGTATCACGCAGACAGAAAGTATCTCAAACAAGAAAATAAAGTTCAACCACCAAAGCAAGAGAGAATAAAAAGCAACGCTCTCTCTCGAAGCCTATGATCTATACATTTTTCTCCCCCTTTGGCAACAAGTTACCAAAAAGTTCCTAGAAAATGCATAGCACTAAATCGTCTCTCAGGCTTGGTCTTTAGGTGGTGGTGTCTGGATAAATCCAAGAACGAAGGCTTCAGTCGAAGTAGATGGAGTTGATGGAGTAGGTGCTGGAGCGGGTGGCACTGAAGCTGTAGCTGGTGCAGATGAAGTGGCTCTGGTGTCTGGAACTGGCACTGCAGCTGACCTCTGAGCTCTAGGCACTCTGGCAAATGCATCAGTGGTTGTCTTGCCCTTCCTCTCCTACATATCATCCTGAAGTTGCTCCACAACAGACTAGATCTCAGTTACCTTCACATCCAAGTCATAGAACTTTTGCTCCACGATCCTCTCCAGGCTCTCCTGGTTTTGAGTCAGGGTGGCCAGTCCCTTCTCAATCCTCAGAGTGGAGGCAATCAAGTAGCCAAGCTGATCTTGCTTGCTCTTCAGAAGATACTGAGATGCTTCTTCAGTAGTTGGCATCCTTGCAGCCTTTTCAGCACTTGCCTTCTCCTTCTTGGCTTGTGCGTGCATAGAAGATGGTTCATTTTCATCCATCACCACAGTGTTGTCCTCAAATTTTGGGTAGATGGGCAGGTGTTCCTTGTCCAGCAAATATGTGCCAGTGCCCATCTTGGAGTTAATCACCTCCTGGATCTGTGGGGCATACCCACAACTCCTCTTCTGGTCAGCAGCTGTCCTCTTGATAGTTTCAACTATAAGACTCATGACCTTGAACTTTTGTGGGACATCAAAGATGTGAAGCAAATTAATTACATGGCCTCTAATCATCTTGTGATCACCTGACTTTGGCAAGAGATTGTGCCTGAGGATCCAGTTGATAGTTGGCAAGCCTGACAGAAGGTAATGTATAGATCCAAACTTATGTGTCTCAAGAGCAGCATCTAGGATCTCCTTGTACATGTGTGCCATGGAGTTGTGATCCTTATTCTTCTTGGCATAGACATCCAAGTCATCTTCACTCTCTTCTGGAGCATTGATCAACTTCGCCCATTCTGCAACTGTTGACTGGTACCTCGTACCTTCAGACATCCAGACAATCCTTCCATCTGGGTAGAAGTGAGCTGTGGAGTAGAACTGCATGATAAGCTCATCATTCCATTTTGTGAGCTTCTGAGCCACAAACTCATCAACTCCACAAGCCTTGAAACTGTCATACACACCTAGATAATGTTCATCATTCTCCTTGATGTAGTCCCAGTCGACCCATCTCATGTCACACACTATTGGTTTCTTGTCAAGCAAGATGGTCTCATAGAAGTCCCGCTGTTCCTCTGTATGTAACCTGTAGTCCACAACAGTCCTTCTCCTGGTGGCATATGGATCAGACTCTCTCCATAGCCTCAATACTGAGTCCTTCCTGACTTTCATGTTCTCTGCAACTGGATGAGCATCATTGTGATCTGGAATTTTTGGCATTAACTTCCTCAAAACATGTGACTCATCTTCTTCTTCTTCTTCCATTTCAGCTTCAGGCACTGGGGCCTTGTTATTCTCCTCAGCAAGGATGTTCCTGGTGCTCCTCTTTGGTTTTGGATTTGGAGCTGGAGCAGCAGCCTTAGGAGCAATCTTAGGCTTAGATGGAATAGCCCCTGCCCTGATGGCATCACCCATAAGCTTCTGAGCTTTGGGTGCTGGTGCAGCATCTTCTTCCTCTTCCTCTTCCTCTTCAGAATCTCTCATGATTGAGGATCTCCCAAACACTCTAGCAATGGTCTTCTTGACCCTCTCTTTCCTCTTCTTCTCTGCCACAACCTGCTCTTTGGGTGTAGATCCCAAAGTCTCTTGAGTAGATGCTCTGGCCTTAGACATTGAAATTCTCTTGGCAGGAACCTTTTGCTTCATGCCTGGCTTGGTGGCAGCAGCTGTGCCATATTCCTTCTTCAGGACTTCCCTCTTCGAGGTGGTTTCTTCTTCCTCAGCCACATAGTCCTCATCCTCTGACTCTGAGATTCTTTTCTTGCTGGCCCTGGTGGCAGCCTTGGGTAAGTTGCTTGGGGTGCTCCTGCTACCCTCATCAGAGCTGCTAAGGGACTAGTGCCCTCACTCAAGTGAACCTGCTCCTCTGACTTGTTCTGGCTGTCACTCTGATCAGACATATTGCAAATACTGACAGCAGACCCTGTGAATAGATATAGATGAGATAGAGTGGATGAGCATCACAAAATGCAGAGGTTTTTTTTGCAAAAGAATGAGTCAAAAACTTAGTTTTAGTTTTCCACAGAAAGCATTTCGGATCAACCGATTTGTAAACTCGGTGATACCGAAGCAGCTGTTGGAACCTAAACTAGTGAACTCGGTCAGACCGAGTCACAGTTCGGTGGCACCGAGACTGCTAGGGTTTCACAAAGTCCTGAACTCGGTCACACCGATTTGCAATTCTCGGTCAGACCGAGAATCACATGTGCAATGGCCTGAGCCGAATCGGTGGTACTGAGTTCCATAACTCGGTGGGTCCGAGATGGTTTTGGCGGAAACCTAACCCTAAATTCTCAATTCACGACTAAACTACGGAGTGTTTTCGGTAGATAGAATGATCTCAATCGTGGCAAGATACATGGCAAACACAATATGCTAGGAATCAGATAAGGATAGCACAGTGATCGAGTTCATACCCTAGTTCGGCGATGAACTCGCTACGGCGGCAATGGCGGGGATGATTCCCGTTGACGGCGGCGGAGACCAGCGGCAGGAGGCGGCTGGCGACGAGGAGGACGATCCGGAGACCCTAGAGGCAGAGCGGGCTAAGCGCGGGCGAAAGAGTTCGGAGAAAATTTCCAAAATTTTGCCCGTGGGTATATATAGCCCGACCCTATCGGTGTGACCGAGTGGAACAACTTGGTGGCACCGAGATGCATAACTGCAAGCAGTTGCTGCAACTTGGTGTGACCGAAAAGTTCAAATCGGTTGCACCGAGATTGAAAACCTAGACCGACTTAGTGATCTCGATATGACCGAAATGGGTGAACCGGTCAGACCGAAACGCACAAAGAAGTTTTGGAAGTTTAAGTATATGGCGAATCGGGGACTCCGAGTGCTCCTCACACAGAGTGGTCCGAATCTGACTTGATCAAATTTTGTGATGCAGCATGAATAGAGTTTGAGACGAGAAAAGCATAGATAGCTAGAGAAGGTTCTTAGGCATTCTTGTCCATCCACTTGGCCAAAAGAAAAGGAAACCAATCAATCAAAACTACAAGTGGATGTCCTCGAATGAGTAAATTATGCAACCAACAAGCTCACACAATAAAATGACAAATGAAATATGTGGCAAAGCATGCACAAATAATTCTAGCATCTATCAAGCAATTGGCGATGACTAGGTCATCCATATATGAGTATATTGACTTAGGAGTCAAATGAGAACATTTGATCATAGGTCATACTAATCGTTTAAGCACAAGTGGGGTTACCACTTTTACATAAAGCATTGTTGTGTTCACACCATTAGAGTTTAACTCAATTTTTAGAGTAAAGCTCCCCTAGATGTGAGATCCCCCCTAAGAGGGATAAACTAACCTTGGGTTTTGTCGATGATGACTTCATGTAGATGTTGAAGATGTGGATGTTCAATGTTGATGTAGAGCATTTGGAGCTATCCTTTGGAGTGAGTTGCACTTTCAATACCTACACGGGTTAGTCCCACAAGGAACAAACAAGGATATCCATAGACATAGAGTGATGCACACATAAGATGATGTCTATGAAAGCTTTAGGTTACCTTGTCCCTTGTCTTACCAACAAGAGGGTTTGTGACTCCTTGAACTAGTGCAAGATGTGGAAGTTGATTGCACTTGTTCTTGCCAAAATGATAAGAGTGAAGTATGTTGGCGGAGTCACCCTCAAGAACTCTCTAGTTCTTCTTCTTCTGGATCCACACCATCTTGATGGGAATCCTCGGAGTTGTAGTTGTACTTAATGAAGTGGAACTTGATGTAGTCTTGGGAACCCACTTGACCAAGGCCTTAGGAGCTTCTTCAAATGCATCAATTTCCTCTTGAAGCTTGTCCTTGCCTTTTTGCTTGTGGTCTTGTGGTGGAAGATCATCTTGAGCTTGTGTCCCTTGGAAAGAAGTAGGATCATACTTCTCTTGTTGAGGAACAAACTTCGTCTTCGGGTATTGATCTTCTTCCCACTCAACTCCATTGGCATTGAACTTCCGTTCAAAACCAATACCTTGATTCCTCCAGTGCCTTCCTTGCTTGCGAACAATTTCCTCGAATTGCTTACTCCCGGCAAGGCTCTTGTAAACACCTTTCTCTATAATTCCCTTCAATGAGCTATTTTCTTGCTCAAGTGTAACTTGGCTAATAGAATCATTAGTGGAATCAAGAGAACTACTAGAAGCAACAATATTGGATTTAGCATGATTATTGTTACTACTAGAGGAAGAATATTTCTTGTTCTTGTTACTAGACTTGACTTGAGGCATGTAAGTGGATAAGAGTAAACGCTTGGCAATGTAAGAAGAACTTTTCTTGCGAAGATCAACATTGATTGCCTTTAAGAACTCATGCTCTTGCTCAAGATTGAGCTTCTCAAAACGTAATTTCTCATGAGTCCTTAAAAGTTCTCGATGATCTCCTAAGATAGTTTCATGAGCTAGCTTAAGAGTGTTTAGTTCTTTAGTTAGAGACTCAATCTTCTCCTTATCATTGTCATTCGTTTCATCATAGTATTCATCACTATAGTTGTCAACAAGTAAATCATCATCACCTAACAAGTCATCTTTCATCACTATTGAAATCAACATACTCGGGGTGTGATACCTTTGGACCTTTGGCCATGAAGCATCTTCCAATTCCTTCATTTGGTGAATCAAATATGTCATAGGAGTTGGTTGACACAAGTGCTAGACCGGCAACACCTTCATCTTGAGTATATTCGGAGTCGGAGTGATAGCTTCTCTCGGAGTCATTGTCGGAGTCGGAGCCGGATACCCATTCACCAACATGAGCTTGATGTCTTCGTTTTGTGTAGCTCCTTGATGACTTGTCCTTCCTTTCCGAATCCTTGCTTCTCCGAGAGGGTCTTCGTTCATATCGATCATCCCTACTCCTTCTCTCCCTTGATGGTGATTCTTCTCTTCTACTTCTTCTTTTGGGAGAATCTTCTCTTCTCTTGTGGGGAGCCGTACACTCATTGGAGTAGTGTCCGGGTCTTCCACAATTGTAGCAGTTTTGCTCTCGACTAGAAGATCTTTTGTCATTGTAGGACCTTGACTTGGAACTTCTCTCTTTGCTTCTATTCTTGTAGAACTTGTTGAAGTTCTTCACCATTAAGCTCAATTCATCATTGAAGGTTTGTTTCTCACTTGATGATGTGGGGGCTTCACATGAGGCCTTGTAAGCACCACTCGACTTGTTATGGATCTCCTCCTTATCCTTGAGTGACATCTCATGAGCAACAATTCTTCCAATGACTTCCGTTGGCTTGAGATCTTTGTAATTTGGCATCATTTGGATCACTGTGCATACGGTATCATATTTTCCATTTCAGCGACACCTTCACCATCCTTAATTTTGAACTTGTCAAGTTGACTTTGGAGCACATCCAACTTGGATTCCTTGACAGAGTCGGTACCTTCGTGCATATCAATCAAAGTATCCCAAATTTCCTTTGCATTCTCAAGATGGCTGATTTTGTTGAATTCTACGGGGCACAATCCGTTGAAGAGGATATCACAAGCTTGGGCATTGTATTGTAGCATCTTCAACTCATCCGCGGTAGCTTCATGATTCGGTTCTCTCCCATCAAAGAATTCACCTTGAAAGCCAACACACACAATAGCCCAAACGGCGGGGTTATGTCCAAGAATATGCATTTTCATCTTATGCTTCCAACTAGCAAAATTAGTACCATCAAAGTAAGGACCTCTACGGTGATAATTTCCCTCGCTAGAAGCCATACTCTCCTAGGTTGTGAAACCAAGGCTATGACCACCAAAAGCTATGGAAATCAAAGCAAATGGAGACCAGAGCTCTGATACCACTTGTAGGATCGAAAGTATGTCTAGAGGGGGGGTGATTAGACTACTTGACCAAATAAAAATCTAGCCTTTTCCCAATTTTAGTTCTTGGCAGATTTTAGCAACTTTGGATAAGTCAAGCAATCTTTTACACAATTCAAGCAAGCATGCAAAGAGACTATGAGCAGCGGAAAGTAAAGCATGCAACTGGCAAGAATGTAAAGGGAAGGGTTTGGAGAATTCAAACGCAATTGGAGACACAGATGTTTTTGTCGTGGTTCCGATAGGTGGTGCTATCGTACATCCACGTTGATGGAGACTTCAACCCACGGAGGGTAACGATTGCGCGAGTCCACGGAGGACTCCACCCACGAAGGGTCCATGAAGAAGCAACCTTGTCTATCCCATCATGGCCATCGCCCACGAAGGACTTGCCTCACTAGCGGTAGATCTTCACGAAGTAGGCGATCTCCTTGCCCTTACAAACTCCTTGGTTCAACTCCATAATCTTTGTCAGAGGCTCCCAAGTGACACCTAACTAATCTAGGAGACACCACTCTCCAAGAAGTAACAAATGGTGTGTTGATGATGAACTCCTTGCTCTTGTGCTTCAAATGATAGTCTCCCCAACACTCAACTCTCTCTCACAGGATATGGATTTGGTGGACAGAATATTTGAGTGGAAAGCAACTTGGCGAAGGCTAGAGATCAAGATTCATATGGTGTGAATGGAATATCTTGGCCTCAACACATGAGTAGGTGGTTCTCTCTCAGAAAATGTGTATTGGAAGTGTAGATATGTTCTGATGGATCTCTCCACAAATGAAGAGTGGGTGGAGGGGTATATATAGCCTCCACACAAAAACTAACCGTTACACACAATTTACCAATCTCGCTGAGACCGAATTGAGAAACTCGGTCGGACCGATTTAGCAAACCTAGTGACCGTTAGGATTTTCGGTGGGACTGAGATGCAACTTGGTAGGACCGATATGGTTAGGGTTAGGGCATAACGTAATCTCGGTGTGACCGATTACACAAACTCGGTGGGACCGATTTTGTGTTCTGATGGATCTCTCCATGAATGAAGAGTGGGTGGAGGGGTATATATAGCCTCCACACAAAAACTAACCGTTACACACAATTTACCAATCTCGCTGAGACCGAATTGAGAAACTCGATCGGACCGATTTAGAAAACCTAGTGACCGTTAGGATTTTCGGTGGGACTGAGATGCAACTCGGTAGGACCGATATGGTTAGGGTTAGGGCATAACATAATCTCGGTGTGACCGATTACACAAACTCGGTGGGACCGATTTTGGTAATAAGCTAACCAGAGAGTTGGTCAGGTAAACTCGGTGGGACCGATCGCTCATTTCGGTGGGACCGAAATGTTACAAAAGGGAAACAGAGAGTTTACATTGCAATCTCGGTGGGACTGATCGCTCATCTCGGTAGGACCGAAACGTTACGAAGGGAAACAGAGAGATTACAACCCCATCTCGGTGTGACCGAGATCCCTATCGGTGGGACCGATTTGCCTAGGGTTTGTGGCAGTGGCTATGACATCTGAACTCGGTGGTGCCAGATAGAAAGAATCGGTGGGCCCGAGTTTGACTTTTGGTTTAGGTCATATGTGGATGTGGGAAGGTAGTTGAGGGTTTTTGGAGCATATCACTAAGCACTATGAAGCAAGAACCTCATCCCTCCTTGATAGTATTGGCTTTTCCTATAGACTCAATGTGATCTTGGATCACTAAAATATGAAATGTAGAGTCTTGAGCTTTGAGCTTGAGCCAATCTTTTTGTCCTTAGTATTTTGAGGGGTCCACTTTCCTCATCCATGCCATGCCATTCATTGAGCTTTTCCTGAAATATTAATCTTGGAATAGCATTAGCTCAATGAGCTATATGTTGTTAGGAATTACCAAAACCACCTAGGGATAGTTGCACTTTCACAATAGCGTGGGGTGAATATTCTTGTGTGTGCTTGTTTGCTTTATTACTAAGTAATTTTTATTTGCTGTTCTAAGTTGTTCTCTATCTTTAGTTATGGATATGGAACACGAAATACCAAAAAAATAGGTTTACTTGCTACTCATGGAGACGGGGAACCTCCTAAAACCCTCGATGCTCATTATGTGAAAGATATTATGTACTACTTTGATAATCTTGAGAAAACCCCGTTCAACTTTATAATGGGAGTAACATTGGATCAACATGAATACTTTAGGGATTATCGCTTGACTCAAAAAGGGAAACTATTATGGGATCAAATTTATATGTTGCATTGGTATGCTCGGCAACTATGCTTGAGATATGATTATACTTGTTGCTCTAGGATGAAGGCTCCACACCTTCCCTTTTCATGTGAATTTAATGATGATGAAACCTTGACTTCTTATTCTAATGGTATATATGATTATTATGATGTGGAACGAATAGAAGAATTCGTTGCTTTTATGAGTGCTTATGAAATTGAATCTTTGTTTAAAGAGTTTGAAGATTTTGATGATTCAATTTATTAGCTATCCTAAAATATTGCTATGAGAATTATAAATACAATTATGATATTGATGAATTTATTGAGAAAGTCTCCGCTATCCGAGAAGAGACTAATATTTTGCGGGAGTCTATGGAAGAAGAAATTGATGAAACTATGAGCTCATTGGATGAAAAAGATGACGAGGAGAGCGAAGAACAAAAGGAGGAAGAGCGGATTAGCTACCCGTGCTCACCTTCTAATGAGAGTAACTCTTCAACTGATACATTGTTTAATTTCCCTTCGTGCTTACCGGAGGATGATTGTTATGATACCGTTGATTCTTTCGAAATATCCCTTTTTAATGATGCTTGCTATGCTTGTGGCCAAGATGCCAATATGAATTATGCTTATTGAGATGAACTTGCTATAGTTCCTTATGTTAAACATGAAATTGTTGCTATTGCACCCACGCATGATAGTCCTATTATCTTTTTGAATTCTCCCGACTACACTATATCGGAGATGTTTGTCCTTATTAAGGATTATATTGATGGGTTGCGTTTTACAACTACACATGATGATTTTGATAGATATAATATGCATGTGCTTGCTGCTCCTACTTGCAATTATTATGAGAGAGGAACTACATCTCCACCTCTCCATGTCTCCAATATGATAAAATTGCAAGAAACTTCTTATACTATGCATTGGCCTTTACTATGTGTGCATGAATTGTTCTTTTATGACATGCCGATGCATAGGAAGAGAGTTAGACTTCGTTGTTGCATGATATATTTTACTTTGTGCTCACTACTAAATCACAAATCATTGTTAATTAAAATTGTCTTTGATATACCTTGAGATCCGGGTGGATTCATTACTTGAGCACCTTATGCCTAGCTTAATGGCTTTAAAGAAAGCGCTGCCAGGGAGACAACCCGGAAGTTTTAGAGAGTCATTTATTTCTGTTGAGTGCTTTTATATAGTTTAAAAACAAAAAAAATAAAGAGGGGAACCCAAAACTTTTCAAAAAGGAAAGTGAAAGTGAGAGAGACAAGCATTGTTGAAGTGGGGGAGCTCCTTGAACTTCGTTCATGCTCACGGAAACTTTGTGAATCTTGATTACATAAACTTTTCAACAAACATAATTATCCCCTTGTACAATTACATTGTATTATAAAAGTAATGTGCCAAGATTTGCCTTCAGGATGTTTACATTGCTTGTTGGTTTGTGCGGTGCATAACAGAAACTTTGGCTGTAGTGCGCGATTTTACATTTTTTTACTGGAACGTCAAACGGTTATGAAATTTTTTTGCACTGTATTTCTATACAAATTGTTTATTTTTTCTAATTTTTTTTTCAGAATTTTGTAATCACCAGAAGTATGGTGAATGTTCAGATGATTATAGACTGTCATGTTTAAGACAGATTCTGTTTTTGATGCATAGTTTGCTTGTTTTGATGAAACTATCGATTTCTATTAGTGGATTAAGCCATGGAAAAGTTATATTACAGTAGCTACAATGAAAAAACAAAATATGAATTGGTTTGCAACAGTACTTAGAGTAGTGATTTGCTTTATTATACTAACGGATCTTACCGAACTTTCTGTTAAGTTTTGTGTGATTGAAGTTTTCAAGTTTTGGGAGAGATCACGATGGATGAAGGAATAAGGAGTGGCAAGAGCCTAAGCTTGGGGATACCCGAGGCACCCCAAGGTAATATTCAAGGACTCCCAAGCAACCAAGCTTGGGGATGCCCCGGAAGGCATCCCCTCTTTCTTCTAACGATCATCGGTAATTTCACTTGGAGCTATATTTTTATTCGTCACATGATATGCGTAAATCTTGGAGCGCCTTTTCCATTTAGTTTTCACTTTTCTTTTATGCACCATACTGGTATGAGATAGTCCTTGGTTGATTTATAGAATGCTCATTGCACTTCACTTATATCTTTTGAGTATGGCTTTATAGAATGCTTCATGTGCTTCACTTATATCATTTGAAGTTTGGATTGCCTGTTTCTCTTCACATAGAAAACCGCCATTTGTAGAGTGATCTTTTGCTTCACTTATATTTGTTAGAGTGTGGGCATATCTTTTGTAGAAAGAATTAAACTCTCTTGCTTCACTTATATCTATTTAGAGAGATGACAGGAACTGGTCATTCACATGGTTAGTCATAAAATCCTACATAAAACTTGTAGATCACCGAATATGATATGTTTGATTCCTTTCAATAGTTTTGCAATATAAAGATGGTGATATTAGAGTGATGCCAGTGGGTAGTTGTGGATTGTAGAAATACTTGTGTTGAATTTTGTGATTCTCGTGGCATGCATGTATGGTGAACCGTTATGTAGCGAAGTTGGAGCATGAGGTATTTATTGATTGTCTTCCTTATGAGTGGCGGTCAGGGACGAGCGATGGTCTTTTCCTACCAATCTATCCCCCTAGGAGCATGCGTGTAGTACTTTGTTTCAATGACTAATAGATTTTTACAATAAGTATGTGAGTTCTTTATGACTAATGTTGAGTCCATGGATTATACGCACTCTCACCCTTCCATCATTGCTAGCCTCTTCGGTACCGTGCATTGCCCTTTCTCACCTCGAGAGTTGGTGCAAACTTCACCGGTGCAACCAAACCCCATGATAGGATATGCTCTATCACACATAAGCCTCCTTATATCTTCCTCAAAACAGCCACCGTACCTACCTATTATGGCATTTCCATAGCCATTCCGAGATATATTGCCATGCAACTTCCATCATCATCATATACATGACTTGAGCATTTATTGTCATATTGCTTTGCATGATCGTAATATAGCTAGCATGATGTTTTCATGGCTTGTCCGTTTTTTATGTCATTGCTATGCTAGATCATTGCACATCCCGGTACACCGCCGGAGGCATTCATATAGAGTCATATCTTTGTTCTAGTATCGAGTTGTTATATTGAGTTGTAAGTAAATAAAAGTGTGATGATCATCATTATTAGAGCATTGCCCCATGAAAAAAAGAGAGAGAGGCCAAAGAATCCTAAATACAAAAAGGGGGCCAAAGAAGCCTGCCAAAAAAAGGAAAAAAGGGGCAATGTTACTATCCTTTTACCACACTTGTGCTTCAAAGTAGCACCATGTTCTTCATATAGAGAGTCTCTTGAGTTATCACTTTTATATACTAGTGGGAATTTTCATTATAGAACTTGGCTTGTATATTCCAATGATGGGCTTCCTCAAATGCCCTAGGTCTTCATGAGCAAGCAAGTTGGATGCACACCCACTTAGTTTTCAATTTGAGCTTTCATACACTTATAGCTCTTAGTGCATCTGTTGCATGGCAATCCCTACTCCTCGCATTGACATCAATTGATGGGCATCTCCATAGCCCATTGATTAGCCGCGTCGATGTGAGACTTTCTTCCTTTTTGTCTTCTCCACACAACCTCCACCATCATATTCTATTCCACCTATAGTGCTATGTCCATGGCTCACACTCATGTATTGAGTGAAAGTTGAAAAGGTTTGAGAACGTCAAAAGTATGAAACAATTGCTTGGCTTGTCATCAGGGTTGTGCATGATTTGAATGCTTTCTGTGGTGAAGATGGAGCATAGCCAGACCATATAATTTTGTAGGGATAACTTTCTTTGGCCATGTTATTTTGAGAAGACATGATTGCTTTATTAGTATGCTTGAAGTATTATTGTCTTAATGTCAAATGATAGACTATTGCTTTGAATCACTCGTGTCTTAATATTCATGCCATGATTAGATTACATGATCAAGATTATGCTAGGTAGCATTCCACATCAAAAATTATCTTTTTTATCATTTACCTACTCGAGGACGAGCATGAATTAAGCTTGGGGATGCTAATACGTCTCCGTCGTATCTATAATTTTTTATTGTTCCATGCAATATTCTACAACTTTCATATACTTTTGGCAACTTTTTATACTATTTTTGGGACTAACATATTGATCCAGTGCCCAGTGTCAGTTCCTGTTTGTTGCATGTTTTTTGTTTCGCAGAAAATCCATATCAAATGGAGTCCAAACGGGATAAAAACTGACGGGGATTTTTTTGGAATATATGTGATTTTTGGGAAGAAGAATCAACGCGAGACGATGCCCGAGGGGGCCAGGAGGCAGGGGCACTCCCTAGGGGGTCAGGCGCACCCTGGGCCCTCGTGGCCACCCCGTAAGGCAGTTGATGCCCTTCTTTCACTGCAAGAAAGCCAATATCCGGATAGAGGTCGTGTTAAAATTCAGCCCAATCGGAGTTACGGATCTCCGGGAATTTAAGAAACGGTGAAAGGCCAGAATCAGGAACGCAGAAACACAAAGAGAGAGACAGAGAGATAGATCCAATATCGGAGGGGCTCTCGCCCCTCCCATGCCATGGAGACCAAGGACTAGAGGGGAAACCCTTCTCCCATCTAGGGAGAAGGTCAAGGAAGAAGAAGAAGAAGGGGGCTCTCTCCCCCTCTCTCCCGGTGGCGCCGGAACATCGTCGGGGCCATCATCATCATTGCGACCTACACCAACAACTTCACCGCCGTCATCACCAACTCTTCCCCCCTCTATGCAGCGGTGTAACCCCTCTTCGGTAGTGTCACATGGATTCCAAGGACGGGGATGAAGAAGCACTACCTTGACGGCAAACTGCACATCAAGTGGAATGAATCGAGGGAAGATTAGTGCTCGATCAAGGAAGAGAACTTCCCGGCATACTGCGCTCCGAAAGACAAGAAGATCGAGAGGAACTAACGCCGGAGCGACATGGGTCCTAACGACGACAAACTTGGCATTGCTCTGGACAGAATAGTGATGCTCAAGACCCTTGGATTGACTATTGAGATGGTTGGTGCAGATTTCATGACGCGTCAGGTCGCTCCTCTTCAGCAGAGAGGTGGCCGACGAGGTTGGGAGTATGGAAACACCGCCAACATGCTGTGGCCACACCTAAGCCTACACAACAATTTGAGTATCATGGAGCACTACTGGCTTATTTACCAGCTTTTCAACAAAGGCTGCAACTTCACCTTGCCGGAAGGAGTCATCCCTTTTTGCAACAATACCGCCAAGGACTCCATCTTGGCAATGATGCCGGCGTGCAATGCCAAGTGTGCCCTAGTATATTGGAGAGTACCCGCCGAGGTCGAAGTGAATGAATGTTCTTTCAATTTGACCAAAAGGACGCATAGAGAGGAGAAAGACATGATCTACCCTACCAAGGACAATGAAGTTGAGTTCATTGCCTTGAGGGGGGAGAAGCAAGAAGGGCAGCTCGCTCCCGTGGCGTATTTAGTGATGCCGACGAGGAGGAGCACGCCGACGAGTGTGAGGTTGAAGAAGAACATGCCAAAGAGCATGGAGGTGGAGAAGAGCATGTCGAAGAGGAGGAGGAAGAAGATCCCCCTGCTCCTCCTACTCAAACTACTTTGAAGAAGCCAGCCAGGAAGAAGAGAATGCGTGTTGAGCCGGCAAGCGACAAGCTTGTTGGCATAGAAGTAGCTGCCAAAGCTTCCCAGCCACAACCTTCTCGGTGTCAACCACCCCTTCACACAAATTCCCGATAGCCTACTCCTTCAGCCGCGGAGCAGGCGGGAGCTTCACAGCCCCCAACTTCCTCGAGGATGAAGCATGCCAGAGTACCACCACCACCACATGAAACTTCCAACGCTGAGGACACCGTGTACTGGGATCGGACCAACCTCGGCGACCATGAAGAAGAGGAGTGAGTATTTCAATCTTTCTTCATCAACTCTCGATTTCTTGTCGCTATTGTTATTGTTGATTTGATTGTTGTTGTTTGTCTTGCAAGGATGAAGATGCATTGGCAGACTGGTCTCGAAAGTGGCTAAGGACCACCGAGGAGGGCGCCGGCAACCAACATCGACCAGGGCACAACCTCTCCTAGTGTTGCCGGTACGGGCCCCTAGCGTGAGGCTGTCATCTAATTCCCATTGGTGAGCACCACTGCAGGCCCTTTCAATTGCTGAGGCCAGCAAGGGAGCGGAGGATGAACACCATGAAGAAGAGAGCCAAGAGACGGGTCCCTTGAGGTCTTGTACAATGCAAGGTGCTTAGGGGGTGCTTAGCAAAATAAACCAAGCTTTTCCTAAGCACCAGTGCTTATCTCTATATGAGGGGTGCTTAATTAAGCGCCTGCCCTATGTAAATAGACATCGATGCTTCAGAAAAACCGATTTATTTGTCAAACCATCTCCCCTAAGCACCTTGCATTGTACAAGGCCTGACAACACCTGCAATTTCCATGCCTCAGCCGAATATCTCACTGGAAAGGATTCCCATTAACGAGTCTGTCTGCACTGAAGACTGATACCTTTTCAACATATCTATAATTTTTGATTGTTCCATGCTATTATAGTATCAATCTTGGATGTTTTATATGCAATATTGTATCTATTAACTTAGTGCCAAGTGCCAGTTTGTGTTTTCTTTGCCTATTTTTGGTTTTCCAGGAAATCAGTACCAAACGAAGTCCAAATGTCACGACACTTTTTGACTTTTTTGGACATAAGAGACCCGAAGCTTCGGGAGGAGGTCGGAAGGCGAAGGAGTAGGCCACAATCCACATGGGCGCGCCTAGGGAGGGTAGTGATACGTCTCCGTCGTAGCTATAATTTTTTATTGTTCCATGCCAATATTCTACAACTTTCATATACTTTTGGCAATTTTTGTTACTATTTTTGGGACTAACATATTGATCTAGTGCCCAGTGCCAGTTCATGTTTGTTGCATGTTTTTTGTTTCGTAGAAAATCCATATCAAACAGAGTTCAAATTGGATAAAAACTGACGGAGATTTTTTTTGGAATATATGTGATTTTTGGAAAGAAGAATCAACACGAGACGATGCCCGAGGGGGCTAGGGGGTTAGGCGCGCCTTGGGCCCTCGTGGCCACCCCGTAAGACGGTTGATGCCCTTCTTTCGCCGCAAGAAAGCCAATATCCGGATAGAGATCATGTTAAAATTTCAGCCCAATCAGAGTTACGGATCTCCGGGAATTTAAGAAACGGTGAAAGGCCAGAATCAGGAACGCTGAAAGAGAGAGAGAGACAGAGAGATAGATCCAATCTCGGAGGGGCTCTCGCCCCTCCCATGCCATGGAGACCAAGGACCAGAGGGGAAAACCTTCTCCCATCTAGGGAGAAGGTCAAGGAAGAAGAAGAAGAAGGGGGCTCTCTCCCCCTCTCTCCTGGTGGCGCCGGAACGCCGCCAGGGCCATCATCATCACCGCGATCTACACCAACAACTTCACCGCCATCATCACCAACTCTTCCCCCCTCTATGCAGCGGTGTAACCCCTATTTTACCCGCTGTAATCTCTACTTAAACATGGTGCTCAACGCTATATATTATTTCCCAATGATGTATGGCTATCCTATGATGTTTGAGTAGATCCATTTTGTCCTATGGGTTAATTGATGATCGTGATTGGTTTGAGTTGCATGTTTTATTATTGGTGATGTCCTATGGTGCTCTCTGTGTCGTGCAAGCGTGAGGGATTCCCTCTGTTGGGTGTTGCAATACGTTCATGATTCGCTTATAGTGGGTTGCTTGAGTGACAGAAGCATAAACCCAAGTAAGGAGGTTGTTGCGTATGGGATAAAGAGGAATTGATGCTTTAATGCTATGGTTGGGTTTTACATTAATGATCTTTAATAGTTGCGGATGCTTGCTCGAGTTCCAATCATAAGTGCATATGATCCAAGAAGAGAAAGTATGTTAGCTTATGCCTCTCCCTCAAATAAAATTGCAATAATGATTACCGTCTAGTTATCGATTGCCTAGGGACAAATAACTTTCTTGTGTCACAAAAAGCTCTCTACTAAAACTAACTTAGTTGTGTCTTCATCTAAACAGCCCCTACTTTTTATTTACGCGCTCTTTATTATCTTGCAAACCTATCCAACAACACCTACAAAGTACTTCTAGTTTCATAATTGTTCTAGGTAAAGCGAACGTTAAGCGTGCGTAGAGTTGTATCGGTGGTCGATAGAACTTGAGGGAATATTTGTTCTACCTTTAGCTCCTCGTTGGGTTCGACAGTCTTACTTATCGAAAGAGGCTACAATTGATCCCCTATACTTGTGGGTTATCAGGTAGGCGCGCCCATGTGCCTCGTGGGCCCCTTGTTCCTCAGTTTGACCTAATTCCAACTTTATAAATTCTCTAAAATTGGGAAACCAACAGAGAGCCACCCAAAATACTTTTCCTCCGCCGCAAGCTTCTGTTCTTGTGAGATCCCATATGAAGGCCTTTTCTGAACTCTGCCGGAAGGGGAGTCGATCACGGAGGGCCTCTACATCAACCTGCTGCCTTTCCATTATGGGTGATTAGTTTACCATAGACCACGAGTCCATATCGAGTAGCTAGATGGCTTCTTCTCTCTCTTTGATCTTCAATACAATGTTCTCCTCGATGTTCTTGGAGATCTATTTAATGTAATCTTTTTTGCAGTGTGTTTGTTGGGATCCGATGAATTGTGGGTTTATGATCAGATTATCTATGAATATTATTTGAGTATTCTCAGAACTCTTTTATGCATGATTATTATAGCTTTGTATTTCTCTCTGATCTATCCGTCTGGTTTGGCCAACTAGATTGATTTATCTTGCAATGGGTGAGGTGCTTTGTGATGGGTTCGATTTTGCGGTGCTCAATCCCAATGACAGAAAGGGGCATGGCACATATTTGAATCGTTGCCATTAAGGATAAAAAGATGGGGTTTATTCATATTGATTGGATTTACTTTTTCGATGTCATGTCATCTTGCTTAAGGCGTTACTCCATTCTTTATGAAGTTAATACTCTAGATGCATGCTGAATAGTGATCGATGTGTGGAGCAATAGTAGTAGATGAAGGTAGGAGTCAGTCTACTTGTCTCGGACGTGATGCCTATATACATGACCATTGCCTTGGATATCGTCATAACTATGTGCTTTTCTATCAATTGCCCAACAGTAATTTGTTTATCCATCGTATGATTTTGTTTGATAGAGAAGCCTCTAGTGAAAACTACGACCCCCGGGTCTATCTTTATCACATATTAAAATCCGAAAATACCTTGCTGCAATTTAATTTATTTTATGTTTTGTTTATCTATCTATCACTACGAGATTTGATCCTTGCAATTAACCACCAAGGGATTGACAACCCCTTGTTTGCGTTGGGTGCAAGTATTTGTTATATTGTGTGTAGGTGTTGTTCACGAGGAGTTGTGTGGTTCTCCTACTGGATTGATAACCTTGGTTCTTAACTAAGGAAAATACATATCTCTACTGTACTGCATCATCTTCTCCTCTTGGAGGAAATCCCAACGCAGCTCACAAGTGATGAAACCAAGGTTATCGAACCAGTAGGAGAACCAAGCAACACTATGTAAAATGGTACTTGCACACAAAGAACAAATACTTGCAAGCCTACGCGTAAGAGGGGTTGTCAATCCCTGTCGTGTAAAAGATAGATTTATTTGTATGATTTTGGATAAATAGATCTCTCGATAAAACAAAATAAAATAAATAAGAAAAAGTGTAGCAAGGTATTTTGGGGTTTTTAGAATAATAGATCTAAAAACAAAAGCAAATAAAAATAGATCTCAAAGCAAATATGATAAAGAATAGACTCGGGACCGTAGATTTCACTAGTGGCTTCTCTCAAGAAAATAGCATACGGTGGGTAAACAAATTACTATTGGGCAATTGATAGAACTTCAAATAATTATGATGATATCCAAGCAATGATCATCATATAGGCATCACGTCCAAGATTAGTAGACCGACTCCTGCCTGCATCTACTACTATTACTCCACACGTCGACCGCTATCCACCATGCATCTATTGTATTATGTTCATGGAGAAACGGACTAATGCAATAAGAATGATGACATGATGTAGACAAGATGTATTCATGTAGGAATAGACCCCATCTTGTTATCCTTAATAGCGACGATCAACACGTGTCTTGCTGCCCCTTCTGTCACTGGGAAAGAACACCGCACGAGCGAACCCATCACAAAGCATCTCTTCTCATGGCAAGAAAAATTGATATAGTCGGCCTAACTAAACCAAATATTCGAAGAAGAAATACAAGGCTATGAGTAATAATGCATATAAGAGATCAAAACTCAAATAACTTTCACTGATAAAATAGATCTGGTCATAAACTTAAAGTTCATCGAATCCCAACAAACACACCCCAAAAAGAGTTACATCAAATAGATCTCCAAGAGACCATTGCATTGAGAATCAAAGAGAGAGAGGAAGCCATCTAGCTACTGCCTACAGGCCCGTAGGTCTACAATGAACTATTCACGCATCATTGGAGAGGCACCAATGAGGATGATGAACCCCTCTGTCATGGTGTCTAGATTGGATCTCGTGGTTTTGGAACTTGCGACGGCTGGAATTGTGTCTCATCGACTCCCTTAGGGTTTCTGAAATATTTGGGGATTTATAGGTAGAAGAGGCAGTGTGGGAGGCCACTGAGGTGGACACAACCCACCAGGGCGCGCCTGGGCCCCCAGGCGCGCCCAGGTGGGTTGTGCCCCCCTCGGGCACCCCTCTGGTACTTCTTTGGCCCATCTTGTGTCTTATGGTCGAGAAAAATCACTAAAAAGTTTTGCTGCGTTTGGACTCCGTTTGGTATTGATTTTCTGCGAAGTAAAAAACAAGCAAAAAATAACAACTGGCACTGGGCACTATGTCAGTAGGTTAATCCCAAAAAATGATATAAAGTTGCTATAAAATGATTGTAAAACATCCAAGAATGATAATATAACAGCATTGAACAATAAAAAAATTATAGATACGTCGGAGTAGCAAAGACGTGCCAACAAGTGGGTTTGCTGACAGCCAAGGGACGACAATTGAAGTTGCCGGAGAGGTGACCATTCCCTCTCAACAATTCCATATAGGTAATCCTCTTTGCTTTGAGAGCTTTTCTTCCATTACCAATCTTGAGATTCGATTTCTTGAACTTGAATTTGAATTTCTCTTCGGTTTTCCTTCTCTACCTTGTTCACAGATCCACCCCAGCCCGAAGGCATGAATGTCAACATCAACATTGAGGGGATCACAAAGAGTGCCACAGAGGAGGCCACCAGGATTGCCAAGACCGAAACCGTTAGCGCTGTCACAGAGGAGGCTGCCAAAATTGCCGCCGCGGAATCCAATAGGAGAACTACAAAGGAGGTCGTCAAGATAGCGCTAGCACAGATGTTGACATGGGAGAAACCGACGAACACTGTGCCGGCAGCTAGCAACTAAACGTCAACATCTGAAGCCCCTTCGATAAGAGATTCTGTGATGCTCTCGGACCCGCAGCCCAATCCTGAAGCCCCCAGCTCATCTGGTTCCGGAGCCCTCGAGACTGTGGATGATGAAGCTGTCATCCCCATGTCTCGAAGTACTGAAGAGGTGCACGACGCCAATGACAACATTGCCGATCTCGCCTTCTTGAAGGCCATGGGCGATGGGTTCAAGGAGGTGCAAGAGCGCTATAACAAGTGGTGGGAGAAGATCCGCATTTGACAACTTGTCTTGGAACTAGGCGAGGAGAAGCTAAAGGAGAAGATTTAAGTGGCTCACATGTGGTATGAGGAAAAAGTTTAGAACATGAAGGAGCACGAAGCCAGGCTTGCTGCTGAAAGGCAAGCTTTTGTCCTGGGAAGGGCTGAGGCCAACATGGCGTAGGAAGATGTCAAAAGGAAAACAACAACCCTCAACAACAAGCTCATTCAGCTTCAAGTTCAGCTTCATGCTTAGGAGGAGGACCTTGCCACCAGAGAAGAAGCACTGTCCGACAAGCTTCACGCCAAAGACGACGAGATCCCAGATCTTCTTGCCAGCGGACCTAGGAGCTAGAGCAGACCTATAAGGAAACCATTAAAGCTCAAGCACTGAACCACGCTGGCGAGCTCAAGGAAGCCTTCAACACCGATGAAGCCCTTGAGGCCGCCAAGGCTAACTTGGAGGCCAAAGTAAAGAAGCTTGAAGAAAATCTTGACGCCAGCAACAAGGATATCCTTGCCCTCAAGGAATCAACAGAGAAGGAAGCTCTCACACTAGGGGAGCTCCAAACTTCACTCTCAACTAAGAACACGGAGCTCGATGTTGCTGCTAACGCCAAGGTTGATCTGCAACTAAAACTGTCCACCTTGGAGGAGAACCTTTAATCCGCCAAGGCCAGAGAGAAGATCTTAGCGACAGACTTGGAAACGAGAAGGTCTTGCTGGCAGACGCCAAGGAACAATTTGAGGAGCTGAAGGGGCCACTCACCCTATGTACCAAGCGCCTTGTTGATATCTGATACATCTCCAATGTATATATAGTTTATGAAGTATTCATGCCATGTTCACAACAATTTTATATAATTTTGGTATGATTTTATTAGAACTAACCCGGACTGACGCTGTTTTCAGCAGAACTACCATGGTGTCGTTTTTTGTGCAAAAATAAAAGTTGTCGGAATGGGATGAAAATTTACGGTGATTTTTTGTGGACCAAAAGAGACCCCCAAAGCATCGAGGAAAGACCATAAGCTTCACGAGGAAGCTACAAGCCTGGGGGGATGCGCCCACTCCCCAGGGTGCGTGGAGGAGGCTTGTGGGCCCCTCGAGCACCTCCTTGTCGTGAAACCAATGCCAAAAATTCTTATAAATACCTAAACCTCTGAAAAGAACCCTAGATCAAAAGTTCCACCGCCGCAAGCCTCTGTAGCCACGAAAAATCAATCTAGTCCCTCTCCGGCACCCTACTGGAGGGGGCCATCATCACCAGAGGCCATGGAGGAGGAACCCGGAGGGGGCCATCATCACCATGGATGCCAAGGACCAGAGGGAGAACCTCTCCCCATCTAGGGGGGAGGCCATGGAGGAGGAAGCACAGGTGGGAGACTCTCTCCCCCTCTCTCGGTGGCGCTGGAGTGCCACTGGGGGAACCATCATCGCGGTGATCGTCTTCATCACCTTCCTCATCTCTTTTAAGCGGTCCACTCTCCCGTACCCCGCTGTAATCCCCTACTTGAACATGGTGCTTTATGCCACATATTATGATCCAATGGTGTGTTGTCATCCTATGATGTTTTGAGTAGATTTCTTTTGTCTTTTGGGTTGATTGATGATCTAGATTGGTTTGAGTTGTATGTTTTATTTGGATGTTGTCCTATGGTGCCTTCCGTGCCGCACACACGTGAAGGATTCCCACTGTAGGGTGTTGCAATACGTTCATGATTCGCTTATAGTGGGTTGCTAGAGTGACAGAAGGTTAAACCCGAGTAAGGGGGTTGTTGCGTATGGGATAAAGGGGACTTGATACTTTAATGCTATGGTTGGGTTTTACCTTAATGATCTTTAGTAGTTGCAGATGTTTGCTAGAGTTCCAATCTTAAGTGCATATGATCCAAGTAGAGAAAGTATGTTAGCTTATGCCTCTTCCTCATATAAAATTGCAATAATGATTGCCGATCTTGTTAACAATTCCCTAGGATAATTTCGCACACGGTCCATCATTATTCCACACTCGCTCTTTGTAATATATTGTGATATATTCTAACTTTATGATAACAACACCTATTTTATATTTTAGTTCTCCGATATCATGCAAAACTATCCTCTTCATACCCATAACATAGTTTTATTTCTCGTTTCTAGATGGAAGCAAATGTTCGGTGTACATAGAGTCGTATCAGTGGCAGATAGGACCCGAGAGAATATTGATCTTACATTTAGCTCCTTGTGAGTTCGACACTCCATACTTATCACTTCCACCTTTGGAAATTGCTACGATGATTCCTTGCATCTGGGGATTATCAATATAGCAGAGCGCCCTAGTGTGCAGCTAACAGTCATGAATATGGATAGCTATAGCTTCACTGCCAACCCCAATCAAGCCACCAATGCAACGCTGACCTAGTTCCTTGATGGCCTCATTACTACACTGGAAGAACATCACAAGGAGCAAGCCGCCAAGTTTGCGAGCGAGTCCCAAATTCTTGTTCGGGATATCCTCTTCAAGATGCTCGTCAAGATTGTGCTCCGCAACCCCGGCATCAAGCTCTCGTACTGTCGGGACGGATGCAGTGAAGCTGAGAAGCTTGTCGCTCCCATTGCCGACACGGCCTCCGAAGGTGCGACCAGAGTCCAAGGACAACTCATGAACTGATCTTCTCGCGCTTGCTTGTAGTAGATATGGGCCATGTAAAAAGACAAACTATCTTTAAGTTAGACTTGTCTTATTATTCTTGTACGACACAATTTATGTGCTTGAATGAATGTGTGCTTCCTTCCCTATTCGACTCTGCCTTCGCATATATTTGTACCATATGCTTGCCGATGAGCACAGTCTAGTCGAGAGCGCTTAAGGAGCAGTCCCTTAGCAGCTTGCCGGAAGTGCTGCTTCCTGGCGAGTTAACACTTATTGGTCTTGATGCAGCTGCTTATATTCCTGAGCAGACTCGAAACAAAAAAGACAGCGATCAATCTCGACAAGGTTCCTTCGCGTACATGTTTTCATACAAAGATGAAAATATTTCGGAAAGCCGTCCCTACGATTATGTGGTGACTTGAAAATTTATAATATCTGGTTGTAGAGAACTCGACACTAAACCCAACTAAAATATACCAACCGCGTGTGTAATTGTGATCGTCTTTTTTCTAGAGAGTTCGGGAAGAGAACACAGTGAAGTTATGTTTGACTCGTAAATAGGTGGTCAAGATCACTTCTTGGTCATATTAATTTGCATCCGGATATGTGTAGTTTACTCTTCTTAATCTTGCACTCGTAAGTTAGCCACATATAAATGTTTAGTGCTTGCTGCAACCTCATCACTTAACCATTCCTCACCCATTAAGCTTTTCTAGTTTTGATACAAATGGTAATGAGATTGTTGAGTCCCCGTGGCTCACAGGTTATTACAACAACAGATGCAGGTACATGTAAAGCGATGTTTTGACGTGAGAGCGGTGCATGTTTGCTTTTGGAATTATTCTTCTACTTCTTCTTCATCGTCGATCATAGGACGAGTTCCCGGTTGGCAGCTTGAGATTAGCAGGGTGGATGTCATTTTTCTTTTTGTTTGATTTCATCTATAGTCGGATCCTGCTCTTCTCTATGCTGATTGCTATGTATTGATGTATTCATGTTGTAGCTTGTGGCGAGTGTAAGCTTTTATCTGGTATTTTCATTTATTCAGTACATGGTATGTTGTAATAATATCCACCTTGCGAAGCATCTCTGATATGCGCTTCCATCCTTAACAGGACTTCTGAGTTCCTTGAGGATAGGACCACATATTGGACATTACAACAGCAAGTCTATAGCTGCTTCGGTTGAAACCGCAACCCAAACGAACAAGGCCATACTCTCGATAAAACATCCACCGGAGAATTCAAAGAGCCCACTTGCATTTGTTAGACTATTACTTGGCTCTCAAGCTATCTAGTCCTAGTCGTATTGTAATAGGTCTAGTTGGCTTGTAATCTCTTATATATATACTGATGTATGCGGCTGCAATAATCAATCAACAATAGTTCTATTCAATCTTACATGATATCTTAGGGTTTCTGGTCCTAGGGTATGGCTCCGCCGCCCACCCTACCACCGCTGCCACTGCCCGGCTACTTCGAGCGCCGGGCTGCTACCCTCGCCCGCGCCGCCGCCGCGGCTTCCTCCTCCTCCGCCCTTGTTCTTCCACCACCACCACCCATGCCTCTGGTGCTCTCCTTCACCGATACAATCTCCGATATTAGTCCCTATATCCTCATTACTCTCGATTCACCTCCCACAACTATTACCATTGGCACCACCTCTTCGAAGCTCACCTCGGGCGCTGCAATCTTCGCTCCCACGTCGACGCCACCGTCGTGCCGCAATCCCATGATCCCCAATGGGTCAAGGATGACCTCGCTATCATCCAATGGATCTACATGCGCATCTCCACCGAGATCTTCAATCTCTCCTTCCGGGAAGCCGCCACCGCCACCGGTCTCTGGGCGGCCCTTCAGCAGTTGTTCCAAGACAATATCGATGCTCACACCAATCTACTCCACACCGAGCTCAAGAATACGGTGCAAGGCGACTCCTCCCTCAGTGTCTACTGCCAACGCCTTAGGTCCATCGCCGACGAACTACGTGAACTTGGTGATCCCGTTGAAGACCGGCAGCTTATCAACATCCTCCTCATTGGGCTCAACGAACAGTTCGACAAGCAGGCTTCTTTCATACCCATGATGCGGCCCCAACCAACCTTTGCCGAGGTGCGCTCCATCCTCCAGTGGGCCAACCGTGCTCAAACCAACAAGAACGCTCGCCCTAAGCTCTTCACCGCCGTTCCGCGCGGTCCGGCACCCACGGCGCCCCCTCCACCAGCGGTGCCTTCTTCCTCGACCGCGCCTGCTCCACCGCCAGGCTGGCGTCCCAGCCCTAGTTATCGCGGCAAGAATCCCATCTACCGACCGCCTATGACGTGCTCGGTGCCCACTCCTTCACCGTCGCCGGCCCCAAGTGTGCCACTAGCAGCTACGCCACCAGCAGCTACGCCTTGGCGTCCTTCACATGATCCCTGGATGGGGCTCGTCCAAGATTGGCCCATGCCATGGTCCTTTCCTGCTCCCCTCGGCGCTCCACCAGTTTACCCCGGTGCCTGGCAGCTCGGCGTGCAGCCCCATACTGGTGCCCCAGGACTCCTCACGCCTCGCCCGCCGACTCACGCCTACCATGCTGCTCCATCATATGGCGGTCCCTACTACATTGACGGCGGCCACTACTACACCCCACCGTCGGCCTTACTACCATCGCTGTCGTACCAACCGGCCCTGCTGCCATCACCTCCACCGCCGGCTCTCCTTCCCTCGCCGTCATACCAGCCGGCCCTACTGCCTACACCGACATCTGCTACATCGCCAAGCTGGGACCAAGCCGCCTTCATCCAGGCCATGAACAATTTTGCCTCCCAAGGCAACACAGGTACGGATTGGATTTTTGTTTCCGGTGCTTCTAGTCATATGTCTGCATCTAGTACGTTTCTCTCCTCTTGCACTTCACCACTTTTTAAATCCATCACCCCCGGTGACGGTTCTTCTATACCCATCTATTGTGTTGGTCAGGCTCACCTTTCTCCACCACCAAAACTCTTCTTCTTCGTCATGTACTCGTTGCTCCTGCCCTCATAAAAAAATTTAATCTCTGTTCATCAATTCACCTGTGATAATCTTATTTCTGTCGAATTTGACCCCTTTGGCTTATCTGTGAAGGATTATCAGACCAAGGTCGAGATCGCGCGGTTCAATAGATCCAGTGACTTATACTCTTTCAATGGTGTTCCCGTCATTGCCTCTCCAACCTCCATGATGGCATCTGTTGATCTCTGGCATCGGCGTCTAGGGCATCCGAACCCTGCAGTTTTAGCATTTGTTCTTAGTGAATTTACTATACCTTGTAATAGAGATTCTAACGATTCCTCCGTTTGTGAGTCATGCCAATTAGGCAAGCATGTGCGTCTCCCTTTTAGTTCTTCTAGCTCTTCAAGCACTTATCCCTTTGAATTAATACATTGTGACCTCTGGACATCGCCTATTGCTAGTGTCTCTGGTTTTAAATACTATCTTGTTATATTAGATGATTTTACACACTTTGTCTAGACCTTTCCTCTCCGCAACAAATCTGACGTTCACGTTCTCTTTCTCAATTTTCAGCGATACGTCTCCATGGACTTCTTTCTCCCTGTTCGCTTCATACAATGTGATAATGGTCGTGAATTTTATAATGTTAAAAATCATACCTTCTTTCTTAACCACGACATTCTTCTCCGTTTTTCTTATCCCTACACTTCTCCTGAAAACGGCAAAGCTGAACGTTCTCTTCATACTATAAATGATATTATTCGTACCCATATTCTTCAATCTTCCATGCCTTCCCAATACTGGGCTGAGGCTCTCCATACCGCTACATATCTTCTCAATATCCGTCCCACCAAAGCCAATCCCAACGTCACCCCCTACTTTTCTCTGTTTCTGTGTCATCCAGACTACTCTGACATTCGTGTTTTTGGTTGCCTCTGCTTTCCTAACACTTCCGCTACCACCGCTCATAAGCTCTCTCCCCGCTCTCTCCCGTGTGTTCTCCTCAGTTTTTCGGATGAACACAAAGGCTATCGCTGCCTTGACTTATACACCGGTCAGGTTCTTGTATCTCGGCATGTCACCTTTGCCGAACATATCTTTCCATTTGCTCAACGTACTTCTCCATCACACCTCACTACTTCCCTACCTAACCACCCTCCTACTCGTTTCCCTTTTTATGCTCCTCTTCTGCAATCTCAATCTCCAAATATCTCTTCACCACCATCCCAACCAAATGCCCCTACACTGCCGACACCCAATCATAACCCTCCACCTTCGCCACCTGCATCATCGCCCATACATACCGATGCGTGATACGTCTCCAACGTATCTATAATTTTTGATTGCTCCATACTATATTATCTTCTGTTTTGGACATTATTGGGCTTTATTATACACTTTTCTATTATTTTTGGGACTAACCTACTAACAGGAGGCCCAACGCAGAATTGCTATTTTTTTTGCCTATTTTAGGGTTTCGAAGAAAAGGAATATCAAACGGAGTCCAAACGGAATGAAACCTTCGGGAACATGATTTTTGGAACGAATAAGATCCAGGAGACTTGGACCCTACGTCAAGCAACCAACAGGGAAGCCACGAGGTAGGGGGCGTGCCTACCCCCCCAGGCGCGCCCTCCACCCTCGTGGGCCCCCTGTTGCTCCACCGACGTACTCTTTCCTCCTATATATACCTATGTACCCCCAAACGATCAGATACGGAGCCAAGACCCTAATTCCACCGCCGTAACTTTCTGTATCAACGAGATCCCATCTTGGGACCTGTTCCGGAGCTCCGTCGGAGGGGGCATCGATCACGAAGGGCTTCTACATCAACACCATAGCCTTTCCGATGAAGTGTGAGTAGTTTACCTCAGACCTTCGGGTCCATAGTTATTAGATAGATGGCTTCTTCTCTCTTTTTGGATCTCAATACAAAGTTCTCCCCCTCTCTTGTGGAGATCTGTTTGATGTAATCTTCTTTTGCGGTGTGTTTGTTGAGACCGATGAATTGTGGGTTTATGATCAAGTTTATCTATGAACAATATTTGAATCTTCTCTCAATTCTTTTATGTATGATTGGTTATCTTTGCAAGTCTCTTCGAATTATTAGTTTGGTTTGGCCTACTAGATTGATCTTTCTTGCACTGGGAGAAGTGCTTAGCTTTGGGTTCAATCTTGCGGTGTCCTTTCCCAGTGACAGTAGGGGCAGCAAGGCACGTATTGTATTGTCGCCATCGAGGATAACAAGATGGGGTTTTGATCATATTGCATGAATTTATCCCTCTACATCATGTCGTCTTGCTTAAGGCGTTACTCTGTTCTCTTGAACTTAATACTCTAGATGCATGCTGGATAGCGGTCGATGTGTGGAGTAATAGTAGTAGATGCAGGCAGGAGTCGGTCTACTTGTCTCGGACGTGATGCCTATATACATGATCATACCTAGATATTCTCATAACTATGCTCAATTCTGTCAATTGCTCAATAGTAATTTGTTCACCCACCGTAAAATACTTATGCTCTTGAGAGAAGCCACTAGTGAAACTTATGGCCCCCGGGTCTATCTTCCATTATATTAATCTTCCAACACTTAGTTATTTTCATTGCCTTTTATTTTACTTTGCATCTTTATCATAAAAATACCAAAAATATTATCTTATCATATCTATCAGATCTCACTCTCGTAAGTGACCGTGTAGGGATTGACAACCCCTTATCGCATTGGTTGCGAGGATTTATTTGTTTTGTGCAGGTGCGAGGGACTCGCGCGTAGCCTCCTACTGGATTGATATCTTGGTTCTCAAAAACTGAGGGAAATACTTACGCTACTTTGCTGCATCACCCTTTCCTCTTCAAGGGAAAACGAACGCAGTGCTCAAGAGGTAGCAAGAAGGATTTCTGGCGCCGTTGCCGGGGAGGTCTACGCAAAAGTCAACATACCAAGTACCCATCACAAACCCTTATCCCCCGCATTACATTATTTTCCATTTGCCTCTCGTTTTCCTCTCCCCCACTTCACCTTGCCATTTTATTCGCCCTCTCTCTCTATCCTCCCTCTCTTTTCCGTTCGCCTCTTTTCTGTTTGCTTGTCGTTATGGCTAGTCCTCTATCTTCTCCGTTGTCTCCTGAGAATGAAGTTCTAAATTTTAAGCAAAGGGAGGGAGAAAATCTAAAAGATGCTTGGTATAGAATTTGCAATGCTCAAAATAGATCTACCAGGAAGCAATCTACTTCCGTTCTTCTTTGCAATTTTTATGTAGGCGCTACTCCTTGGTACAGATATATCCTTGATACCATTACCTGAGGGAACTTCTTGGGTAGCCATACTCTTGATTCTTATAATGCTATGATAGATTTGTTTGGCTCACCCCCTCTTTTGGTTAATGGAACTATGTTAACTTTGGAGCATGTAATGCAAAGACTTGAAATTATTGAGAATAAGGTTGCTACTGTAGAGTTAATTGAAAATTTGGATAAAAAGATCCACAACCGAATCGCTCAATATGGATCTAAAGTAGGAGTCACTTTGAAAAATACAAAAGAAAAGGAACCTATAGTTAATGAGAAAATAAATCAGGATTCCACTAGAATCGATAAACTTGAGGGTATTATTACCACCTTGGGAACTGCTTTTTCTTCCATAAAGAATAATCCAAGTCCTCCCACTAAAATTGCCAATCTTATGTATGTTCCTAAAAATAAGGGTGAATCTTCTAGTAAGGAAACTGCGGATCTCAAATCTATAAGTATTCATCCCAATCTTTTTGCTATCATTAAGGAACCATTTGTTACAAATGAATTTTTTGATCTTGTGCCTAAAAGTTTGATAATCAATAAAAAGAAAGAAATTCCTAAGGATGGTAGATGCCTCATTGAAGAATTACCTATCAAAGATGGCAATACCGAGATCTATCCTTACTTTTTATGCCTAGCTAGGGGCGTTAAACCATAGCGCTTGTTGGGAGGCAACCCAATTTTATTTTTATTCCTTGCTTTTTGCTCCTGTTTAGTAATAAATAATTTATCTAGCCTCTATTTTGGTAGTGTTTTTTGTGTTTAATTAGTGTTTGTGCCAAGTAGAACCGTTGGGAAGACTTGGGGAACGTCTTTTTAATCTTGCTGTAAAAAACAGAAACTTTAGCGCTCACGAGAACTGCTGCCATTTTTATTTGGAAAGTGATATTTAGTTATTCTTTTTGCAGATGATTAATAGATAAATTCCTCACGTCCAGAAATTTATTTTAGAATTTTTGGGGTTTCAGATCTTGCGCTAGCTACAGATTACTACAGACTGTTCTGTTTTTGACAGATTCTGTTTTTTTTGTGTTGTTTGCTTATTTTGATGAATCTATGGCTAGTAAAATAGTTTATAAACCATAGAGAAGTTGGAATACATTAGTTTTAACACCAATATAAATAAAGAATGAATTCATTACAGTACCTTGAAGTGGCCTTTTGTTTTCTTTCACTAACGGAGCTCACGAGATTCTCTACTTTAAGTTTTGTGTTGTGAAGTTTTCAAGTTTTGGGTAAGGATTTGATGGATTATGGAAAAAGGAGTGGCAAGAGCCTAAGCTTGCGGATGCCCATGGCACCCCCAAGATAATATAAGGACACCAAAAAGCCAAAGCTTGGGGATGCCCCGGAAGGCATCCCCTCTTTCGTCTACTTCCATCGGTAACTTTACTTGGAGCTATATTTTTATTCACCAAATGATATGTGTTTTGCTTGGAGCGTCTTGTATGATTTGAGTCTTTGCTTTTTAGTTTACCACAATCATCTTTTCTGTACACACCTTTTGAGAGATACACACATGATTCAGAAATTATTAGAATACTCTATGTGCTTCACTTATATCTTTTGAGTTATATAGTTTTGCTCTAGTACTTCACTTATATCTTTTAGAGCACGGTGGTGGATTTGTTTTATAGAAACTATTGACCTCTCATGCTTCACTTAGATTATTTTGAGAGTCTTAAATAGCATGGTAATTTGCTTAAATAATCTTAATATGCTAGGTATTCAAGATTAGTAAAAACTTTCTTATGAGTGTTTTGGATACTAAGAGAAGTTGGATGCTTGATGATTGTTTTGAGATATGGAGGTAGTGATATTAAAGTTGTGCTAGTTGAGTAGTTGTGAAATTGAGAAATACTTGTGTTGAAGTTTGCAAGTCCCGTAGCATGCACGTATGGTAAACGTTATGTAACAAATTTGAAACATGAGGTGTTCTTTGATTGTCCTCCTTATGAGTGGCGGTCGGGGACGAGCGATGGTCTTTTCCTACCAATCTATCCCCCTAGGAGCATGCGCGTAGTGCTTGATTTTTGACGACTTGTAAATTTTTGCAATAAGTATGTGAGTTCTTTATGACTAATGTTGAGTCCATGTATTATACGCACTCTCACCTTTCCATCATTGCTAGCCTCTTCGGTACGGTGCATTGCCATTTCTCACATTGAGAGTTGGTGCAAACTTCGCCGGTGCATCCAAACCCCGTGATATGATACGCTCTATCACACATAAACCTCCTTATATCTTCCTCAAAACAGCCACCATACCTACCTATTATGGCATTTCCATAGCCATTCCGAGATATATTGCGATGCAACTTTCCACCATCCCGTTTATCATGACACATTCATCATTGTCATATTGTTTAGCATGATCATGTAGTTGACATAGTATTTGTGGCAAAGCCACTGTTCATAATTCTTTCATACATGTCACTCTTGGTTCATTGCATATCCCGGTACACCGCCGGAGGCATTCATATAGAGTCATACCTTGTTCTAGTATTGAGTTGTAATCATTGAGTTGTAAATAAATAGAAGTGTGATGATCATCATTTAATAGAGCATTGTCCCAATAAAAAAAGAGAAAGGCCAAAAAAAGGAAGGCCCAAAAAAAGAAAAAAAGAAAAGAAAAGGGACGATGCTACTATCTTTTTTTCCACACTTGTGCTTCAAAGTAGCACCATGATCTTCATGATAGAGAGTCTCTTTTTTTGTCACTTTCATATACTAGTGGGAATTTTTCATTATAGAACTTGGCTTGTATATTACAACAATGGGCCTCCTCAAGTGCCCTAGGTCTTCGTGAGCAAGCAAGTTGGATGCACACCCACTAGTTTCTCTTGTTGAGCTTTCATACATTTATAGCTCTAGTGCATCCGTTGCATGGCAATCCCTACTCCTTGCATTAACATCAATCGATGGGCAGCTCCATAGCCCATTGATTAGCCTCGTTGATGTGAGACTTTCTCCTTTTTTGTCTTCTCCACATAACCCCCATCATTACACTCTATTCCACCCATAGTGCTATATCCATGGCTCACGCTCATGTATTGCGTGAAGGTTTATAAAGTTTGAGATTACTAAAGT